>NC_045731.1:17652716-18279601 GCF_009834535.1 Camelus ferus | reverse complement strand
TCCATTACCTACCAGCTGTGTGACCTTGGGCAAGTGACTTAACTTCTCTGTGCTTCAGTGCTCTCACCTATAAAACAGGGATAAGATTACCAACTTTTTGGTGAGAATTATATTCATGTCTGGCACAGAGTAATGCTAAATAAATGTTGGCTGGTGATTTTATTATTATCGCCTGAGTTTCCCAATGATCTGCGGCAAAGTGCACGCTGGGGTAAAAAGCAGCACTGAGGAACTGCCGAGGGGGTTTCTATCCTGCAAAGCCCCAGACTGTAAGGGCTCGCTCCACTGTCCTGACCACCTGCAGCACAGCCACCGGCACAAAGGCCCCGACTGCTGTTGCTGTGGCACGGGCTGACGTCTCGGGGGTGGGGGTGCTGTGCTGAGGGTTTCTCCCCACTGCGGGCCCACCAGGACCTCCCCGGGAGACGGGGCGCACTGGATGGGTGGCCACCGGCAGCCCTCAGAGGGCAGCGGGCTTCCTCGGGTGGGGCAGGCGGACCTGCCCACAGGCCGCGCGCCAACCTGGGCTGGACGCGGGTTCCGGGGGCTGAAGACGGCGACGGAGGAGCAGCGGGGACGCCGTGTGAGACGACTCCGTCCCCTCTAGGTGGGCCACGGACAGCGGCAGGTTCTGGGCCAGTGGGTGGGGCCGGCGGGGATGCCTCCTCCGCCAGGAAGCCGGCCGGGTCCGCACACTCCAGGTGGAAAGACTCATCGTCATCCAGACGGTCTCGTCCCAGACGGGCGGCCCGAGGGAGGCCGTCTCGGCTGAGACGGCCACGGTGCTGGCTGCCGCGGCCTGGCCTTCCTCCCGCTTTCCCTTCGCCCTTTCCTTATCCGGGCGCACCGCGCGCAGCGGGCCGGGGTATGGCTCTCCATCGGCCTCTCCGGGATGAGCGGGGACCAGCCCGGCAGGCCTCTTCCTGAGGCGCTGCTTCCCCGCGCGCGGGAAGCCCGCAGCTACTGCGCAGGCGCGCAGCTGCCCGCCTGTCCCACCCCGGGGTCTTTTGGAGACAGCCCCGGCCATCTTATCTTTCTTTAAAATATTCTTTTGTCTTGTCTCTTAATAAAATTGTCAGCTCCTTGAGGGCGGACCGGTGGCGTGTCCACAGTCCACGTGCGGGCAGAGCATCTTCGCCGCAATACAAGGATCTCCGAAGCCGGGCCTCGGCCGCCCTCCCAGTCTTCCGCCGCTGGGCTGTGCTGCTGGCTTTGCCCTCGGAAGCCCCAGCCAGGCCTGCACCGTGCGCCCTCTGCAGGACCACTCTGGGGTGTTTGCTGGACTGAAGGGGGAAAAGCAGTCCTCGGAAAGCAGGTATTCACTGAACGCGCACTCTGGGCGGCTTTGGTGCTGGAGAAATCATAAACAAACCAGCCCCAAACCTCTGCTCTAACCGAGCTGACGTAGTTTGCCCATTCTTATTAGGCTTTATAAATGACGAGCACCTAAAAACGTTCATTCATTCACTTGCCAGGCATGCTTCCGCATTTCTGTGTTAAAGCTTGCATTCTGGTGAGGTGAGGTTACATAACCATAAACACGATAATTTTGAACGGTGTTAAAAAAAATGTGAAGAAAGTAAAACAGGTTAATGCTTAGGGAATGATAGGCAATCGTGGTGGGGGAGGAGAGGGCACAGGGATTCTGTGCCTACATTGGACGGATTGGAAGGTGACCAGCGTAATAAATAGGTACCGCTCATTGCTAGTGTCTGGGAGATTGTAGGTAGCTAGGACGTTTAGTTCAAAGTTGCCGATGAGGGATGAAGAGGAGAAGTAATGAGAACAGTTTAGGAAGCTAATACAGTGCCCACGACAGTGGACCAGTGCCAGACAAGGTGGTGACACTTCAACATGCGTTGCATGTTTAAAACCCCCAATAATTCCTTGTGTTTCATTCATTATCTATGAACGAAGGAGGTAATTTCTAGAAAAGAAAGAGCAAGCTCATGATCAGAGAGTTAGGACTAGATGTGTAAATATTAAGAGAGCCCAGATTTAGGGCTCTGGGCACTGCACCCCCATGACTGGAAACTCCCCACGATGGTTTAGGGCAGCATCACTGTCTCAGCTCTTCAGCTCTGCCTAGTCCTTCTCCAATAAATCTTGTGTCGGATTGCAAATTCTTTTGGTATGAGTTAATGTTTGGGTTTGCCCCAATGAGAGGGAGACCCAAGTCACTCTTGTGTAACCTTTTCCAATGGACTGAGCAACGGGCTCCTACTTGTGGGCTTTAGCAATTCCATCCACTTAGGTGTGTTTTATTTATTTTTTTATCTCCATCCATATGGAACAGAGAGCGTCAGAATGACAGCTGGATTCTAGGCAGCAATTACCAGGAATTTTTGGAATACTTGTCATGAGAAGAAAGAGTAACTAGTTAATCTAGTTAATTATTTATTAAAACATTTGTTGAACACCCAGTCAGTGCCAAACAGTGGACTGGGGCTAGTGACAAAGTGGTAAGCAGGAGCATGCAGGGTCACTACCCTCATGGTGTTGTCAGTTAAGTGGGTGTAAAGGCAGAAATAAGTTGTACACAAGGGCACAGGAGCTTGTAAAGGGGGGACTAATCTGGTCTGTTAAATCTGGGAAGATTTCCCAGAGAAAACCATGCTTGTACTAGATTGCTCTAGGAGAACATTGCTGAGATGTATGTGAGATAATGGTTTGTCTATGTTTTCTTCTAGGAGATTTATTGTGTCTGGTCTTATGTTTAAGTCTTTAAGCCATTTTGAGTTTATTTTTGTGCATGGTGTGAGGGAGTGTTCTAATTTTATTGATTTATATGTGTCTGTCCAGCTTTCCCAACTCCATTTGCCGAAGAGGCTGTTTTTTCTCCGTTGTATATTTTGCCTCCTTTGTTGAAGATTAATTGATGGTAGGTGTGTGAGTTTATTTCTGGACTCTCTATTCTGTTCCATTCAATGAATATTTTAAAGAGTTGTGGATCTGAAATAATCTCCTAGGTGGGGCTTGGCTCAGATGATTGCATGTTCAAGTTTCAATGCTCTCATTGAACATAAATGAGAATAAAGATATTTTAGTTGATGCCAAGCTCATATCATCTCTGATTAGGTTGTTTGGAATTTTTTCCTCCCTCAGTAAAAGTCTGAAGGTTTGGTAGAGCAAAGGATTTGAATGCACATTAACCTAGTTTCATGTACTGGATGTATAAATACTGCTGTGTAGTTTGGGCAAATTACTGAATCTCTTTGAGGCTCAATTCCATCTTCAGTAAATATAATATAATGACACTGAGCTTTGGTGCATTGTTCAAGGAGACATGACATGCTGTATGTAGAATGTTGGCATATTGAGATACTTAGTTTCTACCCTTCCTTGTTACATTAATCATTTACAGAAGAGAAAGTAGTTTGTTGCATATTTGATGTCTCTCAATAACGGGTCTGTAGTGTTTTAGGTCTGCACTGTCCAATCCAGTAGCCTTTAGCCACATGTGACTATTGAGCACTTGAAATGTGACAGTCATGTTAAGGTGTGTGAGTGTATAACACATACTGGATTTGAAGCCTCAGAATGAAAAAAAGGGCTGTAAAACATTATATTAATAATTTTTATATTTATTACATGTTGAAATAATATTTTGAATATAGAGGGGATAATAAAGTGGCCTTTTAAAACGTGGCTATTAGAAAATTTAAAATGATTCAGGTCATTTTAACATGGCTTGTATTTTATTTTGGTTGGACTACGCTGGTCAAGACACCGTACATCTCTGGTAGAGGGAGATGAGTATGTTGAAAAATCTGTGGGTGTTGCAGTGTCCTCTCAGCAAAACCCTCTGACCCCATCCATCATAACGATATTCTTACTTCTACTACTCCTCAACACCCTCACAATGGAATCGCTCTCTCCACTCTAGATCTCTCTCTTGACTCTCATGTTTGAAAGGACAGCCACTTTCCATACATTTCCTTCTAGATATCTCATGGTACCTCAGGTTCCTCGTGTACTCACCACCACATTCTGGGGCTGCACTGCTCTCTCCATACTTCTCTCATCAAATCTCATACCACCCACTCATGCTTCCAATCAGTTATTCACTTATTCACCCATTCATTATTTATTTTAAAGTATGTCCCATGTGTCAGATACTGAGCTAGGCGTTTGGAATAGAAAGATTCATATGATAAAATGGGGTTCCCTCCCACACTGATGAAACATACAGTCTACTGGGAGCAGTAGACGTTTACACAGGGACACTGCGATAAGCAATTATATTCTTTTTTGGTTAAATCCTCCAAGAGCCAAAATTTTGGCCTCTCCCACTAGCTAACTGTACGCTTTTCATCAACGACTCTGTGGAAATTTGTCGTACGAGAGACAGGTTTGATTCATGATAAATCAGGGAGCAGATCTTGACAGTGTAAGGTCCTGGGGCTTAGAACAGTGGTCAGGATCATGATGGGTGTGATCTAAAGTCACTGGCTCCATGCTGGCCCCTCTGTCTGGAAGTCACAGTTACTGAAGATGAGAGAGAGGGTGATCAAGGAGGAAGTGAGGATTATCAGCTGCCTGCAAAATAGGCTTCTGCTGCACCATGTTTCATACAGGTACCATCCTAAAGCATTCCTCATGTCCAAGCTAGGTCTTTTCTTGGTGCAGTATAAAGAAACCATCCTGAATTTAAATTCCTGCCACTAGGTGTGTGGCCTTGGACAATTTCCTCATCTGTGAAATGGACAAGGTTCCTGAAAGGATTGTGGGAAATAACATGCTCGACACTCCTCCCCCTGAAAAATATTTTAGGATGTAGTCATGGAAACAGTATAGGACCAGGTTTTCAAGGAAGGTCTTAACTTCAAATATTCTGCCTCTTTATCCCTGTAATAATAACTTACTCATAGTTTTCAAAATATGCATACTGAGGGAGGGTTGAAAAATATGCTAACAGGAGTTGGTTTTGATTTCAGCATTGCACAAAAATCCAAAATGTTTGCTGATATTTCGTGGTTTATTTTCAGAAAGGCTCTTTTATTCTGGCAAACACTGCAAAGACCAGAACATATATATTTTTGCACAGCTAGTGAATGAAAATTCCAAAGAATCTCATATCTGTGCATTTTCCATGGGGAGGGTAGGTTGATGTAGAGTCAAGTTTTGAAATTAGAAACTGTGATATGTGTAGAAAGCAAGGATATTCTTGTTTATGTTACAGTTTTCTTTGTTACCTTCCTCCTGCCCACAAGTAATTTTCTTTTCTGCTCAGAGTTGAAGCCTGTATTCATTTTTTTTTTTTTTTGCTCATAAATCACTGGGTTTGCTTGCAAAAGACAGAGTACGCTTGATTGCTTTAGAGCATTTGCCATTGACTGACTCTGTTCATGAGTCATCAAGGTTACATTCATCTCAACTAGTGCACATTTGTGGAGACACGGTTTATAGAGAGCTGTGTACAAATCTGAACCAGTGAGAAAGCAATGAATAAAAAAAAAAAAGCACACTAGCAAGGGTGGAGCTGATTGGAAATACTGCATCCGCTGGCATCAGATGAGCTGCTAGTTCCATCCAGGGGAGATAAGTCTCACCTCCCTTCTGGCCCCTCAGAGCAGGGGAGGGAGGCCAGGAGAGTCCACTGCCTGAATCTCACAACGACGTGAGAAACCATCTCTGCTTTCTTCCGTGGTAAAGATTTCCACATGAACCCAGAAATGCTTCACCTATCGAACACTGGTGGGTAGAGGGCAGAGCAGGGTGCCTACAAGAATTTTCTGGTTAAATGAAACACATCAATTAAAATGCCAAATCTTACTCACTTTAACCATTTTGAGTAAAAGACATAACTCTAATATGAATCCTGACCCAATTCTGCTTTTTTTTTTTTATCTACTTAAGCCTCAGTTTTGTTTTGTTTTTGTTTTTGTTTCAACTAGAAAGATGGTTGATGAGAAGACTTGGTGATTCCAAGTATCTTCCAGTTTAATTATGCAGTGACTCATGGTCTCCATCCCCAGCTTCTTAATAACATTACAGTTAAACATTTTTCTTAATGATGCTGGGTCCTCATTTTGCTTATGGAAAGACTGTTCCTAATATTAGTAACAGGTAATGATCATTGGGCATTTTCCTTACAGCAGGCACTGTGTTGAGCATTAAGTATTACCTGTAATACTAAGCACAGGTCGAAGCCATCATCAGTCTACATTTTACAGCTGAAGACATTGAGGTTCATAGGCAGTAACTTCTTCAAAGTGACTCAGCTGACGAGTGGCTGAGCTCATGCAGAAGGAAGGGCTGTCGTTAGGGTGGCTGTTGTTAATCCCGGCTCCAGGTTAGAATCGCCTGAGGGGCTTTCAAAACCATACTGATGTCCAGATCTGCACCATAAATGGCTTAAAATAGAAAAGTCTGAGTGGGCAGTGTTTTCTCAAAGCCCTCAGATGACTCTAAATGACAGTCACAATGGAGCCTGCACCATTTAATACTGTGCTGGGATTTCTCTCATATGCCAGCTTCTGGACATTGGCTTAAAGAGTTAATTAACCCCTTGGAACAGCCATCTTGGCTGGAAAATAGGGGCTCTATCATCCCCACCGTGTGAGAATTACATGAGACAGTTGCCTAATGGGGTCACTTCTGAACCTGGCACTCACAGGCGCTCATCTAGTGAGCATTCCTGTCTGCCTCCTTCATCCTCTGCTGTCTGGGTTTCTGCTCACTGCTCTCTGTGGGCCTGGCTGCAGCGTTGCCCTCGCTCTCTTATTTTTGGGCCACTTCCAAGTCACTGTAGGTTGGGGAACCAGATAACCAGGAATATATATATATTCCCAGACTTTATTTTTTCTGGTTAAATGACCCATGCCATGTAAAATGACAATGTATTATTCGTTCTAACTATTTGGGGGGACAAACCTCTTCTATGAATCCAGATCCAACTCTGCATGACTTAATCTATTTAACCTCAATTTGCTCAACTGGAAATAGGGTAGATAAGCCAGTGATTTAAGTATCTTCCAATTCAATATAAAGCCACTTTGTTAAGAGAAACAGGCTCTGAGTCAGGGCTTATGAGTTTTTCTAAAATGACCTGGCTTGAATGCAGGGATTTGGCTTAGTGCAAGGCTCAGAGGCATTTTCCCCACTTCCAGGCCACAGTACATAGTCACCAAAGCCTAGCCTGTCATAGAAGAGCAGAGATCTGGTCTGACTCCTAATATTACAGATGAGAACACTGAGAGCCGGAGATAGAATGTGACCTACTCAAGGTCACCCAGTGAGCATCACCAGAGCTCGGGTTAAAAGCTACTCTCAGCAGTCCTGCACTGTTACCTGGGTGTGGTTGTTGGTTCATCTATTCATTCATTCACTCATTCATTCATTCACCCATTCATTCAACAAATGCTTACTGAAGGTCTGCTGTGTGCTGGGCTCTCTGAGAGGCATCACACTGCAGCGTGCCCAGGACAGTGTCCCTGCCCTCCTCGAGCACATGTCTGGGGGGATGAGACCAGCTGGCATCATCGCCATCTCCTTTTTGCAGCAATCTGGATTTGCAACCCTCAACTCTCTCTCTCTTTTTTTCCTTTTTACACACTTTTAGTTAAGGAATATTTGATTCAGTAATCACGTAAAAACCACAAGAGTTATTTATGCTGAAAGATGGAAACATTGATGATAGACCAGTTTTAAGGAAATTTTATTTGCATAGATACACATACACATAAATATAAAACCCATATAAAGGGTGAAAATAAGTATTTATCACATAATTTCCAAATCAAAGTTGAAAAATGTTCAACTGGCAGACAAAGATGACATTAAGACTCCAAAATTTCTAAGCCATCAATCAATAGCTAACATGAGAACCTCTTCAAATGGTTCTAAAGCTAGTAGCAGAACTCTTTATGAGACACAACATTGTACAGCTCTTCCCGGACTTTTGATGGGGCTATATCCTGAGCAAACTATCTTTAATTGAAAGTATCAGTTAAGTAGAAAATACATTTAATACACTTGGCTTACTTAGCCTAGCCTGCTTTATTGTTAATTTTAACTTTAATTTCTTTTTACTATTTTTTATTGAAGTATAGTTGATTTACATGTGTTAATTTCTAGTGTACAGCAGAGTGATTCAGTGACATATTCATTTTCATATTCTTTATCATTATAGGCTACTACGAGGTATTGAATATAGTTCCCTTGCTATACAGTAAGACCTTATTGTTTATCTATTTTATATGTAGTAGTTAGTATCTGCAAATCCCAAACCCCCAATTTATCCCCCCCACCCCCAGTAACCATAGCTTGTTTTCTATGTCTATGAGTCTGTTTCTGTTATAAGTTCATTTGTATCCCTTCTTTTTTATTTTTATTTTTTTGAGATTCCACAAATAAGTGATATCATATGGTATTTTTCTTTCTCTTTCTGGCTTACTTCACTTAGTATGATGATCTCTAGGTCCATCCATGTTGCTGTAAATGGCATTACTTCATTTGTTTTTATGGCTGAGTAGTATTCCATTGTGTGTGTATGTGTATATATATGTGTGTGTGTGTATATATGTATCTCACAACTTCTTTATCCAGTCATGATGGACACTTAGGTTGCTTCTATGTCTTGGCTATTGTAAACAATACAGCTGTGAACATTGGGGTGCATGTTTCTTTTTTCCTCCAGATATATATACGGGAGTTGGATTGCTGGATCATAGGATAAGTCTATTTTCAATTTTTTAAGGAACCTCCATACTGTTTTCTATGATGGCTGTACCAAAATACTTTCCCACCAACAGTATAGGAACTCTCAGCCCTTAAACAGAGCCATTTGACCTTCCTTGCCCACTCTTTCTCTTCCTCTTTACTTTTATTTATTCTTCTGCCTCCTTTCCTTTATTTCATCATAGCCCCACCCTTCTAGGACTAATCAGGCCTGCTGGATTCCCCTAGCTTCCCAGCAATAAATGTCCAGAGCCCTTCTAAGAATATTCCTACTCACGACTTTACAGGGTACATCTCCTGAGACATGGTTCATCTCCTGAGACATGGTTCCTTAATGGGGTACCAGGGATTGCCCTAAATAGTTTATTGGGTAAGAAAAAAACATTAGAGCTTCTTAAATAAAAATAAACCTTTTCCTCTTAAAATTTAAAATTCTAATTTTAGCATATATATAATATAATGTTATATTACATATTAGTGTGTATATAACTAGTATCTATATTGTTAGTATCTTTACATTTGTTTGTGGGGTGTGAACAAACATTATTTTACACAATCAGACACACTTGGAAACCACTGCTTAATAACATGACTTTCCAGAATCCCATCATACCCCCTGTTACATTCTGTACCTTGAGATGATACATCACAAATCTGTGCAGCAGGTTGGACTTCTTGAATATGGAAAGGTGTCCCATGTCATGCTGCAGAAGTGAACTCTGAGCCTGGAAGAGACAGAGTTGTTGTTAGAAAAGTTGGCAAGTCAAGAAGAAATTAATCTTTGCAAATCTTAAGCTCCCAAATGTTAACCACTATATATAAAAATAGATTAAAAAAAACAAATTTCTTTGGTATAGCACAGGGAACTATATTCAGTATCTTGTTTAATGAAAAAGAATATGAAAATGAATATGTGTGTGTGTATATATATATACATACACACACACATGACTGGGGCATTGTGCTGTACACCAGAAATTGACACGTTGTAACTGGCTATACTGCAGTTTAAAAAAGTGACCAAAAAATGAAGAAGAAATTAATAAATGAAACTGCAGATAGATTCAGGAGCCTATTTGAGGGAACAGTGGGTGACCTCGTCTGACCTCAAGGCCAGTTGATGTTCCATTTCCCACACATGCCGAGTTCTTTCCCACCTCTGTGACTTTGGGATGGTGCTTCTCTCAGCTTAGGATGCTCTTCTTGTCACTGTCAACATCTTCCAGTGTGGAGTGGAGAGAGGATACCTTTGAAGTCAGGCAGATTTGGGTTCTAAAACGTCTTTAACCACTTAAGAGTTGCATGACTCTTGGCAAGTTTCTCAATAGATCTGAACCCCAGTTCTTCATCTGATAAGGATTATACTCCCTTGCTCACTGGGCTGTTGTACAACTGAAATACATGTGAAATTCCTGCTTATGCTAAGCAACCAAACAAATATTTGTCTCCTTTCTTATTTCCAAAAGTCAATTTTCAAGGAATAGAGCAAGTTGGCTTTTCAAGAAAAAAAATGAATGTATAAAATCTTGGAATTAACATTGATGTTAATTTTTGATAAAACCTTCCCCAGTTGTTAGAGTTAAATGCCTCTTTCTGTTCCAACTGCACATGCTTGTTTCTTTCCTTTCTATCTGTAGTATGTTTAGATCTTTGAATGACCATCTCCCTCACAAGATGATGTGTCTCCCAAGGGCAGGGACTAGGTGCATTTCCCTTCATGTCCACAACACAGTGTTATGTTCATAGAAGGCCACCTTTGGAGATCCGTGCTTCATTCAACAAGATTTATCAAGGGCCCAGCTGCCTGCCAGTTGCTAGTTGTCATTTCTGGCAGAATCCATATGTTCTTATTCTCATGTAATAAGGTGTGGTCTCTGCTCTTCATCATCTAGTACAGTGGTAAGTGTCAGTTGGTTCAATTTTTTTGAATATTTTAAAGATAGGTATTAACTCTTCTTTAAATGTTTGAATTTATCTGTGAGGTCATCTGGTCCTGTACTTTTGTTTTTGGGGAGTTTTTGATTACTAACTCAATTTAATTACTGGTAATCAGTCTGTTCAGATATTCTGTTTCTTCCTGATTCACTCGGGAGACTGTATGTTTCTAGGAACTTACCAGTTTCTTGTAGGTCATCCATTTATCATTGTAAAATTGTTTGTAGTAATCTCTTCTGATTCTTTATATTTCTGTAGTGTCAATTGTAACTTTTCCTCTTTCTTTTATGATTTTATTTGGCTACTCTCTCTCTCTCTCTCTTTTTTTTTCTTTTCTTGATGAGTCTTGCTAAAGGTTTGTCAATTTTGCTTATTTTTCAAATATCCAGCTATTAGTTTCCTTGATCTTGTCTACTATTTAAATGCCTGTTTCATTTATTTCCACTCTGATCTTTAATATTTCCTTCCTTCTACTAATTTTGGTTTTGTTCGCTCTTTAGGTATAAGGTTAAGTTGTTCATTTAAGATTTTTCCTGTTCTCTTAGGTAGGCTTGTATCTATAAACTTTCCTTTTGGAACTGCCTCTGCTGCAGCCATAGATTTTGGAACTTTTTGTTTCCATTTTTATTTGTCTCAAGGTATTTCTTGAGCTCTTCTTTGATTTCTTTAGTGATTGGTTGCTTAGTAGCATATTGTTTATCCTCCATGTGTTTGTGTTTTTTGCAGTTTTTTTTTTCCCTTGTAGTTGATTTCTAGTCTTATTGGATTGTGATCAGAAAAGATGCTTGATATAAATTCAGTTTTCTTAAATTCACTGAAGCTTATTTTGTGGCCTAACATGTGATCTATCCTGGAGAATATTCCATACGTACTTGAAAAGTATATGTATTATGCTGTTTTTGAATGTAATGGTCTTTATATATATATAGCTATATCTTTATATATCTATATCTACATCTATATCTATATCTATATATTCCATCTGATAAAATGTGTCCTTTAAGACCAGCGATTTTTTTTAAATTGATTTCCTTGGAATTGTCTTCATGATCTGTTCATTGATGTAAGTGGGGTGTTAAAATCCCCTACTATCACTGTGTTAATGTCAGTTGCTCCCTTTATGTCTGCTAATGTTCGCTTTGTGTGTTTGGTTGCTCCAGCGTTGGGTGCATACATAATTACAAGTGTTCTATTTTTTGTTGGGTTGATCCCCTTTTCATTACGTAATGCTCTTCACTGTCTCCTGCTACACCCTTTATTTTAAACGTCTTTGTCTGGTATAAGTAGTGCTACCCGGATTTCATTTAGATTTGCATGTAATGTCTTTTCCCATCCCCTCAGTTTCAGTCTATGTGTGTCTTCAGATCTAAAATGAGTCTCTTGGAAGTAACATATACATGGGTCTTGTTTTTTTTTATCCATTCAGCTCCACTGTGTCTTTTGATTGGAGCTATAGACATGCTGGTGTGTGTGACTGGCCCCCTGTGTGAATGACTGTAAGGCCTGGCAGCAACTCTATTGACTGTTTTTGTGTGTGTGGCCAGTCCCCAAGGCAAGTGCTACTTTAGGGGTGCACTGGTGCCAGCCAAGAGTGCCTGCCAGCACTGGTGGGGCTCAGGAGCCTGCATTAGAGGGGTTCCAGTGCTGGCTAAGGGCATCCACCAGGACTGGTGGGACAGAAGGGGCTGCTTTGGAGGGGCTCCAGTGTCAGCCGAGGGTGCCCACCAAGCTTTGTGTGGTGGGATGGCTGCTTTGTATGAGTGCCATCTGGGTTGGGTCCTTAGGTGAACCCAGGGTGGTGCAAGCAGTGCTCATAAGTTAGATGGGAAGATTGAGAAATGGTGCTGCCAGCACAAGGCCTGTTAGGTAGAGGGTGAGCCAAAAATGAACAACCAAAACCCAAACTTGTGCCTGGCAGTTACTCTGTACACAGAGGAAGTTCCAACAGATCTCTGCTTTTCAGACACATAACCTAAAATTAGTTTTTTTACATATGACCCACTTGCTTTTCAAACTGCTGCCTCTGCACTGGGACTTGAAGTGAGTGAGTTTTTGTGTGCACCCTTTAAAAGCAGATTCTCGGTTTCCTTCAGTCCTCTATTTTCCCCAGATGTAAGCCCCACTAGTTTTCAAAGCCAGACATTATGAAGGCTATCTTCCTGGTGCAGGTTTCCCAGGCTGGAGTGCCCGGTGTGAGGTTTGGCACCCTTGCTCCCCACAGAGGAACTCTGAGGCTCTGACATCCCTCCTGCCTGTGGGCCACAGCACCAGAACTGTGGGTCCCAGCCAGACTGCATCTCCACCCCTCCTGCCCATCTCAGTGTGGCTTTTTCTTTTTATCTTTAGTTGTGGAAAACCTTTTCTGCTAGTCTTCAAGTCATTCTCAGTGTAGTTTCTCTATGTGTAGTTGTGTCCATGGGAGGAGGTGAGGATCTTCCTACTCGGCCATCTTGTTCTGATCTCTTATATAACTTTTTCATTATTCTTTAAATGAAAAATCTTCTTCTGAGGGCACTAGATATAATAGAAAGCATTTTAGAGGAACTGAAAATGAAGGCTAATGTGCCTAGAGTCTTTGAGTGAGGGTCAGATAGTGGTCAGAGAGTCAGAGAGTAAAAGAGGTAACAGACACAAGATCATGCTACCTTGATGGAATTTGGATTTTATTTAGGGTACAACTGGTCACCAGTGAAAAGTTTTAAGTAGCTGAGAAACATGATCTGATCTGAGATTTTCAGAGATCATTCATCTGGAGACTGTGTAGAAAGAAATTAGAGAAGAATGAAAATGGAGAAACCAGTTAGAAGCTCTTCTAGTAATCCAGGTAGGAAGTGATGATGGATGGTGTTACAGAAGTGGCAGTGGAAATGGAGAGATTGTGCAGCTGAATTTATTCTTCAAGATTTTCTCTGATCTATAAAAAAGTTCAATTTTAAAAAGGCATGTCCTTGGTCCATGTAACCATTTCCCTGTACTCCTACAATACCCAATGCTTAATCCCATCAGAACCCACATTAAGTTGAATCATATGTAATTGTCATTTTTTGGATGCCAAGTCGGTCACTATCATAAGTTTCATATGGCTTAGGGTAAGTAAACTTAATTCAGTTGAACATATGCTTTTTTAACATCTATTTTGTGCCAGCCTTGTGCTGGTTCTTACTGTGTTGTGTTGTGTCTATTTTAATCATCTGACTTTGCTGTCATACAAGGACACTTAACTAAGAGGCAAAGACCACAACTTGTATATCTGCATTTCCAATCACCTGTACAGTGACTGGCAGATTTTAGCAGGAAGAGATTATCTGTACAGAAGAAGCAAACCTGAAAAGGTTGGAGTCCTTGGCCACATCAGGAGAAAATGTGATTAAAATCAGCAAAGGTAGTGACTCTGGGATGGATTTTCTGGTTCAAAATGTCACTGTCCTTATGTTTGGTAAATGATTGCAGACTCAGAGGGAAGTGGGAAGAATAGAGAGAATTCTGTAATTCTTACCCAAACCTAAGGGGACATTGGTCTCATCCCTTTAGCTAAAGTCCTATGAATTTTTTACTTTTTACATCTAAAGTTGAAATTTAGCTGACCCTGTGGTGTGGCGCTGTGGTCTCCAAGATTGGCTCTTGCTTTGGAACCTTATTCTGAAAGAATGAGTTTGGAGTCTAGTTGAATGACAGAATAGCAATGAAAGTCTTTTATAAAATAAAGTAGACTTAGAACCTCAGGATGGGAGTATACAGCTCTGCAGAAGCAGCATATGGCTTTGTGGGGGGTGAGATTTCCTCTGCAGATCCTGTGAGGGCCACCATGACTTTGTCAGCAACCTAATACATGTAATCTTTGAACTTAATCCTTTGCACCCTGGGCCAAGTCCAAATCACGATCTCTGGTATGACAGTAAAAAAAATGGGCTCTCCTCTGACAAGTAAAATAAACACACCCAGAAGCAGCACATTTGTTTGAAATAATGATGATAATAATGGTAACAATAATAAGACATTTATTAATTACCCAATATGTGCCAGCCCTCTTCCAGACACTTCGCATGCATTGGAAAAGTTAATCCTCACAACAATCCTGTGAGACAAGTACTGAGCGCTTTCATAACTTTCCCGTATTTGCACAGCTCATAAGTAGTAGGGCTGGGAAGTCACTTATACCATGACTAATCTTCTAGCCATAGCTACACGTCACTGTGCTACCGTGAAGCTTCCTTCTCCTGTGCAGATCTTACCTTTGTTTTTGTCATATGATTTGTTTGAGAGCCTCCTCACTTTACCTAGCCTGGAAAATTCCTGGGTATGCATTAAGACCCATTTAAAGAAATATGTGATGATTTCTCTAACTTTTTTGTGTTTTCTTGGGACTTGGTACATTTTGCTATTACACTAAGTTATTATTATTCGTCTAAATGTTTGCCTCCCGTTAGTAAACTGTGATCACTGTGCTTCTTTCTTCTTCTTATCCTCGGGACCAGGACCACGTCAATGCCTAATAAATGTTTTATGAGTGGGTAATGAAAGAATGACTATAATAACTTAATTATCTGAGCAGAGCCAGAATTCAAACAGTAAGCAGCCCAAATGAATGGCCAAGCACTCATGAGCTCAAGTGCATGCATTGCCCTCAGAAAAATGTTGTTGAAGTGTGTCAAATTATCTGTCCATCATCTCTTTGTAATGGGATGGCCCTGACCTCTGATGATGTAGTCCCACTTGAGCAACCGTGTCTCTGTAATGTGATCCCTCACCTCTAAGCACAGTGGCTGATTCAGGAGAGCTACTCAGCCCTAGCTGAGCCAGTGAACTTCTTTTGGAATTGGCTATTATCTTGAACAGAGGACATGTAAATTTAAGAGCTGTTGACAATGGTAGCTTTCCACCATTTAGACTGGGAAGCCCAAAGGCTTGTCTGTAGCCAGTGGGAAAAGTAAGGAAATACCTGGGAAAAAGAGTCAAGTTTATAAATTCAGGAAGACTTCCTGGATGGAACTCTTGTAGTAGTACCCCAGTGACTGAGATCTACAGATTCCATGAGAAAATGGCCATTTATATTCTGTTCACTATTATGTCTTCAGGTCTAGCAGAGTGGGCATTTAATAATTATTTGTTCAATGAATAAATAAGCAGGGTCCTGAGAAGATGGAACACCTCAAGGCAGGGAAGGGACGGTATTACCTCGATTCTGGAAGTTCTTATATCTCATGTAGTGTTATAATTGATTGCCATAGGTGACTCCATCATTTAACTTAGAAGCTTTTGCTTTGAAAAATATTGCAGAAGTAAATTTGGGTGGATTAGATAATCATGAGTTACCTGGAGAGCTTTTCTAAACATTGTGTTCTGGGTATCAGCCTGTGGAAATTATGATTCAGTTAGTCTGAGTTGGGGTTCTACATTCTGCATTTTCCAAAAATTCCCCAGGTGACTTTTTTAGGGTTTCATGAATTCCCATACCCTGTGATTCACCCGTCTCCCAGTTCTAGTTAGACTTTTTATTGCATTAAATTTGTGTTTTAGGTAGCATTAATTTGCCTTTCACTGATTAAGTATCAAATGTATGTAAAGCATAGCACAAACTGCTTGCTCTGTTTTTAAATCTTCCTAGTAGGAAAGCAGTTGCCACCTCCCTTCAATGAATGAAAAACTAACACTTAACTTTCAGGTCAGAGGTTTCATGATACCATCTCATCAGAAGGTAAGACAAATCCCTCCACTATGTGTGAAGTCATGAATCAGTAATATGACAAGGTCAGAGAATGCGGATTTTTAAAAAACTATTTTTAACATCCCAAGTTGGAGTCATTTATCCTGACCCTTTTTGCTTGCTTTTCAGAGAGATAGGGCACAGACTTAGTTTGAGGTAAACAGGAAGCTGAAACTCTGACCATGAAGGTAAACTATGTCATTGTGAATTATGATCTTGGGTCTGTGCTTAGAGATCCTGAAAGTCATGGGACCAGTGGCTGCCTATTCAGAGGGATGGTGACTAAACTGTGATAAAGCAACCATTGATTCAGGCATCTGGGATTCTAGTCCCCATTTCTGACTAGCTGGATACATTACAAAGCCATTTCCCTCTTCTGGGTAATCCTCATGTCCCACTGAGAGATGGCATTAAAGTTGAGTTGTTCTAAAACTCAAGGCCTCTGGGATCCCAAAGAGTATGAATTAGAAATCAGAAGTTATCACTTTGCCTGATTATTTGGAGTCAAGATGTTCAAAACCACAAGCACAAAACTTGAGTACCACAATTGCATGGTAGAACTAGATAATAAGGTGGTCATCCATATGTATACATGTATTTATAAGCATTTGAATGAAAACAGAATTTTTCACAGCTTAGTTAAGAATCACTGCATCGGATAGTATCTGAGGTCCCTTCCAGCTCTTAGATAAAAAGAAGCCATGTTTGATTTCCTCGCTCTGAGAAGTTTTCAGTCTTCTTCCCTGACCATAGACAAAGTGAACTTCATTCTACTCCATCATTTATGGAGATTAAGTCTACAAATAACATGAGGTTTCATAATAAACCTGAGCACACATGTGCCAAACATCCTACTAGGCATTCTCAAATGAGACACAGGAAAGGGAGGGTGAGTGATCGCTGCTCACCATGGTCACCATGGTTTACCACTTCCTCCCCTTCTGCATGTCCCACACTCCTGTACCAGACTGCATGTGGAGTCACAGAGAGGACTCTGCCTTCGCTTGTACGCACCACCTTGTCTTTCAAGGTGGCTCCTGTTCATTCTTCAAAACTCAGTTTTTTAAGCTGCACCTTGATAAAGCTGAAACTCCTTTGCGTTCCCACTGTCCCTCGGGCACAGTGTGATTGGCTCTCTTGTTGCATCACGTTTGTGTTGTTGTCACCATTGTTGTCTCTTTCCTCCACTAGACCATCAGTTGTTTGAAGGCAGGGATCATGCCTTTTTTCATTTAGGCAGTTTTCAACCTGGCACCGACTAGTACTCAGTGTTTGATTACAGAGTGAATGAATGGCTCAGTGGATAACTAAGACCCAGAAATATTCACTGTCTGCTCTGTCATAGGTTCTCTGTGACAGAGGGGCAGGGTGGGTGGGTGGAAGGCCCCCTTACAATAACCCCCCAGCTCCCGTATCATCTTAACAGTGCCAGGCCTTGTGACTCACTTCAGCATTGTCCCTGATTGTTCTTTCTCACCCTAATTAGAAATGTCCTTAGGTCTTTAATTCCAGTTGCACTTTTTTTTTTTGATGTGCTGTTTACACTCATATCATTTGCATCATCTTTAGAGCTGATGATAATTGCAGAGTCTGCTAAAAAAAAATTCTCATGAAGGGCTAAAGGTGCTTTCTGAAGTTCTAAAAAGCTCCTCAGGTGACAAGAGAAAGACCCAAATCCCAGTTTTCTAAGAAGTGTTTGCTGCCACAAGAGGCAGTCTCATGCCTGTACGTTCAGCACGGCAGGTGATTTTCTGATTCTTGTAGCTGTTTTTACTTTTTACTGCATAACTACTAGCTTCCAAAATGTTCATTGCAATTTCTCAAGCAGTCTTAACTTGACCTTTTGCCTCGTTTTGCAGGTGAGATTCAGAATAGATAGGAACCTGCTCAGGGCCACACAGCTGGAAAGTGGCTGGAGTAGAGTTTGGCTGTGGTTGCAGCTGGTTTCATAGGGGAAGCTTTGTCTGTTTTTGGCACAGTGTCATCCTGCTATGACTCATTTTATTGGATGCCAGTTTATTGTCAAACCACATCTTAATGACCATTCATCTTCCCCCTTCAGTTTGGGCAGAGTGTTTAGGTATTTTTTTTTAACATTTTTTATTGATTTATAATCATTTTAATGTTGTGTCAAATTCCAGTGTACAGCACAATTTTTCAGTTATTCATGGACATATACACACTCATCGTCACATTTTTTTCTCTGTGAGTTATCATAACATTTTGTGTATATTTCCCTGTGCTATACAGTGTAGTCTATTCTACAATTTTGAAATCCCAGTCTATCCCTTCCCACTCTCCACCCCCCTGGTAACCACAAGTCTGTATTCTCTGTCTATGAGTCTATTTCTGTCCTTTATTTACACTTTGTTTTTGTTTGTTTGTTTTTGTTTTTGTTTTTTAGATTCCACATATGAGCGATCTCATATGGTATTTTTCTTTCTCTTTCTGGCTTACTTCACTTAGAATGACATTCTCCAGGAGCATCCATGTTGCTGCAAATGGCATTCTGTTTCCAGTTTTTATGGCTGAGTAGTATTCCATTGTATAAATATACCACATCTTCTTTATCCAGTCACCTGTTGATGGACATTTAGGCTGTTTCCATGTTTTGGCTATTGTAAATATTGCTGCTATGAACATTGTGGTGCAGGTGTCATCCTGAAGTAGATTTCCTTCTGGATACAAGCCCAGGAGTGGGATTCCTGGGTCATATGGTAAGTCTATTCCTAGTCTTTTGAGGAATCTCCACACTGTTTTCCATAGTGGCTGCACCAAACTGCATTCCCACCAGCAGTGTAGGAGGGTTCCCCTTTCTCCACAGCCTCTCCAGCATTTGTCATTTGTGGATTTTTGAATGACGGCCATTCTGACTGGTGTGAGGTGATACCTCATTGTAGTTTATAAAGGAACCTTTCTTCAATATCTGACCTCTATGGAAAGTAGTATGAAGGTTCCTCAAAAAATAAAAATTAGAACTACCACATGAACCAGCAATTCTACTCCTAGGTATATATCCAAAGAAAACAAAAACACTAATTCAAAAAAGATACATGCATGCCAATTTCCAATAGCCAAGATATAGAAGCAACCTACCTACCCATCAATAGATAGATGAATGGATTATGTATATATATGTATATATATACATAATATATATACATAAAATGGAATATTACTCAGCCATAGAAAGGAATGAAATCTTGCCATTTGCTACAATGTGGGTGGATCTAGAGGATGCTGTGTGAAGTGAAATAAGTCAGACAGAGAAGGACAAATATTGTATGATTTTACTTATGTGTGGAACCTAAAGAACAAAACAAATGAACAAACATAACTAAACAGAAACAGAGTCATGGATACAGGACACAGGCCATTGCCCAAGGGGCGGAGGGTGAGGGGAGGAGGGAAATAGGTGAAGGAGACTGAGGTACAGACTTCCAGTTACAAAACAAATGATCTGTGACATGACTTGCATAATGTGGGGAATAGAGTCAATAATAATGTGATTCTTTGGGTGGCAACAGAAGTTAAGTAGACGTACCATGGTGATCATTTCAAAATGTACAGAAGTGTTGAATCACTGTGTTGTGCACCACTCCTCCAGTTTAGAGCCAGCCCATAGAGGAGGGGTCAGAAATTGAAGAAAGATTCCTTTATAACATATCAAGCCTATTTCTTTATTTGTTTTCCTTATAACTTCTTATCATTAGCTGAACTTTCTCTAAGTTTTTATAACTTCCTCGTTTATTTGGCATTTTGTGTCCCCTTCATTATAAACCCCAGGGGAAGAGGGCATTGCCTGCTTCTATCACAGCTGAATCTCAAGGACCCAGAGACATGCCTCATGTCTGAGACACAGTTTCCAAATGAATAAATGTACCCAAGGAAAGATGCATAGAAGAGGCTCAGCTGGTTTTAGCTCCTTTTGTCTTGGGCTATGTATTTATCATGGCATTATCTCCCCATGTTAATGACCCAAATACTAGACTGGAAGCATGTACTTATTTGTTTAACCTTAACAGGGAGACTTACCTCATTGAGGTAGCATTTGGAGTAAGAATTAAATAAAATGAAAAGCCCTTAGGAAACAAAGGCCACTCTTCTGCTCCCTAGGTCAGCTTTTCACATTTAATTAGACTTCTGATGTCCGTTACAACTCCAGCCTCGTTACAATCTCCCTGTGGTTTGCTCCACTACAGATGGAAACCAACGACCGAGCCCTCTTGAAAATGTAGGCTCAGAGTGGAGGCCGCCCAACAGCTGCGTGTTCCTTGGTGTCAGATAATTGCTCATAATTCATTTGCATATCTTATCAGAGATGGAGCCTAATTATCTTCTCCTGCTGCAAAGTCTCTGGAGAAAAAGGTTAGTATCTTTTTTTCTTCCTTTTTTTATTTTCTCCTTAGGAAAAGTAATATCTTTGAACTTGATTTCACCTTGGGGAAGCAGAAGAGGAAAAAATTATATATTTTTAAATTTTCTTAGTGCAAATAGTTTTTTTTTTAAACCCTGGTTTTCTGATTTTCTAGAGAAATATTTAGAGTGGCATCAGGGAGTAAGGCCCTGAACACAGCGTGTGTGAGGTGGTATAAATTAAGTTCACTCCAATCCACGTGTTTCTTCCTCTGGACTCCTTTCCCCATGTCCAAGTGCAGTGAGACCTGTGAGAGGCTTGCCTTCATGCTAAATTTAAAATGTCTGTTATAATGTCATCTTCTATAACATTATATGCACATATATACCTGTGGGTGTATGGTTTTAGCAAAGTGAGGTGGAGAGATGTGTTATTTTCCAATCACTTTCCCTGATGTCACCAGCTTATCTGGCTAATTACAGGCCCTTCAGTAGCAAATTTTCAGGTGTTTATTATTTGGCCGATGACTTCAATTTCCCACTACACGTATAGAGACTGAATTAATGAGGTGCACAAGCTGGGAGAGTCATGTATAATATTACAAACATTATGCAAAGGAATCTTGAAAGATTCTGCTTCGCACTTAAGAGCTTAACAGAGATGTCCAAGATGTGAGTCTGGAGAGGTATATGCTTTCTGTGAGATCCATTTCAGTTCCCCTGTGTGAGTGTGTGTGAGTGCCTGTTATATTTCTTGTCTACCTGGGGTGCAAGGAAATAGAGTTTTGTGCAGGTGCTGCTTTCCTGGCTCAGGGAATTGTAGATGATCAAGTGACTCATTTCAAGGTCAGAGACTGGACTCAAACCTTGGGGTCTTCCTCAGTGTGAACCTTCTTTCCCAGCGTGAAGTAAACTGATGTCTGATAAGGCAGAGCAGGATCCACAGGATAAACCAGGCAAACCTGCGGCTTTACTGCCTTATGTTGGTAAAAGCTCAAGACAGGGAATGTGTCTTGTGCAAAATTGCATCCTCCAGTAGCATAGAGTGGGCAATCAACTGGTGGTTATTTTTTGGTATCCGTAAATAACAGCACCTTCGGTTTACAGAGCACTTTGATGTGCACCAATATCTTCTGTTTTTATTATTTCATTTAATACAAATGACAGTAGTTCAAAGTTGGGCCTATAAGGCTTATCTTACAGATCAGGAAGCTGTACTCAGAGAATTTAAGAGATTGCTCCAAGTCACAGAGCAGGTATCTGCTGGCACCAGCTCTTCTGTCTCAACTGACTCTTGTTGCTCTGCCTTACCTGTCCTCGTTTTTTTGTGGTGTTCAAAAGAAATATGAGTGAATGAATGAATGAATGGTGGCTAAGGTAATGTGCTGTGCCCTGGGATTTGAGAGGTTGGCCTGGCAAGAAGACCCCTACAGAGGATTCATCAGGATCCTCTTGGCAAATCCAGGCTGCAGGGTTGGATTGCCCATGACAAATGTAGCAGGGGGAAACCCACTTATATTGTGCTTAGATCTGCAAATTATCTGTATTGCAACATTTTTTTCTATAAGTGATTTTCTTTTTTAGTGGATCTGCTCTTGTGGGTCCATATGCTTCTCAGTAGCAGGAGCCACGGTGCTGAGTCCATCTGTTGAATGCAGTTAAATGATCATGTGTAAGAGTCCTGTCTTTTCAGGTGCCTGTTCTCCCTGCTCCTCTCCAGGTCAGCCTCTGAAGGGTTGGGGGAGGGACTGTAGAAGACTTTCTGGAGAATGAGATGGGAGGAGTCTCAGCTTCAGGTCTGGGAAGTTGTACTGTCTTCTGGCTTCCCTGGTCTCCATGGGAACCTTCCTAACCTCTCTGTTTCTCATCCTGCCACCTTCCTCAGCTAGCAGTCTCCTGGCTCATTCTCTCTCAGCCCAGGCAGGGTGCTGTGATCTTCGGTTTTCAGGGCTTAAATCTGGTCTCGTTGGTGATGATGGCCTGGGTTACGAGAAGTGCAGAGAGCCTGGAAGGCACTGGGTACTGACTGATTCAGTCCATAGATAGGGTCTGTATCCCTAAGTGTTCAAAGCAAAATGGACCTCAGACTGTTTGAAGTGTCAGGGCTAAGAGCACACCCTCTACTCACCATCCCACCATAACACATCTCTTCCCAGACTAGCTTGTGCTGAAGGAGAAATGATGAAAATTCTGCTTAGTCAAGGGATTTAGGGGGAGCAGCCAGTTCTCCTTGGAGGACTCTATTAGCATCCTAAGAAGTCATCTGAAGGAGGCCTCAGGTCAGTGGGCTCAAATCTGCAAAAAGGACTGTAAAACCTCTCTGCCTACCACATAGCTTCTCAGAATGTTCCCTGTATCGGTGAGGTGGTCTCTCTGAGTTAGGCAAGCAGTGAGGGCCTTTGGCTCCTAGGTAGTGGCTGGATATTGGTTGGGAAGGGACATCTGGTTTTGACCCAGAGTTAATGAATCTCAAAGTCTCTTGACCTACCCGAGGAAAATGCTTTGCAAATTCAGAGGTCGGGTGAATGCACTATGAGAAATTAGAGTAATTTAAATAAAAATGTATATATTGAGTGTCTATGATGTGCTGGCACTATTCTAGGCACTGGGAAAAAAATCAATGGGGTGGGCATTGAGAGTTAGGAGGGAAAAAATCAAAATATCCAACTTCATGACACTTATATTCATTATGGGTGTCAGATAATAAAATAACTAAGTGAAATGAAATAACTATGTTAACTGGAAAAAAAGCAGTAAAGGAGGATGTGGGGGAGTTGTGTTTTAAGTTGCTTTGGTCAGAAGACATCTCACTGAGGAGATGACATTTGAACAAAAACTTGAAGGAAGTGAAAAAGTGAGCCTCATGGAGATCTGGAAGAGAATTTCAGGTAGAAGGTAGGGCTGTTTTAAGTATATGGTGGAGAAATAGGAAGGAGGTCCATCGGGCTGGAAAGTAATGAGTCAGGAGAATACAGATGGAAAATGAGGTTAGAGAGATGAAGGGTTAGGGCCGTGATCATGGAAAGGGCTTCTGGTTGTATGTCAGGTGAGATGGAAGCCACCAGGATCTTGAGGAGAGTGATGTGGTCTGATTTCTTAGAGAATCACTGGGTCACTGTGCTGAGACTCTACCCCACTTCTCTAGGAGGAGAGGTGGAGGCAGGAAAACCAGTTAGGACAGGTCACAATAATCCCAGCAAAAGAGTTATTAGCAGCTTGGACCAGAGTGGTGGCAAAGAAAAAGTAAGAAATAATTGAATGTGGATGTAGTATTTTGTAGAAGAACCAGTAGTACTGATGAATGGATTTGAGGTGGGGTGGAAGAGAAGAAGGAAAATTGGGATGACTTCAAAAGTTTTGCCTTGAGTCACCAGAAAAATGGAAATACTATTAATTAATGTGTCAAAGGCTGTAGGTGGATTGGGTTAAGAGGGGAAGATCAAGGGTCTGTTTTGGGACACATTAATTTTGAGATGCCTATACAATATCCTAGAATGTTTGTTGAGTAGGTATTTGGAGTCTGTGTTAGGGAGGTCCCCTGGACATATAAATTTGGGAGTCATCCACATACAACAGTGAGATGAGATGAGAGCACCACAGGAGTGAGCGTGGACAGAAACAAAAACTCGGTAACACAGCAGAGCCCTTCCCCAGCACCCTAGACCTTTAAATCCAACTTTCTGCTCGATGTCACCACCTTGGTATCCTGCAGGCACCTCAGGCTCAATGTGTCCAAAACTCCACGCATATTCTGAGCCCTTCCAGAGCTTCCTAAGGAATCACAGTACTAGCACTTAGTTCAGTGATTTTAAAAGGTGATATTCTTGAGCTCTTATTATGTGTCTGGCATTTTGCTGAGCCCTTCACATGCATTATTTAAGTCAATCCTCACCATATCATATGGAGTAGCTGTGCTGTTTTCTTTCTATTGCAGATAAGAAAATTGAGGGTTGAAAGTTTAAATAAAGTGCCCAAGATACACAACTATCAAGTGGGAACGTTTGATGGAGAGCCCAGCTCTCTTGGATGCGGAACTTATATTCATAACCATCAAGTCACACAACATCTTAATATTCAGGAAGAATGTCTAGAGACTTTTATGGCTTCTCAAATTCATGACTTATCACAATGTTTTGGGTCCTGGGGTCCTTTGAATAATATGATACAAGCTATGAACAGTTCCTCTAGAAATATGCACATAGGCAAAGAGAGCCAACATTTTATATTCATTTCAAGGTTTCACAGGCACCTTAAAATCCATCCAGGGACTATCACCACTTAAAGATCAAAGATCTCTGCAAAAGAATTTCCACATTATGTCCCTCATATTTTCCATCATAAAGTGTAATAAACACTTACTGAAAAATTTAAGTGACTCTTAGACTTTGTTTTATTTATTTTATAGAGTATATATTCATACAGGTCATAAATCAATACCACGCACCTTATTCCAGACCTCATTCCTACCTCTAGTCCTATCGACTCCTTCTTGAATCTGCTAAAGCCTCATATTTGTAACAACTTCTGTTACTTTTCTTGAGTCTCTATGCAGAGTCTCTTTAATATAAAAATAGCCAAGAATGTATTTGCTGGTCCCCCACTCATCTCTTTCTTATATAAACATAACATAGTTTGCTGTTAGATCTTCATTTCTCTTTAATTGATACATACTGGGCATCTTTCCAGATCAATACACAGAAAGCTTCTTCATTCATTTTTTATTGCACTATATTCCATTAGTCCCACACTGATGGACACTTGGGTAGTTTCTAATACTTTCTATCACAAACAGTACTTCAGCAAATAACCAACAAAAGTAATTTTATGCACATGCAGAAATACTATCAGAGAAAGTCCCAAGAGTAGAAAAGTTAAAGAGTAATGGCATTTATAAATTTGATAACTATTACAAAGTTGCACTCCTTAGATACTGAAACCTCCTGCATACTCGCCAGCAGTGTAAGTCAGTACCTGCTCCTCTGCGGCATCCCCAGCAGCTGGCATAGTGGTACACTTCTGAATTTTTGCCAGTCACATAGGTGAGAAATATTTCTGTACAGTCTTAATATGCATTTTTCCTTTCATGAGAGGGATGAGTACCTTTCATATGTGTTAAGGCTGCATTTATATTTCATTTTCTGATAACCTTGTGTTCTCCTTTTTCATTTGGGGTTTGGTTCCTTTGGACATTAATAATTGTATAAATATGTGACTAGAATATCTATAAAGTTACTAAAAATATATTTCTAAAATTTATTCTAAGTGGCATTATCCAAGCTTCTTTTTCTTTTTCCTTTTCATTTCTTTCTTTTTTTTTTTTTTTTTTTGTTACAGCCAACACACCTGTGGTAAGTTCTCATTGTTATCTTTCAGTGCCAGGGGTTTTCTTGATGGTGGAACAAATCCAGCTTAATAATAAAGTCGGCAGCATTGTCCCCCTCTGCACCAAAGATGAGTCAGTCAGTCAGTATTAACCTGCTAAACCCAGAAGCTCATTTTAACTTGGGTATCTTTGTGTGCCAAAGCATTTTCATCTAATACATGTATGTTTTGTGTGTTGAGCATTTATCCTGGTCCATACTTCCCCACAAAGAGCCTTTTCAGCTTTTCAGTTTAGGGAAAAATAAAAAACCCAAAACCCAAAACCAATGTTGTTTCTTCAATTAAATTTACATTAAACAAGGAGAAAACAATTCTTAAAATTCTTCCACCAGCCTTTACTTGATGGTAAACCTTGTTTGACCAGGTTCACCAGCTCCTTTACCACTTACGATTTAAGAATGTGTATTTGCACATTCCTGGCTTTGTTCTGCAGTACATTCCCACCAAGAGGCTTTTGTTTCCTGTGTTTATCTTCTCATGGCAAGTCAACCACCTGCTCAGCTTTCGCTACTGTTGTCTCTCTCACATGGTGAGTGATGTTTTTCACGGGTGAGAACACGTACTGAAATAGTCCTGTTAAATTCTTCTATTTCTGTCTAGAGCGTACTTGGACTCATTCACCTTGGACTCGTTACCAAACTTGATAACTCCACTTCCACGTTCAAGCAAACCTTTTGCTTTCAGTCTGAGAACTATTACTTTCTCGGAGTCTTCACTTTTATCTCCAACATTAGAAATTGGCTTTCTTTATAGGGACATTAAAATTTTTTCTTTCATCCTTTAATTTTTAAAATTTAAAAAAGTTGAAGTATAGTCATTTTACAATGTTGTGTTAGTTTCTGGTGTACCGCAGAGTGTTTCAGTTATACATATCTATTCCTTTTTATATTATTTTTCATTACAAGCTATTACAAAGTATTGAATACAGTTCCTTATGCTATACTGCAGGACCTTGTCTGTCTATTTCATATATATGAGTTTATATCTACAAATCCTGGACTCCCAATTTATCCTTCCACACCCCGCCTCCTCCCAGTAACCATAAGTTTGTTCTCTATGTATGTGAGTCTGTTTCTGTCTTGTAAATAAGTTCATTTGTGTCATTTTTTTAGATTCCACATATAAGTGATATCATGTGATAGTTTTCTCTTTCTGGCTTACTCCATTTAGTATGACAATCTCCAGGTCCATCCATGTTGCTGCAAATGGAACTATTTTATTTTTTTTATGGCTGAGTAGAATTCCTTTATATATATATGCCACATCTTCTTTATCCAGTCATCTGTCAATGGACATTTAGGTTGCTTCCATGTCTTGGCTGTTATAAATAGTGCTGCTATGAACATTGGGGTGCATATATCTTTTTAAAGTAGCATCTCCTCCAGATACATGTCCAAGAGTGGGATGGCTGGATCATATGGTAAGTCTATTTTTAGTTTAAGGACTGTCCATACTGTTTTCCATAATGGCTGTAATAGGGACATTTTAAAAAATCAGTGACCTCCCCCCCAAAATAAAGTCCATCCCTTTACATGAGTTACAGTGTTCACAACGAACACAAAACAACAAAGCTGGGCTCTCATGAGGACCCTCATGCAGACAGTGTGATGTAAGACTGTAGCAGGTGGGCTGTATGCGGTGAGGCTGAATTGATGTCCTGAGGACCTTGACACCTCTGGTGGGGGGAGGATTTGTCTGAAGGCCACAAACCTTAAAATATGCTGTGTTCATCCTCACAAACCCCCAAATAGCAAAGGGTCTTTTAGTTCTATAAACCTCCATTATTCCCATATTGATGATGTAAAGGTGAACTTCATGTTAAGCACTTGGGGTCTATACTTGTACCAGGAGCATCACTGGCAGGTCATTTCTAACTGGGATGATGGAGGCTGCAGGTTAACCACAAATTCATGCAGCAGAAACTTTTAGTTGGATTAGTGAACCTCTTAGGGCTGGAATTGGGGTGGGGGCAGTGGCTTCTTTGTGAGTATCCTGCCTGCTACATTTGCCACTTTAATAGATCAATGATGCCTTTTTATTTTAATGTAGATTTGTTTTTAACATCTTTCTCATATGTTAATAGGCATTCATAAATCTTTTGTGAACATCTTGCTTTTGAAAAAAAAAATTGTCGGTTCTTCAAAGAAAGGAGCTGGCTTTTTCACATTTAGTGACAGCCTATCAAATTCAAATTCAAAGTACATATTCTCCTTCTGTCCTCTCATTTTCTGGCCCTTACAACTTCCAGGAGCCACTCAGCTTTCTGCTTTGGAAGAGTTTCCTTTTCCTCTCCCGCATCCTGTCTCTGACCTCTTTGCCCTATGCTGCTTCTGTCTGGTCCCCGCCTTCTGTGTGATGAGCTGCTCACAGGGCATCTAATCTCTGGGCCCAGCTCCCTGGAAAGGGGAGTTCATCCTCCACTCTTTTTTTCCCCCCAAGGCTATATTCATACCACTTCTGAGCTTTATTTTATATTTGCAAATAGGCTATGGCTAACTGCTTTGCCTAGGCTGTGGAGCTGAGAAGAGAAGGTTGTAAACCTAGATTCTATGACACACCACATACTATTAAATCCCCCTTTCCCTGGCTAGACTGTGAAATCTGAAGACAGCAGTCCTTTCTTTTTCATTTGCGTAAGTTCCACCAACTCTTGGCAAGTATCTTATAGAAATAGGTACTTATTAAATGCATGATCAAATAAATCAATGAATTAAGAAATAGCTGTTTAGAAGAAAAGAGTTCTTTCATTTTGAAGAGTTACTGAGTGTTGACTGGCTGGTAACGTATCTCCCAGGTGTGTTTGCATTCCGAATCTATCAAGTGATAAAACCTTAAGCTTACAAAGTGATGCTGTTGAAATCATGCATATCAAACATTGCCAGACTGTAGGTGAGTCAGGTGATCAGGTGTTTGTATATATTCCTAAGTGGGGGCTTTCACAAAGACTTAAAATGATGCCACACAGATTATTGTGACCATGGATCCACTTTGGAAGCTGGAAAGGTCAGTGAACTTTCATCTAGTTTAAGTTGGGGTTAATTCTACCCTCAATAAAATATCAATATTATTTTTAGTGAGGTCATTTAACATGACACCAATGTCCCCTACAGTCAGCCTGGAACCTTGCCACCCAGTGGTTACATGATCATGAGTCACATTGCTTGTGTGAGACCTGTATTTCCTTATTTGTAAAGTAAGAAGTTGAATTCTGTAATCTCTGGAATGCCCTTCAGCTAAATACTTCATGTGGCCATGGACAAATCAATTACCCAAATACACTTGACTAGAAGGGCAAGTGCTTTGTGTGAAATCAGTGTAATAGTCAACTTTCACTGTCTTGACAAATGAAAGAAAGAAGGTGTGGCATGGAGGAGTAACAAGTCACCTTTGAATTGGGAAAAAAGTGTGATTTAACAGATTTTTGGAGGTCAATTTGTTTGGCCTAAAACTATATTACACCAAATTTGCTTCTCGTTGGAATCAGCTTTACCGGTTCATATCATCCAACCGTCTGATTGCCCATATGACTGGGAAAGAGACTACATGGCAGGTTACTGGCCACCATTAAGTCTAGGATGAGGTCAGGTGACCATTTCTTTCCATCTCTGCAGGACAAATGTGAGTGTGTGTGTAAGTAAGCTGAACATTCACCGAAGCAGATTTGTGAGTGTTAGAACATTGTCCATGGATGTGAAGTGTCATGAGAGGAAGCTGAGTGATTACCCAAAGATTTTACAAAAATATTTACTTTGGACAGTTCTAGTCCAGGACCTAGTTAGGTTGTCAAGTACAGAATCTTGATGTCAAGGGTAATTGGATTGATGGGTTCTGACTTGAACCAATGGATGATACCTGAAAGCCTCCACAGAACTAAAGCAGAGTTCTTATGATTGCAGCACCAGGTGTGTGGTTTCCATGGACAGCAGAACCTGCACGGCCTCATTCATTCGGATTCCCTGGAGAATATCTACATATGTGTGTGGGGGGTGCCATACACCACTTTGAAACTTGCTTGGTGGATATGGAAATGAGTAAGGGAGTTGTGGCTAAAATTCGAATATTCAGTGACATCTGGTTGAGCTGCCATAAGAATGACATTCCAGTTTCTTACCCCATATAATACATGTGGATAGGAACTTTTACCCTTAGCCTCTCTTTTTAGAGTGGTTTCTTTCTTCTTTTCTTTCTTTCTTTCTTTCCTTTTTTTTTTTTTTTTTTGTGCTTGCATTACTGGCAAATCTCTTCTAATGGATGTACTCTGTCTTTAGAAAGGCAATAATTTAATCTTATTTTTGTCCAATGAAACAGGATAGATCTTTCAAAAGTGACTTTGGATTTTTTTGTTGTTGTTCTCAATTATTTTCCACTCACAGTTTTATTCTCATAATGGACAATTCTTTTTATTAAAAAAAAAAAAATTTTTGGAGAGGAAGAGCTGTGGACATAAGGTAATTTTTTTTCACTTGATAAATACTAGGAATAAATTCTTAACTTAATGACTCCATTAATTGAACATGAATTATTAAATTATTAAAAGCTAAATCTCAGATGCAGTGATGCTCCTTAATTTCTTAAAAAGTGGTTTTTGCTTTTGGCAAATCAATTAATTAACTGTAAGGGTATCAGGAACAAACCATTTTGAGACATTCTGCTTTGAGTTGGTAGCAGAGTTCCTAATTAGGGATCTCTGAAGCTTACACAGGTACAGGAGACACTGTGGTGTGGTCAGGATACTGATGCTTGAGTTTGGATATTCTGTTGTTTTTGAATAGGGAGAGGAAAAACGTTTGAAGACTGGAAATCAGTTCTGCTGACCTGTTTGTATGTGGATGTACTGCCACCTGTTGGTCATTTCTTGTCATTGACCAGCTTTTGAAGGCTGATTCAGTGGATTCTTTTTTGTTGTTGTTGAAGGGTAATTAAACTACGATACTACATGAGTTTCAGGTAGACGACATAGTGATTTGACATTTAAATACATTACTAGATGATGACCACACTATTTCAAGTTACCATCTGTTGCCATACAAAGTTACAGTGTTATAGTGACTGTATTCCCAATGCTGTGCTTTACAGACCCATCATTTATTTATTTTATAACCAGAAGCATGTACCACCTATTTAGAACCATGAGTTTGTTCTCTGTATCTGTGAGTCTGTTCCTGTTTTGGTATTATGTTTGTTTGTTTGTTTACTTTTAGGTTCAATATATAAGTGAAATCATGCAGTACTTGTCTTTCTCTGTTTGGCTTTTTACATTCATATTTAAAGTAGGATTTTGTTGGGAGTCATATTGTTGACCTTGCTTAATTCACAGTAAAAAGTATTTGATTGGGCTATTTAGAGCATTTATAGAGTGATAATTGGTATGCTTGGGCTTAAATCTGTTGTCTTGCTTTTTGATTTCTTTTTGTCTGTTCTTTATTAATTTTTGCCTCATCTTCCTTATTTCCTTGTATCAGTCTTTAGTTGAAATCTGCCCTTGGGAAATGTTCATTTTTTTGGCACATCTGGCTTGGTGGTGGTGGAGAAGTAGAAGAAACACAAATCCTGAAATAAAGAAATGCAGGTGGTGGCAGTGAATTTGGCTGGTTTGTATGGAAATGATAAGGGTGGGGCACAAACGGAGTCTGCCATGCTAACCAGTGTAAAAGTGGGAAGCAGAGCGTGTCCTACACTTTCTGTAGTGCCTGAAATTTATCTCAGATGTGACTTTGAAACCTTCTTGCTGGCTAAAAAATGTAGAATCATTCTAAAGATGTGGCAGGAGTGCCCAGTAAGTCATAAAGGCCCATTTTAAATTTTGCCCCAATTTAGGAGAAACTACAAATATGCCTCAAATAAACAGCTGGAAATATTAGGATACGGTCTAGTTTCATTTATCATGTCACTGGCGCCAGCTTCATAACTGCTACTTGGCTGTGTACCAGGGAGTAGATACTGGACACAAAAGGGATTACATAGCAAAGAATTAAAGATGGTGATGTGACATGGGACATCAAGAATTAGAAGGTCTGCAAGCTAGGACCTCTGGGTCTACCGACACCTGCATCATACCGGTTGAAATGCATCTGCACTTTCCAGAAAAGTAAACTTCTTGCTTTATGTCCTGTCGCTTACATGTTACATTTATTTTTGATAAAACTATAGGAAGAAAGTAAAATTTTTAGGTTTAGAGGTGAAGACATGAGTAAATATTAGATTTGGAAGTAATTTCTTAGATCATAAAACTATGCATATTATTTTTACTCTGTTTTTTTCAGTTAATAAATAATATGAATATCTAACTCTTCGTCTGATTAAATATTCCTTTCAACATAGTTTTCAGTGGTTTTTTTATACTTACAAAGTATGATTGCACGTAGTACAAAATTTAAAGTACATAATACCAAATGTAAATAAACATTGTTTCCCATCTACTCCAAACATTCTTAAGAAGATATTTAAAATTTTTTTAAATTGAAGTACTGTCAATTTATAATGTGTGTTCATTTCTTGTGTACAATAGCGATTCTGTTATGCATATATATATTCCTTTTCATATTCGTTTTCATTATGTGCTGTTATAAGATGTTGTGTAGAGTTCCTTGTGCTGTACAGTAGGACCTTGTTGCTGATCTAATTTGTGTATAGTGGTCTCTGCAAACCCTAAACTCCCAGTTTATGTCTCCATCCTCCCCTCCTTTTTCCACCCTGGTGACCGTAAATTTGTTTTCTATGTCTGTGAGTCTGTCTCTGTCTTGTAAATAACCTCATTTGTGTACTGTTTTTAAAGATGTCCCATAAAAATGATATATGGTATTTTTCTTTCTCTTTCTAGCTTACTTCACTTAGTATGATGATCTCTAGTCCCATCCCTATTGGTGCAAATACCATTATTTTTTCTTTTTTAATGACTGATAGTATTCTGTTGTATATGTTTGTGTTTGTGTGTATACATATACACACAACTTTTTATCCAGTCATTGATTGATGGACATTTAGGTTGCTTCCATGTCTTGGCTATTGTAAATAGTGCTGCTATGACCATTGGGGTGCAGGTGTCTTTTCAAATTAGAGTTCCCTGAGATGTATGCCCAGGAGTGGGATTGCTGGACATAGGATAAATCTATTTTCAGTTTTTTAAGGAATCTCCATACTGTTTACCATAACAGCTGCATCAAACTACATTCCCACCAACAGGGTAGGAGGGTCCCCTTTCTCCACACCCTTTCCAGCGTTTCTCATTTGTGGATTTTTTTAATGATGACCATTCTGACCTGTGTGAGGTGATGCCTCACGGTAGTTTTGATTTGCATTTCTCTGATAATTAGCGATACTGAACATTCTTTCATGTGCTTGTTGGCCATTTGTATGTCTTCACTGCAGAAATGTCTATTTAGATCTTCTGCTGAATTTTGATTGTGTTGTTTGTCTCTTGGTTATTGAGTTGTATGAGCTCTTTGCATATTCTGGAAATTAAGGCCTTGTCAGTCGCATCATTTGTAAGTATTTTCTTCCATTCTGTAAATTGTATTTTCATTTTGTTTATGGTCTCCTTTGCTGTGAAAAGTCTCATAAATTTAGTCTTGTCTCTTGTTCAGTCTTTAAGCCATTTTGAGGTTTTTTTTTTTTTGTGTGTGTGTATGGTGTGAGAGAGTGTTCTAGTTTTATTGATTTGCTGGCAGCTCTTCTGCCTGTGTTTTCCTCTAGCAGTTTTATAGTATCCGGTCTTTCTTACATTTAGGTCTTTAACCCACTTTGAGTGTTTGTATATGGCATTAGATAATGTTCTAATTTCATTCTTTTATAGGTAGCTGTCCGGTTTTCCCAGCACCTTATTGAAGAGACTGTCTTTTCTCCATCATATATTCTTGTTTCCTTTGTTGTAGATTAATTAACTGTAAGTGCATGGTTTTATTTCTGGACTTCTGTTCCATTGAGCTATATGTCTGTTTTTGTGCCAGTTAGATACTGTTTTGATTACTGTAGCTTTGCAGTATAGTTTTAAGTCAGGGCATGTGATTCCTCCAGCTCTGGTCTTCTTTCTCTAGATTTTTTTGGCTATTTGGGTCTTTTGTGTTTCCATACAAATTAAAAAAAAATTTTGTTCCTGTTCTGTGAAAAATGTCATTGGTAATGTTACAGGAATTGCACTGAATCTGCATGTTGCCTTGGGTAGTATGGCCATTTCAACAATATTAATTCTTCCAGTCAAGAGCATGGGATATCTTCCCATTTCTTTAAATCATCTTTAATTTTCTTAATATTTTATAGTTCTCTGCTTATAAGTCTCTTACCTCCTTGGTCAGGTTTGTTCCTAAGTATTTTATTTTTCATGTGGAGTCTTTAGTGTTTTCTATGCATAGTAGCATGTTACCTGCCTATAGTTTTGTTAATGGAATAATTCTTCCTATTATTTTCTGTATTTCTTTTTTTTGTAGATTTAATGAAGTGCCATTTTAAAAAATCTGTTTTTGTTGTTTTCTCATTGCTTTTAAGTGGTTTTAAGACAAATAACAGGTATAAATACTTTTTTCCTGACATCTTTAATCAAAAGTAGATAGCATAATTTTATCTACTAAATATGAACCATTATGAATTACACAGGTTTTGTGGATTTGCTTTCCACTAATTCAACAAATATGTACACAACACCAATTATTAATGAACTTTTGAGATAGATACTTAATAGGGGTTAAAAATGAGCTAGCAATGAAGTATTATGGGGGTTGACAGAATGAATTATCAGATCTTCTTGATGGGATAAACAATTAGGTTCTCAGAGAAGCTGGTGACTGAGACAGTTCACCCTCTGTCACCAGACTCTACATTTCTTCTCTCTCTTGTGACCCTCCTCTCCCAAACAACTGCCTTGACTTAACTTCCTTGCTTCTGTTCATCTTATTAGCACTGCCTGGAATGCCTTTCCCCTAACTTCAGCTTATCCAAATTAAACTTATCTTTTTAGACCTTTTCTTCTTTGAACATTTCCTCATATATTCAAGCTGACAGTCATCTGTCGTACTTTAGGAGTCCGGTGACTTTTTTTCATTTTTTTGCCTTGAGATAAGAAAATGCTACTTTGAATTGATGTTTTCTTTTTTATCAGATACTGTCTAATTTTGGAGATAAAAAGAATGAGGCACAGAGAGATATAAAAATTTGCTCAAAGTGATACAGCCAATAAGTGATGAAATTAAGGTTTGCAGGCAATGTGGATCCAGAAACTAGGTGGCAAGCTACGTCCTCCCAGTTGGTGCTGAGTTCTCAATGCATCACTCCCCACTCATAGGAAAGAGAGCTCTCTTTTGATGATGGAGGATCCTAAAGTGGGAAAAACCATGTCGTTTTCTTAGCAGTCTTCTCTTTGAGAAAAGATACAGTTGGTAAATAACACTTGGTCCAAATGCCACTGAGACCATGTTAACTTTGTCCCTCTAGGGATAAGCTCTTGAGCTTTTAGTTCTTTGGGGACCTGGCTCTAAATCTTTGAAAACTCCAAAAGAAAAATCCCTTATTCTGTACAACATGTGAATCAATGTGCAGGTCAAAGAGTATCTATTTACTGCCAAGATGTTCAAGATGAGGGATTTGCCTTCTTAGCCAAGTACCTAGAAAATCTAAGAAATATTCTTAAAAAAGTTTGCCACCATGAGGGAAGTTGAAAATTCCATCCTTATTTCTAGAAAATGGTTATTTCCCTTGAAGCAATTAATGGAGATACACAAAGGATATCCTTAGAGAAGTGAGGACATTGCATTTTGGATACTGAAGTTTTTGAAATGTGATGGAGAAGCAGAAGGATGAGTTTACACTTTAGGAATGTAATATCCCCCTCCCCAGCCCAGGTTCTCTAAAGACAGCAGACTGGCATTTTGTTCACATCCTTATGAGAGTAAGTAACTGGTATTTTCGGTGATTATTTTCTGAATTGATTTTCTTGTTTATTTCTTTTTGAAATGGGGATACTGTGATGTCCACAAAGAATTCTAAGGTCAAAGAATGTTAGCTATGAAAGTAACATAGAGACAATCCTGCATTTTTAAAAATAGAAGACTGAAAATGACTTACATTTAAATAAATAAATAGTGGTTTAACAAAAGACCAGAAGCAGTCTGTACAACCCCCTACCTCCACACAACTATACTGGCATATTTGGATGGATAAAAAGGAAAACATTCTTGCAATGGATAAGGCTTCATATCTAAGCCTAGAATTTTCTTTGTGCTTAAAATATACTCCATGTAGCACTAAGCAAATGATCGTGATAATGATAAATATCATAAATCAAATAGATATATTCACTATTTTTTCATAGACTGAGCTCCACATATAATTACTATATAATTCAAGAGTGGTATATTGATTTAAATTTTTTAAATTGAAGTATAGTTATTTACAGTGTTTCAGGTGTACAGCAATGTGATTCAGTTACATATATGTTCTCCTTTTACAGATCCTTTCTATTATAGGTAATTGCAAGGTATTGAATACAGTGCCCTGTGCTGTACGGCAGATCCTTGTGGCTTATCCCTTTTATAGACAGTAGTGTGTATCTGTTGATCCCAAATTCCTAATTTAATTCCTCCTCCCATTTCCCCCTTTGGTAACTATCAGTTTGTTTTCTGTACCTGTGAGTTTATTTCTGTCTTATAAATGTTAATTTGTATCATTTTTCAGACTCCAAATATAAGGGATACCATAAGATACTTGTTTTTGTCTGACTTAAGAGTAATATATTGCTTCTATTTTACTGAAAGAAGACATTAATTTCAGTGGTAATAAATGTTGTTTGAAAGTGTTTTTTTCACAAAAAATATCCTACATAGTGATCTTCCCTTAGGAACTTAAAACAGTTGATTTTTTTTCTTCCTTGCTAGTGAGTCAGAAATAACATATTCTTGAATGTGTTCTCTGCATAAACTGTTATGCATTTGACATTTTACATATATTATTACTATAATTGACATTGCCTGACAGATTTCAGGATAAGTGCCCTAAAAGTAGTTTATATGAAATATGGGCAATCACATAAAGTAATTCCATGTGATTTTGGTGCAAAGGGTGCTTAGTTTTGTACACAACTTCCATGACATGTTGCTGTCCAGCATTTACCAGATCACTTCATCTTACAGGCACAGCCTCCCCATTCCCTCTGTGGCATCATATCATTTTATATGAGTAACCTCTGTCATTTGTATGTATTATCATTTCCACATGTTTTTACAACTGGGAGTAGGGAACAGACTGAAAAACACACATGTGAATTGTGTCTTAACAGTATTACAATGGTACTGATCATTCTGTAAGATCAAGAACTCCCCTGGTTAGTCTTTACCAGATGTCATGTGTTAGGATCTGAATATCATTAGTTTTACAGTATTCTTCGTAAGGTCTTCCAGCTGTTTTTTTTTTTTTTTTTTAATCCCATCATACAGTAAGATGAAACTTGGGGAACAGTTCATGTACAAGCTTAGAACTTGAAGGAGTTTTAGATAATAGAGTTGGACTCTTGATGGGAGAGAGCAGAGGTCAAGGGTGAATATCCAAGTTGACACAGTATCTTTGCATGAACTGTCCTGACCTAGTATCTAGGAATATTATCTTCCAGTTTGACATTATTTCAATACTTTTCTGTAACAAGTCTGTTTAAGATATTCTGTTATTGAATTAAAATATTTGTTACTCTTAATGATACATTTTAAAATAATAAAATATTGCTCTTTCTTATTAACAAATTACAGATGACCAATGGAAGATAAGAATCAGACAGCAGTGATTGAATTCCTTTTCTTGGGCCTCACAGATCATCTCCACCTGCAGATTGTCCTCTTTGTTAGTTTTCTTTTTGTCTGTCTTGTCACCTTGGGGAGTAATTTGGGCATGGTCACTCTCATATGGATCGATCCCAGACTCCACAAACCTATGTACTTCTTTCTCAGCCACTTGTCCTTTGTAGACACATTTTCCTCTTCTTCCATTGCCCCCAAGATGCTGTGTGATATCTTTGTAAATAAAAAGGCATCTCTTTCATGGGTTGTGCTGCACAGATGTGGTTCTTTGGTCTTTTTGTGGAAACTGAGTGTTTGCTCTTGGCTTCCACGGTATATGATTGATATTTGGCCATCTGCAAGCCCTTGCTGTACACCCTCATTATGTCCCGGAGGGTCTGTGTGCAGCTGGTTCTGGGCCCTTATGCTGTGGGTCTTCCAAGCACCATGACACACACAATTCACATGTTTTGCTTACCCTTCTGTGGTCCAGATATCACCAATCACTTTTTCTGTGATATTTCACCATTGCTTTCCCTAGCGTGTGCAGACACCTGGATCAATAAGTTGGTGCTTTTCATCTTTGCGGGAGCCATAGGAGTTCTCAGTGGCCTGATCATCATTGTCTCCTATGTTTGCATAATGGTGGCTGTGCTGAGGATCCAGACTGCTAATGGGAGGAGGAAAGCCTTCTCTACTTATTCTTCTCACCCGGCAGTTGTCTCCATCCTATGTGTGACTCTTTTCTTCACCTGTGTCTGACCTAGTTCAAGTTCCTCTCTAAATATCAATAAATTAATTTCTCTGTTTTATGTTGTGGTAGTCTCCATGTTGAACCCCCTCATCTACAGCTTGAGGAACAAGGAGGTGAAAAATGCATTCAGTAGAAAGTTTGAAAGGAAAAGTTCTCTAATAGGTAGGCAAAGTAGAACTCTACTTGTGCTTTACCATACCTGTTGGTACAGAATACATAGTAAAAAGAACACTAGACAGGATTAGAGGCTGCATGTGAGTCCTGGCTCTCCCAGTTCACAATGACTTGAAAAACAGAGTAGTTTTTAAATACTTTTCTGCCCAGTCTTGTTCTCTGTGAAATGAAAGGGGTTTCCAAATAATGTAGTGATGGATTGAGAATATAAAAGTGAAAATAGACTAGAAGAAAACTTATCTGAATATTTGTCCAGTGTTGGATGTGTAAATACTGTTTAATCCATATATGAAAACTAAAAGTTATAATAGAAAATTTAAAGTACCACAGACAATATTAAAGGCAAATAATAAAACAAAAGGAAATATGTATGCATATGTGCCAAACAATGAGATGATATCCCTAATATTCAATGATCAGTCTAAAATTCACAATCAAAATGGGAAATAGTCAATAAAGAAGCAGACAAAGGAAGAGGCAGTTCACAAAAAAAGGGATGCAAATTGCCAAAGGGTATGGAGAAAAAGTTCAATATCATGATTGATCAGGTAAATGAAATAAAATTAAAATGCAAATGCAGTGCCTTTCAATGCAGATGAAACATCTATAGTTTCAATGATGGTGAGGTTCTTATTTGGCTATACACACTGATTATTTCCTGCTGATGGGAAGAATTGCTCTATTTCCACAGAGAAATTTGATAGTTTCCACTTAAAATGATAAATTTCTATGTCATTCGACCTGGAAATCCCTCCATTAGAAATCTAGACTACACAAATATAAATGCCTAAGCCTACGGGTCCCTATATTTCAGCAGCAAAGAAAAATAAAAGAAATAACTTGAATAACCATCATTGGAGAAAAGTATACTTTTTTCCCCCCAGTGAAATGTTCTGCAGAAAATAAAGGCTGAATAAATATTGATGGATTGAATTGAAGAGAACTCTTGTATCCAGTCTACTGTTAGTTGAGGAAAAAAATATCAGGTTGAAGTTCAATGTGTAGCACTGATCATTATGAAAAAGGGCAAAATCTACATCATGAATAAGATGTACATATGTTCATGTAAGCATAAATCATCATCAGGAAAATTGCAAAGTATATATAGCGGCTGTGACAGTGATTATTTCATTGGGAATGGCATTGGAGGTAGGAAAGGAGAGCTTTTATTCATCTACAGAATATACTATGGAGGGCAGGAGAGTTAACATAGACTTTTGACAAAACTGTAAATGAATATTGCATCTCACTTCCTCAGAGATACCAATTATTTCTATGCTAGATCTTCCTTCCTTTGTCTGTGTTATTTTCTTTCTAAACATTTAGAACTTGTAGTTTATATTTAAATTTTATATTTTAATTTCTCAGATGTGTTTCATGGTCATTTTAAGTGGTGTGTTTACTCCCTTTTTTTTCTGTTCCACGTAACTGAGAATTCTGATATTCTTTCCTTTACTGGACTCAATTGCTTGCTTCCTGTCACCTGATATAACTTTGCTATCACTTTTTTCAACATTTCCATTTCATGGAACACATTTTAATTTTTAAAAATGTAATAAAAAATTTTGGATAACTTTTTTGATTAATAGAACACTTCTTCCTGTTATTTTTAATATTCTTTTTTCTTGGTATATTTAATGATGTATCATTTTCTTTTGTTTAAATCTGTTTTTGTTGTTTTATAATTTTGCTTTTAAATGATTAAAGAGAATAACAAGTAGAAACAGTTTTTCCTGACATCTTTAGTCCGAATGTATACAGCACAATTTTAACTGCTGAGTGTGAACCATTATGAATTATACCTATCTATCTATAGGTTTCATGGGTTAGTTTCTCACTAATTCAACAAATACATACACAACATCAATTATTGATAGACTTTTGAGGTAAATACTTAATAGGAGTTAAAAATGAGCTATCAATGAAGTGTTATGGGGGTTGACAGAATGAGTTATCAGATCTTCTTGATTGGATAAACAATTAGGTTCCCAGAGGAGCCGGTGACTGAGACAGTTCACCGTCTGTCATCAGACTCTACACTTTCTTCTCTCTCTTGTGACTCTTCTCTCCCAAAAAACTGTCTGACTTAATTTCTGCTTCCTTGCTTCTGTTCATCTCATTAGCACTTCCCGGAATGCCTTTCCACTTAACTTTAGTTTGTCTAAAATCTCTTTTCAGAATAATCCTTTCTTTGACATTGTCATCTGTTTCAAGCTTATAGTGACCTGTCTTTCCTTTGAAATCCTTTGAAAGTGACTGTTTTTTATTTTTGCCTGGAGATAAGAAAATGCTACCTTGAACTGATGTTTTATTCTTATAATACTTTCTCCTCAACTGTGCTCTAGCACAGTCCCTTATAATACTAAGTGACTAATGAACAATGATTCTGTGCTGGACACTCTTTTTTAAAAAAATACTTTAAATACTTTACATCATTTAATCCTTCTAACGTATTTGTGGGTTAGTAATCATTTTTCTTGATTTAAGAGATTAAGAGTGAGGCGTAGAAAATTTAAAACCTTGCTCAAAGTGACATAGCCAGTGAGTGATGAGATTTAGATTTACACCCAGGAAATGAGGCTCCAGAATTTAGGCAAGAATGTACATCTCAGCTGGTGCTGGGGGTTCAAAGCATCACTCTCCACTGACAGAGAGCTCACTTTTGGCAAAGGAGAACCCCAAAGTGGGAGAGAACCCACTTTGTTTTTTTTGAATCTTCTCACTGAGGAAAGATACAATTAAGAAATAACACTTGGTCCAAATGTCACTGAGATCAAGTTAATTTTGTCCGTTCAAGTGTAAACCCTTGAGGTTTTAGTCCTTTGTGGACTGGGCTCTAAATTTTTGAAAACGCCAAAGAAAAAGTCCCTTATTCTGGGCAGCATGTGAATCAATGTGCAGGTCAAAGAGTATCTCTTTACTCCTGGATGTTCAAGATGAGGGATTTGTCTTCTTCACCAAGTGCCTAGAAAACCATGCCTCTTAGAAAAGTTTGCCATCATGAGGGAAGTTGAAATTTCCATCCTTGTTTCTAGATAATGATTATTTCCCTTGAAGCACTTCAAGGAGCTCCATGAAGGATATCCTTAAAGTAGTGTGTACATTGCATTTTGGATACTATGCAGTTTTTGAAATATGGTGGAGAAACATCAGGATGAGTCTGAACTTTGAGAATAGAACATCGTCCTCCCCAGCCCAGATTCTCTAAAGAGAGCATCCTGGCATTTTGTTCACATCCTTATGAGACTAAGCAACTGTTTTTTGTGTCTTTCCTGAATTGATTTGTTTACTTTTTTATGATACAGATAATGCAATGTCCATATGGAATTCTAAGGTCACAGAATGTTAGCTATAAAGTGGCATAGGGGACCATCCACCTTGCTGTATAGAAGACTCAAAAAGACATACATTCTAAAAAAATTCATAAGTAAATAAGTAGGTAGAGAAATAAATTGATAGACAATGAGTAAACAGTGTTTGGACCAACATGAGGAGTCTGTTCAGCCCCTACCTCCACACACCTATACTGACATATTTGGATGGACATAAAAACATTCATGCAATGGAGAATGCTCCTAATCTAAGCCTAGAATTGTTTTTGTGACTGCTGACTGCTAAAAATGTACTCCACAGAGCATTAAGCAAATAATCATGATACTGATAAATAATCCTAAATCAAAAAGATACAGTCATCATTTTTATGATTTATTGAGTTCCACATATAATTACTAGATGATTCAAAGTAGTACATTGCTTTTGTTGTACTTGAAAAGACATTAATTTTGTTGTACTTAAAAAGTGATAATAAATGTTATTTAAATCATATTTTTTCATATAGATTATCTACCTAGTGATCTTCTCTTAGGAATTTAAAACAGCTTTTTTTTTTTTTTTTCCTTGACTGAATCAGAAAGTAACATATTTTGAATGTGTTCCCTGGGTAAAGTTTTATGTATTTGGTATTTTATGTATTATTACTATAATTGATATTGCCTGGCAGATTTCAGGGTAAGTGCCCAGAAGTAGGTTTATATGAAATATGGGTAATCACATAAAGTAAATCCACATGATTTGGGGGCAAAAGATGCTCAGTTTTGTACACAATTTCCATGATGTGTTGCTGTCCAACATTTGCCAGGTCACTTGATCTTACAGGCACAGCCTCCCCATTCCCTCTGTGGCATCATATCATTTTACATGAGTAACCTCTTCGTCATTTGTGTATATTGTCCTTTCCTCTTATTTTTACAATTGGGAGTAGGGAATAGACTGAAAAACATGTATGTGAATTGTGTCCTAATAACATTAGAAAGGTGCTGATCATTTGGTAAGATGAGGAAATCCCCTGGTTAGTCTTTCCCAGATGTCATATGTTAGGATCTGAATATCTCATTGGCTTTACAGTATTCCCAGTAAGGTCTTCCAGCTGTTTTGTTTTTTTTTTTAATCCCATCATACAGTAAGATGAGACTTGGGGAGCAGTTCACATAGAAACTTACAACCTGAAGGAATTTTCGATAATAGAGAGCAGAGATCATGGGTGAATTGCCCAAGTTACACAGGATCTTTGCACAAACTGCCTGACTTAGTATGTAGGAATATTATTTACTACAGCCCAAAGTACTTCAATAATTGTCTCTTATGGGGGTGTTTTAGACAATCTTTTATTGGCTGAAAATAATATTTGTAACTCTTAATGATAGTTTTTTCAAAATATCTTTTTTTCTTCTTGTAACAGACAGCAGTGACTGAATTCCTTTTCTTGGGCCTCACAGATCATCTCCACCTGCAGATTGTCCTCTTTGTCATTTTTTTCTTTGTCTGGCTTATCACCCTGGGGGGCAACTTGGGCATGATCACTCTCATATGGATTGATCCCAGACTCCACACACCTATGTACTTCTTTCTTAGCCACCTTGTCCTTTGTAGACACATTTTCCTCTTCTTCCATTGCCCCCAAGATGCTGTGTGATATCTTTGTAGATAAAAAGGCAGCTCTTTCATGGGTTGTGCTGCACAGATGTGGTTCTTTGGTCTTTTTGTGGAAACTGAGTGTTTGCTCTTGGCTTCCATGGCGTATGATCGGTATGTGGCCATCTACAAACCCTTGCTGTACACCCTCATTATGTCCCAGAGGGTCTGTGTGCAGCTGGTTCTGGGCCCTTAATGCTGTGGGTCTTCTAAGCACCATGATGCACACAATTCACACATTTTGCTTACCCTTCTGTGGTCCAAATATCATCAATCACTTTTTCTGTGATATTTCACCACTGCTTTCCCTAGTGTGTGCAGACACCTGGATCAATAAGTTGGTGCTTTTCATCTTCACGGGAGCCATAGGAGTTCTCAGTGGCCTGATCATCATGGTCTCCTATGTTTGCATCCTGGTTGCCGTGCTGAGGATCCAGACTGCTGATGGGAGGAGGAAAGCCTTCTCTACTTGTTCTTCTCACCTGGCAGCTGTCTCTGTCCTCTATGGGACTCTTTTCTTTATTTATGTCTGACCTAGCTCAAGTTCCTCCCTAGATATGAATAAAGTGATTTCTCTGTTTTATATTGTGGTAGTCCCCATGTTGCACCCCCTCATCTACAGCTTGAGGATCAAAGAGGTGAAAGAATCATTCAGTAGGAAGTTTGAAAGGAAAGAAGAATTTTTAATAGATAAAACTAGAATTCTAATTGTGCTGCACCACCCTTGTTAATTCAGTCATGTGTGGTCAAGAGAAGACAGTACTGAGAACGAGACATTCCCCTTAGTTCCTGGGTCTGCTAGTTTCAAGGTCATTCATATACTAGACATACTGTTTATATTGTTCTTCTTCAGTCTTCTCCTTTGCAAAATGTTGGGGAATATAAAACATTTTACATACGTGTTGAAAGGAGAAATGTAAGAGATGCCAGAATAAAGTCCACGAAAACATTTATATCTTCTTACAGGTGAGAAGACATTTTATTCCAGCCCAGAAAAGCAAACATTGTAAGAGAAAGATCAACAAAGTCCATCCTTAAAGGTTTGATAGACCTTGATAAAAGCTGAACTATGGAAAGTGAGAGAACAGCTGTAGAACAAGTGACTCACAATGAGTTAGTGTCCCAACAGGAAGGTGTTGGAACATGTATATACATATATATGAAACACAGTAGAGAAATGAACCAACAAATGAATGGGCAATGACATAACTGGAAATACAAATGGCCAAAAGCATAAATATATATAAAAATTGCTCAACTTATCAGTTGCTTAAGTAAGTGAAATGAAAATGCAATCTGTTTTGTTTTTGTTTTGTTTTTGTTTTTCCATCTATCAGATTGGTGAACATTAAGCTGATTAGTTTACAATGCTGGTAAGATCACCATTTGGATATTCTACACTTAGCTATAGTGGGTACATTTTCAGAAACTAATTTGACGATTTCTAGTAAAATGCACTTGATTTTTCACCTAGCTATCTTACATTCAGAAGTTTATGCTATAGAAATATAAATAACAGACACAAATGTTGCAGCATCATTTGTAGGGGTGATAAAAGGAAACAGTCTGATTTTGTATGATTAGGAGAAGCAAATCTTCTCCTATGAGTCATTGTGCAGCTAATTATAAAAAGAATGATTTAGATATCCTTGCTTTTGTTTGGAAGAAACTCCCTGATACTATCGTAGGTGAATGGAAAAAAAATCCCAAGTCAAAGTAAAATCTGCAGAAATGACTACACTTAGTAAAAATAATGTGGGGGCAGAGTCTACCTACTGTGTAGAATATATTGGCATGCACACTATACAAGATGATGGAGAGAAGTGTGGAAGCCTACAGACCTAACTGTGAACACTGGTTACTTCAGTGGCATGCCCATGGGAAGCAGGAGGGTGCGGTGGTGCTCCATCCTCACCTGGGTTGTTGAACTTGTTTTATAACAAATACTTCTACCTTTGTAATTAAGATTCACTTTTGAAAAGCCGCAGTCTGTGTCAAAACTGAATGAATAAATTTATCAGTAAATAGATAAATTGAGGTGGATGGATTCAAGTAGCCTTCTCTTAAGGCTGCTTCTACATTCCACCATTCTCTGACTTCATGAAACACTTCTGAACATTGGTGACTGAAATATGGTTCAAAACCTAAGTAAAATGGAGAGGTTCTCAGCCACTCTGTGCTTCAGTCTCTCACTTTTTCCCTCTAAAGATAGGCATTTTCCTCCACCCCCATAGTCTATAACTTCTATACATAGTGGTATGCTTTCTCTTTATTAAAACCTTTGAAATGATAGCAGAATCCTAAAAGTGACACAATGCAAGTGTGGTGAGATTTGAAAGGAACAGTAAATATTACCTTAAATGTATCTATATAAAACTAACATTGCTAATTGTCAGTCCTGTAAAATTTTCCAGCACCATTTTACTAAGAATTGTTAAAACTTGGGCATAGGTGTGACAAAGGGAAAAGGTATTTTTCCTATTTTTATCTAGAAGGACGCAACAGTTTCTTTCCCAGTCAAATTTTGCCTTAAAGTGCCTCTGTTCTGGGTCTTCACTATGTAACGTGTCTCAAACCACGTAACCTTTTGAGATGGTCACTTCCTAGTATGATGCTCAAAGTGTTTTCTATCTTTTTAATTGTTCCTTAAGCACTTGTGATTTAACATCCATTGAAAGGGGATTGGGAGAAGAACGGTAGGAAGCAAGTGGTAATTATAAATTTCCTCAATGGCTCTGAGTTCCTTCTCTAAATATATGCAAATATGTGCAAATATATGCAAAACCAACTGTCCTCTGAAGCTCTAGTTACTGCTGTTCTGATGCCCTGATGTTTTTTCTGTGTAGAATACTCCTTGTACCATGGTTACATGGATAACTCTGCTTGTTTTTCATGCACTGCTTAAGCGTGGCTTCCACTCGGAGGATTAATTACCCTGTCAATACTGCAGCATCACATTCTTTTCCTTCAGACTTTATAAGTGTAACATGGTGCATATTAGGATAATGTTTTTGGTTTTGCTTTGTTTTTTTAGGTGAGAAATGTTCCCAGCTGATTCTTCATCTTAGGCATGATGGAAATTCACTTGGAGTTACATTTTTTTGTTCATCTCATAGGTCTGTAAGTGGTTCTCCATATTTTGGAATGAAAGGGTGGGTCCCAATATGAGGAGCAGAGAAATTCTACATCAATGAATGCCTCCAGACACTGAAATCCCCTGATTAACATTATTGGTGCCTAGGAGGAGGGCATCAATTTAAATGAGATATGGTTTCTCGAGAGATTTTGTTTTTTGTTTTTTGTTTTTGCTTCTGGCTTCCTTCAGGATTTTTTTTTCTTTATCTTTGATTTTTTTTATATTTTGAAATTTTTATGCTTAGGTATAGTTGTTTGTTTGTTTTTGGCATTTATCCTCCTTAGTGTTCTCTGAGCTTCCTGGATCTGTGGTTTGGTGTCTAACATTAATTTGAGGAAATTCTCAGTCATTATTCTCCAAAACACCTACATTCCTCATATTGTTAGTATATACACTGATTAATCTCTTCAAACTCCATTGAAGTTTTTAGTCCATAGTAAGAGACTGGTTCTTAAATACTGATTCAGTGTTGTAACCAATGGAGTATTATCAGAAGCTTGGAAAGAAAAATTAGTATCTTAAGGATGAAAAGGATACACCAAGAGATGTTTTGGAGAAGGCATCACAGAGTAGACAGTGCTGTGACCTTTGAATCCTGTTCAAAATCCAGCTTCTTTTGTCTGAGCTTGCACTCATTCTTAGGCTTCAGAAGTTATCCTTTAGATACAACACTATTTTTCTAAAATCTAAAGGAATTGACAAGGAAGATACATTCTTAACACCCATCACCCAAGGTGAGAGTGAGAGCTATCAGCCTGAATTCATCAAATTCACATAATACCTTATCTATGAAATATGTCTTAAAATGTCCTCCGTTCAAAAGCAGGGGCTTTTGAACACAGTTCATAATCTGGGCTTGCCTTGGGTAATCTCCAAAGGGAACTCCTACACCTAAAAAGTCTGATTCCCTTCAAACATTCTGTTTTGATCAAGAAGAAACTGAAAAGCCCAGTGAGGTTCAGCGACTTACTCAGTATCACACAGATAGTTAGTAGGTAGTTATGATGACCACCAAGAGGTCGGAGGCAGGAGTGTCATCTGTCAGTCTACTCTATGAAATGTAAAAATATAGAAGTTGTATTTATTTTTAAAAATAAGAAGCCCAATTATGAATTGATTCAACAGAAAAATCTCTCTCTTTCTCATTACAGATTAGATCAGAGAAGTGGATAATGGAAATCACACTTTGGTGATTGAGTTTGTATTTGTGGGCTTAACAAATCACTTCCAGCACCAGCTTCTTCTTTTTGTGATATTTCTCTTGGTTTATCTTGTCACTCTTCTGGGAAACATGGGGATAATGACTCTCATTTGGATGGATTCTCGACTCCACACCCGAATGTACTTATTTCTCAGCCACTTAGTCCTTTGTAGATCTCTGCTCCTCTTCTGTCATTGGTCCCAAAATGTTGACTGACATCCTTGTGGAGAAAAAAGTCTTCTCTTTCTTTGGTTGTGTTGCCCAGATCTGGCTTTTTGGTCTGTAGTGACTGAGTGTTTCTGCCTGGCTTCCATGGCATATGATCAGTATTTGGCCATCTGTAAGTCCTTGTTGTGCACACTCGTGTCCCAGCAAGTCTGTGTGCAGCTGGTGGTAGGGCCTTATGCTGCCTTGGGTCTTAAAATCACCATGATCCACATAACTTTCACCTTTCACCTGCCTAACTGTGGTCTGAATATCATCAGTCACTTCTTCTGTGACCTTCCTGTTATCTCCCTGGCATGTGCAGACACACAGGTCAGTAAATGTTTACTTTTCAATCTTGGCTGGAGCTCCAGGAGTACTCAGCGGTGTGATCACCTTGGTCTCCTATGTTTACATTGGCATCGCCATCCTGAGGATCTGTTCTGCTGATGGGAGGTGGAAAGCCTTTTCCTCCTGCTGTTCACACCTGACACCCGTCTCCATCCTTTAGGGACACTCTTCTTTGTCTATGTACGTTGGAGTTCTAGTTTCTCCCTGAATATTAACAAAGTGGCTTCTGTGTTCTACACAGCTGTGATTCCCGTGTTAAACCCACTTACCTACAGCCTAAGAAACAAAGAGGTCAAGGATTCATTCAGAAGGACATTTGAAAGGAAGAAATTTCTTTTGAGTAAGTGAATTATGACGTCGTTTGTATTATAGGTTGAGAAGGTAAATACATTAGAACATCATTTGTACTACAGAGTGAGAGCTAATATACATGTACGATGGAAAAACTGCAAATTGTGTGTTGAGATTCACTCTTTATTACTCTGTGTCATCGATAAGTCACACAATGTCTTTAGGTTACAATTTTCTCATTTTGTTTTTCTTATTTCTTATTCAGCAGAAATGTACTTTAGAACTTTAAACTCAGATAAGTAGATTACTGAATCCCAAGACTTTAAAAAAGCATTGTTACTCATATACACCCAAAAATTTATGACTAGGATATGAGAGGTTCTTTGTTAAATCCTGAATAAATGTTATCATCATATCCAGTGACTTAAAAGTACTTCTATTTTGCTTATACTATGTTGAGATCTCTCATTGTCTGTGATCTTGGCCTTGACTCATTAAACACAAACTGTTAAAAAGTATACTATGGTCAAAACGTAAAAACTTCCACTTATAGGATAAATATGTCTGGGGCTGTAACATACAGTGGTGACTATAGTTAACAATACTGCATTGTATATTTGCAAGTTGCTGAGAGAGTAGATCTTAATAGTTCTCATCACAAGAAATAAAATTTATAACTCTGTTAGGGAATTGATAAACTTATTAGGGTAATCATGTTGCAATATATATAAATACTGAGTCATCATGTCATACACCTTGGGCTAACACAATATTGTATGTCAATTGTATATCAATAAAATTGAAAAAGAGTGAATTATTCAGGAATCATGCAACCATAGCACTCTCTACTATTACTTTCATGTTTAGAGGAGGTGTTTTACCAACGTATTTTACATCCCCTATACTTTTTGCTCATAATAGTAACTTCCTGGGGTTTTGCCATGATTTGTGCATGTGAAGTGTAGAATACATTCCAGTTCTTTAATAAGGTGTTACTTATTACTATTGTTATTTATTGATTTTTGTGTCATAGGCAGGATATTAATTCTGTTTTTACAGACAGTGAGCCAAACAGCCATGAAGAATCAATGGATTGCCCATGACCTCATAATTTGGTCTCACATTTTTATTTTTTCCACATACAATATTCTTTCAACCATATTTCTGTGTTTTATTTACTGGAACATAGCAACACATCCAAGAAATGAGGGGGATAAACCATGTTTTTGTATCATTGTAAGTTAAGACTCAATGAGATCCACACTGTCATCTCTGAAGGCTTTCTTTAAAAGACATGCTTAGCATGCATGAGGTCTTGGGTTCAATCCCCAGTACCTCCGTTAAAAGCAAATAAACCTAATTATCTCCCTTCCTTGCCAAAATAAAATAATACAATGAAGTAAAGCTGTCAAAGATAATAACTTCTGCTTTATTGTGCAGTGTACTTTGGGAAGACAGTATTTGCAAATTGATTCTGATAAAGTTTCTGCTCATTTCAGTGTATTTTCATTTGAAAATACTGATATACTCTGAGTAAGTTGGTTTGACAGCAGGTTTCTTCCTGTATAATTAGCATCCTCATTTTCTCAATAATATTCACTTAAGACAAAGCTGATACTGGGGACAGAAAAATGATTTTAAAAAATGATGTTGGATCCATTGGATGTCTGCATGGAAAAAAAGTGGAATTTACCCCCATCTCACAATACACCCTAAGATCATCTCCAGATTATTTGGAGATCAAGATGTGAAAGGCAAGGAATTAAAGCATCCAGAAGATAATATTGGAGAATATCTCATTACAGGTGGTTGCAAATTAAAAAAATAATAATAAGGTACAAACATACTAAACATGAAAGATAATATTGATTCTCGAATCACATTAAAGTTGAGAACTTAGGCTTATACTGAAGAGCATAAACATGTAAACCACAGCAAGGGAAATGTATTTACAATGCATATAGTTGATATACCTGGAATATATGGATAAGTATTATCTTTTAAAAAAGACAGGCAATCCAGTCAAAAAATGTGAGCAAGACACTTGAACAGGCAGTTCATAAAAGTGGTTATGTAAATGTCCTATAAATATTGCAATAGGTTGCTCAATCTCGCTAGAAATCAGGGAAATGGTGGTTAAAGGCACAATGAGATACCACTCCACACTCACCGAGATGGCTAAAATGACAAATACTGACACTCAAGCACTACTAATGGGAGTGTAAATAATAGGTTTTGGAAAACTCCTTGAATTATCAGTCAGTATGAATATATATGTACCCTATAACAAGGAAATTTTACTGTCAGATATCTTCCCAAGAGATATGTGTGCTCATGAACACCAAAGGACATGGTGTTCACTGGATGATCTTTGGAGAAAAATTCCCAAAATGTAAAAACTGAGAGCAACTCAAATGTCCAACCACACAGAAATGGATAAATCATTTGTGAAATATCAATATCTTAGAACACTAACAGCAATGCAGTATATGAACTAGAGATTTATTCAACCAGGGATGAATTTCACAGACATGATGTGGATGGTGGAGATGGTGTATTTCTTGACATAGGTGGTGGTTGCATGTTTGTGTTCACTTCGTAGTAATCACTGAGTAGTACACTTAAGATTTGTACATTTTTCTCTCTGTTATTCATCAATAGAAGCTTAAAAATGTAGCATCAGGCTTGCCTTTGTCAGTGAAACCTCTTTCAGTTTCTCAGGAATAAAACCTGCATGAATAGAATAGAAATTCTTCATACATTCTGATTCTGTGATTTTCCTGTCCGTGTTGGGAAAAAGATAAACAATTATAATGTCAAATAAGGCACCCTTGTGGTGGATCCTCTATTATAATGTACTTTAGTTGAGCAGTTCCAGAAATTTTGTGGTACTTCTTGTGGGGAAAATGCAGACATTATTACATCATTGCACTAAAGTTTACTCTTTAAATAGTTTAAGAAGGAGGTAAGAAATAAGGCATTTATCTAAAGAATTACAGTGATCCCAGTGGATTTTTAAAAGTGTTTAAAGAAAGCAAGAACATTTTAATTTACATCCTTCTTAGCAATAAAATCCCCAAGGTATGGCATACTTTAGGGACATAAATTCTCCCAGGACAAAAAATGATGTAACTACTTCTGGAAACTTTAAACCACGAGAAGATTGTTTGTTTCCGAGTGGAATCATAGTTAGTTTCTTGGGAAGAAAACTAAGAATAAAACCAAGTGGCTCCTAGAAAGTCTGACTTCTCTGTGCAGAGCATGGGGGTGGAGGGTGGGGCAAGGGGAGGTGGGGAGATGAAATGCATGCTGAAAAAGAATGCAATTTGTACTCCATTTTAATTTTAATTCTCTAAAGAAGAAAGAATTCGTTGAAATGTAAGTTTAGACTTTTTTTTATTATTATCATTTCTGCTTCTCTGTTTATCTTCAAGAAGTTCAAAATTAGTTAAATGGATTTATGGGAAAATAAACATGTATGACATTTAAAATGTGTTTATTTGGTACATAGACACGTATCTGGTTAGAATGTTGCACACAGTCTAAGAAGTAATGTGAAATCCTGTAAAATGCACAAAGAGGTTATAGTCAAGTGAAATCCCTCTTAAGGACTCAGTGACTGTGAGGCAGGAAGCTCCATAGAAAGACTGGCAGGACCCCAAGGCAGGGCCACTGCTCTCCTCCCAGCACAGCTCTATCTCACTTTTTGCCTCTAAAGTGGTAACTTACACCTAGAATTCTATTGGTTCCCTGAGCTCACTTCTGATTCGTTATTACTCTCACTCCTGATTGGTTATTACTCTCACTTCTGATTGGCCCACTTCCCTAACTTCTGATTGGTCCATTTGTAATACTTCATTTGCATGGAGCTCACTCCTGATTGGTGTATTTCTACAAAGCTTGTTCCTGGTTGGTCAACTTCTGCTGTACTTTATTTGCATATGATGTTGCAAAGTGTAAAACTGGCAGCATATAAAAGGCCTGTGTAAACCTACAAAGGGGGTCCAGAGCTTTAAGTGTTAGCTACTCTGGTCCTGCTGGCCTAATAAACCTGAGTTCTCCAACTCTCTGAGTGCTGCTTGGTTTCTCGCCCGGATCCAGGTTGCTGTCACAACTGAGCTGTAACACCTGAGCTATAACACATTTTTTTTTGCAACAACTGTGCCCTGAGTAGGAGAGAGGCTGGGCACAAGCCACCATCCCCCCAAACCCTGAGGTGTGGTGCCATCTGGATGCAGTATTGCACTGAGTTATGGGCATCATTCTCAAAGCACAGAATGGGGAGGTTAATGGAAAAACTATCAACAAGAGCACAGTTTGCAGATGTTTGAGAGCTCCTGTGCTTGAGTAAGCTTGGACTGTATTTCTCTAAGACCTCATTGCTTTCTTTGTAATAAACAAATCCTTCAGCATTAAATATGCACTTGGACAGTGACTGATGATTCCGTATCCCACGAAGAACATGCAGAATTGGGTTGGGACATCGGGAGGTCTAGGTTCCCTCTTGGGAGAGTGACAACATTGAAAGGATAGACTGTAGTCAGCCAGGGTGGTGTCTTAAACTCAGATAATTCTATGAGATCCTCGCTTTCAGACTTTAGGCTCCACCTTCTGCACTTATAACCTCTACCGCCTGCTCTGTAAAATGGGGATAACAAAGTGTTTCTTATCCAGGTTTGGGTGGAAATCAAGTGGGCTGAGGTTTGCAAAGCACTTGGAGCAGAGTCTGGTAAGACCTGAATATTCTATAAATACTTGTTCCTTGTTCCATATTCATTGCAACCTCAATTGTGTTGTATCATGAAGCCAACTATGGGCTGTAGCACAGCGTGCTGGTAAGTGATAGTGTATTGGCCACCGTCTCTGTGGTCTTGGCTCAGATATCTTGGGAACTCAGTTTTCTTATTTGTAAAGGATGAGTTTGATGTTCTCTCAGCTTGTTAGAGTTTTAGAAATCTAGAACTCCAGATGCATAGCTTGCAATTGTTTCTCACTTTCTACCTCCTAGGCTTCACACATTTCTCATCCCAAATTGGTTGTAGCTGTTTTCTTTTCTTCTGTCTCTTTAAAATTGCTAGAATACCTTAGGGGCCTGTTTTAGATTACTACACTTTTTGGTTTTGTTTTCGATTACTTTTAAATATAAAGGTAATGCACATATACTTTCTCCTTGTACCAAAATCTCCTTGTATCAAATTTGCGTGCACATGGAGTCACCTTTGATTACCCATCACATACCAGTTCACGGCCCCTCTGTGCTCAGAAATTATGATTGCAAATTTGGTGTATATCCTTACAGACTCTTTTATTTTATTCTATTTGCACACATTTAAATAATTGCAATTAATGAAAATATTAAGGTTTAAAACTTGTTCCTAAAAGCACACTGCAGAGATCATTCTGTAACTTGCTACTTCTTCACATATCTTGGAAAAATAACCATGTTTGCACATATAAAATTACCTGTTTTTTAAATTTCTGCACAGTATTCCATAGAATGACTGTACCAAGGTTTATTTTGCTGTTGCTTTTGTGGACAATATGTGGATTCCAGTTGTTTTTTTTTTTTTTATCATTTTAAACAATGACGAAGTAGACATCCTTGTTTTTCCATTCTGCGTTTCCTTGGGGTAGATATTACGTAATGGAACTTGTGAGTCATTAGGTACTTGCTTTTTCAAAAAAATGTCAAAATAGTGAAAAATTGCCATCCAGAGGCCCCACCCTGCAGTATGAGGGATTGCCATTTTTTTCTGGCTGTCTCATCCGTGTTTTATATTCTTAAATTTATTTATTTTGCCAATTTGACAGATGAAAATAGTATGAGTGTTTTTTTTTTTTTCAATTTGGCTTCTATGATCATTTGCAAAATTAAGCATTTTTTTTTTTTAATTCTTATTGGGACTTTGGGTGTCCTGTCTTGTGGCATGCATTATATCTTTTGCCTATCATTACAATGAGTATTTGCTATTTTAATTGATGATTAATGGTAGTTCTTTGTGTGTTCTGATTTTAATCCTTTGTAATATATGTTTCAATATTTTTTCCCAATCTGTGTGTCTTGATACTTAGAATGCATGTTGGCATACATTCATTTAAAATTGTGATGTAGTAAAATTTACAATATGTTCTTCATGTGGTTTTTATGTTCTGTTTAAGAAGACCATTAAAAATAAATCATAACACTATTCTTCACTATTTTCATATAATACATTTATAGTTAAATTTTTTTTAGTTTAAGTGATGTGGGGTAGAATTTTAACAGCATTTATTTTCTCAAATGGCCATTCAACTATTGTAACACTTTTTTATGAGTATTGACTGTTGAATCTTGGCTTTCCTGACTTGGAATAAAACATTTATTCATAGTCAGTTGACATACATGCCTAGGTCTGCCTGTGGTTTTTCTAAAGGTTTCCTGTCCTTTTCTATTCATCTTTTTGTTCTAGTAAAAACACTTTACTCTTTTAATTATGATAGCTTTAAATCTGCATTGAATATCTTTATTTTTCTTTTTAGAAACTATATTGGCTATTTTTAAATACATCTTGTTCCATAAATTTTTAAAGCAGATTGTTTCATTAAAAATTATATTTAGATGTTGTTTGAAATTGCATTAAATTAGCCACATAGTTTGGTGAGTGTCCTTGATCAGTCATCCTGAGACAACCAGGAACAAGTCTGTAGTTGGACCAAGTCAGCTTTATTGAGCCATTCCAATGAGATGATCACATACCAGAAGCACCATGGGTATCTCACTGAGCAAAGAGGAAATAAAGTTATTGTGGGATTTTTACAAAGGGTGGAGTTTACATGAAATTTAAATCAAGAAAACTTTTGGTAAGCTCAAAACAAAGCAGGCTGTATGTTAAGGGGGCAATATCACAACACGCCCACAGTGCAGACCAGGGTCCTGTTTCCCTAGAAACTACAAAGTGCAGATGGGTGTGGAATGTGGTGTCCAGAAGTCCCTCCTGTGGAGCTCTGTGCCTGTGCAGGAAATTGAGACTCCTTAGCCATGTCAAAGTGACTTACTTAGATCTTCCTGGTCAGAGTGGCATGTTTCATCTTGCTGGTATAATTAACAATGAACGTTTTTAGCTAGCCTATACTTTTAGAAAATAAATTTTCTCATTGAGTGACAAGGCGGTTGTCACTCAGAGAAAGTGTTGTTAGATGCTGGCAGCTGCAGTGTTATCTGTGGGAGGAAGTACTGTGTCCTGTTCTCCTCACAGCTGACTTATCTGTGTCTGCTATTCCTGCCTGAAGGATGGCCACACAAGTCCTTACTCCCTGAGTCTGAGTTAATTTTTACTTTCTCAGGAGGAAGTGAATCTTTATAATTGAATCTGTTTCCATTTTATACATAAGAAATACATAAAACACATTTTTTTTCCCACTGATTTAGGTATTTCTTCCTTTGCTTCAGTAAAGTTCCACAGTTTGTACTTTTCTTCATACAAATTTGGAATATTCCTTGTTAGGCTTATTTTATGGTTAGTTGATCAATTTGAGTTGATGAATATGAGTTTTTTCATTATAACTCATAAGCGATTGTTATTGAGTTTTTTACATTGATCTTCTAAACTATTTGTTGAACTTTTCAATTTTTTTCTTAGAAAAATCTTATTAGTTGACTCATCCATTTCTATGTGGGTGACTATTTTGCCTGCAAACGCTGACTGTATTTTCTTCTCTTTTTTCTACATTCTTATATCTTTCCTTCTTATATTTAAGTGTTTTGGCTGCAATCTCCAATATATTGTTCAATAGTATAAATTGTGAGCATCTTTATATAGTTTCTGGCTATAATGTGAATGTTCCTCATGTTTTCCTCTACACATGCTTCCTCTGAAAGCTTTAGGAAGGTTCTTTCTTACTATGTTAAATAGTTTCCTTTTTTTTGTCCATATTGAAAAGGTTTTTTTTGAGAGCCACATTTAATCAAATTCTTATAAAAATTGTATTGAAATAGTACTAATGCTTTTCTTAATAGGTAAATATGGTGAATAGTTTTATAGGTTTTCTAATGTAGACCAAATTCTTAGTTAAACTTTAACTTTCTCTTTAAAACATTTAAGCCTTATTGCCCTTTAGAACTGTAATGTAGTTGATTTGCCAGCACTTTATTTAGGCTTTTTTTTTTTTTTTTTAACACCAGTGTTCCTAAATCAAAAATCTGTTATTTCTTTTCTTTGTATCACGTTATGCTTTCAAGAAATTTAAAGTTGTATTAGCTACCAATTCTCTTTTTCTAACTCTAGAGACCAAAACCCACCGATGGCTGCTGAGAACTCTGCAAAGATGACAGAGTTCATTTTCATAGGCTTGAAGTACCACCCTCGGCAGCAAGTCTTCCTTTTCTTGCTCTTCCTACTCTTTTACCTCGTTACTGTGAAGGTAAACTTGGGCATGATTATCCTCATCCGGCTCGATTCCCGCCTCCACACACCGATGTACGTCTTTCTCAGTCACCTGTCCTTTGTGGACACCTGCTTCTCTTCAGTGGTGGGCCCCAAGATGCTCGCCGACTTCTTCACTGAGCGGAAAGCCATCTCCTTCCTGGGCTGTGCCTTGCAGCAGTGGTTCTCTGGGTTCTTTGTGGCCATCGAGTGCCTTCTCCTGGCGTCCATGGCCTATGACAGCTACGTGGCCATCTGTAACCCGCTGCTGTGTTCCGTTACCATGTCCCAGAGGCTCTGTATCCAGCTGGTGGCAGGACCCTACGCTGCGGGTTTTCTGAACACCATGACTCACACAACAGCTGCTTTTCGTCTTCCCTTTTGTCGCTCCCACGTAATCAATCATTTCTTCTGTGACTTGTCCCCTCTGCTTTCTCTCGTGTGTGCGGACACCTGGATCGATAAGTTGTTAGTTTTCATTGTGGCTGGAGCTGTCCTCGTGGTCAGTAGCCTGACCATTGTCATCTCCTATTTTTACATCCTCCTTGCCATCCTGAGGGTCCGCTCTGCTGCTGGGAGGCGCAAAGCCTTCTCCATGTGCTCTTCCCATCTCACGGCCGTTTCCATTTTGTACGGGGCTCTCTTCTCTATCTATGTGAGGCCAGGGGCAGTTTTCTCTCTGGACCTCGATAAAGTGGTGTCCATATCCTACACAGCAATCATCCCCATGTTGAATCCTCTCATCTACAGCTTGAGAAATAAAGAAGTGAAAGCTGCCATGTGTAGGACCATCACCAGAAGGAAGTTTTGCATCAGAAGATAGACTTCCATCTAAAATACAGAAGAGAGAAGAGAAAAGCTTCTTTTCAGACATGGCTAGATTACCTGTCATCATCCAAAGAGGGTCAAAGAATTTGCAGAATTTAGGGGGATGTCATACTTCCATTCTTCTCTATGATTTTTATTTTGGTAACTTTTAAAAGCTCCATTTCATTATGTCCCTACAAATGATAAAAATCCCCAGTCACCCATGGACTCAGAGCACTTCTGCTTCCTCAGACACCTTCATTACTGGAAATAGGATAAAATCTAAAACTGTGGGGACCACCTAGCTACTAACATTCTTGCACTAGTTGGACCAATGTAAATGTCCACATTGGGTGAGAGTTTTTGAAACAGCATGTATGTTCCCTATTTCTAAATATGGAATTGAAAAGAGTAAACAGAGTAGTTACTTAGCTTACAAATGATTTTTTAACTAAATGAATCCCCCGTATCATATTCTTTTTCATATCTTTTATGCCTATTTGATTTATTCTTGCTTTCTAAAAATACAGTGTCATGAACATTACAGGAAAGGAAAAGAAAATGTAGACAAGCAAATGAAGAACAACATTAACCAAAAAAAAAAAATCTTATACTCTTATTCTTCCACCAAGTGATGAGTCCTCTTAATAATTTCCAGATGCCTCTCTGCCTATTTGAGTTTAGTTGTTCTAATTATAACTTCACTAATTGATGTTCAGTTTTTCCTAGTTCTTTTAAATAAAAGATAGCTTACAACAGAAATTAGAAATAAGGTGCAAAAAAGTGAATGAGAAAATGAGAAAAATTCTAAAAACTCAGAGACAATAGGTGTTGAGAAGTTAGAGGTAAACTAAAATGGATAAAATGTATATCTTATTTTCATGTTAGTCTTTTTTGTTGTTGTTGTTTCCAAATTAAAAAAAAAAATCAATACAATAGAATGAAGTTAAAAACATTTAACACCTTTCTCCCCTGCCCTGACTCTGAAGATATTTTGAAGAATTCAAGAGGTATTATAATCATTTCAAGGAAGATTAGTGATTTTTGAAAAGCATCTTTTGGGTACAAACTAGATTCTGCCAGAATTTTTGCCTTGATAGTTGTGCATGATCTAAAAATGTAAAATTTATCACTATTTAATAAAAAGAGCTACATCTGAAAAGAAAAAAAAAAAAACAGTGGGAAAATTTGAGTAGTGATACAGTAGTGAAAAACTAGGGTGTAGACTTCTTATCCAAATAACTTTCTTAATGGAGTTTCTGGATAAGCAAGTGCTCTCTTAGGCAGTGTTGATGAGATGACTGTCACAATCAGTCTTCCTCACTCCAGGGTTAGTTGAACTTGCTTTGAATATTGCAGTTATTATAAACACAGTGCATTACAGGGAGTGGGCATGGAGTGGCTTGGGTTCGGAAGTGAGCAAGCTATGCAGGGAACTGGATACCAAGATGTGGAGATGGTTTACAGGCCAGTGCTAATCATAGTTTCAGTGAAGCAACTGTCTCAGACAGAAGGGACCAGTCCCTTGCCACATAACCAGAGAGACAGAAATAGTGCCAATAGGATGCAATTAAAAGGATCCAGATGCTAGCTGAAAACTTTCCTCCATTTAATCTATAATATTTTTTGTGGAAGCAGTTAATTAGATGGAGGGTGAACAGTTTCAGATGTATATGTGTTTGCTGCTAGTACTGAAATAAAGTGACATCTCTTTCTCTTGCTGGAAGGCAAATTATCAGTGTTTTGATCTGTGCCTTAGAGCAGAGGTTCTTTAGATTCTTGTGGCTGGTAAGGGGCTCCTCTTATCACCCTGTGGTATATACATATCTTCTAGAAGCCAGAGCTGTGTTTCCTTGCCATGTGACACAGATGCTGTGTCAGGGTGGTGGGCAGGGTTTATGCTGTTGCGTTCATGAACACCACCATACTTCATGACCCCTGTTGATTTCCAGCTACTCTCCATTGTCATTTATGAAACATCTCCCGACTATTCACCATCACATATTCTGGCACCTCATGAATCATATTTGTACTTTAAAACATTCTTATTATAGTATTTTTACACGTATAGAATAATAAAGTAGTAAAGTGAACCCTTCATCCTAGGGTTCCCAGCATCCAGATTGTTGCTCTTTGATTGTCCTGGAGTGATCACACACATCAGTGGTCTAACCATCTGGGATAGTCTCTGCTTCTTTGCTGCCATTGTGAGACTCCACTGAGCTGCTGGAGGGCGCAGCCCTCCACTCTTGCTTTTATCATAAATGATCTCTATGCTGAATGGGAATCACTTCTCTGTCTATGACTTAGTCTTTCCCAGTTTTCCTGGCTTTCTCTAAAAGAGTGAGGTCTCTAACATGGAAGTCCTATCACCAAAAGGAGTAACTATAAAGAAGACTTTTTTTTCTGCTAACATCTAAGTTCATGTCCAGGAAATGCAAAAAAAAAAAAAAAGAGCTATGCAAATGAAATGGATTGGGAATGTTCCTGTGCTTCTAGGCCACTTAGCAGTGCTTCTCAGTAGCTGGGCAGAGGCGTGGCTGCCTGTCAGGATTTGTTTTTGTCATCTGGGTGCCAGGTTGTTCCCTCCTTTCCCAGGGAAAGAGTCAAAGTTCAAACCCCATGCTCAGCAAGTCAAATTCTGCTTCCAGGAGGACTGCACTTCATCCTGACTTTGAACCCCAGACATGTCCTCAAACCTTATTATTGGATCTCTGCACCCAAGAAAGGTTCTAGAGCACTTCCTCCTTTCTCCCTGCCTCAACACCCAGTGAATATTTCTTTTTTGGCAGTTGAAATTCTAGTATCTAACTTTGATGCTATGAGATACACTCACAATTCTGATCTATGATTTTGGACTAGGAAAAATATGCAACATTAAAAATAAAAAACCCAAATCCTACTACATCTGCGTTTTTGGGATCCAGGAAGCTCTGGTTGATCCTGGGGCCCACAGGGAGCTTTGTAGCCCCACACACCCCTGGGATGAGTGAGTGATGCTGGATACCTCTGAAGTAATCTGGGAGAAGGACAGTTACATAATGGTAATACTAGGGAATTCATTTATGGTTATCCAGTGGCCACTCTGAGTCTCAGCTCCATAATTGATCCAAGTCACAGTCCAGCATCCTCCTCCCATAATGATTGACCCTTACAGCCCTGGGGAGCTGAAGTGATGAGAGCGCCAATGTGGGTCACAGAGTCTTAGATATTATTCATCTCACAATGTCTGGAGACTCCACTAGGACAAGCTATAGTGTGTGACCCAGGAAAGCAGCTTTAATGGCTGGACCTTAAGCAGTCATCTTGGACCATGAAGAAACTTTGGTGTTCCTGATATTGTATATCAGCCATATCAGCCCTATGTTGGCTACCTCTAGATATATTTTATGACAGAGAAAATAAATCCCTTTAAATATTTTTTAACAGTTACTCTTATTTTGAGTTTTCTGTCATAGGAATAGGAAATCCTAACTCAAACAGACACAAATGGAGACAGAGGGTGGGAACGGAGCATCCACACTGCACTTTGGTTGACTCTTGGCTTGATTGTTAGGTTTAGTGCATTAAAAGATAATGAAATTCAAAAGATAGGGGAGAAAATGTTTCTACTCATTTTCTCCCTCTCCATTTGACACCCTTCAAGAGAAACCAATGCTATGAGTTTGGCTCAGTTCTTGCTTACTGATCTGGTGGCTGTGTCCAGAGTGTTGGGGATCCCTCAGTGACTTCCCCTACTGGACCAAGTGCTTACCTCTGTGGTTTGGGGAAGGTGGGGTCTCATGATTGACAGCCCCACCAGGTATGGGATGGACAAGTTTTCTATGATAAAGAGTGATTCTGTTGCCAAAGAATGGAAACAGGAGATCTGGTCAGTCAGATAAACATATTTGAAATGGAACTTTGAGGAAAGAGAGAGAAAGGTTTAAAGAAGATGTTCTGGAACAAGAAAGAGACCATTTTCACACTTTCCTATCCCCTACCAACATGAGAAGACTATGAAAAAAACATTTATTTTTAATATGCTTAGGGGTGTGTGTGTGTGTGTGTGTGTGAGTGCTTGTGTGTGTGTGTGAGAGAGAGAGGGAGAGAGAAGGAGAGTGAATTTAAATGGGAATGTCACAATTATGTTTAGGTTATGCAATATTGCAAAATTCAAAGTAAGAATCAATATCTAACATTACAGATACTTTAAGCAAAAAATTTCTTGTAATCATCTGTGAGATGGGGATAACATTATGTAGGGCACTGTATTAATATAAAATTAGGTAAGACTTTATAGATAAGCATCCAAGAGATTGTGACTGATATTTCTATTCTTCTTCTTGATATTTTTAGGTTAATAAAAATTCCATATGATCATACTTATAAATTTTAGGAAGGCATAGGATACCATCTGCTCCTGATTAATTTGATAAAATTTTAGTAGCCTAGAAAGAGAAGAATCCTCCCTTATCACATGTCCTGGGTAAACACTACTTATTTATCATCGGGGTCTAGGACAATATGTGACACTGAAGATGTTACTCACTAGAAGTTTGTTAAATCCATCTGAGGTCTTTTTGGAGGGAATGTGATAAAACATCATATTTTTTTATTCTTTTTATTAAAGTGTAAGCCAATTTACAATGTTAGTTTCAGGTATACAGCAAAGCAATTCAGTTATACATACATACATATATATATATATATGTTCAGTTTCTATTCTATTATGCTCATTACAAGAAATTGAATATGGTTCCCTGTGCTATATAGACAGTAGGTTCTTGTTGTTTATCTATTTCATATATAGTAATGTGTATATGTTAATCCCAAACTCCTAATCTATCCCTCCCCCTGCTTTTCCCCCCAGTGACCACAGTTTGTTTTCTATGTTTGTGTGTCTATTTTTGGTTTGTAAATAAAATTTGTATCTTTTTTTAAGCTTCCAAATGTAAGCGACATCATATGACATTTGTCTTTCTCTGTCTGACTCCCTTCACTTAGAATGATGATTGCTAAGGCCATCCATGGTGCTGCAAATGTGTTATTTCATTGCTTTTTATGGCTGAGTAATACTACATTGTAGATACACACCACATTTTTATCCAGTCATCTGTCGATGAACATCTAGATTGTTTCCATATCTTGGCTGTTGTAAATAGCTGTGAATGTTGGGAGGCATGTGTCTTTCAGAATTAGTTTTCTCTGGGTATATGCCCAGGAGTGGGATAGCTGGATCATATAGTAAGTCTATTTTTATTTTTTTAAGGAACCTCCATACTGTTTTCCATAATGGTTACACCAATTTACATTCCACCAACAGTGTAGGAGGGTTCCCTCTTCTCCAAACCCTTTCCAGCATTTATTGTTTGTAGATATTTTAATGAAAAACATCATTAACTTTTAAGGCTGGTATTAGTCCTGCTCCAATTTCATGTTAATAAAGGTCCCCTCAAAATGACCTTATTCTCTAAATTCTTAAAAACCTAGTTTTAAATATTTAGTATTATTTTTGAACATAAGGGTCAAAGTTAAGTTTGTTATACTTTCAGCACCATGAGATGCACTATTTCACATTCTTAATTAGCTGCCCCCCTTCTGCTCTTTATTCATCTCCTATTAACACGGTCTCTGTGAGTATAGGACTTGTTCAAATAAAGAGTATACACCATTTATTGTGCAATGACTGACGTCATTCCTTTTTAAGATGTTGTTAAACTGTGCCACTAGGTGGCAGCATCAGCGTGTCAATCACACAGAAATTGTCCACTAACGTTTCTTTTTGTAATCAAAAGAATTGTGAACATAGTAGGCTTGGAAAAAAGCTTTTGAAAGTCTAAGAGCTGATTTTGAAGGGCTGTGAAATTGTATACAAGTTTTGTGTGTTTGGACCTCTGTACAAGAAAAGAAATGTCTTACAGTTTCTTTAAAGTTCATGGCACATAAAAATTTAAAATCCCTCATCTCTTCTAACATTCTGATTTTCATTTACTTATTTTGTGAAACTAAAGCATAAAGGAGGAAAATGATTTCTTATTATACATAACAGAATTATGGCACTCTTCTGGAAACACATGGTTCAGAGATTTTTACTCCATCAACATTCTTATAATTCCTTACATCCCCGTAATGATAATAACAGACTTTCTAACATTAGCTACAAATATTTTCTAGTGTATCCTTTGCAACTTTAAAAAATAAAATTATGTATTTTTAAATTTTTATTACGATTTTCATCTTTAAATACATATTGACCATAGATTGGAGTGTTTGGCAAATATTTATTTTTATGTTTTATGGTTTTGCATACGTGTATTTTAACCTAATTACTCAGGAATTTTAAAATACCTAAAGAGTAATCACTTTTTTCTTCAGTGAAATAATACTTGAATATTAATAATAATGGTAATTGTAAAATGCTACTGTCAGTTGAACTGTTAAAACACTCTTTAAGAAGAGGTGATGTAAAATTCTTAAGTAGCAAGTGGTGTTGTAAGTCCTGTAAAGATGATTTTAAGATAACTCTGTAAGGTAGGAATTATCCTCATTCAAGAGACAAGGAAAACTGAGGGTCCTAAAAGGGCAGTGACTTCCTGAAGCCTCACAGGAAATGGCAGGCACAGATGTCAGATAAATCCTGCTTTGTTCTCAAGCCCCTTCATCCACTGTCTCCCTTGTCATATGTATGACATCTTACTGCTACCTGTTTTATTCAGTCTTCCGCTTAGGTCCCAGTATCACCTGGTTCTAACTCTTACTGTTCTACAGTGTCTTTCACTTAGTAGGTCAGTATGCCTGGACCTTTGTGCCTCACTTACCACTTTTGGAATTTTTCTCGGTATATTTACTAATGAAATGTTTTATGTACATCAATAATCTATTTTTTCAATGAAATGTAAATTTGAAAAAAATCCTTATAAAAATCTGGTAATTTGTCAATGGAAATTTTCTATATAAATTGTCAACAGGAGTCACTTCATTCAATCTGTGGTTTCTTTTCCCTGACATTCCTCACTCTGACAATTCCCATTTGAGTAATACTTTTCATAGCACTTTATTGGTTAAGTTCTTATTTCTTAAACTGTATTTCCATAAATCACTGGGTGTCTGCTGTAATTCTCTCCCATGGTACAAGAAAAAAGTACTTACAATTTTCAGTCTGGGTGGCACCTGTATAAATATAGATAAACATTTTGAGAAGCAGTGGCCAGTATTAAGATAATAAAAGACTAAGCAGTGTAAATGCTCCAATGCCTTCACTAAACAGATTTCCTGCCACAGATGACTCGCCTATTGTCTGCTGCCAAGTGTCATTTCTGCCAATGTGGTTAATCAGTCTAAATGATCTGAAACATCTGAGTTTCCAGCTGTGAGCCCTGGAATTTAAGTTAATCCTTGCCTGGTCCCTCTGTTAGCGGAAGTAGGGGAATAAAAGTTACCTTGGTTCTTATTCACTCCCCCCAAATAACGAATTTCTAACAGGAGATAAAGAGTGTGATGCACCCCGAGAATTGGGAGTGGGCCAATGCAAGAGAGGAAAAAAATGGCGCCACTCCTTTGTGTTTCCTGTTTTTATGTCCTGGCTTAGGGGCGTTTTTCATGATCGATTACTGATGGCTTACCTTCTCTGAGCGCTCAGGCTGACTGACAGCATGCATTCCTCCTGCTCAGGCACAGACACACCCATCTCTTCTATGCATGTTTTTACCCATGATGCACACATGAAGAATTATGTTTAAAGGACATCCCAAGATGATAACGGTGCACTGGATGTGGAAACAGAGCAGTGAGCTTCAGGTGAAATTTTTTTAAGCAAATGAAATTGACAGACTACCTGATGCACCTAAAACTCTTTTTGTGGTTTGGGCAAAGTCTCAGGAAGTTGAACTTCTTTGGCAATGTGTGGTGAATGCTGTATTTGAGGAAAGCCCATTTTCTGCATTCTTTGCCCTTGTTCCCAAACCATTAATTCACAAGAAAGAAGGACGTGGAAAGCTATGTCCTCTAGTGGCACCATCGTCTCTGCTGCTTTCATTTACAAAGGATTCCATAGAGTCTCCTTGCTTAGCTTGGAACTAGAGAAAATGGAGAGCCTATATCCAGGCAGAAACAAACATAAAATCACCAGAAAATAGATCTCATGGGACTTCCTTATGCTATGAAGCAAAACTTTAATTGGGCTTTCCCTTAGCAGCTCATCCTCAGGATATGGTACACTTTGGGGAGCGAGCATCTTCCATAACAACAAGAAAGACAAAATGATGCAACTAGTTCAGGGGGCTTTTAGCTAATTGATGAAGATGCTGAATATGTGTTACAGTGGAGTCTTCCATGTTTTCTTTTTGGAAGAAAATACAGAATAAAATTAAATGACTGTTGAAAATTCTGACCCGTTTTTGTGTGTGTGGAGGTAGCCACGTTAAGGGAAGATGAAACCTGGGAAACTGGCTCGCTTTTGCTTTAGTTCTTCGTGCCATCTTTAAAGAAGAGGGAGCCCTTTACAGCATAAGTTGCGACCTTCTGCATCATTATCTGTTCTTCTTTCTGCCTGACGTTTAGCAAGCTAGGAGAACATAAAAGAAATTGGGATCAAAATAAGTGATATATGTGGTTCCTGGCCAAGATCGACATGATCCTCACCATTGTTTGATGACTGAGGAAGGTCTCAGGAGGGATGACATGGGGAAATAGGTTTAGGTTCTGCAACTGGGTCAAAGTATAATCAGTAAGTATGAAATGGGACAGGGACACTGCAGTAGCAGGTCGGGGGGAAGGCAGCACTGAATTCAGCTCACAGCCCGGTATAAACCACCGGGTGATGTCCTTGCTCAGACAAGGCTGTCACAGGCTGTGCTGATATTATCCTTGGGCTCCAGACCTGAGATCTGATTGTGTCCCCCACCCTGTATGGAGCACTGCATTCTATCCTAAGCACCAAGCGACAAAGAAAAACCGAGACATTAAAATGTGCATGGAAGGCTTGGGCAGGCTTAGGAACCAAGACTGACAAGGAAGCGTTGAGGACCTCTGGACAGTTGTCAAGTGGAAGAATGAGAAGTAGCACTGGCAATAGTGACTGATCCTGGAGGAGTTGTGTCAGACTCTTGAAGAGACTTGAGCAAGAGCTGCGTGTGATGGGTGGACAGTGTGACTGGCTAATCCATCTTTTTCTTTAATTCCCCTGGAGTGAAGGATGGCATATTAGCTGTAGTAGTTGCCCTCAGAGGAGGCCTTGCTAAAGTCAAATGATCAATTTCAAGTTAGAGAAGTGAAGGGAACTGTCTAGCATAAGGCTGCTGTTGAATTCCAATGTTCATGGGCTAGTAAAAAAAAAAAGTTAAAAGTAAAGTTTAAGAAGTTTTCTGAGCACTCATCGACCCTCTCATTCTAAGTGGATGAGAATTCTGGGAGATCAAGGGTTTTAGCCACACTGAATGAATGAAGCAACTCAGGTTCAAAGAGATCAGCTGACGTAACCAAGGTTACCCTTATAGTGGGTGAAAAAGGACATATGGATGATATAGAGGTGGTATAAGTTAGGCTCTTTTCCTAGGCTTGTTCCCTATACTGTTTCCATAAAGGGGATATTAAGCTTGACAGTCTATTATCCAGTGGCCTTCCTACCAATGACCATTGGCTAGAACCTAACACCAGGAATAGGAAGCCAAAAATGCACTTGCCTGTACTTATACTGCAATGAATTTTGAATCTCTTTGAGATGACAGGATCTGTGAAGACACAGGAAACACTTCCACAGTGTGCAAAAGGAAAGGGACACAGTCTGTTTTGACCAATACATGTTCTAAGCCCATTCTGCCATTTGCTAGCATTATGAGCACTCCTTGATCTTCAGTCTTCCTCTTATGTAAAGTGAAATAATGGGGGGAGGGTAGAAGCTCAGTGGTAGAGTGTGTGCTCAGCATGCACGAGGTCCTGGGCTCAATCCTCAGTACTCCGTTAAAGAAATAAATAAAAAATAAAGAAATTAATTAATTAATAAACTTAATTACCTCCCCCATCAAAGTAAAATAAATTAAAAATAATAAAATTAAAAATCAAAGGATAGCATTAAAAAATAAGGTGAAATGATATTTAGTTTTCAGGGTTATTAAAGGGACTACATAAGGCAAAAATACGTACAATTATTCTGCACTTATCTCGGTTCTTAATAAGACACTGCTACATGATTTGCATGCATTATCTCATTTAATCCTCACAACAATTTACAACATAGTTGTTACTATTATTAATCCTGCCCCACAGATGAAGAAAAGTCAGGGTTCCCAGGGTCAGACAGGTAGGTTCCCGGGCCACTGTAGAACATACACTTAGCCTTGGGTTGTATCATCACCAAGAGCACAGCATTCAGCCTGAAACGGAGTGGCTGCTCCTTCTTCTCCAGCTTGCCTCATTTCCACTCTCCTGCATCCCTTCACCAGGTGTGCGTCCACCTGGTGAAATCACTGAAGCTGCAGTCACTGGGTGTTTATTCTGGAACTATCTCTGCTATCGGTTAGTTATGGACTCGAGCTTCTAGGCTGATGTTTTCTCATCCATATGTTGACAGGGTTCTATAGAGTCTTAAAATATTGTAGCTTCAGGTCTGATCTTTTGTGCTGGCTTCTATCTTGCCTGTATTTCCTTAGCCATAGTGTGTAGCTAAGTCATATCCTCTCCAATGCTCTCCTGTGTCCTCCTTTTGAAAGTACTTCCGCCCAATCTGTTGTGATGCGCCTGCTTTCCGTGATGGAAACCAGCATCGGTCATGGCCAGTGAAAACTACACGCGGGTCACTGAGTTCATTTTCAGAGGTTTGAATTACAACCCCAACTGCAGGTGCTTCTCTTCCTGCTTTTTCTGAGTTTCTACGTCATCGACCTAACCGGAAACTTGGGGACGGTTGTTCTGATACAGATCGATGCCCGCCTTCACATGCCCAGTGTGCTTTTTCCTCAGCCACCTGTCCTTTGTGGACATGTGCTTCTCCTCAGCCATGAGCCCCAAGATGCTCGCTGACTTCTTTGCGAAGAGGAAAGCCATCTCCTTCCTGGGCTGTGCTTTGCAGCAGTGGTTCTTTGGGTTCTTTGTGGTGGCAGAGTGTTTTCTCCTGGTGTCCATGGCCTACGACCACTATGTCACCATCTGCAACCCATTATTGTATTCAGTTGCCATGTCCCAGAGACTCTTTATCCAGCTCGTGGCTGGTCCCTATGCCATTGGGTTCGTGAACACTATGATGCACACAACAAATGCATTTCACCTCCCTTTTTGTGGCCTCCAGTGTCATCAATCATTTCTTCTGTGATATGTCCCCCCTGCTTTCCCTCATGTGCGCTGACACCAGGCTCAACAAGTTAGTCGTCTTTGTGGTGGTGGGAGCCATGGGAGTCTTCAGCGGTCTGACCATCCTGGTCTCCTATGTCTGCATCCTCATCGCCATCCTGAAGATCCGCTCTGCTGAGGGGAGGCACAAAGCCTTTTCCACCTGCTCGTCTCACCTGATGGTCGTCTCCATCCTGTACGGTAATCTTGTCTTCATTTGCGTGCGGCCTAGTGCAAGTTTCTCCCTGGATCTCAATGAAGTGGTGTCGGTGTTTTACACTGCAGTCATCCCCATGTTGAACCCACTTATCTACAGCTTGAGGAACAAGGAGGTCAAAGGTGCTATCCACAGGATGGTCACAAAGAGGAAGTTCTGTAGGGCCTAGATTCTTATCTCCAAAGGACACTGGGGGCGGAATCAAAGAGAACAGACCAATTGTGTAGATTCCTAAAGATTCCAGGCCACCTGAGAGTGGGAGCCTGGTGGCACCCCTTCACCCATTCATCCATCCAGTTATTCATTCATCTGGTCACTCAATGTGGATTCATTAAACCGTGCATGTGATCTTCTATTACCGTTCAAACCCACACCCACTTAATTTTGTTTCTCTCAGACACCTCACAGTCCAATTATTTTCAAAACAATGTTATTATTTAATATCAGTTACTAATTGTTTAAATCATCCCACTAACACATTTTCTTTTTCTGCTGACTCCTTGACAAGTACTCCAGTTCCCAAAAATGGGAATTTAAAAATTTTTGTGCTGGGTTTTACATGCACATCTAGCTCCCTTCAATAGGCATCTGTACAAAAAAATGATGTGGGGCTTTATGTTTAAACTCATAAATGAAATGAAGCTCTTGGCTATACACACCAGCTTGGGGGAAGGCCTTGAGACAAAGGACTATGTGTGTGTCAGGAACTGAAGATGGACCTGTGTTCAACTCCGACAGATGGGCCCTGTTTACAGTAATAAAGGCCCTAGTGTTTATCTCTGATACATTTCATACCTGAAAGGGCTTCTGATCGAACGGGGTAAGACTGTATTTTCTCAGGATTCAATGTTCTGGTAGACGTTTAGAGGATTACCTAAGCATCTCTGGTTTGGGGCTCGGTTGTACATAGGACAGCGCCTTCTGAACCCTGACAATGAAGCCCTTCCCCGGTCAGGAATGTACAGGGAAATGCCATGGTTGGAGGTAGGCTCACAGTCTAGATCTACCTGTTCTTAGTAAGGTCAGTACATTTGTAGCATCACGAGGAACTGCATCCATGCAGCTCAATTGGATGGTTTTGAATCCTGTGTGTGTTGAGTGCTGGGCAGCCTTCAGGTCTGAGTGCAGTGATGGACCACCACTGAGCGGGGAGAGTGGTCACCCTGCCAGGGTCTCCCCATCCTCTCAGAGACCCAGGAAGGGTGCCACTTCTATCTTACCTCTCTTGGTCTGGCTGTGCCTTTTCACTTTGGGATGAAGGGACCAGAAAAAGACAGCGTTTCCCTGAGGAAATGCATCAGCATTTGTAGATGACATTGCAGTGTCATGCTATAGAAATGTCCTCAGAGGTTATAGGATAGCAGGTCTAAGATGTACTAATGTTCATCACCCTTTTGGGGTATCCCTCAAGCCCATAACAAGATAAATGGAAGTACTGATAATGTCTACCTTATCATAAGACCACTGTAAATATTAAACTAGAGAAGGCATGTGGAATTACTTCATAAACTGTAAACATATCTTGCTGTCTCCTCATAAAATCTATTCAGTGAATGACCCTGCCCTGAGACTGGTTGGGCTGGCCCCATTTACCAGTGAGCCTGCTCTAGCCTAGGGCCCAGCTTCACCCACCATTGGGCAGACATCAGCTGCAAGAAAACTGTAGCTTCACAGCCTGTGGACCCAGGCCACACACTAGCAGGCCAGACCCTGCCCAGGGACCAGCTGGGCGCTGGCCCACCCACTAGAAGGCTAACACAAGCTTGAAGACACTTGGACCCCTGCATCCAACTGTGTAAGGAACCGACCCCACCCACCAGGGATCCAACATCAGCTCTGGGACCCCTGGGCCCTGCAACCAGACCCCAAGACCCAGCTCTGCCCACCAGTAGGCTGCCATGAGTGCAGGACTACCAGTGGGTGGGCAACAGCCCTGGGGTCTCATTGACCCTGACTCCAACCACCAGTAACCCAGCACTATCCCCTGGGCCCCCAAGGATTCCACAGTCAACCACCTCCTGACCGTGTTCCACCAACCAGTGATTTGGTAACTAACAGGACTAGGGGTCAACCAAGCCTACAAGGCTGCCCCTGCAGTCATCCCACCACAACAGACAGACCCTCACAGCCCTCGTGGGGGGGACCCCTAGGGCATAGAGCCCTGGTGATGAGAGTGGTGTGCTCTGCTGGGACACATATGGGACAAGCTCCTACAAATGGCAACTTCTCCAAAGTTGGGAAAAGTAACCAACCTACCAGATACATAAAAATAAAAACAACAACTTAGGCAAAAACCACTTAGTGGAAACAGCAACATTGTCAAACCAAGGTGTTATAGGGTAAGTGCACAGTGTTTCAGATTCCTCAATATTTCTTCCTTTCCAGGAGTTTGCAATGTGGTAATGGGAAGGGGAGTGGAGGCAGTATTGAGCAGGAAAGAGCTGGAATTTTGGAGAAGTCACCCACGTTCTAATCCTGGATTGAGAACCGTAGATCTCTCACTTGACTTTTATGATTTTAGGGTTGTCTTTTTTTTTTTTTTTAGTTTTATTTTTTATTGAAATGAAGTTGATTTACAGTGTTAGTTTCAGGTGTACAGTGAAGTGATTCTGTTATACATAAACTTATACACACACACACACACACACACACACACATATACATATATTTCAGATCCTTTTCCATTACAGGTCCTTAAAAGAAGTTGAATCTAGTTCCCTGTGCCTGACAAGTAGGTCCTGATTGTTTAGGGCTGTCTTTTAACCCAGCCGATAAGCCAGGGAGAGGATTGCCAAAGCTACCGAAGCTCTGTGACTAGTCTTGTAAAGGAGCTGATGTTCACAGGAGAGAAGCAGGAGGCAGCCTTACTCACTTTCATTATTGCCCCTTCAAAATGCTGCTGTGCTATTCCAGCCCTTCCTACCACTCCCTGACATCACAGACAGATCCAAGAGATTTTCCTTGCACTCAGAAGAAACAAATGATTTCCTTTTCCAGGTATCAAAATGTCAAGTCCACTGTCCAATGTCCAATGACACACCCTTTTCCATATTGAAACATTGTCCTTCCTTCATCCTGGGCTCTGGAGCCTGAGTGGTGAAAGGGGGCAAATCCAACTCTCGGTTCATCGCGGCACCTCCTTTCCCACTCTCACTGCTGTGTGTGGCCAGTCCTGGATCAAAGGCCAGGGTGGAAGGAAGAGGGGCCAGAGAGCAGGGAAAGTTGATGGAACTAGTTGGGATCTGGTGTCAGCATCCTTTAATGACAGATGCCCGATTACTGGCTCTTTCTCTTGGAGGATGCTTTGGTGGGTTCCTCAGAGCCAGAGTGCCCCTCACCCCAGCTACCTGTGACCCCCAAATTCAGCCCTTTAGTCCTCTGTGAAGCCAGGTCCTCCTCTGTCTGGACAGTCCTGCAGCTCTCTGGCTTCTGACCTTGACTCTGGGCTGTGATTATCCCACCCCTCCAGAAGGTTGACTTGAGGGAGTCCCTTTTTAAGATGACCCAGAATGTTCCCTCTTCCATGAGGCCCATATCTGACTCACGGGGACTGCAGGCACTTCTGGTCCTTCCAAAGTCTGGAAGGGCAGGCTCTGTCCCCTGACTTGTAATGGGAAAAGAGTAGCCTATTGACGATTCTCTCCAAAGAAATCCTCCCTGAATTGTCTTTGCCTCCTCTCCACAGCTTCCTCTTCCCTAGGGTTAGAGAGATCAGAGGTGAATGATCTGATCTGCCAACCCTGGAGGCTCCAGGGTGAGATGTTCCCACAGCCTTAGGGAGGGGCATCCACATGCTCTGTGTGAAAATTCAGCAAGTTCAGCCACAGAGTATTTTGTCCATGATTCAGGGGCCTCTGCTAAAAACTCCAAGACAGCATCTGAGCATCCTGTTATAATTTAAATCAGATAGTAAATGGCAGAAACCTAGTTATGTGCCTTGTTATAGTAAATTCTCAATAAATAGAGGCTATTTTACCATGTTGACACTGACTAAAGCATTTTTTTCCCACCTGTGACAGTCCCTAAACATTGCTGCATGTAAAAAAAAAAGTTGGTTTCTGTATTATTACCTGATGCTTCATTACCAGTACTTTACAAATACCTTACAAATTTTCAATACTGTGAGATTTCCATTGACTGAGAAAATGTACATAATCACAGAGTTATTTTTTGTATTTCTGTGGTAATGTTTTCAGAATAAAGATCTTTATGTTTGCTTTGTATAAATAATGAAACTGTCAGAAATAATAGCTTAGTTAATTTATCCTATAATTCTGCACTGGGTTTCTTTTTTTAAATTTTTATTGAAGTACAGTCAGTTTACCATGTTGGGTCAATTTCTGGTGTACAGCACAGTACTTCAGCCATTTAGGAACATACTTATATTCGTTTTCAAATTCTTTTCCACCATAAGTTACTACAAGATATTGAATATGGTTCCCGGTGCTATGCAGTATGAAATTCTTGTTTATCTATTTTGTAAATATTAGTTAGTATCTGCAAATCTCAAACTCTTAATTTATCCCCCGCCACCCCTTCCCCTCTGGTAACATGAATTTGTTTTCTATGTCTGTGAGTTTGTTTCTATTTTGTAAACAAGTTTGGCTTTTTTTTTTTTTTAAGATTCCAAATATAAGAGATATCATAAGATATTTTTCTCTCTCTGCACTGGGTTTTAAGTACTGTTTGTGTCCCACAATTTATAGTGCTCTCAGCTTGTAGGGAAAGCAGTGAGACCTAGAGAGGCATGAAAACCCTCTTCTCTGCTGTATCTTGGAGGAGGGGATGAGAATAGGAATATGGGAACCCTCATGAATTATCTGTGTGCTTTTAAGTGGTTTTTCTGCATGTAAACCAAGGACAATATTTATCCTATAGTATTGTTTCTGAGAAGTATTTTTTATTTTGTTTTATTTACTTTTTGGATAATGGGAGTGTTTCAGAATAAGATGTTCAATAAAAGGCTCTTTTGAAACAAAGATCAACATACCATGATAAAGCCACATTTGGAATGAGATTCTCTGAAACACTGCAGAAGGCAATGCATTATTAAGCACTTTACGCACTGCCTGCATCATAACAATCACTGCATGCGTGGATTTGTATTGATCTTGTATTGCCTCCTGCTGCCTTCAGACATTGTAGCCTAGAGACCCACATCTGCGTGTCTACTGCTCCTGTTTTATTGACTTACTTACTTTGGAGCACAGACGGCTTCTTGTGACACTGTCACATACTCCAAATAGACTTTAATGAAACCCAGCCTGCCAAGTGAGTTGGTAACTGCTGATCCGTTATGGGGATTGTGTCCTCTAAGGAAACCAGTGAGCTGTGGGGGCTACCCTGATTCTTAGGCAGGTCTCCACTGTAGCCAGTGCCTTTATCACAGGCAATGTCATGCCTGTGATACACATTGATAATCAATAATCAGTAATCAATGACTGTCATATGTCAGTCTTCTTCATTCTTTGGCCTTTTGTGTGCTTGGGACAGAGGGAGCAGAAGATACCACATGGACTAGTGAATCTTCCCAAGGTAGCATGCCCCCCAACTCTGTGAGTAATTAATAGACATAGAGAAAGATCATAATGAAATAAATTGAGGAAGACTGCATCTTATACACTTCACCACCCCACCCCTTGGTGACTCATACAGAATGTTCATAGAAATCTGACACTAAATAAACTTGTTTATATTTGATGAAGTTAGTGTTTCCCAAACTTGTTTGGAAGTAGAGCCTTTTGTGAAGAACTCTTAGTAACATGCATGCAGTGGAAATACTGTTCCAGGTCACAGTTTGAAAACCATTGTCTCATAGGGAAAGGGAAGATGTGGTTGAGATACAGATATTTCCTTCCACTTGAGGTAGAATTAATTGCACTTTGAGGAGTGACAAAGAGAAGATTTGCCAATATTCTTTACTCATGTCTTCTAAATTTTTCTTTGTTTCTTAGAAATTGAAAAGAGAAAGGCATGAGGAAGGAATATTTTTCAAATTACTTTTTATTCAGTATAGTTGACTTACAGTATTATATTAGTTTTGGATGTACAGCACAATGATATTTTTATAGATTATATTCTGATGGAATAAATTTTCATATACTGAGGTTTGGAGAAGTCGTTCTGACTTATACATGATTTAACTTAAACTTTATGCTAATTGGAACAGCTTGCTTTGTGGCCTGTTAGACATACATTGTACATTTGTGTTAACCATAAAAGAAAAGGGTGCACCGGCCAGGAGTAAAAACCTCCTGGTTTTTAAGCATAAACATGAAATGCCTCCCATCCTGGGACACCAATGCTGGAACTCCTTCGATGATAAGACTCCCTTTCCAGGCGCCAAGGCCTTACTGATTCACTGTGTATGAACTGATCTGCCTTTTTTGAAATCTTGATGGAATGTACTCTTGTCATGTTTAATGTTCTTTGCTTTGACAAGATGTAAAACTGTGCTGAAAACCATTCAGGGACTGGCAGACTATGGCTGGTGGGACAAATCCAGCCCGCCACCTGTGTGTGTACAGCGTGCAAGCTAAGAATGGTTTTTACATTTTTAAATGGAAATCAAAAGCAGAATAATCACCTAAGAAAATTATTTGGAGTTCAAATCTGGGTGTCCATAAATAAAGTTCTATTAGAAGACAGCCATCTTTACGTTAGAGTTTCTCAGCAGCACCATTATTGACATTTTGGGCTGGATAACTGTCTGTGGGCACCATTCTTTGCATTGTAAGATGTTTAATCACAACCTAGCCTCTAGTTTTTAGATGCCTGTAGCATCCTCCACCCCGGTCATTAAAACAAAAATGTATCTGGATGTCCTCTGTGGGACAAAAATATATAAACCAGAGCCACTGATTTATGCTTGTCCATAGCTGCTTTGGGGCAACAAGAGCAGAGTTGAGTGTTGTCACAGAGACAGCATGCCAACGAGCCCTAAAATATTTACTAATAGCCCTTTATAGAAAAACTCTGATGACTCTTGCTTTATTCTATTCTATTCCTTTAAACAATGTTGGTCATGACCTACTAAAGTGATTTTATGAACATTTCCATTAATAGGGCTTCAGTTGCAGTTTGAAAAGTGGTATTCTCATTTAGCTCTAGAGAGGCAGTATATTAAATATTAGATAATAGCCAAACATGGGTTCATATTTTGTCTGTGGCACCTACCAGCTGTGTGAACCTGAGCAAGTTACTTAACCTCTCTGAGCTTCTATAACCACATATATAGAGTGGGGATGATGATAACCATAGTTACATAGTTATTTTTGTAAAACGACCAGAATGGTGCCTTGGTAGGTAATGAGCACTAGTTGTTTGCTATTATCACTGATGTTTGTGTTTGTCAGGGTCCTCTAGAGAAACAGAACCAATATGAGGTGGGTGTAAAGGTAGAGTGAGATTTCCTTTAAGGAATTAACTCAAGATGCTGGAGGAGCTGCAGTGTGGACAGCAGACTGGAGGTGCAGGGAAGAGTCCATGAGACAGTTCAAGTCTGACCATCAGGCTAAAGACCCAGGAAGATCCAATGCTGTAGTTCAGATCTGAAAGAAGCCATCTGTGGCAGGTTTCCCTCTTGCTCAGGAAAGATCAGTCTTTTATTCTATTCAAGCCTTCACCTTATTGGATGAGTCCTACCCACATTATGTAGTGTGATTAATTTTACTCCAAGTTCACTTAAATGTTAATCTTATCCAAAAACACCCTCATAGAAACATCCAAAATAATGTTTGACCACATATGTGGGCACTGCGTTTCAGCCACATTAACATATGAAATTAATCATGGCAGTGCTCAACATAGTCCATGTCACAGTACAAGAAAGAAAAATGGTAACTCTTCAGCACCCTGAAGACAGTGGGAGAGGACTTGTTCAGATATTTTATTATTTTAAAATATATAATAATAATATACAAAATGATGAGAATATGTTTTGAATTTATATAAAAGCTATAAATAATTTTTTTTCCAAAATTTTGAATGGAAAACTTGAGTTTGCTTCCAACAGTTTTACCTTAAGATTTTGGTTGAAATGACTGTGCACAATGTCTGAGGAATACTTAATTTTTTTAAAATTGAATTATAGTATATTTCCAATGTTGTGTTAATTTCTGGTGTACAGCATGAAGAATAATTTTTAGTAATAATTTAAAATTTAATTTTTACTTCACTTAAATATTTAAAGACCTGACATTAAATTGAAAGACATGATGTTAAAGCTGTTCATTTTCTCTTTTTGACAAATGCAATGTTGAGATTTCTCCTTATAATGAAAATGGTACATCTATTGAAAAGCTCTTTTTGTTCACTATCATTCCTATGCTACAGAGTAGTTGCTTAAGACTATTTTTTGAATGAGTGTTTATAAATGACTAATATTTATGTGATCATCCTTATCTCAGCAGAAAATCCTTGGTTTGTCTTTGCATGTCTAAAAAGGTGACTGATACTGATAGTAATACTATTCACTGTAGTCGAAAATGTGGAAACAATCCAAATACCCACTGACAAAAAAATAGATAATCAAATGTATATCCATACAATGGAATATGATTCAACCTTAAAAGGAATGCAATTCTGACACGTGCTACACCACAGATGGAGTTTAAGACATTAAGCTAAGTGAAACAAGCCAGGACAAATACTGTACGATTCCACTTAGAAGAGGTTCTAAGAGTAGTCAAGTTCATACAGACAGCAAGTAGAGCTGTGGTCACCGGGGTGGGGGAAGGGATATTATGGAGTTATTGATGACAGATGCAGCATTTCGGTTTGGGATGGTGAAAAAATAATTCTGGAGATGATGGTAGTGGTGATTGTGGGGCAGTGTGAATTTACTTAATGTCACCGAATCACCGAATTATACACCTGAATGGTTAAAATGATAAATTTTATGTTGTACATATTTTATGATGATTAAAAAAAACTGACAGGATTTATGTAGACTAAGGGAATATACTCTGCCTTAAAGAAGTATCCAAGTCTCTATTTTTTGTAAAAAAAAAAAAAAAAAAAAAAAAAGGGAACTTCATAATGATTTGAAAATGTCTTTTTATGACTTTCATCCTTGAAAGTAAAAGTTGCAGGCCCAGATGCTCCGAGTGACAGATGGGACAATGAACTACTAAAATAGTTATTTCCCTCTGTTGAACATTTAAGCCCAGTGAACTAGAGCATTATGTCCTTTATAAAGAAATATGATTTAGCTATTACCAGTCTCAACCAAGTGTCTACAAAACCATGAAGGTATTATTTGTTACCTGGTTAAATAAGAAATAAAAATAAAATGTTATATACCTATTTTCAAAACACTAAACAAGGAAGAAAGATTAAAAAAAAGAAAAAAAAATGAGCCATCTAAATTAGTAGCAGTTTTATTTGTATAATGAGATCACATATGACTTTAAAACTTTTTCTCTCTGTGTCATTATTGTTTAAGCTTTCTAGAATGAGAGTGTTTTAATAATATCTACTTAAAAAGGACCCTGAAATTCTCTTCAGAATGTCTACTTAATTCACCACTGTCCTTTTCATGGGTAGTAACTCTCCTTTTATTTAGTTTTGGTTTAGGCTGGAATTTGAGAATAAGCCTGGCTAATCTATTTATTACTCATTATCAGTCAATAACACTGTTTTAAATGTTGCCTTGCCAGAGTACAGGCTTCAGATATTTGATTTATTATCATTTCCTCGTGTAAAAGATACATTCTCTACTCTGCTCCACATTTTGATTTACCTGGTTTTAAACTTGAGGCCCCAGTGTCATGATGAGGTTCTTCTAAAGGCTCTTAGGAGGTTCTGGGCCTGTAGACCCGCTGGTGGGAAACACTGTGGGGAGAGGGAAGGAGCAGAAAGTGGGGAGAGAGGAGAGGATTGGGAAAGTTAAATGCCTATAATTTTTGCATAATTTTGTAAAATTGAGATCCAACTAATACCCTGGCAGATATATGTTTATGTGGGAAGCCTGAGGGCATAAGACCATTGACAACACTGATACAGGACCCTTGACCTTGTACACATAAGATTAAGAAAATACTGGCTTGGGAAGATGACTGCATAGGAAGTCACAGAGTAGTTTAAGGCTTAACTTTGTCACTCATTTTATCTGTGATCTCCAGAAGCTACCTCGCTCCTAGGAAGGCCTCATTTTCTCATTTATAGAACAGAATTACAGCCATTTCTGAGGAACAAACTAAGGATAATTTATGAAGGCTAAAATACTTTATGATTTGTTGGCATTTGCTTTTACTATTAATAAAAATAACCAAAAAAAAAGTCTGTATCCTTAGTAAATTCCCACCCCAATAAAGCACAGCTAATGTACAACTAAAATTCATGATGGAATGTAAGTGTCATAAGAAGGAAACAGTGATGACGACTTAAAGGAAGTAAGGAGGGAAGGAAGGAAACAAGGAAACTTCATATCAGACTAGGCGGTGACTAACCATGGTGGAGGAGGTGACCCTTGAGATTGGCAGTGACAGTAGGATGTGGACATCTGGCAAAGGTGAGGAGCATACCAGGTGGAAGGAATGGCACATGGAAGGGCATAATGATGACAAGTAAGGGGTCACTGGGATTATAGGAACTGTGACATAAAGTGTGGCGTGTGAAAGGCAAAAAGGATGGAGTCAGATTATGGTCTAATTAGTTTGGGGAGTTGGGATATTCTTCCTTTTCCAGGAAGAGGTCAACATTTCTAACATGCAGGGCTACTCAGTCGGAGAGGTGGCTTTGTGTAGGATGGTCAGGGATGAAGAGTGGGTAGAGGGGAGCGGACCTGGGAGGAACTAGTACAACAGCCTGAGTGAGAATAAGAGTGATGATTAAACAATAAAATGACGATGAATGTTAACTGAGTTCTTACTGTGACACAGGCACACTATACGCACAGCCTCCTTTAATTCTTCATTGCAGGCACCATTATTTAACCTGTTGCTACAGTTGAAGAAACTGAAGCTGAAGAGGTTTAAATAACTTGCTTGAGATCAAGAGCTGGTATTCCAATTTAGACACACGTTACTTTGTTTTGTTCTGTTTTAATTAAGCTTTTTTATTTTGAGATAATTGTAGACTCACATGCAACAGTAAGAAATAATACAGAGAGATCACATGTATCCTTTACCTAATTTTCCATGGTAACATCTCTCGTGCTTCACCTGCTCAGCATATCCATTGTCCTCTGAACCCCTGGCAATCACTGATATTTTTCTCTGTCTGTTTTTTTGCCTTTTCTGAAATGTCATGTAATGGAGAAAATAAAATATATAGCCCTTTCAGATCAAGACACATGTTCTTCAACGTAGGAAGATTTTGAATTACAGCCTTGTCTCCATCTTCTGATTTTTACCAATTAATTTAATCTTCTGGGTTTGCCACTTTTTTCTAAATTGGAATGAAGTTTTCTTTTGTTTGTTTTGTAGGGCAAAAGATCTAATCCAAGAAGCCAGGATAGTGATCAATGAGCTGATACTGTTAGAAAGCCGCCTTCCTGCCTTGCATCAATTTACAAAGGCATTGCCTATCCCCAAGGCCAGTGCTTTGTTGTCTGACTTGTATCAGGCCCCAGGAGCTAACTTTGATGCTGAAGAGCAATTATCACCCAAGAAGTTTTCTTACTTTGAAGTGTCTTCATTAATTAGTTCCTCTGAAACTTGTTTAGGAGTGAGGCAAATAATTTCTTTCAAGTTTAGTAACTGCCCATCTCTGAGCACCCAATCAGTCTTAATAATGCCCAAGGCATCTTGTTAGAAAGATCAGTAAAAATGTTGGGTCTTGCAGCCTTAGTCTCACATTGGCATATTTTACTTCAGCTTTTTGCTCTAATTATTTCTCTGAAGAGTTAACTACTGAATGCTCAGGTTCCAAACTCAAGTATAGGGTGTTGGTTTTTTTTTTTGTTTTTGGAGTCACAGAAATGTTAGAAGTGAAAACTACCTTAGAGATGATCTGCTAAGAAGTAAAGAATTGATCTGCTCAGAGTCATGGGGTTAGCTGGAAGCTCAGTCTGGTTAAGAACCTGGTCCTCCTGATATTTAGAGCAATCATTCCTTGTAGGGTACATGGTACCTGCTCATAAAACAAGAGAGGAAAGAAAGAAGGAAGGAAAACTCAAATAGCTAATCACACTGAAAGGGAATATGAAAGATTTTATGATTAACTCATGACTGTTCCCAAAGGAACTTCTATTAAAAAAAAAAAGATAATCATGTCTTTGTGGAATTTTAGAATTTTATGATAGAGCATTTAAAAAGAATTTTTGAAAAGAAAGTCAGTGCATCCTGGTCCTTTCTGATGAAGCCAATAAAGGGAAGAAAATAGTTTCAAGCACTCAGGATAATAATGACATAATGACACTTATTCTCTATTACCTCTACTTTGTTCTCTTTTCTACCCAAATTTTTTAAATGAATCTTTCCTCTGTAATATATTTGATTGATATAATATTTTTAATGGATATAGCTATGCAAATATATTTTATTTTTTTAATATAGGTAATATTTATGTCTTTCAAATTAAAAAAAAAATTCACAAAAAGAACGTCCCAGAAACAGAACAGGTATTGACTTATTAACAATGAAATGCTATGTGAAAAAGCCCCCTCCCCACTTAGTAAATAGGAATATAGTTTAAATAAATGTGAAAGGAGGTGAACACTTTAAAATTAAATGCAAACCCTAAAGCTGAATACAACATTCACATATGGCTTATTACCTCACAGCAATATTATTTTCATAATGATATATATAACATTTATACTTATTGGTCAGATGCTTCTGACTCAAAAGTTAAAAAAATGCAGAAAATGTAGTTTAGCCAATGCAAGGCATGTGCAGACATATATATACACACATACATACTATGCACACACATACACACACTAAGTAGAGCAAACATGTGACAGAGCAAACCTTAAACTAGCTTGGAGGGGGGTCCTGAAATGATGACATATGTCCAAATAGACATTACAGTGCTAAGGTTTAAGATAAAAATGAGAAGTTTGCAATAAAAAGGCATGTGTCCTTATGCAAAAGAGAGATGGGGGACCCTGGTCTTACAGCATATGTACTAATCAACTCAAAATCAATTAAAGATTTAAATGTAAGACTTGAAACTGTAAAAACTAGAAGAAAATGTAGGGGAAAGATCCTTGACACTGGTGTTGGCAATGGTTTTTTGAATATGGCACCGAAGCCCAGAAAACAAAAGCTAAAATGAACAAAAGCTAAAATGGACTATAGCAAATTAAGATGCTTCTGCACAGCAAAGAAGACAATCAACATAATGTAAAGACAGCATATGTGTTGGGAGAAAATATTTGCAAATCATAGATCTGATAATGAGTTAATATTCAAAATAGTAAGGAACTCAAACATCTTAATAGTAAATAAATAAATAAATAAATAAATAAATAAATAAATAAATAAATAAACAACAACAACAAAAAGAAAGAATCTTACTGTAAAATGGACAGAAGACTTGAATAGACATTTTTTCCCAAAGAAGACATACAAATGACCAATAGGTGTATAAAAATATGCTCAGCATCACTAGTCATCAGGAAAATGCAAATTAAACCCACAGTGAGATATCACCTCAAACCTGTTGGGATGACTATTACCAAAGCGACAAAAGATAAGTGTAGTCTAAGTGTGAATAAAAGCAAACCCTGTGCACTTTTGATGGAAATGTAAATTGTTGCAGGCATTATGGAAGAGTATGGGGGTTCCTCTAAAAATAGAGCTACCATGTGATCCAGTAATCCCACTCCTCAGTACACAACCAAAGAAAATAAAAGCAATACCTTGAATAATCTAAATGTCCTTGATGGATAAATGGGTAAAGAAATAGTGATTATATCTATATATCTATGTCTATATAATCTGCTTTAAAAATGAGGGAGATCCTGTGTTTTGCAATAACATGGATGAATCTGGAGAATATTATCTTAAGTGAAATAAGCCAGACTTAGACAAATATTGTATGATCTCACTTACATGTGAAATCTAAAAAGGTCAAATCCATATGGGTAGAGGGTAGGACAGAGGTTACTGGGGGCAGAGATATGGGGGAAATAGGGGGATGTCAGAGCGTGCAAGGTTTCAGTTGTGTAAGGAAGAATAAGTTTTAGAAATTGAACGTAAGGCATGGTGACCCTAGTTAATAGTTGCTTCATATTATACTGGAAATTTGCAAAGAGAATGGATCTCAGGTGTTCTCACCATACCCCAAAAATGATAATAATGTGAGGAGATGGATATGTTCATCAGCTGGACTGTAATAATTATCTCACTGTGTATATGTATACTGCACATCACGTTATACACCTTAACTATATACAGGTAAAAAAATAAAAGAAGAATGTGGAGGTTTAGTTTCTCCCTTTCACATCATAAAAAAGTATGAGTAATTTGTTGTCTACATTCAGCAGTCACTATACTATTTATTGTTTATGCATTTACATTAAAAATAATATACACACGGTAAATATTCCAATAAGTTATGCAAATGAGCACATGATAAGAAGTGATGGTTGCAGCCCAGACCTCCCACTTCCCTGTCTGACATGGGTCAGTATAAACAGTTCTGTGTTTCCTCTCAGAGGATTTGTATCCATTTACAGGAATATGTATGGATATATCTTTGCATACCCTGGCAGATGGGAAGATACTGTACACACTGTGGCATTGTTTATTTTTTTTAACTTAAACAATAACTCAGAGATGAATATGTTTCAGCATATTAACTAACTCACTCACTCAGCATGAATTTATCACATGCTCCCATGCTGGGTGCTGTGCAGGGGGCCAGGATAGGGCAGGGGTATAATGCACTGGTGAGCAAAGGTAAATTTTGACCCAGCTTTCTTGGGGGTTGTGGTTTAGGGAAGAGGCAGGGAAACAGACAGCTGCAAATACATGTAAATTGTTCAGCATGATAAGGGCTACGAGATTGGGGTTCTTGGTCATGGACACTTGGAAGGACTTGGATTCTGTGAGTATTTGGAGTGGCAGAGCCTGGCTGGTGGAAGGTGCCTCTTGTACAAATACTCTGCACGTGACGTTATTCTTACACACCACAAGGTGGCAAAAGTTCTCCAAGGAAAGTGTCTTTCCTTGCTAGGATGAAGTTGGAATGTACTTTTTGACTGTGCACATGTGGACATAAATAATTATATAGAAAAGTAAAATCTGTAAACATATCATTCGTGCACAGTGTCACTAATTGTATTTAGTGCTCTCCTATCCCACCTGTAGTGATGAAAGACTTGAAGTCATGGTGCAGGAGTGATTTGTAGATTTTACAGAGATTCTAAGATACAGCACTTTGACCGACATACTATCATTTCTTCCTTTTCTTTCCAAGGTTCAGATATGAATCCTTGCATACTCCATCAAAAGGCAATGCTTTTGAAATTTACAAACAAAACATTTTATATATTTAAGATGTACGACATGATACTTCAATATGCATTGTGAAATGATTGTGATTATTAAGCTAATTAGCACATACATCACTTCATGTATTTACCATAATTTTTTGTAAGAGCACTTAGATGATTTCAAGTGTACAATACAGTATTATTTATTACAGTCATCACATTGTAGGTTATACCCCCAGAACTTAATCTTAAAACTGAAAGTTTGTACCCTTAGACCAACATTTCCCCATTTCTCCCACTGCCCAGCCACAGCAACTACCATCCTACTCTCTTCTAGGAGTTTGACTTTTTTGACTTAACACATCGGTGAGTTCCTGCAGTATTTTTCTTTCTGCCTCAGAATACTCAGCAACGTGTCCTCCAGGTTTGTCCATGTTTTCACAAATAGAAAGGTTTCCTTCTCTTTGATGGCTGAATAACAACTTAGTCCACAGTGTTCCACAAATAACCTCTGCCCCCATGCTCCTGGATGAAGTCTGCACAACTGGACTCCTTTTTCCCCAGGCTGAGCGCTGCCCAAGGAAGCTCCTTGGTTCTGTGTGTAAATTTACATTTATGCACCCACACTTGTGTCTATCCTTATGGCCCCTGAAATAACTTGAATTAAAACAGGCCCACAGCTTAAGCTCACCCATATACAGAACTGTTTCAATTTTGTAGAAAATGGGGAACCAGTAGGATAGGTCTTAAGATACTAGAGTAAAAATATGGTAAAAGTTATTGGAGAATCATCAGAGCAGCTGTGTGGAGGCAGGATGGAAAGCAGGAGGAACCAGTGGCCAGAAGTCCACTGATGGCACAGGAGTCTAAACACGGAAGGGTGGCAGCCAGATGGGGCTGACGTTTTCGAGATAATGCATTGCAGCAGGTTCAGCAAGGGTTACAGGAACTGAAAACTGGTAAACCCAAGATAAACCTCTGGGGGAAAATCAGACAAGACCTGCTGTCTTCATGTGAATAGTCTGTCTGGTGTGTGTGAAGTGGGGTATTGGATCAGCCTGCCAGCAGCATCCCTCTTAGTTGGGGGAGTGAAAGTAAATGTAGTTCCATTTTAAAATTTTTCATATTTTATTACAAACTGTTATTGCAATGATGAAAGCAATCTCCAAGGAAGATTTTGTTTTCCTTTATTTGGAGTGCCTGCAGACAGAGGGCCTAATTTAAATCCCCAGTTCCAGCTCCTGCCATCTGGGTGCCTCAGGTAACTGATCTAAGCTTCCTAAACCAGTCTCCTACCTGTACATGGAGATAGTGGTAGATATGGGATTCTAGGGAGGATAAATGAGATTAGGAATGGTTATGACCATGCCTGCCTCAAGTTAGGGCTTTCTGGACTTAATTTGTGCGGGAGCCAATCAGGGGAATAAAAGATAGAATGTGCTAAGAAATTTAACAAAATAGAGCAGGTTTTGAAACAAGTCTTCTCTCCGATAAACTTTAAGGGTTTTGAGGAAAAGGACTCATGTATTACAAGGACTCAATGTATTATAATTCATTCATTCATGAGTTAATTTTTTGCATACTTCCAAGTCTTTGCATTTATGGTTTTCTTGTTAAAAAAAAAATTTGTATCAGTGAGGGTCTTACCAGGAGACAGAAACCCCAGCAATTATATTGACAGAGAAAATTTAAATGAAAAGAATTGCTATTCGAATGGCTGAAGCACTGAAAAGACCAAGAAGAAAACTTGAGTATGAAAGAAGTAGCAACTTTAGGAAGCAGCTACAGCATGTAGGGCTGGGGCAAAAAAAGGGGGAAAAGTTGAGATTATTAAAACTTAAAAAATTTGAAGAGCCTGAAAAGCTAAAACACCTACCTCAGAGAAATTGTAGCTCTTCAGGGAGGTTCAGGGGCCCTCCACTCCTCACCTGCCACATGATCTTGAGTCCCATATATTTGAAGTGTTTGTCTTTGAGGTGCTGTAACAAGGTGTTGGAAAGACTGCAAGCTGATGTCAAATGCTACTGCAGGAACAACATTGCTATACTGGGGTGAAGAAGCTTCTCTAGGGTGACACTGATGGAACGGAAAGTGAAAGCAGAAAGGAGCAAGTCTGTTCCTCCTCTCCAGGCCTCCAGCCTCCCTCTGCCTTGCGGTTTGCAGTGTCCCAGTGAAAGCATCCTGAAGCGCAGTATGCAAGTGGGCTTGAAGCTGAGAAGCAATAGCTTACTAGTCAATCAGTGTTTATGATGTTTCAACACAAATTAATCTCTCTTCCTTTATACAAACCTTGTCAGACTATTGCACTATTTTATTTCCCTTATAAATCTGATGCTGACTCTCTCACTTTCCTCTCACTGTACATTTTACATAAATCTATAATTACATCTCTCACACATTTCCTGTGCTTATTTCATGACAGGTTCTCAGAGTGCAGATTAGGGAACTTGCTGCGGGGGGTGGGGTGGTCTTACACTTTCATGGAGTCCATACGCTCAGTATTTTCATCAGAGCCTGTGATTTTACAGATACTGGCTGTATATTTTACATTGAAGTTAACTTAAAGAATACTATTTGGGTTTTGTTATAGTGTCAGAAAAGAGTATCACAATTGTCTGGAGACAATTTAAATATCCTCCCCTTTTCTAATTGCCTGTGTGTTTAAGACTTAATTTTCTTCATATGCTTCAACCCAAACAACGTACATTGAGACAGTTGACCCTTGAACAGCAGGTGTTTGAACTGTGTGGGTCCACTTCTATGTGGGTTGTTTTCAATAGTAAATGCTACAATCCAGTCCCCTGTTTGAATCCACAACACGAAACTGCAGATACAAAGGTGCCATGTATATGGAGGGCTGACTATAAATTACATGTGGATTTTTGACTCCAGGGAGGGTGGGTATCCCTAACATCTGTGTTGTTCTAGGATCAACTGTACACTGAATTGAAAACATATATATGAATTCAGCTGTCTTGTTAAAGCCAGACATTTATAAATATAATATAATTATAATATAATATCATTAGAAATATAAAACTCTGCTCACCATTATTTTCTTGGTATGGGAATATAGTTATCTGTATTTATTAATCTATTTTATGTTAATATGCAAATGGGTATATTCTTTATTTTTAATTAATTAATAAAACATTTCTTATTTTTATATCTGAAATGGTAAATATTGATTGATAATACCTACATAAACAACATCTCTTTGGGGTCCTCAGTAATTTTTTTAAGAGTGTAAATGGTGGCTTAGGTCAAAAGTTTTGAGAATCACAGTTTTAGCTGATGATTGAATAGGTTGCACACACTTAAACTACATCACCATTCCTGCCTCCCCAAGCTTTAGACTCCTTCCTTTACAGTGTGTAAAGGACGGTCTTGCATCTCAGCTGTATTGACTGTGGACTTCTGTTGCTATTATTTCCTGGTTTATCCATCTTTATTCAACTTCCTTAGTCTGCCTTCCTGGCAAACTTCCCAGACCTTGCAGTGAAATTTTGCACGGTCCCACTGCACCTCAGGTGTGTGCACGTGCCCTCCCAGGGCAGCCCTTTTGCTCTCCACCTGGGTCCTGCTTGGATAGGACTGTCTTTGGACCTAGAAGCAGAGAGAGATGTGGTGTGGTCTTTATCATTATCACTATCATTATCCTTATGGGCTGCAAATAATTCCTGAGCATCTCTTGTGTGCTGATATTCTGTGGGTTATTCCCTTCTGCCGAATTCTCTTTTATCACTAATGCATGAATGAAACTCAAAGCCAAAGGACTTTACAGGTTAATTGGACCAATTATATTCATGATGAATGATCTGTCTCTACTTCATTCCAGAAAGGTAACTAAGCATTATAACTGGTCACTTGGCACCAGAGTAGCTCATGGAGATCTTTGCTTTTAGCAGCATATCCCAGCGGGATGCTCAGGTTTATATTTTCTCCCAGTATTGTTGCCTTTGGAAATAGGATTTTTGTGGTTCTTTTAGAAGGCACTTTTTATTCTAAGGTACTGTGTGAAAATCTGAACTTGAGTTGAAATTCAAATAAAATAACTGTTTATGTTCATGAGGTAAGTACTACGTTAATAATTAACCTGGTGTAAAAGGCCAATAAATCACCATATGGACAAAACCAAAACATTTTTTAGTATAACCCAACCATAACATAATTCTACTTCATGAAATACAATAAGGTTTTCTCTCCTGTGATTATATTTGATGGAGAAAGCTGAAATGTCTCCAAATGTATTTTGTTCCGTTCTTATCCTCCTTTTCAGTGAAACAGACAATTAGATGTGTACTTGATAGATGTTTTCAGTCTCACAAACCCTCTGTAGTTACGTGTAGCTCTCTGCGTGGCCCACTGTTTCCCCTCCTGTTATCTTGCCGCAAACTTATTCGTCCTTAAGGGTTGGTCAGAGTGTGGAAATGTTGGTATGGGTCAATATTTTCATGACTTTGAAATATTTCTTTTTCTGTGTTAAGAAATGAGTGGGATAGGGCTCTTTAAGAGAAGGAGTACAATTGTATCTCCACTAATCTATATCTATTTATCTCTATGTCTCTATTTGCATATATTTAAGTATCTGTATCTATTTCAGTATATAATATATCTCTGCAGTTGTATTTCTGTCTATACAGGTCACTTTTTAACACCTAAGATTTGCATATAAAATATAGATATAGATAGATTTTATATATAGCTATGTCCTTGGGGTCATACTGTACTATTATGCTTAATATATAACTCAAGAAGTATCTGATTAAGTATCAAACAGAATGACACAGACAGCAGGTCCTTCAAGCCTGGAGAGGATTGAGAGATCACTAAGACATCAGGTCCTTTTGGATGACCAGTCCTAGTAGCATCTACCTCTTAAAAAGTTCTCCTGATGAAGGGAGATGTTTCAGAGATGAAGAGGAGAGATCTTCTGTGGGGAGAGGATCTCTGAGTGTCTCTTGAATCTAACAAGGCATGCAGCCAGCTTTAAATCTGTGAATGAATGGCAAGTAAAGGTAGCTCAAAAAACCTCTTTTTTTGGTGTCTACATATATAAGACTACCATTGAATATATTATATTATTCATTACATTTTGATCATTCTCTTTACAAGGATCCTTGGAAGAAATGATTTCAAAGTTGGTATCAAGAACAGCAACCTTTTGGTCGATTTGCTTGCCTTTTGAATGCTACTAATTGTGTACATGGGCTGCTAGAAAGTTTCAAGGCAGATTTGTGGCTTGCACAGAGCAGTGGGTAGGACCTGATGGTGTTCAGTAAGTTTTATCCTTGCCTTAACACTATGTTTGGAGCTTGTTTTTCTTTTTCCATTTTTTAAAATTTACGCTATTTATCTATGCCCTGTGTCTTGTATTAAGACATCTTCAACCCTTTTTTATTTGTAAAAGCATTGATAGAGATGCCACACATGTAGACATTCACATGTATGTCTATTTCATGTTTTAATACCTGTAGAGGAAAATGAGACAGATTAGGTAAAAAATATCTTTTGCAGTTTACATTCCCAATTGCAGTTCTGCAAGTGAGCTCAGCATTTTCCCAGCTTGCACAAAAGCCATGCATTAAAGAAGAGGGAGATTCTGCATAAGACCACATGAAACTAGGGAGATGTAGCATCGATATAGTTGGAAATCCTTGGAAGGTAAAGTATATAGAGCTGAATGATAGGTTACAGAGATGAAGAAATCATGAAGTTATAGAGAATGCAATATGTAGTTTTAACTTCCAGTTTTCAAAGTGCATAATCACATTGGTGATCTCATAAAAGTCTCACTGAACTAAGCAAGGTAGGTAAGAAAATAAAGTTTTAGAGGTTATAATTTTATTTAAAATTGACAGCATCTGACTCAGATGAGAACTTGGGTCTATTGACTCCAGATCTTAAGCTGCCTCTAAGAATGTGCTTCATTAAAAAAGGTCTTAGCCCCTGACAGCCTTGAAAGTCTAAGGTTTGAAACACTACTTATTCCAGTCTTCTTTTGCTTATTATGAATCATTTCTACTTTGATAATAAATGTAGCATTGACATTTATTTTAAAGCTAAAAGTTATAGATTCCATCCATCAAACAGATAAGTTCCAAGAGAACAATCCTTTATTTTTCTAGCTTACTTTTAAGTCTATCACGTAAAAAGAATATTTTCTTTCTCCCCAATCATAAGAGATTTTGAAAGCCTTGGATCTAATAGCAGAAATATTATATTCAAAACCCTGACAATTGTAATTTACTCCTTTTTTGATTGTGCTGGGTGGCCGGACGGTCCCTGTGGGTTGTGACATAGACAAGCAGAGATGGTACTTCCTCCATTGCAGGCAACAGTCCAGTCTCCTGCTTCTAATTTTGAAGGAAGGAAGACGGTTAGAGGTTGAATTCCATATATCCTGTATTAACAAACTGCCATAAACTTGGTGGCTTAAAGCAACAAAAATTTATTCCCTCACAGTTCTGGAAGTTAGAACTCAGTATCAGGGGCTAAAACCAAGGTGTTGGCAGGATCCCACTCTACCCAGAGGCTCTACAGGAGAACCCTCCTCTTCCCTCTCAAGCTTTCTGTGGGGGCTGGCATTCCTCGTGGTTGTGTCACCGAGTCTCCATGTCTGTGGTCACACTGCTTCCTTCTCTGGCGTCTGAAGTCAGAACTCCCTCTTCCCTCCTGCTTACAGGGACATTTACAGCTGTATTCAGGGCTCACCCTGATAATATTCTTATCTCAAAACTCTTATTTTTTAACTTAATAACTCTCTCCATTAAGTAACAGCCCTAGATTCCAGGAATTAGGAAAATATGGACTTGAAAAGATACGTGCACCCCAGTGTTCATAGCAGCATTGTTTAGTCATGATGTGGAAACACCCTAAGTGCCCATCAACAGATGAATCGATAAAAGATGTATACACATGCTTGCATGCACGTGTGTGCACGTGCACACACACACACACACACACACAATGGACTACTACTCAACCATAAAAAAGAATGAAATTCTGCCATTTGCGGCAATGTAGATGGACCTAGAGAATATTATGCTTAGTGAACTAAGTCAGACAGAGAGATACAAATACTGTATGAGATCACTTATATGTGGAATTTAAAAAAATAATGCAAGTAAATATAATGCAAAACAGAGATAGACTCACAGGTACAGGAAACAAGCTGATGGTTACCAACAGGGAAAAGGAAAGAGGAGGGGTAAATTAGGGTTATGAGATTGAGACAAAAACTACTATATATAAAATAGATTATCAACAAGGATATATTATACAGCAGAGAATTATAGCAAATGTCTTGTCATAACTTTTAATAGAGTATAAACTTTAAAAATACTGAATCACTATGTTGTACATCTTAAATTAATATAACATTGTAAATCAATTGTACTTCAATTTAAAAAAAGAACTTGAATATCTTTATGGATCATATACAGCCTACCATATTCCCCTAAATCATTCAGTTTGGCCAGTTTATTTTATTTTATTTTATTTTAAACCTCTGATTCTATTGGCAATTCAACAACATTTTGAACACAATTATCCATGGATTAATATTTTTGCTTCCTTTCAGCATACATTTGAGTGTCATACTGGTGGCTATGGTCTCAAATTCCTATAATCTAAGAAAATCTATTATCAAGTTACACATTTTTTTTTGACTTTATGTATAGCTGTCTTCTTGACTTTGTGGAGAAAATATTGAATAAAATATAAGTGTTGTCTTCAAGAAAATTATAGTAAATGTACTTCCAAGGATATTCCAGAATATGTTTAGAATAATAAAAGTATGCTTCTCCATGTAATTCTCTAGTAAAGACAAAAGATTCAAGGATGTGAAGAGGAAACAAAGTCCCTTTTTGATATCTTCCACATGGTCCCCAATCACCCTAAGTGCAAACAGAAGAGAAGATGAACAAGTCACCATCTCTCAAAAGGAGGACAATTAGATTAAAAATACATGCTTGACACATACAATGTTCTGTGCATAATGACTATATCTTTCAAGACAGCATAGAATAATCCTCAGTTATCTGACAAAAATGACACCCAGCTCAGTATAAACATGTCCTATAATGAAAAATGTGTTTGCAGCAGTTGAGTTCTTCAGTGATCTACAATGGCAGATGATGGGGAACTGACATAGCTGTATCTTAAATCATGACATGTTAACTAATCTTTTCACAGGAAGGAACCAAAGAGACCCAAAATCAATGGATGAGAGAAACCACCACAGTGAAGGAGTTCATGCTTTTAGGGTTCACGACAGATCCCTGGTTACAGAGAGTTCTCTTTGGCATCTTCCTCATCATTTACATCTTCAGTCTCTTAGGGAATATCACCCTGATTTATCTGATCTGTGCTGATTCTCAGCTCCATATGCCCATGTATTTCTTCATTGGAAACCTTTCATTCCTGGATCTCTGTTATGCTTCTGTCTATGCCCCCAAAATCCTGGTAACCTGCATTTCTGATGACAAAAGCATCTCCTTTGCTGGCTGTGCAGCTCAGTTCTTCTCAGCTGGTCTCACCTACAGTGAGTGTTATCTGTTGGCCGCCATGGCTTATGACCACTATGTGGCCATCTCCAACCCCTTGCTTTATTCCCAGGTGATGTCCCCACGGTTATGTGCCAGTCTCATTGCAGCTTCATACTTTGGTGGCTTTCTGAACTCAGCCATCATAACCAGTGAAACATTTACCCTGAGCTTCTGTGGGGACAACCTCATTGATGATTTTTTTCTGTGATTTGCCTCCACTTGTCAAGTTGGCTTGTGATGTGGAGGAGAGTTACCAGGCGGTGCTCTATTTTATACTTGCCTCCAATGTCATCACTCCCTCTGTGCTCATCCTGGCCTGCTGTCTCTTCATCATTGCTGCCATCCTGAAGATCCACCCCACCCAAGGCTGCCTCAAGGCCTTCTCCATCTGTGGCTCTCAACCTGACAGCTGTCACCTTGTACTATGGTTCCATTCTCTTCATTTACTCCCAGCCAAGTACTAGCTATGCCCTGGAAAGGGATCAAGCAGTGTCAGTGTTCTACACGGTGGTGATTCCCATGTTGAATCCCTCAATCTGTAGCTTAGGAAATAAAGACATTAAAGATGCCCTGAGGGAAATGATAGATAGAGCTGAGTTTCTCAAACAAAGGCTTTGGTAAACTAAGGCTGTACTATTGTTATTATTATTATTTTTTTTTTATTTTTTTTTTAGGATATTCTTTATGTCATTGATAAGAGCCTGTGGTCTCAGAAATAAATAAAATAAGCAACTGCTGGAAAACTGCTATGCATGCTAGCTGGGAACAGTCTGTAGTACTACTGGGATTCTGGGAAAGTTGAAAGGTTCTTTTTTTCCAGTTTTTAATATTACTTGACAGTTTGTAAGCTGCTTGTGAGTATAATATTTCAATCTCTTATATGGAATACTGATTCTAGTTATGGACTCACTGTCATGTTTAGGTGGATGAAATGGCTTGCTTCTAGTCAAGCAACTCATGGGTGAGAAGACAAGAAGCAAACCCAGGGCTTCTGGCTCCAGAGGCATGTAGTTATTCATTAGGAGGGAGAGGTACTTATGAGGTCATAAGTAAACTACCTACTTTAAAATGCCCTGCAAAATACACTTATTTTTTCTTTTCTTATCTTCATATTTTTGCTTGCTATGATACAAAGATTTCCTTGACAATGTACATAGGAAAGAACAAACATCTTTATTTAGAGTCACTGAAGGATTCCAATAAAAGAATATTTTCACCAAGAATTAAAAGAACCAAGGGCAAAAGAACTGCTGTATGAAACAGGCAGAAATGGACATATAGATAGAGACAGATGAGCAGAGAGACAGACTTCAAAAAGCTTTACATCGAAGAGAGAATTCAGAGTGAAACTCTCTATGAGCTAAACCAATCATTGATACAAGGTCACCTGAATGTTTGGATTTCTTTGTTCAGTTTATGTATGACTTAATGAAAAATTAAAGGATGCTTTATTTTGATGGATCACATTTCCTAATTCCAGTAGTCTTTATACATATAAAATGTGGAGTTTACCAACATAAACAGGCCCTGATGCTGATAAGCTGTACATCATTTTGCTAAGGCTGCCATAACAAAACGCCGCAGGCTGGTGTCATAAACAGAGGAACTCTACTCCTCACAGTTCTGGAGGCTAAAAGGCCAGGATGAGGGGCCGTCAGGGCCAATCTGTTTTGACGCCTCTCCCCGCTGCACTCACACAGCCACCTACTGGTTTGATTCTCACAGGGTCCTTTTTCTGTGCACAAGAATCCCTGGTATTTCTCTGTGTGTCCAAGTTTCTGATCTTTGTTTTTGTAAAGACACCACTCAGATGGGACTAGGGCTTATCCTAACCACCTCATTTTAAGCCAGTTACCTTTGTAAAGGCTCTGTCCCCAGATGCAGTCACCTCCCAGGCCACTGGAGGGTAGGGCTTTGACATGAGGATTTTGGAGGGTTACAACGGAGGCTGTAGCACCAAAGGTTGATAGGGGTTTCCTGAAAAGTGAGACAGGGCAGCATGGCCTGGACAGACAGAGGCGCATATGGCAGGGAAAACCTTATGGCTCCCCAGATAATCCCTAGAAAAGTCTAATTAGCACAATTTGGAGTTTCTATTGTCAGATACATGTGACTACATATATGATTACACTGTGACTTAGGTCCATGTTGTGAGTCCACTTTTAATGAAATACTCCTCATTTCATTATATCCTAATTACTATATTATCCCCATACTCCAAATGAACTTTAATTGTGTCTTTGGAGACTGAGGTGTCTGTTTCTGGGCTATTCTGTGGGAGGGGTCCCCAAGGGCTGCTGAGGAAATACATATATTGGGTCCAACAGAGCAGGCCAAGACATCAGAAGAGGGGGCATAGGGTGTCACTTCCTGGAGTGTCCTTCCTGACCAAGGTAAGCAGCTGGGCTCAGGGGCAGCTAAGTGGTTTGGCTTCTCTGTGATCTGAGTTGTGACCTCAGACAGAATCTGGCCTGGCTCTCAAAGGGTTGTTCTTATACCAAACACACACACACACACACACACACACACACACACACACACACACACACACAGAGTCTTCTAATAAGAATTCCATTAATGATATATATAACCCTCACCTAGAATTCAAACTCAGTCCGGTAGTTAACCCTAGGACATCATGTACTTCCTTACACAGTGGAGAAAACAAGAGAACAAAAATGGTGACGTGCTTTTTGACTAGTGGTTCTGGTCCTCTGAGCTGTCCAAGCTGCTAGTGTGTCATATTCACTTCTTGGTGCTGATTTTCTGGTACTAGAGGGACACACTCTCCCCTAGAATTTTAAGTGCTCCAGTGGAGGGAGCAAGGAACAGCATTTCTGAAGGGGACACATGACTTGAGACGTCATTCTATATGGCATGCTTTAGCATGACTGGCTCTGACATCTTCTTTGTCATTTATTTTATTCACTTTTTAATTCCAATTCATTTCAAATTCAAGAATTATTTTAGCCCATCTTCCCATCTTAGTGGTTATGAGTCCTCTCTGTTATTTACTCTCCCTTCTTATTAGTGTGTTGGCAATGTCATACACTGACCCAGGGTGACCACTTGAAGGAAGGTTTGTCCTGAACAGTTGGAGCTAGGATAGAAGTAGATGATACTTCAGGGAAAATGAGCCTCAAGTGATAAAAGTAATTAACCATTAATTAACTTTAGAAATATTAATTAAATGCCAATTGGATGTTAGGAACAGTTTTATACTTTGGTGTTCAGCAGTCAGCAAAGCAATCTTTTTGGTCCGTGGTTAATGCATTCTAGTGGGGAAAAATAATATACAACTTAATAAACAAGAGTTAGAAGATTACTATAGGTCTTGGGGAAAACAGAGCAGGGTCTGAGCAGAAAATAAAGATGCAGATGGTTGGTGGGAAGAGGATATGGAATTTAAAATAGGGTGATGAGAGTGGGCAGAAATGTCAGAAAATGACATTTGGTTGGGACTTGCAAGAGCTGAGAGTGTGAACCTGGCAAATATCTGGGGAAGAGTGTCTCAGGGGAAAAGACAGTTCAAATATCTTTGATGCTGGGGCAGGGCTGCTGTTTTTGATAAACAGAAAGTCAGCAAGGCTTGAAGAGACTGAAGGATGGGGGAGTCTTAGGAGATAAGGGCTTGTAGGTAATAGAGGGTTTGCTCATAGAGGAACTTGAGGCCACTGTATGGAATTTAACTTTAACTTAGAATAAATTGATAGATTTGTAGGGTTGTTTTAAGAGCAGAAGTGACATGACTTACTTTTTGTTTGTGTGTTTGTAAAGGACTGCATGGACTATTATATTGAAAATAGACTACAGAGGAATGAGCGTACAAACCAGCTAGAAGGATTTTGCAATGTTCTTGGCAAAAATGGTAGTAGTTTGGACCACAGTTGTATCAGTGGAGATGATGAAAAGTGCTAAGATTCAGGATATGTTCTGAAGGTAAGGGCACCAGGGTTTTTTGGAAGTTTGAAGAGAAGGTGGGAGAAAAAGAGAGTTGATTGATTCCCAGTTAGTGGCTTGAGAAACAAGAAGAGTAAAATTTCTTACTTAATATGAGAAATGAGCAGATAGATCAGTTTGGGGGACTGAAGATTAACAGTTCAGATGTAAATGTGTCAAGTTAGAAGTATTTATTACTTATCTCTTATAGTTATAGAATTTAACTTGGGCATCTTATAGTGGTAGAAATTTTAATTGCAAATCATAACCACAGAAATTATGGATAGAATTTTGGGGATTTATTGAACCATCTAAAATTTTGTGTGCTTAAGCCTATGTGCAGTTTTGGATGTTGGGGGGAAGATGTATTGCTTTTGTGAGGTTTTCAAAGAGATCCAGCAGTAGAAAAGTTTCAGAGCAATTAATGATTTTCCTGGTAAAGAGGTTAAGGTATGTACACAGCTCACATGATTGATTTTTATGGAAACAAGGATGACAATGCAAATCGTGGTGTTAAAATAAGATACACTTCCTCTCTAACTTCAACCAAGATGTCTGATGTCTCCAAAGATGCATGCATGTATGAGGGTCATTAATCTCTTCCACACACTGTATTGTTGTAGGTGAGGTTATCTATTCTTATATTTATGATAGATTCTCTAAGAGGCTTTAACAAATTGAAGTCATAGAAGGTGGATGCTGGAAAGGGATCAGTCACTTTGGCATGTGGGTAAGACTGTGTTCCAGGGAAGACAGGTGGCACTCTTAAAAGCATACAGGTTTGTAGCTGTTAATCCATACTTCTAATAGATAAGCAATAAGGGTTTACTGTATAGCACAGGAAATTATCTTGTAACAACCTACAATGGAATCTAATCAGAAAAAGTAACTGAATCTCTATGCTGTACACCTGAAACTAACCAATACTGTAAAGCAACTACACTTCAATAAAAAAAAAAAGGAAAGAAAACACACAGGTGATTAGCTCTGTCCCTATCACAGGACTCCTCAGTCCAAGGCAGATCGAATTTGCACTTCCAAGCCTGTCAATTCCTTGTGAAATGCATGTGAGTAGGTGAGCAAAAAAACAAACAAACAAACAAACAAAAAAAACCTTTCAGGATTGCAGAAAGATTATGAAGGACACTGCTATTTTGGCTTAAACTGTCTCTTGGTGGAAACTTGGCCTTTTGTTTTGTTTTGTTTTTTCTTGAGCTCAGATTTTAAAAGTAAATCAGATGTAATTCATTTTTCTCAGAATAAAAATAGCTACTATAAGTTAGGTATACTTTCTGGTGACACACAAGCCCAAGCATGTTACATCCATAGCTCTGATAGTTCTCTTACCTTTTTTAAAGGTGAAGAAATGTGGGTTGGGGGCTGTTAAGGACTTTCCCAAGGTGACAGAGCTACCAAGGAACAGAATCAGGATTTGAACTCAGGTGCCTTTTCAATTATGCAGTCATGGGATGCTGCTTATCCCAGCCCCGTCAGCCCTGCAAGGCTGCCTAGTGCAGCCCTGTCTGCTCTCAGCTGGGCTTGCTGCTATGTCTGTGTTTAGCCATAAGGTCAGTGAAGGCTGGATTACAAAGAATGGAATGGCCCTACTCTCATGTCACATGTCCAGCTTGCTGTCTGCTGGGGTCCCAAAAAGGATGCAGCCATAAGTGTCATTATTCAGCAAGTAAACTGAGGCTTACTTACATAGTGGTAGCAGAATTCCAAAAGTGAGAAGAGAAGCTTTCAGTGTCTCTTGAGATTGAGGCCTGGCATCTTCATGGTGCTGCCTATGTTGTCAACTGGTGGCCAAAGCAAGTCACAAGGCCATCCCAGATTGAAAGGTAGCATAACAGAATCTACCCCTTATATCATGAAATCAGGCCAAAACAAGTCACAAGGCCATCCCAGATTGAAAGGAAGCATAACAGAATCTACCCCTTATATCATGAAATCAGTGAAGAATTGCAGTCACTTAAGAAGTATGTATCATGTAGATCATTGGTTTGTGGTTAATTTATCACTTCTTCTTTTCCATATTAGAGGTTTGGTACCAAATATAATATGATTAATTTGTGATACAGTTATGTTTCACACAGAAGTCAGAATGGTGACTACGATTCAGGCTTTTAATAGAATGTTCTAAGGCATATCAATTTTATTTATCCACTCTTTTCAAGATTTTGTAGTTTCTTGTAGTTTTCTTACCAAAATACACAGGGGATGCTTTCATTACCAACCAATCCTTTGAAGGGATCTTGTCTTTAATATTTTTCTAGTATAACGTTAAATTACTGTATAAATACACATTCCTGGTTAGAAGAGAAATTGAGATTGAGAATCTTTGAGTCTTGTTTATCAGGATAAGCTCCCAGTTTACATAATCCCTAGTAATTCAATGAGTTTGAGTACATCTGTCCTACCTTTATCAGAAACTGGCCTCAACAGGTCATGGAGATGAAGGATTTCAGAGAAGTTCTGTATGTAAGAGGGGATTTTTCTTCTCTTTTATTTTTTTCTTAATTTAGCTATTTTTTTAATTTTAAAAAATTTAGTGGAAGTATAGTCAATTTACAATGTTGTGTCAATCTCTGGTGTATAGCATAATGTTTCAATCATACATATACATACATATATTCATTTTCATATTCTTTTTCATTATAAGTTACAACAAGATACTGAATATAGTGCCCAGTGCTATACAGTAGGAACTTGTTGTTTATCTATTTTATATATAGTAGTCATATATAGTAGTTAGTATCTACAAATCCCAAATTCCCAATTTATCCCTCCCCACCCCATCCCCCTAGTAACCATAAGTTTGTTTATTATGTCTGTGAGTCTGTTTCTGTTTAGTAAATAAATTCATTTGTGTCTTTTTTTTTTAAGGTTCCACATATAAGTGACATCATATGGTATTTTTCTTTCTCTTTCTGGCTTACTTCACTTAGAATGATGATCTCCAGGTCCATCCATGTTGCTGCAAATGGCATGATTTCATTTTTTATGGCTGAGTAGTATTCCACTATGTAAATATACCACAAATTCTTTACCCAGTCATCTGCTGATGGACACTTAGGCTGCTTCCATATCTTGGCTATTGTGACTAGTGCTGCTGTGAACTTTGGGGTGCATGTGTCTTTTCTAATTAGAGTTCACTCTGGATATACACACAGAAGTGGGATTGCTGGATCATATGGTAAATCTATTTTTAGTTTTTGGAGAAATCTCCATGCTGTTTTCCATAATGGCTGCACCAAACTATATTCCCACCAATTTTCCTCTCTTTTAATCCATTCTATGATCTGAGGCAAGAGTAAACCTTGAAAATGTTAACCAGCTTGTGTCCCTTTCTCATAATGGTGATGACTACTGTTTGTGCTGGTTTTAAGGCCAAAATCCCTAATCTGGATTCCAGTGAATTTTGTGAGCTGATAACTCTATGGCTCATTCTGGTTCCTCTTTCCTTGCCATCTTTATTTAGCCCCTGTCAGCATCTTCAACTCTCCAGACTCTCTCATGTAAGGGATCTGATACATGTTTTTCCTTCTCATGGATGTGCTCTCCCTTCTCATTCCCCCCAACAATGGGCTGTATTGTGTTCATTTTTCAGATCAAATTTATACATCTTTTCTTCTGAGAAGACTTTAAGCTTAGATATATATGCACATAAACCCAGAACATTAATTTTTTTTCAGTTATTTGTCTAAGTCAGTAGTCTACTACTACTACAGTAGTAATTGGCTCTGTCCAGATATTTTAGGTTCCCACCCCAAATTATATTGTATTAAAAATGAGCCTCAGAAGTTCCAGATTTTTAAAAAATTCCTTAGACAAGTGATAACATAGCAGAAATAGTTTATAGTAACCATTGAGGTGGTGTCCATGACCCACCATTTTATCTGCTACCAATTTAATAACCAAAAATTCCTGCCAAGATAATTCTACTCAAGCTTGAGCATATTCAGAAGGAAGTTGTACAAATAAATAACAACATAGTACTGTAACTGGGGAGCTCCTGGGATGTGTGGGAATCAATCATGTGAGTGATGTAGTTTGGTGGAAGTTCCTAGTAGGTGAAAACAAGTGGTGAGGAAGAGATTTGTAGAGGTTTAAGTTAAAGCCACTTTCTAGAACCTTGGATGTATGACTAGAGCATCTGTGCTTTGTGTGTTCATGAGACGTGATCCATTAGATACTGTAAAGAAACGGAATGGTCCTCTTTAACCACAGTGTCATCAGTCAAGTCACATCCTCTCTGAACCTATTAGCTACATTTGAAAGGTTAGGATACCCAATCTCTGAGAGATATCTCACAAAGTAACAAGTGAAAACAATAGAACTTGAAGTAGGAAACTTGGATTTGCATTCTAGCTCATAACACTGTTTCTGGCTTAGCTCAAAGATAAGTGTTTTAACATTTAAGTAAAGCACAATCTTCTTAATTTTAGTTTGCTCTCACTGCGTCTCTGCCTGGGGGGAAGTAAGCTGGTCACTGGGGCATTAGCACTAATTCTATAGTGTTTGACATTAGATACCTTCTCTTAGCTTCTCTCTGAGAGCCATGCAAGTTCAAGATACAAACTTTGAAGGATTCATGGTTTCTCAATATATCTTTAACACCAAAAATTTGGTTCTTCCTACTATTCACCACCTACTGTATCAAAAAATGTTTAAACCATATATACATATATGTATGTGTGTGTGTATATATATATATGTATATAAATCTCACGTTAACTAGAGAAAAACATGGAATAAAAACACTTTTAAAAAAAATCTATTTTCATAGGTGAAGAAATTCAGGTTGTCAGAGGATTATAGGATTGCCTTAATTGGGGAACAAGAGAAACAATATATTTACTAATAAGAGAGGCAAGTGGCTTAAAAGCTGAAAGCACATACTTTTCATAAAGAAAATTTGAGGTTCAAATATCAGCTGCTGTTGACTAGTTCTGGGACCTTGGAAATGTTTCTTAAATTGTGTGAGGATTATAATAATACTTACCATATACATTGTGGAAAGAATTAAGGTGGTTAAGTATAGAACTGAGGATACTCTGAGCACAGTGAGTCATGTTTGTACTAGTCTGTTTGTATTAACAGTGGCAGGAGTAGCACAATGAACTGGCATTTGTAAAGCGACCAAGCATGTGCCTGACACAGTAAACACTCACTGACACACACGGGACACTCACATGCTGGGTGCTCACCGTGGGCCTGACATTTGGCTGGATGCTTTCCTTTATGTCTCCTTAACTCCATCAGACCACCTGTCATAGCTATCATTTTTCTCACCTGCTGGATGAGACTAAGGGACTTGCCCTGCATGAAACAATTAGTAAGTAAAAGCCCTAATTTCAAAATCAGATCCCGACTCCCATTCCAGTGGTATTTCCAAGTCACAGACTGAATTTTTTACCATTTTATCTAGACAGTAGGGGTTCATGAATTGTTGACTTGATCCATATACTTTTAATTCTTTCAAAACAAAAATCACTAGTTTTTTTTTTTTCCTCATGACCGTTATCAGGACTTTCCCCTCTGTGGACATGGAAATAGGAAATCACACTGTCCTGACTGAGTTCATCTTACTGGTCTCTCTTCAGACCCCTAGTGGCAGCTGATTCTATTTGGAATATTCCTGGTGCTCTACCTGACCACCTTGTCAGGGAACATGACCCTAGTTATCTTGATCCAGGTCGGCCTCCCGCCCTGCACACACTTATGTATTTTTTCATTGGCAATCTGTCTTTTTTGGATTTCTGGTACACTTCTGTGCATACTCCCAAATCCTGGCCAATTGTGTCTCAGAAGATAAGCACATTTCCCTGGCTGGGTGTGGAGCCCAGCTGTTCTTTTCCTGTGTTGCGACTTACAGTGAGTGCCATCTCCTAGTGGCCGTGGCCTACGACCGCCACTCGGCCATCTGTAACCCGTTACTCTACTCAGGCACTATGTCCAGCTAGCTCTCTGTACCAGACTCATTGCTGGCTCCTACACAGGAGGCTTCTTGAATGCCATCACCCATGCCACCAACACATTTTGACTGAGGTTCTGTGGCAAAAATATCATCGACCACATCTGTGATGCACCACCATTGGTGAAAATGTCTTGTACAGACACCCAGGTCTATGAAAAGGTCATCCTGGGAGTGGTGGGCTTCACTGTCCTCTCCAACATTCTTGCCATCCTGATTTCCTATTTCAACCTCCTCCTGGCTATTCTGAGGATCCACACAGCCTCAGGAAGGCGCAAAGCCTTCTCCACCTGTGTGTCACACCTCATCTTGGTCATGCTCTTCTATGGATCCTTGCTCTTCATGTATTCAAGGCCAAGTTCCACCTACTCCCTGGGGAAAGACAAAGTGGCTGCCCTGTTCTACACTGTGGTCAACCCACTGCTCAACCCTCTCATCTGTAGCCTGAGAAACAAAGATGTCAAGGAGGCCTTCTGGAAAGCAACACAGACCAGAAGTTGCCAGAGATGAAGTTTATCTTTTGGCAGCATGCTCTCATTGCACTTTCTACATTACTGGCTTATAAACATGTTTGTAAATGTTGCAACATTTCAAGTAAATACAATAGGTTATACTTAAAAGATGAAACATTGTGATCAAACCATTTTTAATTATTTTGTTGTGATTAAACTATTTTAAATCCAAAATACCAAGCTGTTTGATGTTCTACAGTGTTGTATTTTGCTTCTTGGCAGTACTCGATTTTCATACAAGTTATCAGCTGGATTATCTGTGAGAGGTTTTAGAAAGAGAAAAGAGGAGTTGGTAGGGTTTCACGCACATACTTTGACTTTGAATCTTAGCAGAGCTTTTAAATAACACGCCACTGCCCTCTCTTTTTCCATCACAATATTCTTCACATTCCTTTCTTTTCCATTACCACAGACACTCTGTGGGTACTGAACAAGAAGGATCTGGGGTATAGTCCACAAATCTCAAGAATCAATTTAATATTTTCTTCACATTTCCTTCATACCTCATTAAGTAGGTGGAAAAAATTGGATCTATCTCAGGGGAGATAGTAAATTAACATTCAACCATTTGGGATTCCAGAAGCAATACATAATATTCTATATCACATTAAACCTTGATGTTGTTCTTTGAAAAATACACTAATACTACATTGAATCCATCTTTTGTAGAATAGATTATAGCATGATCATTAAAGTAAAACAAAGCAATGCAACAAAAGAAAATATTTTTCACTGGATTTTTTTGACTAGATAAACAAATGTTTTATTAATGCCTCTCCATATGCCTCTCCTGAAGCAATTTATTTGCACTGAGCACTGATTTGAGAAATGTATGTAATTTAGACTTCACATTATGTTACCTTGAAGGGTTTCTTCAGAGTTTCTTTCACGTCTTTATTCCTCAGACTGTAGAGCATGGGGTTCAGCATGGGGAACAGCACAGTGTAAAATGTGGGCACCAATTTGTCCCTCTCGAGGGACTAGCTGGGTGAGAGTAGATGTAGAGAGTGGAGCCACAGTACAAGGTGACAGAGGCCAGTCGGAGGAGCAGGTGGAGAAGGCTTTTAAAGCGGCCCTGGGGAGAGCGGATCCTCGGGATGGCAGCGATGATGAAGAGGCAGGAGGCCAGGATGAGCAGAGCTGGTGTGATGACATTGGAGGCCAGGAGAAAGTACAGCACATCCTGGTAGGTCTCTTCCACATCACATGCCAACTTCACCAGAAGTGGGACATCACAGAAAAAGTCATCAACAACATTGTCACCACAAAAACTCAAATTGAGTGTGTTGCTGGTGTGTATTATTGCATTGACAAAACCTCCAGTGTAGGAGTAGATAACCAAGCAGATGCACCGTCTCCTTGGTATGGCCTGAGCATACAGAAGGTGGTTGGAGATGGCCACATAGCAGTCATAAGCCATGGCAGCCAATTGGTAACACTCACTGTACCTGAGCCCAGCAGAGAAGAACTGAGCTGCACAGCCAGGAAAGGAGATGCTCTTGTCTTCAGAGATGCAGGTCATGAGGATCTTTGGGGTGTAGACAGAGGAATACCAGAGATCCAGTAAAGACAGATTCCCAATGAAAAAGTACATGGGTGTGTACAGCCTTGAGTCATTACAGATCAACACCGTGAGAGTGGTATTTCCTACCAGGGTCACCGAGTAGACACCAAGGAACATCACAAAGAGGACCAGCTGCATCACAGGGTCTGTCATGAAGCCCACCAGGATGAACTCAGTGACCGTGTGATTACTTCTCTCCATGCTTTAAGGAGACCTCACCTACAAATGAAAGAGTGAGATGTTTACGGCAACCAGTGCCAAAGGAGGTCATTCTCTGTTACAAATCTGTGAGATATGGTCAAGGCCATGGTTATTGGAGTAAGGAAGATCTGAGCAGGAATCTTGGCTGGGTTGGGCAAGTGATGGAAACTTTCTGAGCCACAACATATTTATGTCTTTAAAATGAATTTAGTATTAGGAAGCCTTAATGCTGTTTGGCCATTTATTCTTGTATTAAGAAAATATTTCTTGAGCCCTTGGTGCTGTCTAGGCATTGAAATACAGCAGTGAGGTTGATAAGGTTGACCCTTATGGAGTCTTCATTTAGAAGGGAGAGATACATAATACATAAACAAAAAAGTATAGAAATATTTTTAGTTAATGCTAGATGATATTAAGAAAATTAAACTGGCTCATGAAGTGAAGAGGAACTGGGAGTGGAGCTAATTAAATTCAACCACTGAGGGAAAAAAACTGTTTCCCATTTCCCAGCTACAAATGGACAAGTAATTCAAAGCCTGTGAGATGTGGGAAAGGACCTGTGGTTTAGAAGGTAGTGACAGATGAAGGGTGGTAGAATATATCATCCCAATATGCCAATTTGGCGTAAGAATTATTTTAAACTAATGGCATTAAAAAAAAAAACAGTAGATACCCAAGTACAGTTTGATCTCCCCTTTACTTCCTTAAAACAAGAGTAAAAACTCTCATGTGAGAGCCACCCTCCCAATACCAGGAGAAAAGAAACATTCTTATTATCAAAGACAGGAAGTTGAGACCAGAAGAATTCTGCACAAAGAGACCTTGTTAAAATAATTCTTTTTTTCTTTTTCTTCCATGTTGTAGCATGTATCATTATTTTATTCTTTTTTATTGCCTAGCAATATTCCTTTATATAGATAAACTATATTTTGTTTACCCATTCATCAATTGACAGATACTTAAGTTTTTCCTTTTGGCAATTATGAACAATGCTGCTATGAAGAAATTTTGAGTAGAAATCTAGGAGCAGAATTGCATAGTCACACAGTAAATCTATATTTAACATTTTTAAGAACTGCCAGACTGTCTTTCACATTAGCTGCACCATTTTTCAATCCCACCAGCATGGTGTGAGGGTTCTAATTTTTTCTTATTTTCACCAAAACAAGTTGTCTGCCTTTGTAATGTTAGCAATGCTAGTGTTTCTGAAGTGTTATAATACTGTGATTTTTATTTACATTTTCCTAATGACTAGTAATGTTGATCATTTTTTCATGTGCTTATCAGCCATTTGTTTTTCTTCTTTGGAATAATATCTATTCAAATCTTTGGCCCATTTTTAATTAGGTTTTTTGTCTTTTTATTGTTCAATTGTAAGAGTTCTTATATATTCTGGATACAAGTCTCTTATCAGCAATATGACTCGCAAATATTATCTCCCACTTTGGATTATCTTTTCACTTTCTTGGTGATGTACTTTCATGAACAAAGGGTTTTAAATCTGATAAGGTCCAATTTATGTATTTTTTCCTTGCTTGTTTTTGGTGTCTTATCTAAGAAATAATCTAGCCCAATAGCCTAAACCCATGGTCACAAAGATTTGCTCTTTTTGTTCTAAGATTTTTATAGTTTTAGTTCTTAAATGTAGACCTATGACCCATTTTGAGTTGTTTTCTGTATATGGTGTGAGACTGGGAACCAACTTCACTGTTTTGAGTGTAAATATCTAGTTGTTCCAACACCAATTGTTGAAAAGATTATTCTTTCCCAACTGAATTATCTTGGCACCCTTGTCAAAAATCAGTTGATTATTGTTTCAGTTTCCTGTTGTCCCTGTAACAAGTTACTTCATACTTATCTTATAGTTCGTTAGGGTTAGAAGGTGGGCTCAACATGGTTCCGACAGGGCTGAAATCAAGGTGTCGGCAGGGCTGTGTTCCTTCCAGGAGACTCTCAGGGAAAACCCTTTCCTTGCCTCTTTCAGCCTCTAGACGCTGCCCACATTCCATGGCTCACGATCCCTCTCCTCCATCTTCAAAGTCAGCACCATTGTGTCTCTATGACCATTCTTTAACAATCACATCCCCCCTGACTCCTTCTGCCTCTGTTTTCAATGTTTAAGGATCCTTGTGATTATGTTAGGTCCAGCCTATAATCCAGTATAATCTATTTTAAAGTCACTTGATTAGCAACCTTACTTTCCACTTCCTTTGTAACCAAATATATTCACATGTTCCAGGGATTAGAATATGAATGTTTTGGAAGGCATTATCCTACCTACCAAAACCACAATTGTAGCATTTTTTTTTTTTCCTGGACTCTCTATTCTATTCCTCTGATCTCTGTGTCTGCCTTTATGCCAGTGCCTCACTGTTTTAATTCCTGTAGCTTGTAGTAAGTTTTTAAATTGAGATGTCTGAGCCCTCCAGCTCTGTCCTTCCTTTTGCAACAATTCTTAGCTTCCTTTTGCCTACACATATATTCTTAGTCACTGTTTCACAATTGCTTCTCTTTGTTCAACTTGTAGAAATCATTTAGATTTTGCCACTTCTTTGGGTCTTTATTTCTTCATGAGGGCTTCCCTGTGATATAAAACTTATACTAAATAAATGTGTATGCTTTTCTCCTGTTAATTTGTCTTATGTCAGTCTAATTTTCAGGCCCAGACCCTAAAGTAAAATTTTGCCTCCCCTACACAGTTTTCCTCCACAATCATAGAGGAAATTCTCCCCTCAGTTATTCTGCAGGATCCTTTGGCACATTTATCATAAATCCCAGATAGAGAATCAAACTGAGCATTAGAGTGAACTGTCACAGTGGAGACCTGCAAATTATCCATCTGGTTATGGCAAGTAAAAAAAAAAAAAGTAATTGTAAGCTCTTTTGGGGTCTAAAAGCCTAGGATTTAGCACTGTTTTCCAGTTTTTATAACTAGCCATGTACAGTTCTACAAAGGACACATCCCAGTTTGATCCCATCTGTTAGTGGTAGTTCTCAGTTCTATCACATTCAAAAACTTCCACTTTACAACAAACATTTTTTAATGTTTTTTTTTATGGTGCTAAAATGAAATTTATAGTTAATATAACATTTTGGTCCTCTGAGACCCAAAATCCCATTTGGCAGTTGTTCTCCCACACATAAAACAAACAATACTCTTGGACACCAGCAGGGTGTCCAAGAATTCAACACAATTCTGACATTATCTACCCTGAGATAGCATTGGATTTTACAGGAAAAGGGCTCAGTCCCACAAGACTGCTCCTTCTCCCAACTTCAGATACCAGTTGCAAGCCCAGGTTGTTACCTGTATTTCTGAACAACCTTCTATAAATCAGAGGTTTCCAGAAGCCCCCAACTTGAGTTTGATTAAATTCCCAGAGCAACTCCCAGAACTCAGAGAAACATTTTATCTAGGAGTTATGTGAAGGACTAAAAAGACAGCTGGAGAATATCCCTGAGGGGTAAGATTACTTGCGATGATATTGTGCCCAGTTCACCTTTTCATGAGTCTACTGGGTCTCTGGGGTCATGCAGAGATGTGAGCCCACTAGGAAACAAACTCAAAGACAGTAGAAATTTTTTTCTGTTTTGTTCATTGCTGTACACCTGGTACCTAGAATATTACCAGGCATATAGTAGACACACATACATATTTAATGAATGAATGAGTGAATGAATGAATGAGTTGCAAGAGAAACAAGTCCATAGTATCAGTTTTCTGGGCGGCTTCTAATGATGTCATTTTATCCTTTGACTATCAACAGAATTGTTTGAAATCTTCTATGTATTTTCTGGTGCGAGTAACCCTTGGCCAGTTGTGTTGCCTGCAGAAAGGAATAGGGAGAAACAAAGAAATCTGCCTACAAAATATCCTTACCAAATATTTCTTTGTCCAAATGGACTGAGTCTGTGTTGTCAGCTAAAGAATGTCACCATCTGGCCCTACGGGGGTTAAGTCATTAGCCACTGAATTTGCCGACCTTCAACACACCCTGAAAAGAGTTCAGGCTGGAGATGAGGAATGAGACACTGTGCTCTGGGAAAACTGTCAGGACAGGCCTTCAAATAGATATTTCCAGGAGGAAATTCTATGAATGCAATTTCCTGCATCTTCCCTTAGGAAGAGAAGCACTAAGATCACTAAGACGTCTGGGTCTTGTGACCAGCAGCAACCTTCTATCAAGGTGTGTGCTTGATTGCACGATGCCTCTAAAACCATGTATATGCTGACCTCCCCTCTGGTGTCTTCAGAGCAGTTCCTCAGAGACATCTAAGAGGGTGTCCCTTGTGTCTCTCAGGCAATAGTCCTAAGTCCCCAAATAAAACTGAAAATCACGGCTCTCACATTGTGCTTTTTTTATTTCAGTCAACAGTGTAAGAGAAGCTTTTCAGGTCAGCAACAGACTTTCTGTCATTATATGCCACGATGGATATAGGAAGCCTGCTCTAGAAATCAGAGCTGACTGTTTAAACCAGAGACAGCTTGGATACCATGAAAAAAATTGACTTTCAGGCAATTAACAAGGATTCCACTTCTCCATCACTAGTCAACATTGTAAAGGCTCAATTTCTTTATATGAGAAGCAAGGATAACTTATCCCTCCTACAGTGTGTTGTTACTGAGATAACTCAAGGGAGGACTAATTTCAGTGCCTGGTACATCATAGACACTCAGGTAACCAGTGGTTCTCAAATGTCATGCCCATGGCATTCACCTGGCCCAGCCCAGAGCTCCTAACTCAGCAGGCTGGTGGTGGGGCCCAGGAACCAGCTTCCACTGAAGCAGCCCGAGGGCTTGTCTGCGGATCAAGTCTGAGAGATGCTGGAATAAATATCAGTTGTTTCCTTGTTTTTCTTCATATCAGGAGTCCTACCTCCATTTGAATGTTGTGAAGACTCAAAAGAGTTAACAAATGCAAAGATGTGTCACATGTTCACATTTTAAAAGGGAAGCTACAGACAGAGCTACTTTGAATCCTGACACCAACACAGGAGAAGATGGGGCACACATTTCCCTGGGCAGGGACTGACTCAAAGAACTGAGTTCTGTGTTTGTTAACCAGAGCCAGAACACTGTGACAAGCCAGCTGTGTTTGCTAACCATCTGACGTGTTCTGCTTCCTAACTAAGGATATATTTCTGTGTCAAATTAAACAATGCACTTTTCTTTCAAAACGATTAAAATATAACCTTTTATATTTTGAGAGAAGCTTCTCTTAGCTGGAATTCTTCTCAAAAATGCCATATGCCTTTTTGCTATCTTAAAGGATATTAAACTGAAAGAAATTTGAACTTTTTTGAATGTTTTTTGGCCTTTAGAAAAATAACCTCTAGTAATCACTGCTGCTTCATCCAGTTACCTCAGTTGCCCTTGAGATATTAACAATGCTGCTTCTTTTGTAAGTGGTTCCTGATAGTAGCTTGCTTGTTGTTTTTCTGGTGTAATTATGTCATTATTATTATTTTTCTTTCATCCCTTGTCTTTTTCTGTAGTATTAATGGATATTTTTGTCTCTAATAATGAAAAGTGCTACTTCTTCTTGTGAGCTCCCAGAAGTTTCAGAAACTTCAGTAGGAAGATGGTGAAGATATTTCAAAAGATGCCCTTTCATTAGCACATATTGTATCTTAGTATGTGAATGATCTTAAGACAGGTTGTGAGGAACAGGTAACATTTTCCATCTAACTGTAGCATCTGAATTGGTCAACTTACCTAAAATTATCAGCAACATCATCACCTCAACAGGGTTCAAATCTGCCTGTCCCAGAATCTTTTATGCCAGTTTCTGAATACCCAGGGTTGTACTTCCTGCAGCCCCTTAGGCTTTCCTAGGCTTTGTTAATAACTAACAGGACAATTAAATAACATTGCATGTTGACAAAGTGGGTATTATTCAATGATGGGAAATATGTATTTTTTGAGACTACAATTCCCTGGTGAAATGTAATGTCAAAATTTCCATTGCCATTCTCTCTAGTTATGTAGAAGGCAAAATAAACATATGTGCACACGCTTGTGTATACTATACATTTATATGCATATATTTGCATATTAAAGCATATACATTCAGTAATGCTGATATCTTTATTATCTGTTGAATACCTTTCTTTTGTCTTTCCAAATCCATTCTCTACACTTTTAACCTGCTCTTTGCTTCAGGATGATCAGCTGTCTTAACTGTACCAGTAGGTTCCTTTGTGCTCTCTCTGCTTAATGGGTTTAACCAGTGGTTGTCACTAGCGAGGAAGTAAGTGAGGTCAGAGTGATTTTTCTCTGTCCTCTTTGTTTGCAAAGATACTACAGATGTCTGCATCCCTGGAAATAGACCATAGCTCCTGCCAAGTGACCCATTTCCAAGCTCTCTCTCCAGAGCGTATAACCTCACTCTGTTCTTACACCATCAAGAATAGAGAAGTAACAATCTCCAAAGTTATTAGTTCTAGGGTTAGTACACTATTTCTTGGGATACAAATAGAAATTATACATATCTTTTGGTAAGTTGGCTTTTGTTGAAATTTAAATCTGGACTATCCAATGGAAGAAAAGAAACAGGCAGGCAGAAAGCCGTATTGCAATATTTAACTTACAGAGACAAGAAGGGAGCAATTTCCCAATGTGCCACAAACCCTAGATCATAACCAAATATTTTGTTGTTCAGATACTCATGGCAATGTCTCATGGATTAGGTGATTCTTATGGAATGAAGTAGCTAAGAAAACAACAAAGGTGATATTTTTCTTGTAAGGAAAAAATATCTGTCTTTACTTGGATAAAAACTAGCTCAAGATGGTCCAGTAGGGAAATGCCACTCATTGATAATTCTCCAGGCTGAGCTAGTTTACAGCCACTGAAAACTTGAACCGATGGGGAAACATGGATCCTTTGAGGAAGAATCTTGAAACTTAGCCAATGTGTACACTATACATCTTATTCCAAGGCTTCTTGTGAATGGCTAGCTACCATTTATGAGAGTAATCTTATATGGGGAAAAGGTAAATATCTAGATCTTCTGTGGGTTATTGGATATTGACTCTGAATTAACACTAATCTCCAGTGATGGAAAAACATCAGGGGTACACACTTAACAGTGGGTCTTGTAAAATAATTTAAAGATAGTTTTGGCTTGCATGCATCTCTCATTGAGCCCAGTCAGAACAGATATGTAGATGATTATTTTTACCCAGACCCAGACATCATATTGGGTACAGCTACATACAATACAACAAAACCCTCATTTTAGCTCCCTGTCCCTGACCCATGGAATGAGGATTACCGTTGTTGGGAGTTCAAGTAGAAATTCCTGTAATTGCTTCCCCTAGATCTCCTCAGCTAAGGCAGTATACAAAATGCAGTGTAGCCTCCCTGGGGGCAAGTGCTGATATTAGTGCTTTCATCAAAACTTGAAGATGCCAGGTTAGGGATCTCAGTCCCTCACATTGAACTCCTCTCTTTGTCTGAGGGAAAAGGATTGAGGGTCTTCAAAGGGGAGGACATGAGTGAACAATGACGGAATGCTTCCCCAGAAAAACACCCTCAGGTGCTCTGACCCTTTGGAATCCAGGAAGTACCCTGGTTGTGCTGGGCTCCTCCTGCATTGAACTGATAGGGGCCACTCTGCTGGGCAGGGTGATTGATGCCAGTCACCAGAGAAAAATTATTGGAGGCTGTAAAATACGATCAAGAAGTATCATGGCTGGAACCCAGGGGATTTAGTAGTGCATTTCCTAGCATCTCCTTAGCCTTCTCTTTCAAAGGAAAAGTACCACAAACAAATAAAAACAAGACAATCAAAGACCCAGTTCTAACAGTAAGATAATTTGGACAACTTACCAGATAACTTTCATTCAACTGAGGGGCTGAGAAAACGTGAAGGGACCACAGCCATGCAAGAAGGGAGGTAAAGAGGGAGGTTTGCTTTGTAATTATTACAATGGGAAGTTAAAGTAAATTTTAGCCATATGGATCCTATTGCCCACCTCCTTTTTTTTTTCACCAGATACAACTCTGAATGTGAATTTAAAAAACCCTATATAGTGTGATTTTGGGGATACCAAAAGTCCTGCTTTCCAGAAATATCTACTGGCCATCACTTGCTGTGAAAGACCATAAGTATCAATTTTTTAAAATAGCACATGGAAATCCAAGGAAATTTTTGCATGCTGAAGTATACTCACAAACATTTGTACTTAGAAAAATGTTTATTAAAGCTCATATATCTAAAAGACACAGATTAGAAACTACTTTCATTTAAGACTTCGAACTTCATTTGTAATTTGAGTAATAAAAGTCTCTTAGAAATATATGCTGTAATTTCAAATTAATGTTGAAGATTCTTCTGAATGCTTTACAACCATAAGCTGCACATGCAACATTCCCAACAGTCAGTAAAAAAAGCTGACTGCCAAATTTACACTTAAACATATTATAAAACATTCTCTAAAACACTAATGCCATATATTTAATTAAAGCTTTATTACTTTCTCATTTTTTTTTAATGTCTTCCTAGGATCATCATTATCTGTATCTTATCATCTTACTGGGATCTGGTAATGCTATTTAGACTTGGTTTTGGAGTTGAGATTACTTTTTCATATACAAAATACTACGGCTGTACACTTAGGTCAATGAAATTTACCATATCTGGGTATATTGAAAATTATTTGGAGAACGGGACTTGGTTTGTTCTTTTGAAAGGATTTAAGTAGGAGATCTTGACAAGTAGTTTGAGTATCTTCATTGTAGTTAAATATCAAGATTTACAATGCTAGGATGTTTCAAGAATAGGTTTTTTACACCAACGTAACTTTTTGTTACTGACACTTCCCCATAGAATGATGTAGTTAGAATATATTTTATAGAAAGTTTTTTATTATTAGTAGGTAATAGATATCTTTTAGAAAATGAGAGTCTGCATAAATAGCTTTTGGTTTCAGAACGTTGTCTAAATCAAGCATCTCAGGGTTATACTGTTGGGCCTAGCTTCTGTTGGATTACTTCGTGTTACAACCAGTAGTGATGATATATGTTGGATTTAAATTTCAGTTTAATATATATCCCTGCCTGTGCTGATTAGTCTTTCCTGCTCTGAGTGGAGTTGCTACATTTTGGGGAACTACTTGCTGACATTTTACTTTCTTGCATTTTTAAAACTGCTTATACCTATAGAAATAAGGACATTTTCAGGATTATTGAAATGCATTACATTAACATTGTTTCAGTTTTAAAAATCAAAATTGTATGCATCTCATCATATTTCCTCACTTGCCTAATCACTCCCTTTACATATTCCCTATAAAATTTTTCTCTTTAGAATAATGTGTACACATAGACTTTTATTTCTCAAGTTCTTTCACCTCATTGTAGTTATTATTATTATTTATTAAAATTATTGTGTTTGATGCTCAAAGAGTCACAATTTGGAAGAAGTCCATGTAGATTCACTACTATAAAATAAAAGAATAGCCCAGTGGGTTACACAGTGATTCACAAAAATCGTATCTATGGGAACTTGATTGATTTTTTCCCTTAATTGAGCAACATGGGTAAGAGATGTAGATTGAAGAGGTCATGCTTGCTAAGTCTAGTTGTACTGATTATTTCATGGATGACTCTGGATCTTTGTCTTAATGATTCTGGGGGAAAAATTATATAAAATGCTTAAGAAATTTAGTTATGGGTATGGAAACTGATGATTTCCACTACTTAATATTCATAGAAAAAACTGAAAATTTAATTCAGCATTCTTTTTCTGTTTCTAGGAAAAACTATCTAAATATTACCAGCCAGTCAAAAACCTTCATATGCTAAAGGAGTGTGCTGTTTTCTCACTGTAGTAAGATAGAAAGTAGGTTTTGGTTTCAAGTTCTTTGTGTCTAGTCTACAGTAACATGAAATTTAATTAAAATCCTTATATTTCTATATTTAAATTTTATCCTCCAAATTGCCTTAATTTTCTCACTTAGGTGTCTTGAATGGCCAGGTATCAAGGGTGCAAATTCTTTAACAGTCATGGTGAGAATTCTTGAGCATGATGGAACGTCATGGCTGCACTTCTTGAAATATAATTACCTGATGAAAAATTGTCTTTGCATCTCATTAAAAGGACTGGATCTTGATTTATTTGAGGAGTTTATTCAGAGCCTCTCTCACATCCTTATTCCTCAGGCTATAGATCATGGGATTCAACATGGGAAACAACACAGTGTAAAATGTAGAAACTATTTTGTCCCTGTCCAAAGAATAGCTCAATCAGTGGACGAGCATAGATGTAGAGAATGGAGCCATAGTACAAGGTTGACAGAGGCCAGGTGGGAGGAGCAGGTGGAGAAGGCTTTGAGCTAACCCGGGGTGGAGTGGATCTTCAAGATGGTGGTGATGATGAAGAGGTAGGAAGCCAGTATGAGCACAGAAGGTGTGATGACATTGGAGGCCAGGACAAAGTACAGCACAGCCTGGTAGCCATCCTTCCTGCCACAAGCCAGCTTCACCAGGGGAAGCAGATCACAAAAAAATATTCATCAATGATGTTGTCATTACAGAAGTCCATGGTAAAAGTTCTTTTGGTAATGATGGAAGAGTTAATAAAGCCACCGAGGTATGAGGCTGCTACCAAGAATGCACACAGCCTAATGGGCATGGCCTGAGAGTAAAGCAGTGGCTTTGAGATGGCCACATAATGGTCATAAGCCATGGCAGCCAACAGGTAACACTCACTGTACGCCAGCCCAGCAGAGAAGAAGAACTGAGCTGCACAGCCAGCAAAGGAGATGCTCTTGTCTTCAGAGATGCAGGTCACTAGGATCTTTGGAGTGTAGACAGACGAATACCAGAGATCTAGGAAAGACAGATTCCCAAAGAAAAAGTACATGGGTGTGTGCAGCCTTGAGTCATTACAGATCAACACCATGAGGATCATGTTTCCCACCAGGGTCACAAAGTAGACACCAATGAACACCACAAAGAGGACCAGCTGCATCACAGGGTCTGTTGTGAAGCCCAGCAGGATGAACTCAGTCACTGTGTCATTGCTTCTCTCCATGGTTATTGGAATCTCACCTAAGAAGAGAAAAAATGAGAATTCAGTTTAAATCACTGTCCTGTATACATAGAAAATATGTGAAATAATCTATGACCTACAGTGTAATTTTTCATTTTAGAAAGCATTTTCATTTTGTAATAAACCACTTAGACTTTGCAATTATATATATTGTTAAATGATAAATTTAGGTACATTAATGTTTCAATTGTTTATTTGAGCCAACACCTATTTGAATCAGGCAGCTATCAAATTAATTCTGAGTACCCCAGGAGAAAAGCTAGGAGAGATATTTTTACAGAAAAGACACAGATCAAAGCAAAACAATCATTTGATTGGCCATAGATTAAGTGGTTGACAAGTTTGGGAAACCCTAGCTGGCTCTTTGTGATTGGTGCTTCTTAAGTTTCATCTTCTGGGATTCAAGGTCCTTAACTCTGGCTTAATGTTTTATTTTGCTTACAATCATTATCAAGATATAAATAAGAGCCACCTCAGTCTGATGGCTCACTTGTTTAATGACTTTAGATATGCAATTCCAAAAGTCTGAAGTTGGTTAATGTTCCCCCCTCCACCTTAGGAATGATTGTTCAAATAAAGGAAGGATGTACTTATAATTTCTATTTTCTTGTATTTTAGCCTTCTTCATCATGCCAGTCTACTTTACTGCTAAATGTGTGATTTCTTAGCTTAAAGTGTTACTTGTTTGTATCTGGAACTCTGAACATCGCCTATTTTTAATGTATTTTGTAAAAAATCAAGCATTTTTCTTTTAGCACTTCTGCATATTGTGACACCCTGAATCCCTATAAATTCTTGTCATAATAATAATTATAGGGATAAGAGAATACTCAGATTATAAGAATATAAAGTGAATGTATACAATTTGGTGGAGGAAATGTATGCAGGAAAATAATATACAAAGATGGGATTATAAAAGGCAAAGGATTAACTATTTTTTCCTTATTCTATCAATAAAAATATATTTGACAATAATCTAAATAGCCAGTTTTATTTTATTTTATTAAAAATATTTATTGAAGCAGTCAGTTACAGTGTGTCAATTTCCAGTGTACAGCATAGTGCCTCAGTCATGCATATACATACATATATTCATTTTCACAGTTTTCATTAAAGATGATTACAAGATATTGAATATAGTTACCTGTGCTATACAGAATAACCTTTTTTGAAATCTATTTTTATTTGTATGTAAATAGTCAACTTTAGATGTAAGCAATTCATATGTAGTACGTAAGCATTATAGGAGAATTAACTTACAAGTTATTTAAAACTTTTAATGCACTATAATGTTTTTATCAAGAATTTTTATATTAATAACAATTAGGCAAAAAATTACATATCTTAGGATATGACCACAAGACTCAGCATTCCATCCAATGACACAGAAATGTGCTCACTTTCTTCAGGATTCCCTGCACACTAGACTCCAGCTGTGCTCTTGAAGTGGATAGACAGGAATACATCTAGTGTCTGTGCATCCATGCATTGAAGGAACAGTTCAGTCACACTGACTTCCCACCAACCAAAGTTGTTTTGTAGCTAAATAAACAAAATTTTCAGTGAATATGACAGTGATGTGTATGCTTGCCATCTTGAACTTATAAAAACACTGTTTGTCCAAGACTCAGTATTAGTGTTACTATAACCTACTTCTGAGTAAAATGTAGGACTCTATCAGACTGTCCCTCTGAGGCCTTTGCTACCACTTCTCTTCTAAAGGTCCCTGTGTGGGTTCAAAATCACACACAGCTGAATTCAGTGTTGGTGCTTTGGTTCTCATCTGACTTGATCTACTAGCAGTTTTTGACGTGCTTTATCCATTCTTCCTGCTAGGAACACTCTCTTCACTTGGTTTCCAGGTCATCAGACCTGCCCGGGTTTTCTTCTACTTCTAAAGCTACTTGTTTTCCAGTAGCTTTGGTGTTATGGCCTCTAGCTTTGAATTTTGGAATGCCCCGGAATCAACCCTTGAATCTCTCCTCTTTTCCATCCACAGTCACTCTGGTGGACCATCTAGTCTAATGACTTTAAGTGCTGTTCACATGTGAGGTCCTCCCCCTGCTTTGTGTGTGTGTGTGTGTGTGTCTATCTGTTTCTTCCTGACCATGCCTCTTCTCTGAACTCCAGATTCATGGATCCAAATTCTTGCTTAACATCTCTTACACGATGTCCACTGGGAAGGTCAGGAAAAAATTAGTTTCCAATAGTCCATCCTAGACTGCTTTGCTCTCAGACTTCTCCACTGTAGTAAGTGGCATCGTGTCAGTTTAAGGATAATCAGTGGATATTTTTGACCCTTGTTTGTCTTTTGCTCTGTAGTTGACTAATCAGTGACTTCTTGATTCTACCTTCAAAATATACCCAGAACCTGACCCACTTTCCCTAGCTCCAGTGGTTCAGCCCTGCACTGAACCACTGTTATCTCACATCTGCATCACTGCAGAGCTTCGTGATGGTCTTCCCTGTTTCCTCCCCACTTCCGTCCTTACCCTGCTGAGTCTCTCAACAAGACTGCCAGAGTGATCCTGTGAGAACACCTGTTAGATCACGTTACTCTTCTTCTTCAAACACTCCAATGACTTCACAGTTTATTCAGAGTAAAAGTCCAAATCCTTACAGAGATGTACAAGCTTCTTAGCTTTCTGCTCCCAGCCCCTCCTGTTCTCTCCTTCACAGTTCACTCCACTTCACCCTAGTAGCAATGCTGCCCTCCTTTCAACTCCTAGAATAAACTGGTTTCACTCAGAGCCCTTGACAGTTACTCTTCCCCGTGGATAGAATGCCCTTCCTCGGTATCTTTATAGAGAATCCCCTCCCTTTTCTCAGGGGTCAGTTGCCACTCGCATTACCCCTTTCCAGGTGTTCCCTGATCACCATGGTGCACTCCACTTCCCTGAAGTTCTTATACCCCCTTCTACTTTATTACTCTCCCTAGTGCTGCTCACTCTCTAGTATTACATATTTCTTGTTAATTCAATGTATTCTCTTTCCCCTTCAGTAGAATATCATCTTTCCCACCTGCTTTTGATGCAAAATGTGTATCAGCTCAGTGTTTATCTCATTTAAATTTGTACATTTACTATGACGTTTTGTGGGCTGTTTATTCTAAGTTGAGTAACGTCAATACAAACTGAGAATAGTTTGGCGATGGAGTGAAGTCTTTGAAAACACGGACCCAGGAGAACTAAAAGGGGTTTCCTGTGAGAAAAAGTTGAAAACTCTTGTACCAAACCTTAAACTTAATAACTTCTGTTTCCATTTGTTTTATGATTCTCGCATTTGTGCTAGAATGTTATCACACATAAAAATAACATCTGAGCATTTTGAGTACTTTACTCTGAGTCAAGTACTGAGCTCAATGTTTCATAGGCATTAGTTTATTTATTCCCATTATTTTATTTGTCCATCATGGGTATATTTAAGGATTAACAGAAATAATTTTACAGAGGCCCAAACTGAGTTTTCATGAGTAGTTAGTCATTACACAATTAGTAAGTGGTGTTGTCTTACTCCAGGGACCTGGCGCTTAACCACTAAGTCACCTCCCTTAATATCTGACATTAGAGTAACAGTTGTTTGTGGGCTCCGTGGGTCCTTCTCTTTTTGGTTACAACACCCTAACTAAAAACCGGTAGGATAATTCTGAGAGACTCATGCTGTCACAGGTAAGCACCTCACACATGTCGCATCAGATAAACACTTACTCATGGCTTCCAAATGATCTCCCATCAGAGTCCTGTGTCTCTTCCATTTACCGCCAGTCCTGTCTATAAGTACAGAAACATTCTGTTCACCTCTCCCTGGACCGGGACACTTACCGGCAGTTGTCGTAGTCACAGCCAACAAAGGAGGACACCATGGGTCCGGATGACTTATCTTTATTCAAGTTCCCCAGTGTATTTGATCTTTAAGCACCTCAGGGTTTCATAGCTTGGAAAGTCTCTGAAAGGCAACTAACCAAAAAGTGTGTTAACCTCAGTGCCAATGAAGAGAATGCGTTAAAAAATTGATGATGCTAATTACTACATTTGAGAAACTACTTTTTGTAAAACATCTTCCTGGGGTCTTTATTTAGTTGTCAAACACCTATTGGAGAATGAATTGCCGTTTCTACTTCAGACGAGGAAATAGATCAGGTCAGTTAATTAACTTGCCCAGGGAAGTGCAGTCAGGGTTTGAACCCAAGGTGATCTGATTAAAAAATTCATAGTCTTCCCCTTACACCAAATGTGCCTCAGAGACTTAATGCTTGAGTCTCCATTCAGCTGAGATAATAGTGCTTCAAAAGCGGACTGCACTTACCCCGAGTGTTTATAAACACAGGCTCTGCACCAAGCATATCCGGCCTCACTCTTCCTCAACTCATTGCCCAACTTTTAAATGGCAAGAAGCCTGTCATATTGGCTAATGTCCTTAAAAGCAACTTGTCAAGTTTCTCCATTATTTATATAAGTAATATTTATTGAGTACTCAGTATGCATCAGACACCACACTGAGTGCTTAAAAGTCATTGCATTTTAACTTTCACAGTAATCTTGTGAAATAAATATGATCATTATGCCCATTTTAGATGTGGGCTATATGAGACATAGAAATGATTCTACATGCATTGTTCAAAGTCACAAAATGTAAGACTCGTACAGGGAAGATTAAATCTATTTCTGTGCTAATCATCTGTCCCCAGATCATCCTAGTTATCCAGCATTTACTCTGTTCCAGATACTCTGCCAGGTACTGTGGAAAGTGATAGAACTGAAGTATGGGGCATGGCCTTAAGAAGGTGGAGTTTATTGGGAGGCACCACATCTTTGTAAACAAATACAACAAGTTATGGTGGAACTACCTGTTGTACCAGATAGTGAGAGGCAGGCCAGGATGGAGAGCTTGCTAGGGGCAAAGAAGGAAGTGTGTGTGTGATGAGACATTTTTCACAGGAGGGAGAAACATGTTTATAAGTTTGAAGATGCATGGACAGTTACCACGTCGGAGGAAGACGTTTCTGCCAAAAGGCACAGCCGCCAAGGCACTGAAACTGGAAATGGAATGGAGGCTGGAGGAACTGTCAAAGTCCATCAGATCCATCAGGATTATGCAGCAGTATTTGTTGGCATGATGTTAGATGAGACTTCAGAGGTATTTTCATGCCACATTCACAAAATCCTCAAAGGCAAAGTCTTCACCTGGACCAACATTAAGATGCTTGAAGTGTCAGGGGCTGTGGCTAAAATCTTGGTGGCGTTAGGGAGGCAGCTACCACTGTGGGCATCAGCATGTGCATAGCAAGCCTGATTAATGAGTGCTTAAACACACTACTCCATTCCTGCCAACGTCAGGATTAGGCGATGAAGAAAGAGGCACCCTCCTAGAGACTCGAAGTGGCCACCAGCGATTATAAACCAAATCAGTGGCATGGCTGAGTCTGAGACAAGGTGCCTCTGACTCCACGTTCTATGTTCTTTCTTCCACAGCAAATCCCTCCTAAGCCTTTCCCTTTCCATGACTTAAATCCTCCTTCCTTTTAGGTATTTTTGCTGTTAGTCACATCTTGAAGAGAAAGGGAAAATAACCCTTGATTTCTTAAGCATCAGGCCCTAATCCTGAATTCTGTGGATCTCAGCTGAAAATGCTCAAGTCCACAACAAAAACACACACAAATGAAACAGTGCACACATTTTCACCTGTGTTTCCCTTTAGGCTTAAACATGGATGCTAAGTCACAGGTTAAAAGTTTTACCTTAAGAAAGGAGTTCTCTCCCAGTCAGTCTCAACTGGAAGGCTATGACCACTTGGCAGTAATGCTAAGCTGCTGTCCAACATTCATTTTAAATGCATCTTTTGTCTTCCTATCCCCCTGGGATAAATTTTTTTTTTAATTGGACTTTTCATTATTTTGAGCCTGAGTGTAGATGGCTTTCTTTAGTTTGCTGTCCCCTAGGTCTCTTGTGTTAGTCACAAAAGCTTATTCCTGTGGTAAATAGTTCTCAATGGCAATTGTTTTTTTTGCATTTTTTGTGTCAATTATAGTTTTATTTTTCATTCCTCCCCTTAATGTAAGTTGTCATTTCTCACCACAAATAGTTGGGAAAGCCCAGTCTCCCTTTTTACTCAGTTTCAGAAACTGCCATAGAATGATTGTGAGGTATAAAAAGGAAGCTTTGAGGCTCCTGTCATAACAGAATGGAAATGACTGTTGAGTTTTTGTGGGAGTAAAACAAAGATTTCTGTGCCAACAGTAAATCTGAATCACACAACTTACCAGGCTTTGTAGCAAGACCTCATCCCGACATTCTAATATTTAAATCGGTGAGTTCCAGAATCTTTGATAACAGTCGATCCCAAGGGTTTTACATTCTTGGAATTCCTCATGGTTTTGTAGCTTGGGGGAATGGCAAAAAGGCAATTAAAGCAAAACTATGCATTGACAAAGTCAGGTCAATCTTACTTAATAAGACTTAGACAGATTTTGTTTGGAGACTGAGATTTCCCCAGTGACAGATATATTCAACCATAATTTTCCTTCACATTCTGTATTGAGTTTTGCTGAATCCAAATATGTATATAGAAGGCATGTGTTCACTATGTATAAATGAATATTAAAAAACACATAGGTATCAATATATCTGTGAGGTGCTTAGATATCTTCCATTTGTCCTTCTAGATAAGCTGCCATCCTTTGCCAACCTGTTCTCTGGTTTCCAGGAAACCAACCCAAATGAACTGTATTACTTAAGATGGACAATGGAGAGAGAACTAAAATGAGAGAAAACGCTGGGTTTGGAAAACTTATTTCCAGACTCTGTCCTGCACAGGTGGTGATGGCCCCATTAATCCCTAGACCACCGTCCCAGGCTTTTATCTGATCTCTCTCACTGCAGACTCTCCTTCTCTCTCTGGGCTCTGGTAACTGCTGTTTCCCCTTCTCCCTTCAGGCCTAGATGTAGTATGATGTTGTGTCAAAGAATGAGTCTATCCTTTGTCATTTTCCCATATTCTGTTCACATATTTATAGATATTCCCTTTATTAAATTCTCAGATTGCCCGATTTGAGTGGGCCATTTGGTCCTCTGACTGGTGACATAATTAGCATTAGCTGTAGCCCTGGAATCAAACCTTTAAGCTGGGTCTCTGGGATTAGTTTGCTCGCACATTTAAAGAATGAGCAAATATATCACTTGCCAGAGAAATGGGACACTGGGGAGCCCTGGCAAGTGGTAGAATCATGATAATTTAAATGATCATTAGTAACGTCATAGCATGTCTGCAACTGGAGAGCAATCACTGAAAGATGAGTTCGTTGTAGCACTGATGGTGACCATAATACTGGTTGTAGAAATTATGGGGTCTTCTGAACTTGAAAACTGTGACTATCCTTCTGCGAACATGAAAGGGCACTTGGAAAGCCTCAGCAGTAGGTTTGAAGGAGTTTCTCATCTCCTTAGGTCCCTTAGGAAAGATATGATTGAGGTCCAAGCCAGGGCTTGATTATAAGGACTGCAGACAAGCAATACCAATCAAACTCCAAACATCACCACATGGTTTATGGTAAGGGAAAGGAACTGATGGAGGGAAGAATTGAGGTCATAAAATAATGGGTTAGGGACATGAGGCAGACAAGAATGGAGCTAAAAACAAAAATCTTTGCCTGAAGAGGCAGTTCCTAGCTTCCCCCACCTCAGAGAGTCAGATTTTCTCTGTACAAAACTCTTCTAATGACTGTACTCAGGGAGTTGCCTTATGAACTCACGTGATTCTCCTCAGCACCCACCCTCACCCCTCCACATTGCCTCTGTAGTGAAAGCTGGGTATTGCTTAGCCCAGATGATGAAATCAAATACTTGCTCTTAGAGGAAATACACACTAAAAAATGTTATGAGATTTCATTAATCTCTATTAGTAAGAATCTAGAAAGCATGCAATTGGCTTCTAAAAGTGGTAAACCAAGGAGAATGAAATATAAGGATTATTCAAACCAAGGTTATCAACACAGGTGCACCCATGTGAGATTCAGGAATTCACTGTGTGTCCTCAAGAACTACAATTAAGCATTCAGTCTGACTGATTCTTTTGAACTGTTTAATACTGACTGAAGAGAAAAATATCCCTGATGAAATGATGGCAAAACATGTGGATAACATCAGTACCATAGGCTTAATTAATTTCTTCATTATGCCTCTATTTACTGTTGTGGTTTACTAAGAATATTTATATGCTTATTTGTAATCTTTTTGTGTTTTAGTAATATTATTTGGACCTTCCCTGTAGTTGAGGTAAACTTACAAGATAAAAATGAGTAAAAATCTTCACAGGCTAGCAGTGATTTCTTATTTGGAAAATCAAACAGCCTTCCTAAAGTAAATAAAACAGGAGCAATATATCAAATGGTTAAATTTTTTTAAATAAAATTATAAAGTCAATCTGACTTTTATATCCACCACTTTAAACAAAATTTTGCTTTTTTTTAATAATGATTTCTCCCACTAAAATTGTTTTTTATTTCTCAGCCAACATTAAGAAACCTGTTTTATGTTACTATTTTGTATTAATTTAATACATGAGAATTACTCATGAATAATTTAATCTTGTAATAACTTTATTATAATTGTAGAACTTTATTCTAATAATTTATTAATTAATTATTCTAATTAATTAATAAGTGTATTCCATCTTCATCTATTATATCAGAAATTGAGTCCGCATAATTAGCTTTCATTTAGCAACTATTATCTAATAACTTTGTCTCAACTAGGCTCTTCTGTGTGACAACCGTTACTGATTATTATTAGTAGTAGCATTTGTCAGTGCTGACTGTTCTTGTTTTTTGTAGAGCTTCCAATTTTACTGGAACTGCTTGGAAAATGGGTCTTTATATTTATGATTTGCTGCTTATGCCAAAAAATTAATGTATCTATATTTATTTGAGTTTCTGTTTCTATGCACTATATATTTAGTCAAAACACACTTTTAAAATGCAGTCAACAGGGAAATATATACAAGATCTTGTGGTAGCTCACAGTGAAAAGAAAATGTGACAATGAATATATGTATGTTCATGTATAATTGAAAAATTGTGCTCTACACTGGAATTTGACACAACATTGTAAAATGATTATAACTCAATAAAAAATGTTTAAAAATGCAATCAAAATGAAATGATCTACTATATTTACCTTTCTTATGTTGTCTGTGTACATTTTTCATTTTTTGAGAATCCTAGACATCCTTGGCTTTTTTTTTTTCTTGGTTCAATATATTACAACTGAAAATATTATTTTGGTTATTATCATGATTAATATATATATTAATTAATAATATATATATATATCTCCAGGACGTCACAAGGTCACCAGCATGAGACTCTTGAAGTTAGTTTCTTTTGTTTCTGACTCTATCATTTGTAGAAGCATCCATGTTTTCTAGACACAACAGAATATTTAGGCACATACTATTTGTCCTCTCACTCTAAAAACATGGATTGAGCTGTCCTCCAAGAATGTTTTATTCTTTTAGGTGAGTAGTGTTAGGGATACAGATTAAGGACCCAAATTTGCACTTGCAGCACCTCATGGAGTGCAATGGGTCATCTCCGTTTAACACAGAAGAAGGGTAGTCTGAGATGTGCAGATGTTTTCTTAGTTTAAGGCAATCTCACCAGTGTTTATGTGCTTTTCACATGATTTATGAATGACACAGAACAGGCCAAGTCATCTGCTCCTATCAGATCTCATCCTAGCGTAGCCCCCTTTGTTTCCCGGAGTTGTGAGACTCATGTGAGAAAGCGTCTCTTACAGGATGCCATGTCTGCCATGTGCTGTTTCTCCTTTGCCCACTGAGCAGCTCCTACTACAGTGCAGCCTCAGGGGGATGACACCCAGTGGGGATCCAGTCCTGGAGTCCCCAGCTTCGTGAAGAAGGCAAAGTGGAACTGGATGTTCCAAAAAGGCTTTGGTGGAGGTTGTAAATTTTAGATTGTTTTCACACAACAGTTCTTAAAAGTTGGAATAAGGTAGGGAAAAAATGGAAGTAACAACATGAAACTCCTTAAAAGAATACAGATTTGGGTCTTAGGTTTGTCTAAAACCACAATTGTGTCCTTTTCCAGTAGAAATATTGGGAAAATAAGGTTTCAAGGGCTCCCCTGGGGAGCTTTGGGAAAATACATATATCTGAGTTCTGTCTGCAGAGATTCTAACTCAGAATAAGTCCTGGGCATTGATATTAAATAAATAAGGGACAGCAACCAACTCCACTGCATCCAGGATTTTAGAATATTGAGATTAAGTTACACTGTCATTTGGATGCATTATTTGACTCAGCTGCCTCTTTGTACATTGAAAAGACTTAATTAATATTAACCTTTTGCTTTTTATTCCCTTCCTTTCTTCCTCCTTTTCTTCCCTTGAGCTCCACGACAGGGGCGCAATGCAGTGGTCTAGATACTTTAACACCCATTTGAAAAATGAATAAACCGAGGCTTATGAAAGTGACATGATATGTTTGAGCTCACCAAACTGGTAGTGCCCCTTCTGGCCTTACTGTTTCCTTATAAAAAGTTTGTGTTTTCTAGCTATGCAGTTGAAGATGGTTCCAGAGTTTGCTGTGATTGGGGAGAAGAGACCCTAGAGATTGAATTTGCTATGTGGACAATTGAATATATACAAGGATCATAAACATCTCTACATTCCAGGATGAGAACACTGAGGTCACTTGGAAGGCATGGTTTAATCATGGCGAAGGTTCACACTCGGGAGGGAGAAGAGAGGGAGCAAGTAACACCCACATCAGCCAGGAATCCCTCAGAACAACTCATTACATTTTAATTACTGGTCTGGGACATTGTCCCTCAGCAATCTAAAATTCAGCCTAACATCCAAAAATGAGGAAACTCAGGTGACTTAGGGATTTTACTGTGTATGCATTCATTAACTCTCTTTTTAATCTATAAAAGGGCTGAGTTGTATTATAGCAGTATCTCATTTGTGGTTATTATAGGAGAAGATTTATTTGTATCTCTATGAAATTATATATTTTTTGCATGTGGATATCATGTCTATTCTGTCTTTCATGGGCTTTTTTTGCATGACTATGGTAAAGACAGGTATGAAACAGATTATTTCTACACATCATTATGACATTAGGGTATTTTTTATCTCTTGTGCCTATGATTACAATTGCTTACTAAAATATTACAAAAACAACAGCAATAGTAAAATAAAACTATCAGTTATTTAACTAAAGGACATTTTGGAAAAAGTTCAACTCAAGTAGAAATTATGGCTTTGCCATGTGTCCTGACTTTGAGACAGGTGTATAATCTCTAGGATCTTCAATTTTCTCATATTTAAAATGGATATAAATACATTGCAGTCATTGTAAAGATGTGATTTACTACCAGCAAAGTATTTACACACCTTTGTCATGTAATAGAGAATTATAATAGGTAGCATTTGATTTCTTTTAGTGACTTTTTTTTTTTCCTTTCCACAGAGAAAGGTTTTTTCTTGGGACGAGAGGGTGGAAAGATGATTTTATTGTCTCTACTAAGCATCAGAATTGATTAACTTTTATTATGTTTTGCTACATGGCATTGTTGGCCTCTCTTAGAGCAGGGCCTTCCAGGAGCCCCTGCTGTCATAGTTTCCTCTTTCTCTCCCATGTGCTGTTAAAACCAGATCCCAATCTTTTGTTCAAGAGGATTTGTGAAACTAATTCACAGTAAGTGGTACATTATCATCTACGGTGCAATTTAATTTTTTTTTATTTAAATTTAGTCAGCTTATAATATTGTGTCAATTTCTGGTGTACAGAACAATGCTTCAGTCATACATGAACGTACATATATTCATTTTCATATACTTTTTCACCAGAAGTTACTACAAGATATTGACTATAGTTCCCTGTTTTACACAATATAAAATTGTTGTTTATCTTTTATATATATATTAGTTAACATCTGCAAATCTCAAACTCCTAATTTATCCTTTCCCACCCTCGTCCCATCTGGTAAACATAAGTTTGTTTTCTATGTCTGTGAATTTGTTTCTGTTTTGTAAATAAGTTTGGCTTTTTTTTTTTTTTAATTCCACATATAAGTGATATTATATGATATTTTTTCTTTCTCTTTCTGGCTTACTTCACTTAGAATGACAATTTCCAGATCCGTCTATGTTGCTGCAAATTATATTATTATATTTTTGTTTTTTTATGGCTGAGTTTATTCCATTATATAACTATACTACAGCTTCTTTATCCAGTCATCTGTTGATGGACATTCAGGTTGTTTCCATGTCTTGGCTATTATAAACAGTGCTTCTATGAACATTGGCAATTTATAAACACTGTAAGTGGTATTTTTCTTCAAATGGTCATCCCTTTTCTAGCATATTTTCATAACTCAGAGGTGGATTCATTAGAAAAATATTTAGGGTCTTCCTGGTAGTCCTACCAATTATTCTTCCTTAGTAAGGGAGGGAGCAGAATCATCCCTATGCTCTCTTTACTCTTAGTCCTTAAACTTCTTAGTTCTTACGTTGATTTTTTAAACAGTAAGTTTCATTGATTGATGAGCTGATAACCAATGAAATCACAAACTTTGGCAATACTAAATATGCATATGGAGTGTGTGAGTTTGTGCAGGCTCTGAACACCTCTGCAGTGATACATCAAGTACTGCTGATGTGATTGTGTCTAATATTCCTCTGCTCTTAGAGCACAAGTATATTTCTAGCAAACTGCATAATGTGACATTTATGTAATATTGTTACTATAATATTTTCACTATGTGTCAGATACTGTGGTAAATTACTAGATGTACTTTCTAATGTAATCCTCAAGATAATTCTGTGGATTAATAGAGTTCCCATTTCACATGTGAGAAAATGAGGCTTAGAGAAGTTGGGAAACTTACAAACTGACCCAGCAGAGAAACGGATGGAGTCAGAATTATATTCTGATTGTCCTTGTCCAGAGTGCTTACTATGTACTAAGGAATGCAAAAAATATAAATAAGACCTACAGGATCCCTAGAAACCCAAAGTCAATTGGCAAGATCGGCTAATACATTTTTATTCACATACACATACACCCACATGTGCAACAATGGAGTATGTTAAAGGATGGAAGTGGTTCAGCAGAGGAGACTCTGATTAACTCTGGGTGAGTTAAATGAGGGAGAGTTTCAAAGAGGATGTCATGCATGCTTAGTATGTAAAATATTCATTAGGAGTTTTCCAGACAGACAAGAAGGCATGTGGCAACAGTGGCTTTCATCTTGTGAAGTGAAATGGAGGGTGTACAGTTTACTCAGTGATTCCTGTTTGATTGAGATGATTATATAGAATCTACTGGTAATTACAAAACATCCAGGGCTTCTGCAAACCCATATTTAATTTGGTGGGTTTGCTTTGTACTATGGGCATTATATTTATTTACATATGTGTCTTTATTCCTCTTGTCTTTATGAGGGAGATGAAGTTCTGTGTGTTCTTATAGAAACAAAAACAGATTTATATCCTGAAAAACTGACAATTGAATAGAGTCAAGCTGGCTTTGAGGAGTTTCAGCTGTAAAGTGGCTAAAAATGCTCTTTGAGGAAACTGTGCATTTGAAGAAACCATGAGACTATCTTTTTGATTGAGTCATCAAACTACAGAGTGTTTAAATGTTGAACCAATAAATTTATGTTCCTTCATGGGAACAAATTCTACATAAGCATGCATGCCTCTGGAACCAAGACTTTATTTTTGTCCTGGTTTTACTACTATAGATATAAATATAGATATATTATATACATGTTTATTGTGGGTGCTTGCATATATATTCAGAAATTTTTCAAGTGATTTTGGACAAGTTGTTTACTGTCTTAAAGTCTTAGTGTCTCCATCATTGGCCTGGGGAGGGGATGAGGAGTGCCAATAATTCCTGTTCTGCACATGTAACAAAGATCCCCTAATGAAAGGGATCTTTAGTTTTAGGTTATTGGGCTTCACATGTATTACCTCATTTACCTCGACCATCAGCTCTGCGTATGAGGATGTCACTCTTGCCCCCTTCCTGCAGATAAAGAAAGTTAAGCACAGACTGGCCGTGTGACTTGAGCAAGGAAAGCCTCCCAGCTGGCATGTGGTGGAACTAGGCATGTGATTTCAGCTCTCCAGATTCTGCGTGCTTCCCCACTAGTCCCATGATCTGATGGTGTGCCGCCTTGTTGTCAACTCAGAAACTCACTGTGGATGTCCCTTGCTGTCATCATAATCACCCCTAAATGTTACCAAAACAGTTATTATTTTCAGCAGGACTTTCTAGCCATTGTTTGGAGGGCCTGGAAGGGAGTTCTGTAACCACCCTTCCTTCCTACCCTTGGTGTAAACAGGACTGTGACTTAACTCCTCTCTCCTGTCTCCAGGCTCATCCCTCCTTTACTCCTGGACTTCATATTTTAGATCACTTAGTTTACCAGTTCATGATTTATTTGATTCAAAAATCCCTGTTTAAGTCAAAAGATAAGGAAGCTGTCTAAAATATATTATATGCAAATTAATAGTATTTGAAAAATGATGCTTTGCATGAAGTAGTCTTTTTCATGACCTGCATCTACTTGGTTCTTCAAATATCTTCTTCATAAGAGTCCCTGTTCCTTCAGGAATCAGAATGCTTCCTTCATCTCAGCTTCCCACTGGACTGTGAGGTTTTATGAGAGTATCAAAATGTCTGTTGTGTTTAATAGAACAGGCTCAGCATATGGTACATACTAGATTACCAAAAATATAGTTTATAAAAAGAAGAAAGAAAGAAAAAAGAATGAACAAATGAATGTATGAATGATTGGGAGCTTCTTTTTGCCCTTACAGCTCTGCCTGCCTCCAGGACTCTTCCTCACCCCATGTCCTTCTAACTTCCTGCTTTCATCTGCTGAAAGCCAGTTAACCAAACACGTTAACTCTGCCCCTAAACTAAATAAGCAATCACAAGGTGGGGGCTAAGACGTGCTCAGTGACTAGACCTGGTAACTTGTCTGGATCTTTTTTAATAATCTTTTTTCTCTGAATTGGTTTTTATCAAAGAAGTGAATTCTGGCTAAGGGTAGGAATACTGTGTGTTACTAGGGCTATAATAATAGTTGTTATTTGTGGGTTGTTTCCTATGTGTAAGCATTGCCTTAAATTCTTTATACACACTATTCAATTTAATCCTCAAAAAATGGTTCCATCATTATTCTTATTGTAAATATAATAAACCCATCAAAGACCCCCATTGCATGGAAGTGGTGAAGCTGGAAGAATTGGCAGTTAGTGTGACCCATCATGGGTTTTGTTGTTGGTGTCCACAGTCTTTGTTCTTAGGGCTTCAGGATGTCTAAACACTAGAAAGTAGAAAGTTGCATCAGGGTGATACAGAAGTGCAAGCCGAATGTTCTGGCCTTTATTTTTAGGTTCATGAACAGCACATCAAACAGTGTCTTTTTTGGCTTTTACTTGAGTTGTTCTGTGTTGGGTGTAGAACAAAGACATAATCAGATCTTTCTGAATAGGTGAGCGTGAGCAAGGCTTTGAAGAATGCATATGATTTGAAAAGATTATGAGCAGCCAAGAGGGCCTCCCCTCAGAGTAAAGACTAGAATATCTGTTTAATTTAATCAGTGTTTGAGTTTGAATATTCTTTTGGAATATCCCCTTCAATAGATACTTCAATAGATAGTACAACTCAGATACTCAAGATATAATCTCCTCGCTATCTTATTTTTATCTTGAATTTTCAGCACTGTGACGTATAGGGCATTTGATTTTTTTTCTTTAGGTGAGTGAATGGTTCTATGAGAGGGAGGTGACCAAGAAATGAATCTGATAAAAACAAACTTCACTGTGACTGAATTTGTGTTACTGGGGCTCTCATCTCAGCCAACGATAAGGCTCATTCTTTTTATTATGTTATTGTTCTATTTGTTAACAGTGGTGGGGAATGTTATTATTATCCTTATTATCCAGATAGAACCATTTCTCCAAACCCCCATGTACTTCTTCCTCACTAATTTATCCTTTCTGGACATCTGCTATACATCCACCAATGTCCCACAAATGCTGTCCAACATGGTGGGGAAAAGGACCATCCACTTCTCCAGCTGTGCTACTCAGATGTTCTTCTCCCTCTCCTTTGGGATGACTGAGTGTGTTCTTCTTGGTGTCATGGCTTATGACAGATATGTAGCTATTTGTCATCCCCTTCATTATACTCTCACTATGGGCCAGAGCACCTGCATCCAGTTGGCAGCCATTTCTTGGTCCAGTAGTTTCCTGAGTTCCATGGTCATCAACATCCTCACTTTGAGTTTGCCCTACTGTGGGCCCGATGTCCTGAATCACCTTTTTTGTGAAGTTCCTTCCATCCTGAGGTTGGCTTGCACTGACACCTCAGTTACTGAGATGGTTGTCTTTATCTTCAGTGTCATCATTGTCTTCATTCCTTTCCTCCTTATTGTTGTTTCCTATGCCAGAATCCTTCTATCAGTCCTCAGGATGCGATCAGCCTCTGGAAGGCACAAGGCACTATCCACCTGTGCTTCTCATCTGACAGTGGTGGCCTTATTCTATGGAACTGCCATCTTCATGTACATGAGACCCCAGTCAAAGTCCTCCAGGGCTGGGGGCAAGATCATTGCGGTGTTCTATACTGTGGTCACACCCATGCTCAACCCCTTGATCTACAGTCTAAGGAACCAAGATGTAAAAGGAGCTTTAAGGAGAGCTGTTGTGAAACAGAGGACATGACAGCTCTTAGTGTGACACTGAGGTTAACTGTTAACCTAAGATAATGGACTTTCCAATATGAAATGATAGAATATAAAATAGCTGGGACAGTTAGCATCTGCCCTATCATTCATAAAAGACACTTGGTTCCAGCTGCAGACTCAACAAGAAACATGTCTCCCCTAAGGGCAAACCATAACTTTCAGAACAACATCCTTTATTGAGTGACTACTAATTTCTCACTCCTTGAGAAATCTTGGTTCTCTAAAATCACAGACTCTCTGAAATTAATTGCTTCAAATTATATCAGTAAGAAGAAACATCTTACTCCTGCCTGAAGGATGTAAAACACTTTGGCGGGGAGAAGCATTCTCAACATTCAACTCAGGTGCAGAACTTCACATAAGGGTCTTTGGTTGCAACATTCTGCATCGATCTTAGTTTTGTAGTTTCCAAGGAGACAGGACCCTGCATCTACTTTGTGGTTTAAACCTAATTTTGACCCCTTTATATATAGCCCTGCTTTGCAATGAATCTCTCAAAATGTTGCTTCATTTAAATTTTATCTTAACTCCACCCTTCCCCCCAAATCCTAGTATGTGGTATTTTTCTTTGCAATGGATCAATAAATATGATTTTATGTGACTGTAGGCCTATTCCCGGTGGTCTTAGGCTGATTGTATGGACAGGGGGATAGCAATGATCAGAAGTGGAAGATTTGATCAAGTATTAATAGATTAATTAATTCATTCACTACACATTGTTGAATGGCTATAGATTATAATTGCAAATAAAATAGAAATAACTCCTTTCTTCATATATAGATATTTGTAATAACATATACTATACACACTTCCATTGACAAATTGTACTGAATGGAATAAGGGGCATGATTATCAATGGGTGGTGACAGCCATAGGAAGGATGACCTTCTCTGAGGAGGCTGCACACAAAGGAAGGAGGGGTAGGAGTCAGATCGAGAGGAGCTTCTGTTTGGAGCATGGTTGTGGACAAAGACTGGAAATGTGAGATGGTTTGTTCATTTGAGGGGATAAAGGAAACTAGTGAGAAACAGGAGGTGTGTCTGGGGAGGCAGACAGGAGATGCACCATGCAGGGCAATGCTGCTTATGGTCAGGAGCAGGGATGTATTTTCAGCAAAGTGTAAGTGTTAAAAAGAAGGGTGGTATGACACCACTTATTTTTTTGAGAGGTTTTCCTGGATGCCGTGTGGGAGAAAGATATACATATATGTGTTCACAAATGGGTGGAAACAAATATTTCCTGTGTTTTGAAGCTTTTCAACCAGTGGTATCTTTAGAAAAGAATTACTTCTTCAAATTAAGAGAATAGAAAATATAACTTTATATTAGTCTACTTAATAAGCTTAAATATGGCCTTTGACTAAATTGTTACATTAGACATAAGCAATTCCTAAAATTTTCCAACTTGTTTATTTCATGATTTAGAATAAAATAAAAAGAATATATTTCCTCTTGTAGATATCCAATAATTAAATACCATTTCTTCTAACTACATACAAAGGTTGTATACAGTCAGCAAATACATAAATGAAGTCTCCTTGATGAGATAAGTAATGTAGACATCACTGGCTTAGAATTGACTTAAAATGTAAAAAGCAAGTAATCAATCATCTGTCTTTATCTAGATATCTCTATCCTCTCTAGAATAGACTTATTATGAATTGATTATAAAATTTACATATTATAAACCTGTCAGAATTTCTTTGGAAATTGCTTTCATTTTTTGGATGTGGCTGATTAATTTTAAGGACAATAATGCAATATTGAAACTGTTTTAATGTCATCATTGTAGGTATAGAGGATATAAAAAACACTCTAACCATACATTATGTTACCAGCTTTCCTAATGGGTGTCTTTCCCTTTAAAGTGAAAAACACTAATTCAGCATTCCAGTTAGTAAGTATGAGGATTGTAAAATATTGAAAAGGAAGGAATGTCCCAGTGAAGCTAATTATTTCTCATTAGTACTATTCTTCCAGCATAATCTGAAAGCTGAACTGCTTCTTTGCTATCATCTCTTTTACCTCTTGCCTTCATTTATTCCTATAATAGTGCCTTTTAGGCTATTTGAACTTGCTGTGAATCAGCTCACCACAGTCACAGGCAATGTGAGTCTTCCATCAAGTGCTTCACAGCACAACACCGTCTAAGTCCTGACTAATCAAAACATCATGACTGAACACAGACCATGGGCCAGACACTTACAGAGCTTCCCTAATCACTTCCCCAGTTCTAGTTGTGCCTGCCACTTTCTACCATGTTGCACACTTTCCCTGTTTTACAGAATACTGGACTAGGACTCAGCAGAAGTGAGTTATCATACTCATAAGGGGCATATGTTTTAATGTTATAGCGGATTTACATGTGAATCTAGCCCAAAGGGACAGCTGCCATTAATTAAGCCCCAAAGCGCTTAAATACATGCCTTAGGATTTTCTCATATTTTAATATCTGGATTACAGCACTTTTGAGAGTGAAATGTAGCACTGTTGATGCTTATCCCAGGACAATGAGCAAAAACTCCTGAGCAAGGGGGACACATTGGCCATGGTAACACTCTGCTGGTTAGTTCTCACAGAAACCCCACTGTTGTAGGCATTACTGGTATCCATTTTACAGATGGGAAAACCTGGAAAGTGAGTTCAACCTGGAATGATTTCTAGAAGAAGTGATGGTTGATTTGTGACATAAAGCAGAAGCACGTGTTTTCTAGGTGGGTTAGTGGTGTTTGAAGCATAGACTCGTATAAGCGAAAGTATGCAAAGGGAGGAAGTTTGAGGTGTACTTGAGTTTGCACATAACTTGAAATTCTGGGAGGTGGGATGTGGAAGGAAATGACTAAGATGAAGCTGAAAATGTAGAATTTCAGATGTCATCTATGGATGGCATTCATGGTATTGATTTCATCATAGGCTCCCATTCCAGTCTCCAGAACAAGGCTCATTATTCTCACTAACTTTGCCCTAACAGAGCTAAACACGCAGATACCAACACACCAGCTTCCAAAGCCCCTCACTGGCTGCACATTTTTGGTGTCTGGTTGTTTGAAGCAATCTAGACACCAAACATTTCATCTCACTCCTTTCTTTTCATAAACATTCTTTAAGTGTTCATTGTTGTGAGAGGGACACCCAGGTACATCTCACACAGTGTCTGCATTTTAGGCATTTACACGTGTATGTGCATAACTATAACATCCACACACAATCACAAGAAAGTTACAAATGAAATGATTTTGCTGTTCAGAAGAGTAAGTTTTTTTTACCAGCCCAGTAGGTCAGAGAAAGAGGGCAACTGGAGGAGTAGTATTTAGCTGGTCCTTGAAGGAATAGCCAAGTTTGGATGTTCTGAGACATGGAGTTGGGATAATCAGGGAAGCAGGGAGTAGAAATAGGAAGAGAACTGGTAAAAATACAGAGGTAGAAAAATGTCAAGGACCATTCAAGAAATAGTTTTATAGGAGAATTTGTTGCACAAAGAGATCAGGGAGAAATAATACCATGGGTGTTTAAGGAAGAGGACTTGGAGTGCCAAGCAAAGGACTTTGGCAATTTTATAGCTTCTGTGTTAGGGAATAGGGGTAACTGTGGAATAGGACAAGGAATCTTAGACCCTAATTATTCCAGGTAGCCTCTCTATGGCAGAGATTGAAGGGAGAGACTTCAGCTTACATTCCTCCCCTGGGAGAAGACCACACATAATTATGGCTAAAGGTAAGAGTTTTATTCAAGTTTTATTAAGAAAAGCATACCATCTTATCGCCACTAAACCTATCTGAAGTAGCCAATGTCTACTTGGATTTACCCACCTAAAGGCTGTGTTGCTACACTGGTTTCTCCAAAGGTCTTTCTGTGGATGAATATGTGGCAGGACTTCAGGTAGCAAAGAGGAATCTTCTCCAGAATTCATGAGTGATAATCTCCCTACTCCCAAAGTTACAAATTCCTATGTCCTAAAATTGGTGCCAGATCTTGAGCTACATTCCAGCTTCGCCATCAAACCTTCCCACTGGACAGCTGGCCAAAATGGCCCATGGAACAGTCCCATGGTTTCCAGCCTCTGTACCTTTCTTCACTATGTTTCTTCCTTCTGGCATTCCCTATTGGTTTTCTTTCTTGTTTAATTTCTGGATCTTTCTTCAAAAACAACTCACATACCCCCTCCTCCATAAAATTCCCTGATCTCCCAAGAGGAGGTGCTGCCTTTCAGGTGTGACTTCCCACAGCACTTTGTCTGCAGTCCTCTTCTCATATTTATTGTTTTGTTTTCCTGTAATACATGATATTTGCATTTAATTTATCTCCCTATGCATGTCAACTCAGTAAAGACAGAACATCTATATCTGCATTGATATCTACATCTACATCTATAAATCTACCCACCAAGTCTTAAGTCTTAAACACAGATTGTTTAAAAAAATGTCACCTGAGATTTTTCTTGAGTGTGGAAAAAGCAGAATTTAATTTCAGCTTTTTCTCATTCTGATCCCTTCCATCTTAACCACATCTGCACTGATTTTTGCCTTTTATAACTCCTAGTGCAGTAGTTACCAGCTCATTTCTGATTAGAGAAAACAGCAGTTCATAAGATTTTTGCAGTCTATTTGTAGAGAGTATGATTGAAATGTCTACTTTTGCTATGTTTTTAGTACTGGCTAAAGTTTTTAATGTATAAAGGAGAATTCAGGCCTTTTCAAACATCAGACATTTATTTACCGCTTATTTGAGCAAACCAAAAGGACAGATGAGGTGTAAATAATATCCCTTATTTCATTGATGAATAGATTAAAGTACAGAGACATTATGGGACTTATCCGACATGATTACTGGCAGGACTGGGACAAAGGACTAACGTGATCCAACTTCCATCCATTTTTCTCTTGTCATTTTAAGTTGATATTTGTTCTTCTAAAACCAATTACATGGGGGAAAAAAGCTTCCTCATTTTATGACAACACATTGACCCAAGATGACAGATAGTTAAGATGTAAATGAAGGAAAAATAGAAGGAGCTACTGTTTATTAAATGTCTCTTATGTGACAGATTCTTTACAAGGATTACAGCATATCATTTGAAAAATCTTAAAAAGTAAGTTATTCCCATTTGTAAGATGAAATTTAGGCTTATAGAGATTAAGTAACTTGCCCAAGGTCCTACAGAAAGAGAGAGCAGAATCTGAGTGAGGGCTTCTTTCTAAATAGTCCAAAGCCTGAGTTTTGTCATAAGTCAGAGTGGAGAGTGCAGCCCCTGGGTCAGTTTTTGGTTTTACTACTTAACTTTGACAAGTTTGTTGTTGACTTTTCTATGTCAGTTTTATCATCTTTAAAATGAGAATAATACCTATATCTAATGATTGTGGTAAGAACCTAAACAGATTTAAAGTGTTTTGTTTATTGACTGGATACAACAATAAATTAAGAAAAAAAAAGTAGTCCTTTAGCAACGAGGTCAGTGAGTAGAGATACAGAAGTGAGATTCAAAGATCTTCCTTATCCTGAGGCAACTGCCCTTTCAATTAGGACATAGACTACTTGGTTTGTAGTTAATGAAAAAGGAAAGTCCTACCCTAATTTTTTGTTTTTCACATAGCATATAGATTTACACATTGGATTATATTTTTAAAAAACCTGAAAACCTGAAGGCTAAATCTCTGGACTAGTTTCAGGACTGCCCACTACACACCTGTCTGTTAAGCCCTTTACTTTCTTCATAATGTGACATCAGGGATGTTTTTAGGAATTCATAATATGACTGAGTGATTTTGAACCAGGTCAATTTCAACTCATATATAATGACACCCACTTAGAAAGTGTGGTGAATCCTGAGTCTTTTATCTCTAAAACTCTTTAGTACCTTTCATGATGAATGAGGTTGCTCTTATACTTCAGGGCCAGCCACTGCATTTCCCTGACCCTTGACTATACTGCACGAGAGGAAAGGCTGAGACAAAAACATTATTAATTGTCAGTATTTGAAACAGATGGTGTGATGGACTTTCAGCACATTCTGAGAAAACCTTAGCTCTCCTCAGATCTCAGTCTGCTGCCTTTAACTGCTGTTGATACCTGGCAGTCCTGTTTTTTAATTCAAGAGTTATAGCCTTGAGACCATGCAAAGAGGAGTTATGTCCTCCTCTGTTGTCATTGATACATCAGGGGTTAACGAAACTATGCTTTGAGAAGGGCCTGGGGATGATGGTGGAAAGCATGAAGATGCTTAGCTGCCATAGAAAAGGCTAGGGTTTAATTGAGATTAGAAGAGGGGGAGAGAAAGGCATAGGGGAGATTGGGGATTGATCAGGACAATCAGTCCTGTAGACATTACAGTCTTGCTAAAATTAGCCTTAGGGATGGATCTAAACTATATCTTTCTTACAAAAAGTTCCACAGTCCTAGAATCCTAGGGCTTCCCTGAGGGCTGGGAGGAGGTCAGGTATGCGAGGTGGACAAAAATGAGATGCCCACCCCTTTAGAATAGACCAAAGGGTCCAGTGATTATTAGGTGGAACCAACCACCTGACATAAGGGAAAACTGAGGACAGAATAAAAAAGGATGCTGTCAATACTCACACTCTTAGTTAGCAGAGCCTAATCTCAGCTGTTATTCTTGGGCTTTGCGTGTCTCCTGATTGTATTGGTGGCAGCATCTTCTGAGAGATAACAGAGTAACTGGAAGCACATCGAATTCCTGTCAGTTGGCACAGGTGTGTCTTAAGTTTGTGTCCTCTGGAGGCACAAATCTAGCATTTGTAAGTTTTTGCTGAGTACATGAGTGATAGGATTCTGGGATACATTAAGTCACCGCTCACACCAGCCCCATTCCCACGTGTTTAATTAAATTTTCTCTGACTCCCTTTCATAGTAAATATCTTTTCAACATTTGTGTCTGTCATTCCTCATGACCCTGAAAACAAATATGCTTTAGAGTGATTAGCTACTTATTGCCCTTTTCAAGTCTTGTCTCCATTTCTTATCAACACATGAGCCAATTTTAATTTAAAAATAAAAATTAACTAATACATCTTGCTCTGCATGACTTTCAGAAATACTAATTTATATTTGCTTCACACCATAGAGTTAAAGTTTCCTGAAAACCCTCCAGAATTTAAGATTGACTTGCAGGGTGTTATGCTTAGTGAAATAAGTCAGACAGAGAAAGGCAAAAACTGTATGATATCACTTATATGTGGAATCTAAAAATACAACTAATGAATGTAACAAAGCAGAGTAAGTAAGCTATAAGGACATATTGCACAAGCACAAGGAATATAGCCAACATTTTATAATAACTAAAAATGAAGTATAACCTTTAAAATTTTTGAATCACTATGCAGTATACTTAAAAATTATGCAATATGATACATCAACTCTACCTCAGTTAAAAAAAAAATAAGGTTGATGAAGCAGGTAGCTGGTACATTGAGTAGTGTTTATTGGAAAGTTATTTGCATTTTCCACCTTCTGCCACCACCTATCTACCACTATTTTTTACATGTGGCAATAACAGATTTTCCCCTTTTTTGTTTTATTGAGGTTTTTTTCTAATTAGTTCTTTGAAAGCAGCTTTCACATCCTTGTTTCATAAACTGTAGATCAAAGGATTCAACATGGGGATGATAACAGTGTAGAACACAGAGGCCCACTTGTCTTGATCCAGGAAGTAGCTGGATGTTGGCCTCAGGTACATGAACATGACTGTGCCATAAAAAAGTGTGACGCCAGTGAGGTGAGACCCACAGGTCTCCTTCAGCGGAGCGCATTCTGATGATGGCGATGAGGATGAAGGCATAGGAGATGAAGATGATGAGGACGGTGCTGAATTCAATGAAGCCGCACAGACTGAAGAGCAAGATCTCGCTGATGTAGGTGTCTGAGCAAGAGAGGGCTAGAAGAGGTGAGATTTTGCAGAAGTGGTTGATGATACTGGAACCACAGTAACTCAAACTGAAGGTGAGGGAAGTGTGGGTGACTAAACTCACCAGACCAGCCAGGTAGGAACCCAGCATGAAGAGCCAAGCAGACTCGCTTGGACATGAAAGTGCTGTAGTGGAGGGGTTGACAGATAGCCATGAAATGGTAATAGGCCATGGCAGCCAGGACATAACACTCAGCATCCACAAAACCTAGAAAGAAAGCTAACGGGGTGGCACAGCTGGAGAAGGAGATGATTCTGTGCTTTGGTAGGAAGTCAGCCAGCATCCTGGGGGCAATGGCTGAGGAGCAGCCTGGGTTGACAAAGGAGAGGTTGCAGAGGAAGAAGTACATGGGTGTGTGAAGCTGGGTGTCTGTTATGATCGGGGTAATCATACCAACATTCCCCACCACGTTGACCAGGTGGACCAAGAGGAAGACCACAAAGAAGATGATCTGCAGCTGAGGGTCTTGAGTGATGCCCATAAAGATAAACTCAGTCACCACTGAGTGGTTTTCTTTATCCATCTTTCCAATTTTATGTGTGCCTCGGTTTGCTTTATCATTCGGGGTGACTCTTAAAAAGCTTCCCAGTAATTAGATTCTGTGACCCATAGGGTAACTCAAATGACTTTGATAAGAGCGATGGTCATTTGTCTTCTCCAGCAATCCAGTCAAATAAGCAATTTCTCTGAAGAAATTGGTGCCCTGTTGTCATTTATCACATGGTACCAAATGTTTGACCTGATCTGTGCAATTATCTCTATAATTAATTAGTAAAGAATAACAGTTTTGAGTGTCTTCTTTCTTCTTTCTAAAACAAAGCAGATAATGGATAAACATTAACTCTCACTGCAGATAGGCACACATAAAAAAGGAAAGACACAGGGGTCTTAACATGTAACATATCACTCACACACACATTCACACACACACAGAAAGAGAAATACTTGGAGCAGAGGGTGAGAAATATTACAAAGAGTAGTGAATAATAATAATTTTTAAAAAACCAGGAATTAACTGAATGTGAACTATATGCCAGAATTTTTAGTGCTTTCACACATTATATAATTTCATCCTCACTATAAATCTATTAAGTAAATGCCAGCATTATCTCCATCTTATATCTGAAATGAACAAGGCTAGATACTAAGTAACTTTAGCACAGTCAACAGCCAATAAACAGCTGAGCTGGGTCTGTCTGAGTATAGACTGCTTCACTTCATTGTCTTCTGTGAATGTGTGATTTGATGGAGTTGATGTATCTTTATTTTTGTGTCTGTCCTTTTTTCTGCCTTGCCTTTTATGCATGGACACAGAATTAGTCTCTGGTTTCCCTGATCTTTAGAAACACCCAGAAGTTTGGCCTGAAGCATAATCAGGGTGAAGACACAGCTGTGTCTTTGGACAGTCTTACTGCCTAGCCAACAGATCATTGCACAGCTCAGTTTGGGGTTAAGACTGAAGGGTCCCTGTCTCAGAAGAAATAGAGAAAGTGTTATCCAACTCTGTGGGCAAGAGAAGCATGGATTTGGTAAACTTTTTTTCTCTTTGATTGGAGGGATATCTGGTCCATTGAAGAATTCTAAGAAGGAAGTGAGCAAAACCAAACCAAACCCAATCAAACCAAACCCAAACATGGAGTAAGTTAGAAATAAGTAGCATCCTCTACCTAAACCTGAAAGAAGAAGTCATGCTGTGTCTTCTCTAATTGGCTTACTGCTTAAGACAAGAAAGCAGAGTAGTATAATGCATCTTTCATGGGGGCGTGGCTATCTTAAATCCTGGGATGATTGATAGTGGTGCCCCCATCCTTAAGTTTCTGCACAGAACCCAAGCACCTGCAACAGAGAAGCTGCTCTAAAAGTGGATAATCAAAACCATACATTTGTCTGAAAGTTTATAATTTGTAAAGTACTTATATTTATCCCTATTCAATTCTTTTTTAATATATTGTGAATGTGTGCATCATTCCATCATACCTTAGGTCAATTAGGAAACAGAGAATGAAAAAACAAACCTTGGGAAAATTATTTGAAAAAATACAGTTCTCATAAAGAACTTGTAACCACAATATAGGAAAAATTTTAAATTTAATAATAAGAAAATAACCCCAAAAGAATGGGCCAAATGTTTAAACAGACACTCCACCAAAGAAGATGTATGAATGACTAATAAATGTATGAAAATGCTCTCATCATTCATATTAGGAGCACACAAATTAAATTTATTGCTACACTTTTATTAGAATGGTTATTGCTAACTGAGATATTCCTACACGTTTGTTAGAATGGTTAAAATTAAAAACATGTGGGTCATCCTGATCGTTGACAAGGAAATGGAAGGACTGAAAATTTCATCCTTGTTGGTGGGAATGTCAAATAGTGCAAACACTTTGGAAACCTCTTGACAGTTGATACTTGCAACACAAGGGATGAAACTCAAAACAGGAGTACCTTATATGATTCCATTTCTAAAAATCTAGAAACTGCATGCTAGTCAATAGTGACAAATAGATCAGTGACTGCCGGGGTACAGGTGTGTGGGAAAAGGAGCAGGAAGGAGGGACTACCAAGGGGCATAAGGAAACTTTGAGGGAAGGTGGATTAGCTTACTATGTTGATTATGATGATGGTTTCCTGGGCATATATATATATTAAAATATATTAAATTTTATACTTTAAATATAAACTATGTATTGTACATCAGGTATACCGCAATAAAACTGTTAGAAAAGAACAAACTACCTATCTCAACTTCATTTCAGCTCATTCTTACCACATGTGATTGCATACATTATTTCATAGGTTATATTAATGAGGAAACAAGAACTTGGGCTGAGATAACTCATGAAGTCACACAGTGAGTTAGTTGCAGAACAAGCAGTGGAATCAGAACCTGCCAATTTCATCTATAGCACTGTGTTCATCCCCACCATCCAACTGCTTCACATAGGAATATAAAAATAACTCACCATGAAAAATATAAAAAGGATCTACCATAGTCCTTCCCCTCTCAACTTGTGCTTCCACTTTAGCAAGAAGGAAAATAATCCTGTTGTTGACACTGGAAGTATTCCTTTAGTCCAGATTCATAATTTCATAAATGAGGAAATAGACCTAGACATCAAGATTCAAAATACAAGGGTGATCCCTGGCTGTAGCAGTTAGAGGAGGGTGAGATGCCTGGTAAGAACACAGCCCTGGGAGTTAGGACTGATCCAGGGCTGAGCAATTCCACTCAATTTTGAAAATGTGATTCCAAAACCATTCTTTCCTCCCTTGTAGATTCAATATTCCAGTTAAGTGATGAAGGGGGTGAGAAGGTGTTTCACCAATCATAAAGTACCCAGCTTGTTTTCTCATAGTGAACAGACAAATCCAGGTTTTGCTACTTTCTGCTATTAATTTCTAGCACACTACTTACCTTCTTGGAGTCTTGGTTTTTTCATTTGTTAAATAAGATTAGTAACTTTATGCAAAATGGTTATATTATATATACATATTTATTATCTCTATATACACACACACACGTACACATATATACATATGGTGTGAATTTAGTAACTTGTGTTAAGTGCCTAATACGTTTGGCAGTTGTGTGTAAGTGAAGGTGATTTAATTCATTAGATGAGTGTGTACTCATGACTCCCTGAAATAAAAGGATTCAATGCTTATTTCATAAATGTGATATATCATGGACTGTCTTAACTTTTAGGAAAGGTATGACCTTAATTCTATAGCATTTCCATTGAATAATAAAACAAGTAGTGATGAGGCTATAAAATTCAAAATCAAAGCTGGCTAAGACAAAAGAAGAGAAAAGAAAATGTCTGTATTTTTCTTTTTAGTCTCATGTAACTAAAGTTCAAGTGATCTGACTCTTGAGGAAATGGTCAGTGAGTAAAGAAACATATTCTATGGTTAATAATAAACTCTAATATTTTAGAAAGACCAGCAAAAACATTGTCTTACAGAAGCAAACATAGGCAAATATATTTTAGATTTCTACATATTATCTGCTTTTGCATGTTTATATGAGAATAATACTGGGGCTTTAAGAGTGTGGAATCCTGATTATAGTACCATTTTTCCTACAAATTAGTTGTTCCAACTTGATGAACTGCTATGTGAGATGAAGCTTCCTTGTCTGTGAAATGAATGGGGCAATGAACACTCTATAATAATTTCCAATTCTAGCAATTTTTGAATTCTGACTTATAATGAGACACCCAAAAGCCAAACCCATGGTCAACGACTGTTTTTGAAATGTTAAGATGGTATGAGCCTGGTGCCAGGGAAATCCATGCCCAAATGAGCACTGGGTAGAATAATGCTCCACTGCCAGAAGATCATGTCTCATTCTCTTTCTGGCCCAAATACTGACCTGTTTTTCACCTTTGGGGAGAGGTCGAATGTCTCCTCTTCTCTTAATGTGCTGTGCTGAACAAATATTCTGAGAAGAATCCAAAGACAGTCAATCACTCTAGTAGTTGTCTCTGAGCCACTTGCCCATCCCACCTTTGCTTCTGTTTGTGGGAGGCATTTAAGCTTCAGAGTCACAAATCATCCCCAGAGAAAATGTGATGCAATGACTTCTGCACTCACAGGAGACTCAAGGATTTGATGAACTGTCATCCCCTAAGGAGTTTCACTCTCACTTTCTTCAATTTTAATGGTAAAAGAAGGAAATTCTTTTCTCCCTTCTAGTTGTGATGGTGGAGTCAGTAATGAGTGCTGCATGCATTATTTTCACAAGCCCAAAGCTGCCTTCATGGTGTGATTTTGGTGGCAATTTAGAAAGGTCTGCTTGCTGATGCCTGAAGTTTTTTCAAAGAGTATGATGATACTTCCCATGTTATATAGAGTAGCCATATTTAAACTATATTTTTTAATTGAAATACAGTCAATTACAATGCATCAGTTTCTGGTGTACAGCACAATGTCCCAGTCATGCATATACGTACATACATTTGTTTTCATATTTTTTTCATTAAAGTTTATTACAAGATATTGAGCATAGTTCCCTGTGTTATACAGAAGAAACTTTTTAAAAATCTATTTTTATATATAGTGGCTAACATATGTAAATCTCAAACTCCCCAATTTATCCCCTCCCACCCCTTTTCCCCAGTAACCATAAGATTGTTTACTATGTCTGCAAGTCTATTTCTGTTTTGTAGATGAGTTCATAGTTTATACATATATATGTGTGTGTGTATATATATATATATTTTTTTTTTTTTAGAGTCCACATATGAGTGATATCATATGGTATTTTTCTTTCTATTTCTGGCTTACTTCACTTAGAATGACACTCTCCAGGTCCATCCATGTTGCTGCAAATGGCAATATTTTATCATTTTTTATGGCTGAGCGGTATACCATTGTATAAATATACCACAACTTCTTCATCCAGTCATCTGTTGATGGACATTTAAGTTAAATTCTGTTTTAACCTGAGAGAATCTGTCATGAGGGACTGAAACTTCACATAACAAAAACTAGTGAGATTGATCTTTTTTGAGAGGCTGATTTGGTGGGCAGGAAAAGGAATGAGTGGGACTCCATGAAACTAATTTACTATTTTTTTTAAGGAACACTTATTCACCAGAGACTTTTTGGGGTACTTTCCACATGTGATCAACTGAGTCTTCTGATGATAACAGTATTGCCTCTGGCTTCAGATGAAGTGAATGACTCATTGGTTTATAGGTTAAGTGAATGAGTGAGAATTGTTTAACTTTTCCAGGACACACAACTTAGCATTAATAGTTTCAGAATGAAAACACTCTTCTGTCTGAGTACGGTGCTCATGCTGCGTCTCCTTTGATAAGAAGGGCGAGAAGACTGCCACTCATAAGGCAAAGACTCCTACCCAGGAAGAGATCTAGGGCAGCTTTCCAGAAAATTCCATTTTTTTACCCCTGGTATATATTCACAAAGAAAACAGGAGGAAAGAAAGATAAGATTCAAATGTCAAAAACATGATTACATGCTTTAATTCTTTTTTAATTTCAAGAGATGGCATATAAATTTGTTTCAGCTCTCCATTGTATAAAGAAAAAGGGAAATTAGTGGTTTTAAGAATCTTACTTCTTACACAATTTTTTAAAAAGCCACTTAATTTGGAAATTCTTTTGACCTGAGATAAATTTTTATCCAAAAAGAAAACATTAAAAATAAAATCAAAGAAGCTAATAAAAAATCTTTGTAATACTTTTCCATTTATTCACATTTAGCCTGTGTGCGTCCTTAAGGAAATCTTTTAGACAGTATATAGTTGAATCTTGTTTTCTAATCTAGCTTCTTTAATTTTATTCTCAAATCTCATTTTATGATGAAAAATTAATTTCTAATAACATTTACATACTTTCTTATTAATAAAATTTGTTTTCAAGTCAAACTTGATTTAAAATAGATATTCTCTCATATCTCCAGCTTCGTAGTAACCCATTGTGTGGCTGTACCATTGCCTATTTATCAAGCATCCTGTTGATAGACATTTGAGTTGGTTCTGATCTTTTGCTATTGGAAGAAAATAATGCAACAATAAGTAGCCTAGTGCATATGCTTTTTCCTACTTTTACCAGCACATCACGTGAGTGGGCTCCTAGAAGTGGGATTGTTAGGTCAAAGGGAAATTTAATGTGCAACTTTGCTAATATTATAGTTTTCCCCTGGCAGTGTATGAGAGTGCCCATTTCCCCACAGTCTTCCATAAAGTTTGTTGCCAAATGTTTGTATTTATTTCTCATCTAAATTTATCTGTCTGTTCTCTCTCTAGTTCACTATCTATATTTGCCAATCTAAGAATTGGCAAAAAATAGACTCAAAATGGCTTAAAGACTTCAACATAAGACAAGACACCATAAACCTCCTAGAAAGGAATACAGGCAAAACGTTCTCTTATATAATCACAGCAGTGTTCTCCTGGTCAGCCTACCAAGGCAATAGAGATAAAAGCAAAACTAAACAAGTGGTACCTAATCAAGCTTATAAACTTTTGCATAGCAAAGGAGATTATAAATGAAAGGAAAAGACAGCCTATGGAATAGGAGAAAGTATTTGCAAATGATGCAACTGACAAGGGCTTAATTTCCAGAATATACAAACAGCTCATACAACTTAATAACAACAAGAAAAAAAAAAAAAAACCCAAATAACCCATTCCAAAAATGGGCAGAAGACCTAAATAATCATTTCTCCAATTAAGACATACAAATTGCCGATAAGCACATGAAAAACTGCTCCATATTGCTAATTAACAGAGAAATGCAGATCAAAACTACAATGAGGTATCACCTCACATCAGTCAGAATGGCCATCATTAAAAAGTCCACAAATGATAAATGCTGGAGGGGGTGTGGAAACAAGGAAACCCTCCTACATTGTTGGTGGGGATGTCGTTTGGTGTAGTCATTATGGAAAATAGTACAGACTTTCCTTAAAAGCTAAAAAAAATAGAATTACCCTATGATCTAGCAATCCCACTCTAGGGCATATATTTGGAGAAAACTCAAATTTTTATACAGGTACATGCACCCTAATTTTCACATCAGCACTTTTTACAACAGCCAAGTCATGGAAGCAACCTAAATCTCCATTGACAGATAACTGGATAAAGAAAATGTGAAATATTGGGATATTACCCAGTGATAAAAATAGAATATTTTTCCACAGTGGAAAATTATTCAGCCATAAAAAATGAAATAATGCCATTTTGTGGCAATGTGGATAAGCCTAGAGATTATCATACTAAGTGAAGTAAGTCAGGCAGAGAAAGACAAATGCCATATGATAGCATTTATATGTGGACTTTAAAAAATGAGACAAATGAACTTATTTATAAAACAGAAACAGACTCACAGACATAGAAAACAAACATGGTTATGGGGAGGAAGAGGGATGGGGAAGGATAAATTGGGAGTTTGGAATTTGCAGATATTAACTAAAATAGATAACAAGGTCCTACTGTATAGTACAGGAAACTATATTCAATGCCTTGTAATAGTCTATAATGAAAAGGAATATATATATATAACTGAATCACTATGCTATAAACCAGAAATTAACACAACATTGTAAATCCACTATACTTCAATTAAAAAAAGTTGGCAAATATTCTCTGAGGGTAGTCATATTTATATTTTTTTCTTATTAGGAATAATATCATGCCAGCATAATATTTTTTGTCTCTCAGCTCCAAAACCATCCATCTCTGCTTTGCTTTGTTGATACTGGACCTCATACTATGAACATTTCCCCTTCTCCAGCTGGACAGTACTATGCTAGTCAGTAGAGAATGCTGGAGGAACTCTGCTGGAGGAAAAGGCTCTCTTTTTCATACTGATGTGTTCTTTCCTGTGGCTGGATGATGTGTGGTAGCCAGCGGCATATGGAATACTCAGTGGTGTGCACCATTCATCAAGGTTGACCAACACTCCTGCAAGTAGTTTCCCATCAAGTTTCATTAGTACCATAGAGGTGGCTTTCCAGCAAGTCTTGCTGGAACCTCAGGGTATGGCTGACCAGTGAGTTTCAGTGGAACACTAGTGAGTGGTTTCTTGATTAGTAGACCTGGCCAGAGAATGTCTTGGCCATATATAGAGTTATAGGCATACCCAGCATAACTATGTCAAAAAGAGCCTTGGAGATTGGGGGCTTCTTCCAAATTTGATCCCAGCTTTGTGTGCTGCCTCAGCCCCAGAGGTAGTGGCTGACCTTTGTGTCTATTCTTCCTGTATAATTTAGACTTTTCTTGATCACTCAATGTTAGTTAATTCCCTGTTACCAGGTAATAAATCTTTATATTAAATTTTACTGATATAATTACTGTGTGGTTTTTCTGTTTCATGTCTGGATCCTGGCTGATAGAAAGGTTGAATACTTTCACATATTTAAGAGCCATTTGCATTTCTACTTTTGAAATATTTGTTCATGTCTTGTATCCATATTTTCCCAGGGCATATCTCTTCTGTATTTTGGATTTATTCACAGATTCTTTTATTTATTAATTTTTAGATATTCTTTATATATTGGAGACATCTTCTGTCTGTCTAGTATATAAGGTGTGAATTTTCCCCAATTTATCATTTTTCTTTTGATTATGTTAAGAAATTCCTTACCATGCAATAATTTCCATTCTTTACTTTCTTCCTTCCTCCCTCCTTCCCTTTCTCATTCTCTTTCTCTCCTTTCCTCCTTCCTTCCCTCCTCCCCTCCTTCCACACCTCCTTTCTTTTCCTTCTTTTCCTTTATTTTGGCAGATGTACCAATTTTCAATTTTACTATTTCTGGATTTTGATTCCTATTTATATTCAAAGTTCAGATGCAATTAAATTTAAAAATTGGTGTATTTGACAAGATAAAATGAAAAATAACTGTCATGTAATTTTAAATTATGCTTCCATTAACAAAGGACTGCACCATATTTTCTCCTAGTGCTTGTGTTGTTTAATGTTTTTAAATTTTTATAATTATAACTCATTGAAATTTTACAGGGTCTAGTAAGTGGAAAATACCAAGTTTTCTCTTTTTCTATAAGGCTATCAACAATTGTTGTTAAAAAGTTTCCTTTCCCCACAGTTTTGAGATGCTATTATCATATATTGGGTTTTCATTTCATTTTATTGGATCTGTATCTGTATTTTTCTATTCTGTTCCCTTGTTATTTCACCAATTCTGTAAAATTGATTTATCAGTAATACACTGTTTTAATTATAAGCATCCTTACATACTTTGCACCAGTAAATCAAGGCCCACCCTGATTTGTTTCTTTTTTTTCAGGGGCCTCATGGCTATAACAAGAATAATATCAGTTTGTTCCTATATAACAACTAATTCACTCTTAATTGAGGAAGGGTATTTATTTGCTTATTAAATAAAATTCACTATTTGCCAATCTTGCTTCAGACTCTGTGTTGAGAAGAGCTTACTATGTTTTCCCTCCAAAATACCAAAAAAAAAAAAAAAAGTGAGCGGTTAAGAGTTAAAATAATGTGAATTTTGTCTGAATTGCTAGAGACAAAGCAACACATCCTTTAAGCTTTTGTGTCCCCCAGCATTTAGTGCAAACTGATTACACTGTACTGAGAGACAAGTCAGAGTGTCTTCTCAAAGCGGTGCAGATAATGCAAATGCTCATCAGATGATGATAAATTTGTCTCAGACCCTGTACCTCTTGTATGGAAGATATATCTAGGCAATAGGAAAGCTTGTAAGTCTCCATCTCAACTTCATGGGCTGACGACTCTTTCTTACTCTGGACAGTTAGTAGGAGAGTCAGGGTGGAGGGAAGTCTTATTTATTAACACCTGTCTATATTCATGTGATGCAACAATGAATGTTCTTTGATTTACCTACGGAGTCACCCTGTGAAGCAGGTATCAGTACTCTCACACAGAAATAAAGAACCTAAGGCACAAAGAGATTTAGTGCACTATCTATCTAAAGACACAGAACCAGAGAGGCATGGAGCCAGGACTGAAGACCAAGTCCGTCCTTGTCCTTGCTATGCCCCTGCATCCCCTCCAGTTTTCCCCTCACTGTGATTCAGGCAGCACAACTTCTCATCTGTACTCGAAGTCCTTAGAGAAGGCAAGAACAACGGCTGAGCAAACCTGCTCTGCTTTGGATTCTTCCAATGCATCTAAGGGGACCAGGCCACCAACTATCAGAAGAGAAAGAAAAAGAACTTTGAATAATTGTTTGGAATAAAGGACTGAAAATTCATTTTTTCACTGGGCCCAGGTGTCCTGAGGGTAAAGGAGAGAAATATGGAAAGGACATGTGCTTTCCTTAGTTTCAGAGGGAAACAAAAACAAGTAGATTAAAATGAGGTGACGTGAGGGTTGAAGTCCCCAGAGACCAAAGAACAAGAAGTGCCTCCTACTTAAAATAAGTCAGGATGCCCACTCCAGACTCTGGTCTAGAGCCTCTGCAACTGGAAATAACTGCAAACAGTATCACAGCTGTACCACAGCAATGTTTTCTGTATTTTGAATTGTGTTTTACTGTAACATAACAGATTGGGACACTGTAAGAAAAAGTGAAGGAGAAAAGACTCAATCTCTGCTGAATGCAGGCATGACTCTCTTATGACAGGGAAGGTATAAAGCATTTCAGTTTTCTTATCTCTTTAACAAATGATGTCTAAAGTCCATTCCAACTCTGCCTGCTGCTTAACCTGGGAGAATTAGAGTGACTGCCTCCTCTAAGAAGAACATTTGTTTTTCTTTTTTCTTCTTTTTTTTTTTTTTTGATGAATTTAAGCCTTAGACAAGAACAAGCAAAAGGATCAAAGGTAAGAAGAAGATATAAAAAGTTCTGTCCATGTAATTTACTGACATGAGGAAAAATTTAATATCCTGTTAATTTCTGCAATCTACCCATAGACCCAAAGTTCCAAGAGTATAGAATGGCTAAGACAGTATGTTAAATACTCTGTCCATTTTTAGTAATAAAGTTTTATTAGTCATTAGGAAGATTATAAGGATCAATAAATAATATGATTTCAAGACCTTTTTAAACACCAGCAATTCTCAGGAAATCTCACTAATATTTTCACAAACTCCTAGAAATTGACAACCCAGATGAAGGATCTCTGGACTAGAGGGTTGACTGCAAAGTCTCAGGCTGGGGAAGGGGAATGTTTCAGAGGAAACAGGAAATGCATTTGCTAGCATAGAGGAAAGATGGAAGCATGTAATCCACAGCACTAGATGTAAAACAAGTGGTATTTTGCTAAAAATACTATCTAATGAATGTGAGTTCTGAGAAAGACAGTTTTCAACCACTGTAACTGTATTTTCTCTTCAGGAGGTATACGGATTTCTCCCAATGTAACTAAGTGTGTTCTAGCGCATCAATAAGGTTCTGAGAATTACAATATCCATTGCTCTGTACGTTAGTGCTCACATCCATCACTGATGGGGTCCTTATAAATTACCTCAAGTGTTGCATTGGCTGGCTATACATCTGTAGGTGATCTCTGGGACTTTGGGCAAAGGTCACCGATCTTTTGTGCCTCCCATCTCCCACGTGCATAAAAAAGACTACAACACTGCTTATCTCATAGGATTTAAATAAAATAGTGTAGGAAGAATACTTAACATGGTGCTTACAGAACATGGGAAATGCTCAGCACAGTTCAGTACTTGTTATCATTACCCATCATTGCCTTTCTTTGTGTGTCTAGCACACACACACATGTCTGGGGCATTTTATTCTTTTTACTATTTCTGAGAGAAAGGTACTCAAAGGGAAATTTTCTGGTTGAAGATGAGAGGAAAAGATTTATTCCTTCTTTCTAATTCCTTCTGCTCTTCTTTGAAATTCAAACAGCAAGATTATTCAAGGAAGAGGACTAGGCTGTACCTCTGTGCAGTGAAATCTGAAGGGAGGCAAGGTAGTGCTGGGGAACAAACAATGTGGCATCAAGAAACCCAGGGTTCACCACTGATTTGCTCCTCTACTTCACTGACCTCTTGTAACAGAAGGTTGTCTTATTAACACTCCTGGACTCATGCGTATCCCCCTCACTGGTCTGTGGTGAGGCCTAGATTCGATAATGAGTGCAATGACACTTTGAAAAGTACTGTAATTCTGTACAAACATGCCAGGTTCTGTTGCTGGTGAGGGCACTTAGCCCCTACCCAAAGGGGAAGCAGGTGGAGCAGAGCGCAGATAGGCACTTCTGTGTGTGGCAATTTCTGTGAGCCTTCTCTCCAACTGTGCTCAGTAGATCCTTTAGCTCCCATGTTAGCGCACATAGTAGGTTACTTTGACCCCACATTTAAATTTGAGACAGTATCAAATAACTTCCTGCTGTAAATGATAAATGATTTAATACTTTAAGCTATAATTTGACAGCTAGATTAGTACCATTTTATCTACTGTTTAATAATTTGAGGTCATTGAGTTAGGGAGTTAGGCTGGAAATGGAGAAGAATTCCCCTGGAGCTGTTGCCTAAACTTTTTCTTGAGAGATCTAAGCTGGACATCTATTTTGATTTTCCTTCCTTCCTTCCTTCCTTCCTTCCTTCCTTCCTTCCTTCCTTCCTTCCTTCCTTCCTTCCTTCCTTTTTTCCCCTCCCCCCTCCATCCTTTCTTTCTTTCATTCTTTCTTTTTCCTTGTATCTTTCTTTTTTCTTTAGTCCATGATTTCACTTCATTACACTCTGCAAGGGGTGAATTTTAGTTCCACTTAGATGACCTAGTGTAAAATTATTCCCCAGACTGAATACAGTGGAATATTCCACATGCTGGTGGTGATGTGTTCTGGTTCTGTGGTGATTCTGTGAATCTGGGTGTTACATAGGAGTTTTCATTGCTGTATCTGATCTATTACTTTCATCTGGGATGTCTACTCATTCTTACAACCTGACTGTCTAGATATTGAAGGCAACTATCCAAAATGCTCAATATTTATTTAACTTTTTTTCTTTTTCTGTAAATGCTGATACTGGGAAATTAGGGTAGGGTCAGAAACATGCTAGCTGTATGGGAACTGTCTCCTGGCTTGGCCTTCAGTTTTTAAAATTTCTCCCACCCCCAGGAAATTCAAACTTCATTATTATTATTATTATTACTATTATTATTATTATTATTATTATTATTATTATTATTATTATTATTATTATTATTTAGTTTAGTGACTTATTATTGTTTAGTGATGTTTATTAATTTTACTAACTTTCAATATTTTGTGTACATTCCATTAGTACTGTGGAAGAATAATTAGTGGCCTGAATTCATTTTGACCTTTTTTTTCTAGAAGTTGTGTCTAAATGGTATATTAATATATCACTTAATTTATTTATCATAAATAATGATGCATCTTAAGCATAAGTTCCTGGAATTACCCAATAAATAGTTAATGCCAGAAGTGATCTTAGTTAATGGGTATTAAGTCACTCGTGTCAAGGTCATTTCTTAGTGTGCAACACACGTAGAACTCAACTCTTTTCATGTCTTTTGACTTGGCATCAAGTCCAACACACTTCATAGTAAGTTTTTCACTTTGCTGTCTTCTGTTAGAATTTGCATGTGTACATATCAGTAACATGATGTTTATAGCTCTGTCATGTATCCATCTGACCAAATGCCATGTTCCATCTTCTCTCTTGCTGCAGCTCAGATGATGAGATATATGAAAGAGGTCCAAGGTGAGAATCAAACAGAAGTGACAGAATTTATCCTCTTAGGACTCTCAGAGAATCCAGATGTACAAATTGTCCTCTTTGGATTGTTTCAGTTCATCTACACGGCAACCATGGTGGGTAATTTGGGGATGATTGTGCTAATTAAGATTGCTCCCTGTCTCCACACCCCCACGTACTTCTTTCCCAGCAGCCTCTCCTTTGTTGATGCCTCTTACTCTCCTAAGATGCTGGTGAACCTCGTGTCTGAAAATAAGACCATTTCTTTTAATGGGTGTGCTGCCCAGTTTTACTTCTTTGGCTCCTTCCTGGGGACTGAATGCTTCCTGTTAGCCATGATGGCATATGACCGCTATGCAGCCATTTGGAACCCTCTGCTGTATCCAGTTCTCATGTCTGGGAGAATCTGCTCCTTGCTAGTGGCTACCTCATTCCTAGCAGGCTTTGGGAATGCAGCCATACACACGAGAATAACTTTTAGATTATCCTTTTGTGGCTCCAATAAGATCAACCATTTCTACTGTGACTCTCCACCCCTGCTCAAACTCTCTTGCTCTGACACCCACATCAATGGCATCGTGACCATGGCTTTCTCCAGTTTTAATGTCATCAGTTGTGTTGCAATTGTCCTTGTTTCCTACCTGTGAATCCTCATTGCCATCTTGAGGATGCCCTCATTAGAGGGTAGGCACAAAGCCTTCTTCACCTTTGCCTCTCACCTCATGGCTGTCACCATATTCTTTTGGACAATTCTCTTCATGTACTTGCACCCTACATCTAGCTACTCAATGGAGCAGGACAAGATTGTCTCTGTCTTTTATACAGTAGCGATCCCTATGCTAAATCCTCTAATCTACAGTTTGAAAAATAAGGATGTGAAAGGGGCCCTACAGAAGATCTTACAGAAACAGATACTGTAAAGCCATATTACACATCACCCTGTTACGAAGAAGAAAATATGTTTTTGTATTAATTGTATTGTCAGATTGCTTAAGCTGTTTTTCTGTGTTAAGGCAGATTGTTTAAAGTGAGGTATGCTTCTTAATCTCTTGGTGTCTTAAATGTGTATTCATGGGCTTATAGGATGAATCAACATAGTGGGGGCACGTGGTGTCTGGTAAAGTATCAATACTTGGAATTGGCTGACCTGGGTCTAAGTCTCAATGCCAATATTTAGCTTTTTTCACTCTCAGTTTTATTATTTACAAATATTGGTGTCTTTGATTGGGACCTGGGCAAACAGACTGTGAGACAGATACTTGCATGCAGGAAGTTGACTGGAGAGTGTTCCCAGGAATGGTATGTGTAAGGGAGTAGAAGAACCAGGGCTGGGTAGAAGTTGAATTGTGATGAAGTCACAACAGGGGACCTAGCCAATTCCACATAGAACCCTGGGGTTGAGATGATCCTTTAGATATATTCCAAATTGTGAAAAAAGGGCCAGGTATTTGTAATGCCACAATGACCAGTTTTGGATATGGGTCCCCCTACTGGAAGGGGGTATAGTCTTGGGCATGACAATTCCATGCAGCAAAGATGATTCCTAGAGTGGAACTCAGCTGTGAGATATCAGTTGCCAATACACTTAGAAGCTGGGGAAATAAATACTTCAACCCTGAAAGGCAAATCTGGACTACTGTATCACAGCATGCATTATAAATAGTGACACTATTCCCCTCACATGAATGTCAGGAGTACCAAACAATACACAAGAAGGAGTGTTATCAGGGTCTTATAGTAACATGGATACCACACCAATAGCAGGGGAATATTTTACTGACTTTGTGAATTGGAATATTTTGAGGGTAGTAATCTCAAAGTTAAAGTAATTTAAAATTTTATGTCTAGCCTTGTCAAAGTTTAGATAGTTTTCAATAAACATTTACCAAATTAACTTATCTACCTATAGCTTATTATTATAAGGCTGGGGGCTGTCAATCTTAGAGCAATGGGAAAAAAATACTTCTTTGATAGTATGGCATACTGAAGAAGGACTAAATAATGATTTGGAATCAGGTAAATGTCTATTTCCTATTTCTGTCCACCCCACTATCTACGGAAGACAAGAGACAGAGAACACTAGTGTGCCACATGCTCCAGGTTAGACCACCTCATCCCCTGAAAAGCTTCTGAGAGACCATGAAGGAAGAGATAACTCATCCTATCCGCCCATAACAGTTCTCTGGTCTCCCTACAACTTCCTCTGTCAACTACTAACCATGGTTTCTCTCAAAGACATTCAAAGCTATCATGGCTGGCACCTTCCTCCCTGCTCCCTTTTATTCTAACTCATCCAGTATAATATCTATCCTTTAACTGCTTCTTATTCACCAATCTAAAAAGAAAAAGGTGATATTTTGTCATTATTCATCAGTATTCCTATATCCACATTTCACTGATTGCCCATCTGAGATTCCATGGTCCATTATATAATGATTCATTCTCAATCACTTTCCATTCCATGGTTCTACATTTTCTTCATGTATGCATCTGATTGAATCCCAATCAGTTAAACTTAATCGTTAACTTCTCCGTGTCCTCCGCTTAAGCTACTTAGGTGCAGTTAGAAAAAACCCTCAGTATTCCACTGTCTATTGCTGATCTTTGGGTGGGAGCCAGTGCTGGCTGGGGTTACCTGTGGGTGAGACAGGGTGGGAGCCATGAAGGGTGCTAATACTGGATGGGGCTGCCTGCCAGCTGGGGTGGAAAAGAAGCTGGTTTGGAGAACCTGTCCATGGTAAGAGGCTTGAGTGAGCTGGTCCTCAGGAGAATGCTGGGGAAGGATGTATGATGTTGGTTAGGTTGATGGAGAGTGACAGAAACAGTCCTGCAGCACTGGGCCAGCTAGGTGGAGGGAGAGAAAAAAAGTAGGTGCCCACTAGCACTTTCATTACTAGGGAAGGTTTCACTAGATCCCTGCCCCTCTGGCACATATTGTAAAATCAATCAATGGATCTTCTTCTCATGTGGCTCCAACACTTTTCAAGCTGCTGCCTCTGTACTGGGACTCAGTAGTGAGTTTGTTGCAAGCCCTTCAAGAGTGAAGTTTCAGTTTCCCACAGTCCTCTGGCTCTCCCAGAACTCACCCCCGCTGGTTTTCAAAGACAGATGTTATGGGGGCTCATCTTCCTAGTGCAGGTCCCCCAGGCTGGGGAGCCAGATGTAGGTCCCAGACCCCTCACCCCTCAGACTGGACCTTTGAGGTTGTGATGTCCCTCCTGCTTCTGGGTCTCCACACCAGAGTGTGGGTTCTGACCAGACCATGTCTCTGTTGCTCCCACCCATCTCCATGTGGCCTTTTCTCCATATCCTTAGTTGTAGACAATCTGCTCTGTTTGTCTTCAGGTCGTTCTCAGAGACAGGTGTTTTGCTGTGGTTGTAGTTTTGGTGTGTCTGTGGAAGGGTGTGAGCTCAGCATCTTCCTACTCTGCCACCTTGATCCAGCCTCCTCCCCACTCCCCCTCAACAACAACAATAACAAAACTATTAGTGGAAAAACCAGCATGTAATACAAATTGAAGATACACAGGTGAGAAAACAAAGTTTCTCACTTCATGAAACTTGTATTCAAACAAGGAAGACATCATTGTCTGTACTTAATTTGTGTGCACGTGTGCATAGTCATTTGTGTGTGTGTGTGTGTGTGTGTGTGTGTGTGACATGGATATGAGTGGTGCTTTAAAGAAGTTAAAGCAGACAAGAGAATAGGGACTGGCTGTGTCAGAGATGAGCTCACTGTGGAAATGACATTTGAGTGAGGGTGAGTATCACATGAATGTCTGTGGAAGAGCCTTACACATAAAATTACAGTGAATACAAAGGCCCTGAGGCAAGACCCTCTTTGGTTTATAAAAGGAATAATAAAGAAAGCTGATAAATAGGCCTTGGACTTTATTTTTTTCATATTGCACTTGTAATAGCTGTTTTACCCCCACCCCAGACTGAAAACTGCATGAAGAAATAAACAAGATTGACTTTGTTGGTTCCTCTATCAGTACCAAGGATGCTTCTGCTACATAAAACAAATTCACTAAATATTTGTTGAATGAATTAATGAGTGCGATGTGAATTATATTCTAATAGAAAGGAGTAGACATTTTATTTTAAGTGCAATTCTGAAATTTAGAGGCAGGATCTAATCAATCCTGTACCATTTAATTTAATGTTGTGCACAATGGAGGCTCAAGAATATAAAAGAGATTTTGTGTTTCTCTCAATGCCTAAGTAACTCCCCAGGGTATAAATGGTTCATTGGGGAGAATGTAGTTCAATTATCAGAGTGAAAAATAAATGAATGTCTTAATTTTGAATTAGCACATTTCAAGCTTCAGACTTTTTAGTGTTTTGTAGAGATGATTAAATCTCAAGAGCATTGTCACAAACTTAATAGGCTGACCCTCTGCCTCAGATTCAGAATCAGCATTGTTTCTACTCTTTCTGCTCATAGTTAATTAATTAACTATGCCTTAACTCTACCACAGCTGAATTTGTGATGCCACTTCCATTTTCATCAAAGCTGTGAACTTCACATTGTAAAGAAGAAAACTTGTATTCCTCCAAAACCCAAAAAATAAAACTAAACTAAACTAAACTAATAGACACCACTACTTCCAGGGAATATTTTTAAGGACAAAAGGTAAGATGATTTAATTTACTTCAAAGTGTTGAGGTATAGAAAGTTTCCAGGAGGACTCAAAAAACATTCAAGTAATTAAGATTAAATATCTTTAATTGCAGTATGTTTGAAACACTGAATTTAATAGTATCAACTGAACTAACGTGGATTTTTTTAGAAGAGAGAAATTTAGAATGACTAATAGCAGATGATAATTTTTTCAAATATTCAACATGTGCATACACATACATATAATTATATGTATACAAGCATATGTGTGTGAATATATGTATATGTGGTGTGTGTTTGTGTATGTGTATAAAGCAGGGAAATTTAATTTTGTGCAGGGAGAGTGACAAAGTACCTGGCATGTGTGCATGTAAGAGCAAATTATTTTATGCTTTTTATGTACCCATTGAGAAAATGACTGCAATTTTCAGCCTTTATCTACATACACCCAAACACATATGTATACACATACACATACATATAGGATCATATATATCATACAGGCTAATATTCCATTTATGTCACTTTATGTGTTTGTTACATATAAAATTTATATTTGTATATGTATGCATACAGTAGGGCTTTATAAAATGGCTGTAAATTTTTAAAAGTGATATTTTACCGGATAACATTTTAGCCAAGTTTAGGGATAGAAAGATCAGTCAAAAGACTGTTGTAGTTATGTAGGTGGAAGATGATGTTGGCTTGAGCCTTCACGATAGGAATGGAGGTGGTAGGAGGTAGTTGGATTCTTGATATAGATTTCTTGAAGGTAGAGACAATATAATTATCTTAGAGACTGGTTATGGAGTGTGTGAGAAAGAAAAAAGAATGATTTCTCTAGTATTAATTTGTTTATATTTAATTTTGTCTGAACAAATATGAGTAGAGAGCTGTCACTGACTTGAGGCAGGGAATGCTATATTTGGAATATATTAAAGGAGGTCATGAGTAAATCAGATCTGGGTCATGTTGAGCCACTATTCAATAAATTAATGTGGAGATACAAGTAAGCAACTGAATTGTAAGTTGAGTTTGGAAAAGAGGTCAGGGTTGAATATGTACATTCAGGAGTTGTAAGTATGTAGACAGAATTTAAAGTCATGATACTGAGTAAGATCACCAAGGTAGAGTGTAAGCAGGAAAGAGAAGAGGGTCATGATGTGAGTTCTGAGTGAGTCTAACCTTAAGGGTCAGAGAGAAGAAGAGGAATAAATGAAGACTGAGAAGGAACAACCATATCGTAAGAGGGACACTCAGAGTCTGGTGTCCTGGAAGATAAGAGAGGGAACTTTTTCAAGATGTAGTTAGCCATCACCTCTGCCCAATGTTATGGATAGATCAAAACGATGGCTGAGAATTGACCACTGGATTTGGCAACATAAAGACCCCCGATGACTTTGAAGAGATCAGTTTCTGTGGAGTGATGGGATGAAAGCCTGATTAAAGTGGGCTTAGGAGAAAACAGGAAAAGCAGAACTGGATACAGCAAGTCTATTCAACTGTATCATACATTTAATTGCAAGAGGAATGCAGAGGAATTGGACGACAGATAGTGAAGGTAGTATGATCAAGGAGGGAGGAGATAAAATTTGAGGGGTAGGTTAGGATATAGAAAAATATACATCAAAGCCTTCACACACACACGAGCATAAATATTCATTTTTAAATATAATAAGTTATTTTACTGTTTAGTTACATTATTTTGTTGTTGTTGTTTGGCAGTAAAAAAAAAAAAAGGTTTTTTCATGTTCTTAGAACATCTTGGAAATAATCTTACCTACAGCAAAGAACAAGTTGTTTGATTTCCCTGATATTTTTGTGTAATTTATTTCCTTGGTTTCTTATCTCAGCAAATGACTCACCCTTTTGGAGACAAAAGTATAAGCAACCATTCAACAGTGACTGAATTTATTCTCTGGGGATTCAGTAATCATCTAGACTTACAGTGTCTCCTTTTTATGGTATTTCTAGTCATCTATATGATCACTGTTTTTGGAAATCTCGGCATGATCCTGTTAATCAAGATTGACTCGCATCTCCACATGCCCATGTACTTTTTCCTCAGCAATCTGTCCCTTGTTGACTTCTGTTATTCTTCTGTCATTGCCCCTAATATGCTAGTAAATTTCTGGACCGACAACTTAGTCATTTCATTCAATGAATGTGCCACTCAGTTCTTCTTTTTTGGTTCCTTTGCTGGCATTGAGGGCTTCCTGTTGACTGTGGTGGCCTATGACCATTATGTGGCCATCTGCAAGCCCTTTCTTTACACAGTCACTATGTCCCCCATCTTAATGTCATGCTGGTGTTGGCCACATATTTTGCAGGCTTTATAAATGCTGCCATTCACACTGGCCTTACCTCCCAACTGTCTTTCTGCCACTCAAATGTCATCAACCACTTTTTCTGTGACATTCCACCCATCCTGAAACTCTCTTGTTCTGACACACGTGTCCATGAAGTTCTCATTTTTCTTTTGCCAGTTTTAATGAACTGAGCTGCCTCCTGACTATTCTCATTTCTTATCTCTACATCCTCATGACCATCTTGAGGATCCATTCAGTGAACGGGCAGTACAAAGCCTTCTCCACCTGTGCTTCCCACTTGATGGTGGTCACCATCTTTTTTGGCACAATCCTGTTCATGTATCTGTGACCCAGCTCCAGCTATGTGATGGACCAAGACAAAGTGGTGTCTGTGTTTCATACAGTGGTCATCCCCATGTTAAATCCTCTCATCTATAGTCTGAGAAACAAGGAAGTCAAAATTTCCTTAGGTAAAATTTTTAAAACAAGCTCTTTTTGCTTCTGTACTTAGATTCATCAAAGCATGGGATTTTAGGGCTCGGAGGTAACTTAGAAATGATCAGTCCTCTTCCATTCACCCTGGGTCCATTTCATTATGTACTGAGGCTTTTTTAAATTTTTCTTTTCTTTTTTATTTTTTGGGGGAGGTAATTAGGCTTATTTATTAATTTTTTAATCTCTGGAGGTACTGGGGATTGAACCCAAGACCTCGTGCATGCTGGGCAGGCACTCTATCCCTGATCTGTGACATCCCCCAGAAAGGCTTTTTTCTGATAGCAGAGTTGGACCAAATGTCCCAGGCATCCTGGGGAATATGGTCACTCTGCATAAATCTCACTTATTCCACAGAGCCTATATGCTTGAAAATAACCAAATATCCCATTTCAACTCCCTGTTCAGAGGTATAAAACCCAGTACTGGCATACCTCAGAGATATTGTGGGTTTGGTTCAAGACTACTCCAATAAAGTGAATAGCACAATAAAACAAATCACATTTTTTTTGTGGTTTCCCAATGCATGCAAGAGTTACGTTTATACTATAGTCTATTAGGTGTTCAATAGTGTTATGTCTTTAAAAAACAATGTACATACCTTAGTTAAAAATACTTTATTTGGGAAAACTGTGAACCATCATCTGAGCCTTCAGCGAGTCATAATATTTTATTGCTGGAGGAAAATATTGCCTCCATGTTGATGACTGCTGACTGATAAGGACGGCAGCTGCTGAATATTAGGTGGCAATTTCTTAAAATGGGACAACAATGGAGTTTGCCACATCATTTGATCCTTCCATACACAAACAATTTCTCTGTAGCATGCAATCCTGTTCCATAGCATTTTCTCCACAGTAGAGCTTCCTTCAAAATTGTAGTCAGTCCTCAAAAACTCTGCCACTGCTGTTTCAACTAAGTTCACATAATATTCTAAATTCTTTGCTCTCATTTCAACAGTCTTCACAGTATCTTTACCAAGAGTAGATTTTATCTCAAGAAACCACTTGCTTTGCTCATCCATGAGAAGCAGCTCCTCATCCGTTAAATTCTTATCATAAAGTTGTAACAACTCATTCCCAATTTCAGGCTCTACTTCTAATTCCAGTTCTCTTGCTGTTCCCGCCACATCTGCAGTTACTCCCCCACTACATTCTTGAACCCCTCAGACTTGTGGATCCCTTGAAGGTTGGGATCCATGTTTTCCAAACTCCTGCAAATGTTGATATTTTGACATCTTCCCAAGAATCACAAATGTTCTTAATGGCCTCCAGAATGGAGAATCCTTTCCAGAAGATTTTCAGTTTCCTTTGCCCAGATCCATCAGAGGAATCACTATTGATGGCAGCCATAACCTTACAAAATGTATTTCTTAAACAAAAAGACATGAAAGTCAAAATGACTCCTTGATCCTTGGACTGCAGAATGGACGTTGTGTTAGCAGGCATTAAAAACAAATTAATCTTGTTGTACATCTCCATCAGAGTTCTTGAGAGACTAGGTGCAACCTTGCTGAGTAACCATATTCTGAAAAAAAAGTTTTTTCTCTGAACAGTAGATCTCAGCAATGGGCTTAAAATAGTCAGTAAATCACACTGTAAAGAGATGTGCTGCCCTCCAGGCTTTGTTGTTTCATTTATAGAGCACAGGTAGAGTAGATTTTGTGTACTTCTTAAGGGCCCTACAACTTTTGGAATGGTGAATAAGCATTGACTTCAATTTTAAGTCACGAGCTATATTAATCTCTAACAAGGAAGTCAGCATGTCATTTGACACTTTTTGTTTTTTAACATTTTTTACTGATTTATAATCATTTTACAATGTTGTGTCAAATTCCAGGGTAGAGCACAATTTTTCAGTTATACATGAACATATATATATTCATTGTCACATTTTTTTCTCTGTAAGCTACCATAAGATCTTGTGTATACTGTCATTTGACACTTTTAAGCTGGAGACTTCTCTCTAACCAGGAAAGTTCTAGCTGATATCTTCCAATATAAGGATGTTTCATCTACATTGAAAATCTGTTGTTTAGTGTAGTCATCCTCATTAATTACTTTGGCTAGATCTTCTGGGTGTTATTGTAGGGTTATTAACTAACTTAATTCCAATATTGTTTCTCAAGAAATGGGAAGCCCTAGTAGAGGGAAGGAGATGGGGAATACTGGTTAGTGTAGAAGTCAGAGCACACACAATATTGATTAATTTTACTTATATGGGAACAGTTTGTGGTGCTATGAAGCAATTATAGTAGTATTTTTTTGTTTCACAATATTTTCTGTGTTGCAATTAATGCTTTTTCTGTCCTTCCTAAGAAATTTTTGATTACCTCATGATTATAAAGACTTTCTTCTATTTTTCCTTTCCCAAGAGGACTTGTAGACTTAGTATTTACATTTAGTCTTATGATTCACATCAAATTAATATAGAAATATTTGATTATGGTGTGATATAGGGATTGAAGTTAATTTTTTCTATATAGATATCAATTATTCCAATAATATACCCCATTGAAATACATTTGTATTTTTGTTCTAAAATCCATTCACTATATATGAGTGGACATATTTCTGGAATTTCTATTCTGTATCATTAATCTGTTTGTTATCTTTGGGTCTGCACATTGTTTTGAGTACTGTAGTTTCTTGTTAACTCTTAAAATTAGATAGTGTGAATTATTTAATAATGTTTCTTCTCTCTCATATTTGCTTTGGTGAATATAAATCTTTTTTATACATCTATATATTTTACAATCAGTTTATCCATTTAAAAAAAAGCCAATTGAAATGTAGACTGGACTGGCATTAAAACTATTGATCGATTTTGGAAAAAATGGCAACTTAAAAATATTAAATACTCCAAACCACGACATATATTTCTCCATTATTTAGGTCTTCTTTAATTTATCTCTGCAGTGTTTTATAGTTAAGTACATAACTCTTCCAGTTTTTTAATATTCATTATAAGTGGTTTATGCTTTTGTTGTTATTATAAGAGATATTAATTTTTTTCAGTTGTGGTTGGTTTCTACATAATAATGTAAATAATCTATGTATATTGATCTTGTAGTCATGTGACTTTCCAAGGCATACTCTTAATTTTACTTTTGCATATTAAAAAATATTTGGATGTATAACAAGATTTGATGTTAGTATATATTGCAAAATGTTCAGCACAATAAGTCTAGTTAATATTTCTTTTGCATATTTTAAAAGGAGACTCTATGTAAACTCTCATGTGACCTGTGAATAACCTGATTTTGTTTCCTCCTTTCCAATCAGTATAACTTTATTATATAGAACTTCCAGTACAATGTTTAATCTGCTATAACTCAAAAAATATAGCCAATTAAATAATCACAAAAACACAAGTAACAAATTTACAGTGGCAGTGGGATTTTTCCAACTATAAGGCTGCTGTGACATTTGTGTAACTAAAGTCATCAAGTGTTCTTTTAGCAGACATACGTCTATTAGTCATTGCAATTGAAGCAGAGTGATATTAAGGAAGGAATTCATGTCTTCAAGTATCATTTAAACACAATCATCTGAAGGCTTTCTAGAAAATAAAATGAGAATGCATAAAACTCTTTTTTTGAGTTAGCATCATACATCTAGGTAAAGTCTGTGCCCTCTAATCTTATTCATTGTGATATATAAAAAAAAAGCATCAAATTCTTGTTGTGGGTTTCTGATCAAGGGATCCCATACTGAAAAGTATTGATACTTTGCCCTTCCAGATCTGAAAGAGCAAATACACTACCTTTCGGCTACCCATTCAGTTACTGTCGAGCAGTCCTATCTCTTGTAAAAAGCTTTTGTGAATGTTATGATTATTGTAATGCTATTATATTTTAAAATATATCATAAAACACATACATAAGTACTTTAGGCAAAATTTTCCTTCAAACTAAAAGCTGACATTCTGCTTAAAGATGGGCCAAATCTTCAACTACTTTTTTTTATAAAACAAGGACTCTCCACGTTAAGGGAACAGGAAATGTGCACGTTACAATCCTATAATGAGCTCTAAAATCAAACAAAAAACTGTTATTTCATGGGAATCCTTAAGCAATAGATTTTATTCTTTAAGTTGTATTATTTTATTTTTGCAAAGGATCAGGAAACAGCACATCAAAGTTGAGATACAGAAGTCTTTCCACCTCAATTTGAAAAATACATGATAGTGCTCAAATATTCTCTGATGTGATACGTTGGTAACAATCTGCATTTTTGTATTGCTATACAGATTTATCTCATTGGCTGCTTTCTCACAGTGTAACCCATCATTTGGAGATCTAACACAATTAAAGATGCCTCTCTTGGTGACAGTACACTTTTAAGTCCTGTGACTGTGTTGACTGGAATTAGCAGTGTCCTGGAAGATACAGACTAGCAAGGTCATCTCTTAATTCCTTATTCTCTAACAAACATGGTGCCAAGAAATTGATACTGTCCAAATAATCTTCATTCCACTTTGAAACCTCCTCCTAAATCACCAGCTTTATGAATCATCAATTTTATGAATGATCTTGATACTCAGACTGATCTTTGTTTCCTAGAGTATTGATGAAATTAACTCATGAGGGCAGATTGGTTCAAGGATAAGCCCACGATGCCACCCTCCAAATGAGCCTTCCCCCTGACTTCCTTCCTCCCATGGCTCACTTTTCTGTTCCTCACACTCTGCTCCTCAAATCTTGCATCTCTTTTATGTTCTTACTTTTCACTCTTATTAGATGACTTTACCTCAGTGTTTATGGAGAAACACTGAAGCCTTCTGATGAGGATAATCTCATTTTTATATACTAAAAATATAAAACTTATCTACCCACATTCTCCTCCTCCCATATTCCATAAAAGTGATGGCTGATTTCTCAATCTGTGTTAAAGATCTCAGGCACTAAGTACTGAACAGAATACACAGATGTTTGGCAGAGGTTTTGGCTTCAAAGAATAATCTGAGGCCTCAAAGCATCAAAGGTTATATCTTTGAGAAATATAAACTACTTTAATTGGCTTTTTAAATTTATTTTAAAAATACTCTAGGGAATGTTCCTAAGAAATGTATTATAAATCTTCCCACCTTGTTTTTAGAAAATATAGTAAGTCAGCTTTGACATGTAGGTCATTTTTCTACATTTGTTCACTAAAAATAAGTTTGTTCTTTTGTTTGGAGGTTAATATCCCACCAATGGAGGGAAAAAAATCTTTTCTTTCATTGTACTTCATTTTTCTATTCATATGTTAATATTTAATGGCTTCTCTAAAAATAAATTATTATATGCAGGCTCTTCTGATGTATATGTGAAAACTAAATAAAATAGCCTTAGGGTGCAGTTATTAATGAACATTTTTTCCAGTTATATCTTATTTTCTTCAAAAAAAAAAAAATAACTAACAAACCGGAGACAGTGGATCCAGCTGGGAACTAAGTCCACGTTTAAACATTATCCTAATGTGCGTCCCTAAACATATTTCTTTTATATGTTAGTTGCAAAAAATGGGGACAAAGAAAACTTCCACATTTTTCTCCAGATACTTGAAGTCTTTATTTACTGTTCCATTTCTTCCTTCTCAGAGAGACCTTTGCTGAATGGCCATCTAAAGCACCCCACCTTAATAATATTTTCTTCTAAGTGAAATTCTGTTGTGAATCCTTGGCTGTGTGTTTAGTATCTATTCCTTCCCCTACAATATATGCTTATGAGGCTGGGGAATTTCTTCACTGCTGTAACCTCGGAATTTAGAACAGAAAAAAAATCAGTATTTGCAGTGTACATAAATAATGAGTGGGTGAATTTATCAAGCAGAGAGGACAATTCTTCATTCTGTAATTTAGCCATATAGCAAGAGATAAATTTACTAATTCAACATCCTCTGAATGCAATTAAGACAGACAAATATGAGTTTCAAGTGAAAATGCTGTACTGAGTGTGTCTTCTATTTTGTACATGAAACACTAGTCTATCAAAGCTGGAGGGAACCTAGAAATTCAGACCTCTTCATTTGTCCATTTGAATGATGCAAATGATCTACTGCTTTTCATATCTCATTTTTATTCCTTTGGCTTTCTTTTTCACAAAATTTGAAAAAATACCAAATATGAAGCTTTCCAAGAAGACAGGTATAAATTGTACACACACAAATACACACACACACACACACACACACAAATAAGACAGAAAGAGTTTGGAACTGTGTGTTTGAGATATATAGGGAAAGAGTTAACACAGAGACATTAAGTGAAAATAATTATGGAAACACTCTGATGCATTTGTTGAGAAGAGTAATTTCCCCAGAGATAAATAGATCAAAAGTAAATGACACAAGAATGGAATAAATGTAGAGTCTGGGTTAGACAGAATTCTTCATCTTTTTTGTCAATTCAGTTTTTCAAGGGACAAGAAAATGTCTTCCCCAAACCACACTCTGGTGACAGAATTCATTCTCCTGGGACTCACAGACAACTCAGTGTTTGAGAAGACCCTGTTGGAGTGTTTCTGGTGATCTACCTAGTCACGCTGGCAGGGAATCTGGGCATGATCATGCTGATCAGGAACAATGCCCACCTCCAAACCCCCATGTACTTCTTCCTCAGCCACCTGTCCTTTGTAGACATTTGCTATTCATCCAACATCGCTCCAATATGCTATACACTTTCCTCTCAGATCAGAAGACCATCTTCTATGCCAGATGTTTCACACAGTGTCTGCTCTTCATTGCCCTGGTGATCACAGAGCTTTATATCCTTGCTTCAATGGCGTTGGATCGCTATGTGGCCATTTGCAACCCTTTACATTACAGCAGCAGGATGTCCAAGAGCATCTGCCTTTCTCTAGTCACTGTCCCTTATTCTTGTGGCTTCCTTCATGGGCTCTCTCAGGCACTGCCGACTTTCCACCTGTCCTTCTGTGGCTCCCATGAAATCAACCATTTCTACTGTGCTGACCCTCCTCTCATGATGCTGGCCTGCTCTGACACCCGAGTCAAGAAGATGGCAATGTTTGCAGTTGCTGGTTTTACCCTCTGCAGCTCTCTCCTCATCATTCTCCTGTCCTACGTTTTCATCATGGTCAGCATCTTGAGGATCAGCTCTACAGAAGGCAGGCACAAGGCCTTTTCTACTTGTGGTTCCCACCTGACAACAGTCACTATATTTTATGGAACCCTCTTTTGCATGTACTTAAGGCTCCCATCTGAGAAGTCTGTAGAGCAGTCCAAAATAATTGCAGTCTTCTATACTTTTTTGAGTCCAATGCTGAACCCGTTGATCTACAGTTTACGGAATAAGCACGTGATCTATGCCATGAAGCAAATGGTTAAGGGAAATCCCTTTCACAGAACTGCACTTTAGCCATCTGTTTGTAAATACTAAGTATCTGTAAGAACATAGTGATTCCCTCCAAAAGGAAACCTAGTCCTTTATAGTCATAATTTGTCTTCATAAAATCTCCTCAAAATTAATACCTTCAAGACAAATTATTTTAATACAAACTTTAATGTTGAAATGAAAATATAGTTTCTTTATTGGAGAACCTCTGAAAATAAATTGAGTAATATTCAATAATTCCATATAACAATTTAACATCTTTACATATTTGAGTGTAAATATTATAATTAACTCATTGTGATGGTAACATTAGAAATTCATCTCATTTGAATTTAATGGTCTGCAGAATTACCGTGAGGTTCTAAACTGAGTTTTGTTTTACACTTCATTTTTTAGAAATGTTATGAGCTAATTTCTTCTTCAATCTGTGATATAGAACAATGGCTCCAGTGCCTAATTAATCTCTGGATTCATCTTGGGGAAATTTTAAATATATGGATCTCCCAATGCTTTAAACTTTAATTTAATTTTCCCCCCAACTCACATCATAGATATACTGAGAAACTTTTTGTCCATTTGTAAATACTGGGTTATGCCCCTCCATATTGAAAATAAAAATTGTCAATATCTCCATGAGTTTCCAGGGATATGGATCCAATTCAGTCATCAAAAAGTACAATGGTATTCTCGTTGTAATTTTCATGTAGTAGCGCTGACTCAGGTCTACTTTATCAAGAGTTAATAGAGTCTATCAATTGACCTGTAGATAGAAAAAATGCCTTGAAACAATATACAGATGAATAAGTGTCTACCCATCTCTCTGGAAGAGAACATCCAATGTTTACTTTGGTTTATAAATCTATCTGTGAAACATTATTTTTTAGATAAGACTATTCTAGTCATTCTCAAATTTTCAATTGAGAAAATCAATAGTATAGAAGTGTATATAAAGAGATATGTGAATCATTCACATTGTACATGCATTAGTGGTCAACCAGATGATTGCAAATTGAAAAACCAATTTAACTTTCTTTAAACTGCTTTAAATGTTTGTATTCTAATATCGTGCACTCTGTTTTTAACTAAGACCACAGTACTAAGTGCTTATATGAACCAATGTCTAAATTTACTATAATGTGTTCAAATTAATTTCCAAAAAATCATCCAGATGACCTGCAGTTTTAGAAACCTGAACTTCATTCTTAAGTCTCAGTTGATTGAATAGACTGATTCTATTGAATATTTTCATTATAGATAAATAAATATGGGGACAGATGTGAGAAAGTAGCATTTACCAATGGTATGCCCCAAACCAAAGTAAAATTCCTATATGTATTTGTTATATTTTTTCAATAAATTGATACACTTATATACTCTTATAATTAATAAGACACAGTTGGAATATTATGCCACATACAAATTTGAATATTGATTTTTACTTGATAATATAATGTTTGTTTTTTCATACAGACTAAATTTTAGTGAACATAATTTTTAATGTAGTGTAATACATAATATCAAATCATACTTAAACTTAATTATAAAAATATTACATATCTGTTGTAGAAAATAAAATTGAAAATACTGAAAGCTATTTCAATTTTGGAATAAAATGTAGTTTCAATTTTGAATAAAAGCACAATTTATTTGTAATCTCTTATTAAAAGAGAGCTTCTCTCTGCATTTGACGTATTTTTTGTTTATTCCAGAAACCATTATTCTATCATATTTATCCTGTTTGTTTTTACGATTGTCTCATATATCTATGTATATATCCTTCTGATTTTTCCTTTAGGATAGATTCCTAAATGTGGAAATGCTGACTTAAGTGCTAAATTTTTCTGTGGGTAAATTTTTCTCCAGAAGGCATCAACCATGTACACTTATGACTAGTAATGTTTGAGAGTAAACATTTCACTGTACCTTTCTTTTTCCTTTTTTTTTTTAATTGAAGTATAATTGATTTACAGTATTATATTAGTTTCAGGTGTACAACAGAGTGATTCAATGTTTTTATGGATTATACTCCATTTAAAGTTATTGTATATGAGTTCATTAGTGTCTCCTTTTTTTCCTTTTTTTAAATTACAGATATGAGTGATATAATACGTTATTTTCTTTCTCTTTCTGGCTTACTTCACTTAGAATGATGATCTCCAGGTCCATCCATGTTGCTTCAAATGGTGTTATTTTATTCTTTTTTTATGGCTGAGTAGTATACAAAATGGAAACAGACATAGTAAACAATCATGTTTACTGTGGGAAAAGAGGATGGGAGAGGATAAATTTGGGAGTTTGAGATTTGTAAATATTAACTACTACATATAAAAATAGATAAAGAAACAAGTTTCTTCTTTACAGCACAGGAAACTATAGTCAATATTTTGTAATAACTTTTAGTAAAAAAGAATATGAAAATGAATATATGTATGTATATGTATGACTGGGACATTATGCTGTACACCAGAGATTGACACATTATAATTTGAATATACTTTAATTTAAAAAAAAGAAAAAAAGAAAGTGATAGCAAAATCTCCACCTTACTCCTTGTGCTGTACAATGTTTTACTGCAACTTACTTATTTTATGCATAGTAGTTTGTACCTCTGATCTCATAGCCCTGTCTTGCTCCTTCCCCTGTCCTTTCCCCATTGGTAGCCACTAATTTGCCTTCAGAATCCCTCTGCTTTGTTACATTCATTCATTGTAATTTTATTAATGTTAGAAAATAGTAGTTAAGATTATTAGCTTCTCTGTTGTCTCAACTGAAATTCTGAGGAAAGGAATTTTTAAAATGGAACAGAAGAATTCAATATATATATATATTTAACCAGTAAAGGACATACATTAGTTAAATATTTTCACAGCCATATTTTACAGAAGTATCTTGAATATTTGAGATACAATGTTGTTGTATGTTGTAATATTACATATAAAATTTTTCTCACATTTTAACCCATTTCCCACTGCTGTTTGTTAAGCAATGCTTTATTTTCCCACAATTTGTGATTTTATCTTCTCTGTACAATGAATGAATCTTTTTATTTCTTCTTTGACCAATCTATAAGTATTTTAAGTTAAATTCTTGTAATTTATGTGGATTTAAAACACACTTTAATTCCTAGTAGAGAAATTCCATATTCATTATTTTTCCCTTTCAAATTTATCTCAGGAGAATACAAAGCAGATATTGCTAGCTATCCAATATTTTCAACCCAGAAATTATGTATATAGTGGTTCAATTTATGAGCTATATGCATACATATACATAAAAACAAACAATTGAATATCACCAACACATGATAAATATTTACTGTAAATTACTGGAAAATGTTCAAACATATTTTATTATTTGTAATATTGCTATAGACCTACTGCATAGCACAGGGAACTGTATTCAATTTCTTATAATAACATATAATGGAAGAACATCTGAAAAGAAAATGTACATGCATAACTGAATCACTTTGCTGTAGACCTGAAACTAACATTGTAAATTAACTACATGTCAATAAAATTTTCAAAAATTAAAATAGTAGTATCGCTATAGTTCAGTCCCCAGATACAAAGAGCAGATGTATGGAATGGGGGCTTCAGGGAGGGCAGCTTAGGGATGAAATGTACAGGTGACTTAATTTTTTTTTGCCAGAAAGGTCGTGGCCTATAAATGAGGAGGAAATCATGTAACCTAGGGACATTAATGCTGTTTAATTATCAACATTTCTAAAAACATATTTTTGCACCATCCCGGTGTCCATAATGTAACATAGTTTTCCAACAAAGATATCTAAATACAGACTCCTATTCCTACTGGAATTTCCTTTTGCCAACCACTGCCCCTCTAAAGAACTGACATGCCATGCATACCCTCAACTGTGAGTCAGTCACTGAAAAAATTCCGTGTTGATCAAAACTGAAATAACTGAAATATTTCTGCAATGTGAAAGGATGTCTCTCAGCTTAATAGCAGTGCAAGAAATTCACAATAGAAGTCACTTGAATTTGATCATAAAACAATTTAAAATTAAGCAGCACCCAACAAGTTGACAAAAGGTTTTACTTCAAATAAAACAAAGTGGAGACAGTACCAAAATATAAGTTCATAGAAATCATTCAAATAACAACATGTTGAAGGCTATGAATAGAAAATTGATAAAAATTTTAAAATGTTAAAATTAGTGAGTAAAACTCTTGGTAATAAAAATATGAATTAAATACTGTTTTGTGTATTATATTTAAGAGAGTTGAAAGACTGGCACTTTTTTGTACATTGATGATGTCAGGAAAAATAGTAATACATTTTTTTCTAGAAATTAATTTAACATTATGTTTTTAGGAGCCTTAGAAATGAACACTTTTACTCAGTCTACTTTTCAGCATGTGCTGAAGGAATAGTAAGAAACTTAGGTGAAGATTTTCATCATAATGTCAGTTTTATAGTTGAGAAAAAGGGAACCACTGACATATTAATGCAGGCAGACCTCACTCTCCGTGATCTCCTATAAATGAATCTGGTGGAACCTGGAAATGTGTCTTTGCTTTGCATGGAACTCTGTGACCACAGCATATTCAAAGTGAGGCCTGCCTACATTTAATACACAATTAAGCACAGACATATGCAAATAGAACTGAGTCCTGCTGTATGTAACTAGAACCCCCGGAAGGTTGTGCTGGCTGTGATCTTAGAGGAGAGTTTAAATATTATGTGACATGTTTTGCACTAGAATGTATACAGACATTAAAACAAAGAAGTTCCCAATTTAAAAAAGGACAAATTATTTTATATGTATTTTTATGAAAAAGAAGGGTACTTCAATATATACATTATGATAGTTTATAAAATACTAGGGTTAAGAAAAAATTAAAACTTGTTCTTTATGTCTTATGCACCCATTTCCCATGATAAACAATTATTGCTTTATAAGCACAAAAACAAAAAGTACATATATCCAAACTCATCGAGGGGGAGAAAGTAAAGCTCAGTGGTAGAGTGCATGCATAGCATGCACTAGGTCTGGGTTCAATCTCCAATACCTCCATTAAAATAAATGAATAAATAATCTACTTACCTCCCCCACTAATAAAAGGGGATAAAAAGAAATTTAAAAAGAAAAAATAACCAACAAACTATCCATATCCCAAGATATAAAATTAAAGAATATTTATTTATTAATGTTAGAATTGGAATATGAAAATAGGAAAAAAAAGCAGGGACTCAAATATGTTCTGTAAAATTGTTGAACTGGATGGCCACTCAGGGTCCTTCTAAATCAAGCTTGTATTATTTTTCCCTTTAAATATATTGTTCTTCAGGATAGGCTGAGATCTTCAGAGGTAATCAGAGCTATCCTTATGTGTCTGTTAGGAGTGAGTGATGAGGGCCACTGACTGTCAATTTCTCTACCTACAATGTTTTAATCTGGAACCCCAATTTTTGTTTCATTCAGAAGTTTACTTCTCAAGAGAAATTTCCTCTGGATAAAGGCTCTTTTCTTCTTGAGATTAAATATCACTGTCATTGTAGCTAGCACACTATGAAATTGAGAAAAAGTAAAATAAGTAAAAGTTGAGTTCCAACAAATTGTATTTGATGCATGAATGCTTTCTGCATTGCATTTATATCTACAATATTCACACATGCACACAATCAAATGAGACTCCCAAGGCCATTAAGGATGTGGGGAAACTAAAGTGTTCATTGGCTGGTGTTGCTTTCTTATATCACTGCATTCAAAATGAGAGAAATATAAAGCAACAATGAATAAAATGGTGGAAATCTATCTTAATATAATAACTGATCAGAAGCAATAAATTACAGGTGTAAAGATTTTCCTAAAGAGGCAAAAGTAAAAACTCCCCTAATTATTAAAAGGAGGTGGTGAACTATATATGTCATGTCAGTGTTGTTACATTATGCTTTTAAATAAAGGTCAGTTCCAAAGAGTATCAAGCAGCCTGAAATATGCTTATGCTACAATTTAGTTGCAAAACACTAAAACCAAATTTCATGCATATTAAACTAGATGTTATTTTAAAATTGTTTGTGGCGAGATGTGACCTGAAAAGAGATGTGTAAAACTGTGGCACAAACAATTGTTAATATTGTAGGGACAAGATTATATAAATATCTTATTTAAGAAATGAAAATTCTAAATCAGGAATGGGTATCTCATATTAATAAGGGTGTTTTATTTAAAGGAAATGAAATGAATCATTGGGTCATTAAAATGTAAAACATCAGGTTTTTGATTGAAAGAATAAACATATATGGGTCTCCATTCAAGCAAAGTAGACATAAAAATTCATCAAAGATTTATTCAGAGCAAACACAGAAAATTAGAGAAATGAGATTTTTCTGAGAAGATAATCAGATTTCTTTAAGGAATATACATAAGATGTACCAGGGAAGAAAACCAGTTTCTTGAGGAAATTTACTACAATGTGCATCACTTTGCTGGTGAGAGCAGCTTAGGGATGCTCCATGCTGGTGATCTAGGAAGTGAAAGGGAGAACTTCTCTGCTAACTAACCAAGTGGAAATGAGTTCCTGAGTGATGCTAAAACCATGAACCGGCTGAATCGTAGACAACTGACTTCTGCTGTCGTGATTCCTGCCCACCGTCATTTCCACTCAGCTTTGCCATTCTGTTTCCATAGACTCTCACTCGACCCCAAGCCCTGCGTGCATATAAACTATGACTGCTGTTCCAGAGAGTTGCATCCCAATGTTGGCAGAACCAACAAGGGATACTTTTGGATTGTTTTGAGGGATTCTTTCTTCTTTTATTGGGAAACTGGTAAGATAGAGCTTTTCCCCATCGTACCAAGGCTTCTCTAAATACCCTTCTCAAAGCCTGTTTCACATCCTTGTTTCTCAGGCTGTAGATAAATGGATTTAGCATGGGACTCACAAAAATACAAAACACTGAGACAATTTTCCCTTGTTCAACAGATTGCTCATTTGCTGGTCTCAGATACATGCAGAACAGGGACTCATAGAACATAGAGACAGCTGTCAGGTGGGAGACACAGGTGGAGAAGGCTTTGCCCTGCCCTTCACTGGAACGGATCCTCGTGATGGTGATGAAAACAAAAACATGGGGGATGAGGATTATGAGAAGGGAACCTGTGAGGTTAATCCCAGTGGACACAAACAGGGCGGTTTGCTTTACGTAAGTGTTAGAACACGTCAACATTAACAGGGCTGGGTCCACACATTAGAAATGGTTGATGATGTTGGATCCACAAAAGGACAAGTGAGAGGTCAGTATCACCTGCATTGTGACCACTATGGACCCCCAGAAGTAGGGGAGGATGACCAGGCAGATGAAGAGTGGCCTGGACATTCTGCTGTTGTAATGTAGGGGACTGCAGATGGCCACGTACTTGTCATAGGCCATGGCACCAAGCATGTAATACTCAGTAAGGAGCAGGGTCACAAAAACAAAACATTCGGCCAGACATCCCGTGTAGGAAATGGTCTTCTTCTCAGATAAGAAGTGTGCAAGCATCTGAGGAGAGACATTCGTAGAATAAAACATATCTACGCACGCTAAGTGGGTGAGGAAAAAGCACATGGGGGTTTGCAGCTGGGAGTGAATCTGATTAATAAAATCATCCCAAGGCTCCCGGCCAGTGTGATGAGGTAACTCAGGAGGAAGGCCACACAGAAGACGGGCTGCAGGTCTCGGTGAGTGGTCAGTCCCAGCAGAACAAACTCGGTGGCCTCGGGGCCATTGCACCAGGGAAATAGCTTCATTTTCATATTCTCTTTTAAGAGAAGAATGATTTTTCATGTGTAAAAAAGAGAAATTAATTGTGTGCAATTCAAGAATAGATAAAAATGGATCAGCACCCCAAAAAACTGGTTTTGAAAACAAAGGTTTCAATAAGTTTTTACCTCCTTCAGAGATGGAGGAGTTTTAGCAGGTGCCTCCCGCGGTTGGTGGTGCTGCTTAAATGGGAAAATATATTTGATAAACATACTTTGAAGTCCATGTACCACCTGTGCTGGCTGCTTTGCAACACCCACCTTACCTTTGAAGTCCATGTACCACCTGTGCTGGCTGCTTTGCAACACCCACCTTACCTTTGAAGTCCATGTACCACCTGTGCTGGCTGCTTTGCAACACCTACCAACACGTCTGAACCTGAGTTGGCTCTTTCATGTCCCTCTTTGGAATCAGAACCTCAGATGCTCAAACATAACTGCTGCCCGTGTCTGACCATGACATCAGTGCTCAATCAGGGAGGGAGTGGAGGGGGTGACTGGCTTTCTGGAGATTGGTTCTATCATTGCCAGTGCAGGCACACCTGCTGTAACTGGAGTGGCATATACTCCTTGAGAGCCTCATTGTATATTTATTCAGATTCAGTTTCTTCCTGATTTCTTACTTATTCTCCAACAGCAATCAACCTCTTGGGTCCTTTGAATTTCTCTTCATCCTGTCACCTTTGTTTCAAACCAACAATTGATAGTCTGCATTTTTCTTCCCCCAGTACTCCTTATGATTTCACTAATCCTCTTTGTGTCCCACAAAATCCCAATTTATTTTGTATTATATGTTTAATATTCATTGTATTGTATATTTAATATTCCTATTTCAGTTAGCCTCATACCTTTGATGTCACACCTTCCATCTAAACTAGCAGGAAATCTCTGCTCTACTTCAGCACATTGCCTATTGAATCTTAGAACAGCTTGTCAGCATCTCCTCCACTACCAGTCAGGTCTAAGATGAAATTATCTCTTGCCAAAGCTACTGTTAATGATTTTCTTCTTCCAGTTGGAAACTTTCTATCCTCCAACACAAGCCACTGATCTTGTTATAAACATAAATCACATCCTGTTAGTGACCTAAAGTGTTTGGCTAACGTTCCATCACACTTGGGCTAAAATCTTCACTTCATACCAGGATCCACAAGGACTTACGTGATCTCTTCCATCACTCCAAACACTTCCACCACTTTCCCTTCAGTCCTTTTTTTCCTGCCACAGTGACCTTCTGGTCGTTCCTTAAACATGCTGAGCACATTCCTGCCTCAAGGCCTGTGCACACACTGGTCCCTCTGCCTAAAATATTCTCCCCTCAGACCTGTAAGTGACTCATTCCATCGCTTCATTTAGGTTTCTCTTCTAATGACTGCCTCCTCTGAAAGGCTGGCTTGACCACTTGTCTAAGTGACTCCATTTCACATAGCTTTTTTACCATGAACTATGATCTATCTTTTCTACCATTGATCACTTCTGAAGTTATTATTTACTTACATAAATAAGTTTAGTTTCATGTTTTGTCAGCCCTCCCATGTTTAGAATTTTAGGGAATTTCTTTGGGCCATATCCCCAGAATTTGGGCAAATGCTTGAATCGTGGTCAATGAGTAGGATCCATTAGTTGAATGAATGGATGGAATGAGTAATGTACACTTTTCCACTCATGTCACCTGACTTTTCCTGGTATGTAGATTTCTTACTTACCTGATGATACCAGTGGATACTGAGTTACTACACAAGGCAATGTAAATCTGCTTTGATTATTACGGAGGGAGCAATGCTATCACTTTTCAATGTAATACTGAATTGAAAAAACCTAACAGAAGCCTTTCCAGATGAGGAAGGAAAGGTGTTCACATATTTTTTTCTTCTCACCTTTAGCCTTACACTCATCCAAATCCCTTTAAATTTTTCTCTTAAAAATAAGTGTCTGAAATCATTAAAGGCATATGGAGTGGGAGTATATTTTCTTGTAGCAAATTTTTAGGTTATAGGCTTGGAGAAGGAAAACAAGTTAAAAGAGAAATATATCTTTAAAATTCCTCAAATTAGCTAAAGCTCCACATCTAAGCCTGCTCTTCATCTTAGCTGTGTTGGAAAATGCATCTGTAACTAAGGTCTGGAGTGGTGGTAAGGCCTGCCTGACCTCCTGATACATCACAAGTCACCTGCTGTCTTTGGCAGAAGGAGTCTGGACTTTGTCTGCCTCCTGTTTGGTCTCAATCTGGCAATCTTATAGTCACTACTAATTCCATTTTGTGTTCCAAAGAAGAAACAGTAAGAAAACAAGCAGTATTTCTTATGAGTTCTTGATTTTCAGAACAGTCAGACTTACCTGTGGAGAACAGTGGTTTCTTGGCCTCCATGAAGGTCCCCAAATAGGGGGGTTTATATCTGAATGGGATCCAGCCCTGAAGGATTCATCAAGAAATCACCCATGGAACGTCATTAGAACTCCCTCCAGAGGTGCTGACTGAAAGTTACATCTTAATGAAGCAGATCTTAATTTATGGGTTAATCATTAGATGTACATAGTGTCTTTTAGAAAATGCAAAAACACATCCTACTGATTTTGATACTGAAAGTAGTTCTTGGGCACATAAAAAACTATTCCTCCCTTTATACTAAAAGGTCTCTGCCATGTGTCTGTGTACCTTATCCTCAGCTGAGATAATGTTTCCCTCTTCCGAGTGCCCACTGTTGTCTCTAACTCTCTTGTGGTCCATGCCTCCTTCTTAACTTTTCTATTCTTTTAAGGACAGTAATTGTCTAAGGACAAAATTAACACCAATTTCATCTGCTATCCCCAGTAGCAATCTGTAAACACTTTGAGTGCATATTTAATCTTTAAAGAAGAGTTACTGAATAAAAAAATAATGATGCTAGGCAGAAAGTTGTGAATTCATGGACTTTCGTGTAAACTGTACATTATCCCATTTTTGTGAGTAATCTAAGAACATTTCATCTTGTGAATTAAAACACAGGGAATCAGTTTTTAGACCCTCAGATCCAACTGAAAGATCAGTTTAAATGAAATTAATTCAAGTAGACATTAGCATAGACCACTTATCCAAAGATATTTTAATTCATGACTACTGATATATATTAACTCACACAGTATTTTTCTTTAGGCCTTATCTACATTAGTGCTCGAAATTAGAGTCAAGTCCTAGTATTTCTGACCAGATGTATAATAATCCTACTATAAATAAGAAAAATAATGCAATAATATTATAACTTCTGTATGATTAAGCCAATCTTCCTCTCTTTAACTCCATCTACCATTCACTACTCACATAAAAAAATGTAGATTATTACAGAAAAAAATAAACAGCAGTAAGTCTTGCCTTTGGGCATAGGCATACTAATAATCCATTTTAAAAAATGATTTAAGGCCTTAGGAGAGCTCTCTGAGCCTGGTTGTCCCACACTACTTGCTGGAGGTGTGGCCCTGAGTCAGTCTGGTGGGCAGCCACAGCGGAGTAAACCTTGGGTTCACACAGCAGTTCATCCACACTTGGACTTGGGTTAATGCTCCGACAGTTTCTCATTTTCATGAGACATAAACAGCACCCAGGTTTCCAAAATTCCACATCTTCCTAATAGAGGAATAGGCAAATAGCTAAATGGGATGACTGGGACATGTGCACCAGTGAAGCTGAGAACCCACAGCAGATGTTCTAGGCCAGGACTCATGATGTAGACAGAGCAGACCTAAGCAGGGTCTGTAATTCCCTTAAGAGCCAAGATGCAGCCGGGTTAGCAGGGAGTGTCAGCAGGGAAGGTCAGCAGGCCCTGTCCAGCCCAGAGGGAATAGTGACCCCAAATTGCACTGGTCCTGGTGGCCAGCAGCAGAGCAAACAGTAACCATCCATGTCAGAGACCAAGACAGACCAGAGAGAAGCAGGAAGATAATGAGTGCAGATCAAAGCCTCCCTTTCTAGTGCTGGGAGGCCTCCTCAGTCATATGAGGGAAAAAAGATGAGACTATGAAGGGCTGGCCATTGCCTTGAAGGGAAGGATCCACCAAAAGAGTTTATTTAAATTATTGACTAAGTCCAAAGCTGCTCTTTAAAAGAAAACCACACTTCACAAGTTCATGTATGTAATTACACCTTAACGTAAGGCCCCAGGTAATATAATTAAAGATATTGGGCCATTAACATTTTTTTCTGAAAAGATGAGTGAAATATATATAATTTTTATACACTAATTCCCATAAAATTGCAAGGAAGAAACAAAAGCTCTTGGGCAAAGATCTTGCAGATTAGGGAAAAAAAAAAGCCATGTTTCAACAAACCTACTGGACAAAAACTATTTTCAGAATAATAAAATAAAGAACTTGAAATGGATGAAAGTTCTCCTATAATATTATAATTTATTCATAGTTTATAACACTTGGGCCTAAATACATGCCACTGTCAAATCCTTCATTAAATATGTTGGTTAGAAGAAATTATGTTTCAACAAGTAGTTAAGAAATTATGTTTCCTCATTAAAGTGACATATTGGGTTCATTACAGAAATTCAAATTTGCTCACTAATCTTATGATAGTTGACATGTTGAGATGGTTTTGCAGATGTTTTTACAGTCATCTTCAGCCTTATAATCTTGGATACATGCCCTTGGTAGTCTCCATTATCTCTGGATTTTCCTAAATTCAGGTTGAACAAATAGAACTAATTGGTTTTATAGTTGATTCACTAATAAAAAACACACACTAAAAACTTGTTTTACCATCTCTCTGCTCAGCTGGATTGGACTCCTGTGGAAGAGGAGAGCACTTCCAGAAATTTTCAAGCTACATTTTCACATTTTCTTTACCCTGTCTGGCAGTGGAGCATGTATATTTGCAACCCTCTTAGCATGACAGCTGGTATCCTCTGCTGAGTGCTTATCAGATAGCAGCCATGAGTGTGCTAAGTACTGAGAAATGGTTGTACACATTCATTGCCAAGGAAAGACAAAGTTTATTGAACATTTGCAATGTCCTTGTGATACAGATATTGTAAAGTATTTCTTACAGATTAAAGACCTGAATATCAGAGAAATTAAATCAATTTTTCCTAGAACACAGAGCTAGGTTTCAAATCAAATACTGCTGTCTTATGTATTTCTGGGCTGGCTCTGAAATCACTCCAAACCATAGGGGTTTAGATGTTTAATAGTAAGTTATGTTTCAGATTTCTCAAAATTTAGGAATATATATACATATATTCATTACATAGACATATACTTATATACAAATGTATGCATTATATAATATATATTATAAATATATTATGATTTCTATACATCTAGGCACAGAGGACTGGTACTAGGCTGACAGTGTGCTGGCAGTGGATGAGATAAAAAGTGGGCAGAGCCGTTACTTACTTTTCTTGCATCTTTCAATTCCAGATCATGGCACTTCCTTAAAGTTGAAATTTTTATTTAAGAAATGAATTAATAAAAGTTGATTGGCTTTTAAGAAAGGTGATCTCCCAATAACTGTCAAAGTAATGTTGCAAACTCCTCTAAGGTTACTTTTAATTGCAGGAATTCCTTCCTTCTTCTCTTCTCCTCCTCCATCTCAGTAATCTTCCATCTTCTCCTCCTCCTCCCCATCCTTCTCCTTCTTCTTCCTCATGTGGGAAAATTTGACTCTTAAGGCATTTAAAAAGTCAAGGAGGTGATATCTGGCTGTGGGAGGGAGTGGGAGGAGGAAATCAAGGATGACGGAGACTTCTGGGATGTACACAGGTGAACGGGGGTGCCAACTGCAATAACAAGGATTGAGGCAGAGGTTTTTAAATGACTTTGGAGGAAAAGAGACTGAAGGACATTTCTGATTTCTCTCCATCGACCCCCACAGGCTTGCTGTGGTAGGGTGAATGGAGATTGGTGAGATGATGAAAAGCATCATCTGCAGCTGCCTGGCTGTCAGTACAAGACATCCTCTTCTCTATGTGACTGACACGTGTGTCTCATCTCAGTCAGATGTGCTGATGTGTCATGGCTCTGGAAAGGGAAGGAGGAGAGCAAGAGTTGTCTCACTGCTCTGCTGTGCCCAGGTGACTTCCATCCAGAGGAGAGGGGCAGGAAAGCATGTCTAAGCCACAGTTCTGAAACCGACTTTACCTGTGGCGATGCCAGTAATATTAATATCTGACTCCCCTGTGTAGTGTTCCGCCAAATCAGGAGCCAGAAGGAGGGTGATTCAATGACCCCTTTAACATCCAACAATGATGAAGCCAGGGATATCTCAAACTTTAACAAGAGGAGTAATTATTATTACAATAATGACTATTACTGCTCCAACTTCCAATGTAATATTTATTGAGTAAGTACCATGTACCACTCTCACCTGAATAAGGGACATGGAATAAAACAAAATGCTACTCAGACGGTTTAACTGAAGGGAATTTAAGGAAAAGACAGAGAATCAGTGAAAGAAATGTTAAAGAAATCAGTCAAAGACTTAAGCATCTGGAGGCTGATTGCAGAAGGCAATTTCCATCGTAGCCCTGATGTGGTCCAGGCAGGGACAACTGTCTGGAGTCCAGGGAGGACCAGAACCAGGAAGAGCCCTGGCCACCTTCTTCTCAACACACACCCCAGCAGGAGATTGCTTGGAAGGATGCAGCTACTCCAGTGCCTTCGCTGTGAAACTGGGAGAAAAGGAAAGGGCAGTTTGGCTACTCTTCTCTTCCTCCCACCTCTGACATGCTGCTGGTTTCTCCCACTGGCAAAAATCAGCTGGAAACAAGACAGCGGGTCTGGGTGGGGCAGGCTGACAAAGGAGGAATCACTAGCACATTTATATTATCTGAATACCCACAATGACTCCATTGCTGTGCAGTATAATACCTATTAAAAAATAAAATAAAATCAGGAAATAACCAGTCCAAGTTCAACAATACTTGATTGATCTCCAACAGTTTTCTAGACCCCAAACTTACTCCGCACACCATGCTCTATTTTATCCTTTGTAAGCAAGATAACTTAATATTTCCCCCAAGAAAAGTCTCCAAATATCGAGGCACTCAGGCATAAATTAAAATAAATAATGAATCCCATTGCTTCAGTTTCAGGAGATTTGATGTCTTGATGATACTGGGGAGTGGCAAAAAAAATCATGTTCTCAATCAGGTTATAATTTAAAAAGAATAAAACAGTGGTGGTTGTCTATAGTCTGAATGGCTGTCTGCTGGAAATAATTGCACCACAGGGAGCTGGTCCCTCTATGACGATTCTGCTATAAAGTCCTCTGGTCCTTCCCAGCCACGCTGTCACTGGGAATCACTCTTCTTTCACAGGTAGGATTAGTCGTTGTTAAAATACACTTTACACCCCAGAAATAAATATTTTAATGAACAAAAATAAAATTATGGCCTGAAACATATTCTGATGAATTATCAAACACCTTAATCTAAATTCTGCTATTCTTCTGATGATTGTCTCCTCCCCATCCAGGGTGTCTTTTAATATTTTATTTTTCCCCTAACATCTCCCAGCTTGAATATTTACTATCACTGTCATGCGTGGTGTTACGTGCCACAGGCATATGGTTCATGTGCGGCATGCTTATCTGTTTCTACACAAAGAGCACGGATTTACTTTCATGCCCCATGAACACACTCGTGCCCCCAATAACTGGCTATATTTTACAAAGGCTCAGGTATCCTGAGCTGAGTCTTAAGCTTTGGTGATATGTGGGCCATTTGATACAGACAAGAGCAGGGGAAGTGGTCATGCATTGCGGGGTGAGGGATCGTCCTGAAAATGATCTTGAGTTTAGAAGGGCTGGTGGACAGAGTCCAGTTCCAGAAGGATCCGTGTCATTTATCAGTGCCACCTCCTTGAGTCCATGTAGCTGTGAAAACATGTGACTGATGCTTTGATACCACATCAAAAGGCATACTGATAGTACAGGGAACTATAATCAATACCTTGTAATAGCCTATAGGGAAAAACAATACAAAAAAAGAATGTAAATAAATACATATGTATAATGGGATCACTATGCTGTACACCAGAAATTAACACTGTAATATAATAATATAATATAATAAAAAAGGTATAATAGGAAACAAAGGATCCTAATTTCAAGGAAAAGTAATGTTTAAGGGAAGTATAAGTAAACAATTTATGAAAACTAAATCAGGAAAGAATACAAGCTTTTCAAGTATGAAAAGACTTTCAAAACAGGATTTGGAAGTGTGACTGCCTATACACAAGGGAACTCTATTAGTTTAGGTACCTGAAACATCAATCTCATACTTGCTATGCTATTTCTTTGTGTTACAGCTTTTACAAGTTGGAGAGAGGATTAAGTATCCGACGACATGATGTGGGTAATGGAAAAATGACCAGAGACAAATGCATTTTTATTTCCTTTACTTTAGACCTCATTTGAAGTTAAGCAAGCATAATGGTAAGGACAAACTACACTGTGGGGACTGAGTTTATTCTCCTGGGACTGACAGACTGGGCGGAGCTGCAGCCTGTCCTTTTGGCAGGGTTCCTAGTCATCTACCTCATCACGGTAATCAGCAATGTGAGCATGATTTCCTTAATCAGAACTGACTCAAAACTTCACACTCCAATGTACTTCTTCGTCAGTCACCTCTCCTTTGTAGATCTCTGTTACGCCACCAGTGTCACTCCTCAGATGCTGCTTAATCTCTTGTCCAAGAGAAGAACCATTTCCTTGCTAGGTTGCTTTATACAGTTCCACCTTTTCATTGCCCTGGTGATCACAGATTATTACATGTTCGCAGTGATGGCTTATGGCCGCTACGTGGCCATCTGCAAACCCTTGTCATATGGAAGCAAAGTGTCCTGACGTGTCTGCCTCTCTCTTGTTGCTGCTAATTATATTTATGGGTTTGCAAAGGGTCTGGCACAGACATCCTGCTGCTCGGCCTCTCCTTCTGTGGACCCAATGCAATCAACCACTTTTACTGTGCAGACCCACCTCTCATGGTCCTGGCCTGCTCAGACACTTACGTCAAAGAGACTGCCATGTTCGTGGTGGCTGGTGCCAATCTCACCTGTTCTTTCACCATCATCCTCATCTCCTACATCTTCATCTTCTCAGCCATCCTGCGCATCCACTCAGCAGAGGGGAGGCACAAGGCCTTCTCCACCTGCGGGTCCCATCTGACCACTGTCACTATCTTTTATGGGACACTGTTCTGCATGCATCTGAGGCCCCCTTCTGAGGCATCTGTAGAACAGGGGGAAATTGTAGCTGTCTTTTATACTTTTGTGAGTCCCATGTTAAATCCTTTGATCTATAGTTTTTGAAACAAAGATGTTAAAAACACAGTAAGGAAAGTGATTCAAAAGAAATTGTTTGCCCAGTAGCATAGACATTTGGTCACAGGTATGTAACATATCAATGTTCTCTACCAATTAGTGAGCATTTAAAATAACAAATCACTATCTGTCATGGAGTTTGTTTTTGTCTCCTGTAATTTGCCTGTGAGACTTGGAAGAAAGTGTCAAAGTATTAGCTTGTGTTCACAGCATTGCCTCATTCTATTTAAAAAAAACACACACACATAGAAAGTCAAAGACAAGACTAGATAGCATTGTTATTGCTCTAAAATTCAATAGTCAATAAAGGACAGATAATTTTATCCACAGTAGTCATACAGTTACAAAGTTATAAAAGACATAAGTGAAAGATGATGCTACAGCAATGACAATTTGTTAGAATTTGGGGGGTTTAATGATTTCCAAACTATTTTCCAGAAACTTGTTAACCGTAGCATGAGAGGTTTTTGTTTGATTATTTGGTTGGGTTCTCCTTCTGTTCAAATTATATATCAATGAAGATCTTTGGGGATCTTAGGTCATTACTCTAAGAACTATCTTTCCATGTTAGCACTGGCCCAATAGAATCCTCATTCATAAAGCTTTTTGATGGAAATGCCTGATTTCCTTCATTTTTTTTATCATTTCTTTTAATTTTTTTAATCAATATATATCCCTGTAGTGAAACTGGTTTTGTGGTTTCACTTTTTTCATCATAAACTATTACCAGCATGGACCCCAAAATAGAAAATGCCATAAAGACCGCTCATTCAAGCATATCTGATCACTGTCAAGTCTTCATTCAAAGCTGCTTTTGTTCCATATACTGCGCACCTCTCCAGTCATGGGCCCCACCGCATTCTTTGGTGTCTCCTCCTCAGGCACACAAGGCAGGGAAGCCTCCGGTGCTGAAAATCTCTCATAAAAGATGGGAGCTGAGCAGAGCAGGGGTCTAGTAGTCAATCTAGTTGAATTTTCTGCTTTTTCCAGGTCTTATCCCTCCAAGCATTTGTTTCATACATACAACTGAGAGAGATGTTTGTGGACTTTATTTCTTTTTGCAATTTTTCTTTGTAAACCTTGAGGTTAAAATTAGACCATGTCAAGTAATAAACTCATAATATTCCTTTTACTATTTATAGTTTTCATCCCATCTCTGATACTTACACTCTAAAAGCCTGTTCTGTCTGATGTGCATTTACCATAAGCAGTATTTTTTTAATCATTTTTAGTTACTTAACACCTATTGTGTGTATTTCTCCCTTTTTCATATTGAAGTATAGCTGATTTAGATATTATAGAGTTCTGGATTTATAGTACAGTGACTTACAATTTTTAAAGGTTGTCTTCCATTTATAGTTATTATAATATATTGGCTGCATTCCCTGTGCTGTACATATACCCTCATAAGGTATTTACTTTATATACAGTCATTTGCATCTCTTAATTTCCTACCCCATCTTGGCCCTTTGCCCTTCCCTTTCCCCACTGGTAACCACTAGTTTGTTCTCTGTATCTGTGAGTCTGTTTCTTTTTTGTTATAATCACTAGTTTTGTTTCATATTATGGATTCCACAGATAAGTGATAACATACAGTGTTTGTCTTTGTCTGACTTTTTCACTTATCACAATACTCTTATTTTCAAGCCCTGAGTCTTTTTAATCACCGAGTTTCTTATTTTATTGTGAATATTGATACTTTGGGATTCTTTCTAACAGGTTATTTTGTGCTTTAAAAAAATTTTCCCTCTGCCTTTCCCTTTACTGACTAAGGATTCAATTGTATTTTCTAAATTCTTTTTCTTTTTAATTCTTCTTTGATTATTACACATTCCATGTTCTATTTTTAATAATTCCCTTAAGTTTTAATATACCTACTTGAATTAACTAAGTCTCCATTGATCGGTAATTCTACTTTGCTATGATGCAATAAAAGAAACTTAGACTGTTTAAGTCTGGCTACATCCTGCTTCTAACATATGCTTTCATTTGCAGGCATAGCATAATAAATTATTTAATGATGTATCTTAAATATTAGTATATATGTTACATATGATAACAATTATAATTGTGTTTAGTATTTATTCAGTATCAATGTTCATTTAACTTTAGTGACCATTTTCAAAGCATCTCACTGTTCTTTCATGATTTCTACCCTTTCAGGATTTTTACCCTTCATTCATGATTTCGTTTTCTTCTGTGAGATGAATGCCCTTAATCAATTCTTTCAGTGAAAGTTTCTCTGTTTTCACTTGTCTGAGAATTTCCTGTCTTAACTTTCATTCTCAAAGAAGAATTTATTTAGGTATGAATGTAGACAGACAGATACTTGCATTCAGTACTTGAAAAATGTTTCATTTTCTGGCTTCTTTTAGTTTGGTTGTACAGATGGTTGCCCTGCCAGATGATTGGTTATTTCTCTGTAAGTAACATATTGGCTTTTTTTAATTCGCTAATTTTCAGCTTCAGTTTTTGTCTTTGTTGGGATTTAGTTATAGATCTCCTCTTGCATTTTCAGTGCCTACCTGGCTGATCTCTCAACGTCTTATCCTCTTAATATACATTCTCACAGTACCATATAACTTTGATTTATAGAACTTTTCCCAACTGTAATTTAACATTATCTGTATGATCAATTCATGGTTATATTGCCTGAGAATTGTCAGCTTCATGAGGGCCAGGTCCACTTCTAGTTTTGCTCACTAATTTAAGGTCAGCATTTATCTCCAAGCCTAGAATATAAATGGCTCTCAATAAATATCTATTAAGTTAATAATCTCTATGCCCTTTACAGTATAGTTCTCTGAGCAGTGCAAGCTCTATTCTCTTGCCTTCCCAACATGGTTTTCACTAATTCATAATAATCTGAAACCTGACTGTAGACCTTTCATGCCTCATCCCTCCCATCATAAAGCAGAAGCACTTTAAGGACACAAATCACCTTTTGGCTTTCTCTTACACCCTCTGTGTTGACCATATGGTGGCAAATAGAAGGTTTTACCTAAATATTTAACTATATGGATGAATGAATGAATGCCCCTGTACCCAGAGACTGTGTACTATTGTGTGAGCTTGTCACATGTCTTTCCTAAGCAAGATGATTTGGAAGATTACATATCAGCCAGTTTGAATCCCAGCCTCTCAACTTACTAGCTCTATATACAAGTGAAAGTTGATTCACCTCTACTGGCCTCCGTTTCCCATCTGTAAAATGAAGATATTAATACTAACAACCCACGATGTTTGTGAGGAATAGTGAGCTCAGTCTTGTGAGGCAATAAGGCTAATGCCTGGCACATACTAAGTATTCAGTGCCTCATACCTATCACTAGTTACTCCAGTTTGTTTTCTTTCCTCTTTTTTTTAACTTATTCACTCATCCCACATCATCTCTCTGCAGAGCTTCACTTTTGAGGGCTGAGGTTATACATTCAATAAGAAGCAAAGTTACTTAGGGAAGAAACACCCAAGATTTACTGTACATTCACTGAATTAAACATGCACACTCCCTAAACCATTCAGCAATATTCAGTTGAACAGCTGTTATCTCTGCAGCCTGTACTTGCAGTCGAGGTTACAGTCTTTGTTCATAAGGGTTTGCAATCTAATGCTGGCTACAGAATTATCAGCAGGTAAATAAAACACAGGGTGTTACCCAAGGATGGGGCAGAGTGGTACCACAGCATGGGGGATGAAGGTCAAACCTAGTTCTGGGGAGGCAGAGAAAGGATCTTTTGAGAAGACTTCAATGTGATCCCTTCAATTCATGCCAGGACCAAGTTAAATCTGATGAGAATAAGGAAAGCACTGATGAAGGGAAAGCTAAGGGAATATTTCAAAAAATGTGAAGAAAAGGAAGACAAACTGTGACTTCAGGTTGAGGGATGGCAGCTACCTACAATAGAAAAAGAAGTCAACTTGGTATGTGAAGACAGGCATTCAAATCTCACCCTGCCACTCAGACAGCCACGTGGCAGGGTGAGTCAGACATCACTGTTCCTGGAGTGGCGCTTCTACTTCTTTAGCTAAGACTTCAGAATAAGTCCCTATCTGTTAGTTTTTGTTTTTTTTTTGAGAAATCAACTAAATTACCTGCATAAAAGGTGTTTGCCAATTACCTTGTCTATTTCTGCTTATGCCTGATCCTGTTCCAGACAGCGATGCCCATCAAGGAGAACTCTGATAAGAGCTCTGGATTTTGGAGAGGAGACAGTTTCAGTATAAAAGAAGAACATAAAAACTCAGACGATCATCAGAATTTCAAGTTGAAATTCTTAGTGTGGTTCCCATAAAAGTCTTAGGGTAAAACAGTAATTTGAAATTATGGAGAATATGACTGAGGCTTGCAATTTGCTTTCTGATCCCCAAGTGTTCCAATTAATTCTGAAAAAAGTGACTCCCAATGCCACACTCATTCCTGCAGCTCTTCAGTCCTTCTGAGATCTGCTTTAAGGGCAGGTCCCCTGCCTCCCATATCCTGCTAGAAATATGGTTGCCTTTGTGGGCTTACAGAGGCATTAGTGAACTCCCTCAATCACAGTTTGAGAAAATAGATGCCTATCAGAACCAGAAAGTAAGTCTTTGCATTTCTACTTTATTTTCAGTCAATAGGAGATTGTATTAAAGTCTCAAACTGATGCCCACATAGTTTGTACCTAGTTTGCTCAAAATATATACAAGCAATCCCTTTCTGTTTTCAGTATCAGAGTTTGAACTGCAACTAATTTCCTGGACAAAAAACTTATTGAAATTCTATTGATCTTTCTGGACAACATTTTACAGACCCATTGCTAGAGCAAAAGAACCAAGAAAGGCAAACACTCTGTTCACCCCACACAATTATAAGGACATGTCTTCATGCATAAGACAGAGCCTGATCCTAAATATAAGACTTCTTATCCTCAGAGCACAGGAATCTAATAGCCACCTGCAGAAGATATTCAAATCTTTCCTCTGGCCTGACTCAGGCAGCCGGATCAGCTGTGATTTTCCTTCTCTGTAAACACGTACTCTTTATAATCCTATTTTTTAAACCTCTTTCCACTTATCAGCACTACTGCTCTACTTCAGTTGGTTACGTCTGGATCCCACATAAGATTCTGAGCTTGTGAGTTAAAGATATTTCAGATCCGACAGGCAATCATTAAGTGACATATAATAAATGAGACCTTCTGCAAGTGAAACCCTCAAGTCCAGTTTCCTGCTGTGTCTTTATAACTTTGGAATTCCAGCATCCTGATCTTTGTCTTTCCATTATGTTCTGTCCTGGTAACCGCCACCTCTCTCTCTGGGTGCTGAAGAGTATGAGGACTCTCCTGAGCCACCTTGCTGCTGTCATACAAATAGATACCCTTTTTTCTCAGAGTATTTCTTGCTAACACTTCTTGCAGAGAAGCTGCAACTAACCACCAACTCCTGTTCTCCAGTGGAGGTTGTGACATTTTGGCAGGAAACTGATAGGTAGAGATGGATCAGATTCTCAATGAAGTGAAACATCTGTGTTTTAGGAAACACCTCACTTATGACCTTCTGTGCTGCTCTGCGTGAACTCTGTACCCATGTGTACAAGTTTCAAAGAAAGGTCACGTATGGTGTCTTCATATTTTCTTTTTTATATAAATTTCATGTTATATGTATTTTACTGTAATTTTTATTGAATGAAAGATTCTTTAAATTCTGTAGTGCTTTACAGTTTTCAAAAGTTTCACACATAATTTTGTATAATCCCATAACAACCCTTTTCCTCTACCCCAACTTGCCTCTCCCCCTTTCCCTCTCTCCCACTGGTAACCACTAGTTTGTTCTCTATATCTGTGTCTGCTTTTTTGTTTTATTCACTAGTTTGTTGTATTTTTTAGATTCCACATAGAGGTGATATCATACAGTATTTGTCTTTCTCTTTTTGACTTATTTCACTTAGCATAATGCTCTCCAAGTCCATCCATGTTGCCACAAATGGGAAATTTTCATTCTTTTTTATGGCTGAGTAATATTCCACTTGTATATACATTGTATCTTCTTTATTCATTCACCTGCAGATGGACACTTAGATTGTTTCCATACCTTGTCAACTGTAAACAGTGCTGCTATGAGCATTGGGGTGCATGTATCTTTTCAAAGTTATTGCTTTTGGTATTTTTCTGGACATATGCCCAGGAGTGGGGGTGACAGCTCAGTAGTAGTTCTGTTCTTTATTCCTCCTAGAACACCCTTCTTAAAAGAGCCTTGTTGCTTGCTTTCCTTCTCCTTCAATTTGTTGCTGAAAGAGTCAACTTTTCATGAATTTTGTTGGTATTATTATTAAAATGTGAACTTCCTGTCTTCCAAATTCCATTTGAACCACTATGGACTTACTTACAGCACAGTCTGTTCACTAGAATCTGGGTGCCACAAAGGCAGGGGTTTTTGAAGGTTTTGTTCATTTTGTAACTGAAGTGCCTAATCACACAATATGCTGAGTACCAAGAAATACTTGTCTTATGAATATCTAGTCTGACATCCACAAAGACGTGAGAAGGAGACAGGACAGATATTATGTCCATTTGCAAATGAGAAAAATGACATGAATCTTGGTTAAGGATCACTGTATGTTATCAGTAACTATTATTAGCATATTCAGCAAATATTAACTAAGTACATAATGTTCTTGGTGAAGGAGATATAGGTGCAAAATAACTTGTCACTACCTTTCTAAAACTTATAATAAAGTAACATAGAAATGAAACAAGAATTGTGTAGGTTTTGAAAAATTAACCAAAAGTGAACAGACAAAAACAAAAGCATCTGGGGAGAAAGGAGGAGAGGACTCAGGATAGTTAAGTGGTGAAGGCGAGATAAAAATCCATCAGGATTGTAATACCGCTGGATAAATACAGTTGTGATTCAACAACTTAAATACTAACCGCACCAAAGTTACTTCTTTTCTTTATCAACATATTATGTCTTTACTGTAGACTGTTCTCAAAATACTGCCTGAGAATTCATTTGATTTGATAATTCTTTATTCATTTATTTGACATATATGACTGTGCCTTTTTAAAGTGTGATTCTAGGAGCATCTTCATTAGAGTCTCCTGGATAATTGTTAAATGTGAAGATTCCAGTATCCCACGTGACACTTTCTGAAACCAACTTTCTGTCAATTTGCTTGATTAAAAAGCTTCTCAAATAAAGCTTTGTACACTAAAGTTAAAAAAATCCTTAGCTTTTCTAAGGATCTGACGTCACAAAAAGCTCTGTAGGGATACAGAGATGAGTGCAAGTTTGCAAATAATTCATTCTTTCATGCTCATACTGTTTTTTTTTCTTTTCCTTTTTACAATTCAGTATATAAATATATGCCTAGAAGTCACAGTACAATAATGAACTAGACTTTGTCCCAGACACTGAAGAACTAATATATGAGTAGAAAGGGGATACATTATGGGGATATAATGTGCTCAAAATAGAGTATGTAGGGTGTGCATGAAGCAAATAGTAGAGAGGGATTAATTTATACTCATGTATGACAGGGATGGGCTGAGACATTCTCAGAAAGGACTGGCTTTTAAACTTGAGCCTTATAGGGAGAAAAACAGTGCAGGGAGGTAGGGGATATGCAGCTTTGATGTATAGATAGGTAGAGCTGTAGGTATAATTATGGTTATCTATAGGTACAGCCTGCAGGTAAGAGAGAGAAATACAAGTAGTATTTCAGGTATATAGACAGCTTAGACAATGGCTTAGGCATAAGTATACTTATCAGTAGGTACAGCCATTGCATACAGGTGAACCTAGGGTAAATATAATAGTAGTGCAGTATAGAGAAAATGGAAATAATGACTCAGCAGAAGTACGACATCAGGTTACGGCAGTATTTATTTGGGATAGTATCTGGAGGCGGAGAGGAAAATTATTTCAATAGTCAGTAATGCGATTTGCACCTTCACGTCTGCTTCCATTGCGTTTGTTCCAGGTGCAGGCACAGACTCAGAGAATGCCCATCACCAATGACAGTGTGATAACAGAATTCATTCTCCTGGGGCTCACGGGTCTCCCAGAGCTCCAGCCTCTGCTCTTTGTGCTGTTTCTGGTCGTTTACCTTGTCACCCTCCTAGGCAACCTGGGCATGGTGCTGGTAATCAGACTGGACCCTCGCCTGCACACGCCCATGTACTTCTTCCTCACTAACCTGGCCTTCGTGGACTTGTGCTCCACCTCGAATGCAACCCCCCAGATGCTGACTAACTTGTTGTCAGTGAGGAAGACCACCACCTTTGCTGGCTGCTTTGCACAGTGTTACATTTTCATAGCACTACTCCTCACTGACTTTTACTTGCTAGGAAGCAATGGCCTATGACTGCTAAGTGGCTATATATATGCAGCCCTCTGCACTACAGTATGAAGATGTCCATGCGTGTCTGCCTTTGCTTGGCCACATTCCCTTATGCCTGTGGTTTCTCAGATGGGCTGTTCCAGGCCATCCAGACCTTCCACTTGAACTTCTGTAGACCAATAACGTCAACCACTTCTACTGTGCTGACCCGCCACTCATCAAGCTTTCTTGTTCTGACACTTATGTCAAAGAGCTTGCCATGCTCATATCAGCTAGCTTCAACCTCTCCAATTCCTTCACCATCATCCTGGTGTCTTATGCCTTCATCATTGCTGCCATTCTCAAGATCAAGTCAGCAGAGGGAAGGCACAAGGCATTCTCCACCTTTGGTTCCCACATGCTGGCTGTAACCCATTTTAAGGGACTCTCTTCTGCATGTATGTAAGACCACCATCAGAGAAGGCTGTTGAGGAATCCAAAATAATAGCTGTCTTCTACACCTTTGTAAGCCCAGTTCTCAACCCACTGATCTACAGTCTGCAGAACAAAGACATAAAACGAGCATTGAAGAGAGTCCTCAGATAAAATATGGTCACTAAGGCGGCAATCACCTTCAGTTTCCAATAAACCATAAACTCTAAATTCTTGGCTCAAATACCTTTGCATTTTATGATGAGTTTTCATATTCTTTATGGATATGTCTCAGATGTCCTCGGGTCTGAGAGAAAATGAGCTGCACTTATTAGTCTAGGCTCTTTCCCCTCAATGTTTTGTCCGTGGACCAGCATAAATGTGAGATCATACAGTGTTTCTCCTTTCCATTTGTCTGACTTATTTCACTTAACATAATGACCTCAAGGATCTTTCATGTGGTAGCAGATAGCAATTTACTTTTATTTTTAGGCTGAATAATGTTCCTGATGTTGTATGTGTGTGTGTGTGTGTGTGTGTGTATGATATCATCTTTGTATATTAATTTATTGATTGGCCCTTAGGTTGTGTCCATGTCTTGGCTGTGATGAATAATGTTGCAATGAACATGGAGCAAAATCATCTTATAGGTCATGATTTTATTTCCTCTGGATATACTTCTAGTCCAGAAATGCATTTATTGAAGCATACGGTAGTTCTATTTTTGAATTTTAAAGACACCTCTGTATTGTTTTTCATAGTGACTATACCAATCTGCATTTCCATCAGTAATGAGTTCCCTTTTCTCCACATTCTTTCCAGTACTAGTTATCACTTGTCTGTTTGATACCAGCCATTCTGACAATGTAAACATATATGTAACTGTGATTTTATTTCCATTCATCTCTTGGCTGGTGATTTTGAGCACCTTTTCATCTACTTGTTGGCCATTTGTATGTCTTCTTTTGGAAAAATATTTATTCAGGTCCTTTGCTTATTTTTTAAAAATTAAATTATTTACTTTTTAAATTCAGTTTCATGGGTTTCAGTTTTAGTTTTGTGAATATATGTGATTGCTCCTTAATTATACATGGTTTACAAATACTTTGGTTAAAAAAATATTTGCAAATATTTTCTCCCCAAACCATAGGTTCCCTTTTCATTTTGCTGATTTTTTCTCTTCTTGTGCAAAACCTTTAAGTTGAATGTAGTCTCATGTGTCTAATTATGTTGTTGTTGCCTGTCTTTTGTTGTCATACACAAAACACCATCACAAAGACCAAAAATTCAAAGAGTATTTCCACTATGTTTCCTTCTAGGTATTTTATCATTGCACATCTTATGTTTAAGTCCTTAATCCATTTCAGATTAATTTTGGGGAATGATGTATGATAGGAGTTCAGTTTAATTCTCTTGCATGTGGTTGTCCAGTGTTCCCAACACCATTCATCGAAGACACTAACCTTTCCTCATTGAATATTTTTGGCTCCCTTTTCATAAATTAATTGACCACATATGTAGGGGTTTATTTCGGGCTTCCAGCTCATTGGTAAATGTGTACATTTTTAAATGTCTGTCCCATACTGTTCTCATTACTACAGCTTTGTGAAAGAATTTGAAATCAGGGAACCAGGAAGTGTGATGCCTTTGGCTTTGTTCTTTCTGCATATCCCTTTGACTATTCAGGGTCTCTTGTAGTTCCATATGAATCTTAGGGTTGTTTATTCTGTTTCTGAAAAAAATGCTGTTGGAGTTTTATAGGGATTGAATTAAATCCATAGATGGCTTTGAGTAGTATGAACATTTTAACAGTTTTAACTATTCCAGTCCATGAACATGAGGTATCTTTCTGTTTATGTCATCTTCAATTATTTTCTTCAATGGCTTGTTGTTTTCAGTATACAACCTTTTGACATATTAAATTTATTTCTAAGTGTTTTATTGTTTTTGCTGCTATTGTAAGGTTGTTTCCTTTCTTTCTTTCTTAAATAGTTCATTGTTAGTAAGTATATAGAAATGTAACTGATTTTTACATGTTGCTTTTGTATCCTGCAATAAAAAAATAAATTTTTTTATTAGTCCTGATAGTTTTGGGGTGGACTCTTTAGGGTTTTCTATATATAAGGTCATATCTGCAAACAGAGACAATTTTATATTTTCCTTTCTGATATTGGATGCTCTTTTTTCTTTCCTAATTGCTCTAGTTCAGACTTCTAGTACTATGCTGAACTAGAGTGGTGATTGTGGGTACCTTTGTCTTACTTCTGATCTTAGAGGAAAAGTTTTCAACATTTGAATTGAGAATGATGTTAACTGTGGACTTGCCATGAATGGTCTTTATTGAGATATATTCTTTCTATACTCAATTTGTGGAGAGTTCTATCTTGAAAGAATGTTGAATTTTGTCAAGTGCTTTTCCTGCATCTGTTGAGATGATCATATGGTTTTTATTTTTCAATCTATTAATTAATATATCCATTTCTTCAAAAAAAAAAAACCTACTCCCTGTGGAGAAGGTGTATAATTATAATATGGCACAAATGAATTTGAATATTTTTTTCTAAAATTTGATATGTGTCCTTTATGCAACTGATTTAACTTCATTTGGTCGGTAATAATACAAAACATTATAGGATTTTTGAAGCTTTATTTTATTAATCTGTAATTTTCATGCAATAAAGTGTATTCACTATAAGCACAGTTCAATGTGTTTTGACAAATGTGTGTGCCCATATGACTACCACCACAACTGAGATATAAAACTTTTCATCACTCCCCAAATTTCCTTTTCATTTCTTTGTGGACAGTTTTTTTCCTTGCATATCCATCCCTTGTTAACCACAGATCTGCTTTACTAACTATAATTCATATAAATGAAATCAAAATATGCATAGCCATTTTTATGTAGGTTCTTATACTTAACAAAATGTTTTTGAGAATTATCCAGTTGTTGGTTGGACCAGTAATTTGACATATTTTCTGTTATTGAATAAAATTCCATTTTTTTTAAAAAAAATTGAAGTACATTGTGTTAATTTCTGGTGTAACAGCATAGTGATTCAATTTTATATATATATGTGCGTGTGTGTGTGTCTGTGTGTATGTATATATATACAAACACACACATTATATATATATATTCCTCTTCATACTCTTTTTCATGATAGGCTATTACAAGGTATTGATTATAGTTCCCTGTGCTCTACAGTAGGACCTTGTTGTTTATCTATTTTATATATAGTAGTTGTGTCTGCAAATCCCAAACTCCCAATTTATCCATCCACCCCTCTTTAGCCCTTGGTAACCACAAGTTTGTTGTCTATGTGTGTAAGTCTGTTATGTTCTGTTAACAAGTGATTTGTCTCATATTTTTTTTAGATTCCACATATAAGTGATATAACATGGTATTTTTATTTCCTTTTCTGGCTTCATTTAGAATGATATATCTGCAAGTCAAACCATGTTGCTGCAAACTGCATTATTTTATCCTTTTTATATCTGAGTAGTATTCCATTGTATACATATACCACATCTTCCTTATCTAGTCATCTATCAATGGACAGTCTAGTTGCTTCTACATCTTGGCTATTGTAAATAGTGCTGCTATGGACATTGGAGTGTTTATATCTTTTGAATAGGATTACATTTTTAAGATACACCATAATCATTTACCCATCCACCTGTTATTATACTATGGGTTGTTTCATTAAGTATCAGACTGTCTAAAGTACCAGGCTAATGACAGTGTGATTTCAAGGGCCAAAGACAATTCTTCCACCAAACTGACATAAACTCACACAGAACAGATATTATTATGACAGTTGAAAATCATGACTTTCTACCATAATAATGAAAGAAGCCTTGTTCTGTCTTCCTCACTTGATCAAAGCACTGTGGATATGAAGTCATCACCTATGAGTTACATTGCTAGACTTTTGTGAGTAGAAGTAATCATTTTCTCCATTGTGTTCCTATTCTACTTTGTAACTAAAATGTTTAGTGAATCTCACGCTATGTTCAATATTGTGGCCAAAAAACCAAATAAAGTTGTGAAGTTGGCATGAGGGTTAGAAGATCATAATAAGTAGTTTAGCAGCTCTTGACAAACCATGGTGCATTTACCTTTTAATGGAAGAAGCTGCTGCTTAGCTTTAGTCATGTATTTCCACACCAGAATGCAAGCCATGGGGAGTCAGATTAGTTCGATTTAAAAAAAAAATTCATAATACTGTAATTCACACAAAATTTGTCAGTTTGAAACATCATGTGAACAAAAACAAAACAGACTGGTGGGTGAAATCTTGCTCTATTTTTTCAATACATTTCCTTAGTAAATATTTATGGGCAACTTAGCATTTTCCCATTACTGTACTGAATGCTGTGTATATAGTGAACATGAAATCACAGTCTGCTATCCTCTTGGAATTAATAGTCTGGAAAAGAAAACAAATCTTGAGTGAAAAAAATAAAGTACTATACTTACAGTAAGATTGTAAGGAATGTCATAAAGAAACAACAAGGTAAGATAAGCTGGAATAATTGTGGTGGTGAGCAGGTTTCATTTGGGTAGAGAAATTGACCTTTAAGTCATTTAAATGATAGGTAGGCAAGAAGTTGAGGAAGTCCGGGAGAAACAGTATTCAAGGTAGTGACAAGAGCTGTGGGAATGGCCTGAGTCTGAAAGAGGTTCTCACAAGACCAATAACAGGCTAAGCAGACAGATGAGGGTGAGAAAAAATATCTAGAGGTAGATCATGGTAAAAGCTTTGATTCAATACATCATGGAAGGATTCACATGTCTTTTGCCTTCACAATTACACTAATAACTATTTAAGCATATGATTATATCATTATTATCTTTGTACCTCTTTGGATCAGAGGATAATTGAATACTTCATAAATAGGAAGAAAACATAGACATACTGTTTTTAATTTTAGCCTGTGTATTTTCATGTGAGTTCAACTAAATGAAATATTGCTAAATTACATGCTCACCAGATTTTCCATAAAATATTACTTTCCAACACTTGGGCCCATATACCTTAAACTCACTCTACTACAAGTTCATCATGATATCATGTCCAAATGATTTTACTTGCCTGGGTTTTATCATTTAACCACTTTATTCTAGATATGAAAGTCTTTTTAGCAAACAGTCACTGCAAAAGTAGTTTTGTAGAAGGCATTTACAAAGCACGATTCAGACAGGGAAGATATCATAGAAACATCCATGTCTATGAATTATGTAATCATTTTATATCTTTATTAATTATTCTATTGATCTGATTAGACTAACTGGTGATCCATGATGCAGAAATTCCATGAGAATAAACTCCTGATCACCCAAAGCAGTCAGCTCAAAATGATTACAAACTGATGCAATCCTACTGTGCAAATCCCAAGACTCCAATGAGTATGACTCCACATAATCACTATTTTCCTGTGGAGTTTTCTCTTACAGCAATGTTATAATTATTTCCTCAGAGTGTGTTGAAAATGCTTTAGGGGTAAAAGCTCCCAATTACCAGGTGGGTATAAATTATTCTCAGCAATTCATCACTTGGACCACTAGTGTCTCTGAGAGAATCTTTCCTTGGGATCAGGTAGGGATGAAAATTCTGACTTCTGTTCTTGCATTTTCTTTTCTTGTTTCACTTCTGGGTCTTCATCAGTAGGAGTCTAGTGACAACAAAAGCAGCTTTGAATGTGAGCTTAATTTCTTAGCCAGTTAAAATTATTCTTTATGTATTTCTTATTTAGATTGGTCACTAGAAAATATAACATTTTATTGGAATCATGTCTTTACACCAATCATTTTCCTTTACAAATAGCATTCTTTCCATCCATTCAATAATTTAACACACATTGAATAACCATATTACAGTAAGCACTTGACAATCTTTTAAACATTTTTAGAATAATACTGTTGAAAGAACAGTTCTCAAAAAATATTTATGGAATAATTCAAATCAGAAACAGACAAACTGAAGCAGGAATTATGCTCATCCTAGCAAAAAAAAAAAACATAGAACTTTATAAATCTCTCTTTAAATTATTGAGGAGAGAGGACTTAGGGGGAAAATTTACATATTAACTAAGAGATACATGACTAGTAATGAGGTTAGGATTTGTAACTACATAAATAAATGCAATAAATAATGGGAATTTAAAAATTATTTAATCAAAGTCTGATATTGAATAGATGAGGACTCTGAAGTCCACAGAGGAAAATCCCTAACAACAAGATAAAAAGACTGTTTTCTAAATGGAAAAGCACAAGAGTTTTTACTAGTTTTTACTACCATTGACTAGTACGAAGCCACAATGTGCAGCATGATCTAAATTAGGTTCACTGTTTGTAATCAGTCAATGTATCTTGCCCTTATATTTATGAGATGTTGGAATGGAGAGGTAGGAGGAAGGTGCCGGAGCTCATTATGGTAGAGTAGACAAGGAAGGTGCTCCTTCCCAGGGAAGTTCATATTCACTTGAGATGCATGGCTCCACCAACCACATGACTTAGCTACCATTTTCTTCATTGCCTACCTTAAAATATCACTATTTGCCCAGCTATTCTTGCAGACTGATCTATGTCTTAATGGCAAATTGAGGTAGTTTCTAGACTGCAACCGAACTTCAATAACCCTTACATATATTTTCTGTGATCCATTTCTTGGGTTCAATATCTCCTATTCTCCCACTCAATCCACTTTATGGGGCTACAAAATGGTGGCCCTAATTATGTGCGATAGCTAGTGAATGTGACAGAATTTCATTGTTATTCTGCTACATCAGACATATGCATGTCAATTGAACCCTGAAGAGGGAAAACTTTTCCTCAATAAATATTTAAATGAGTAGCATTTCAGTTACCAGTGACACTTGTAAAAGTGAGCTTTGCATTTTCATTGATTGATTTTTTTGAGGAGGAGAAGAGGAAATTCTTGGAACTCCAAATTTTCACCAAATATTGACCATGTTGACCAATTTACCATAAATGGCACCTCCGGTTTTTCGCTCAGTGATTCCAAATAAATTATGTTTGATGATTTTTTTCCTTGCATCTTTACATAATAAAAAAATAAACATCTATGAGTATCAATATCTTTGGGAATCAAATTCATTAGTATAAACAAATCTATGTTTTCTTTTTTGCCTAGTTATTTATTTTAATTCCAATCCAAAAGAAAGCAATTTTATATTGGTGAGTGAATTTAAACTATGTGGAGTTTTATTTCAGTTATATTTCTTGAAATAAAGAACACAGACTTTAAAAAACTCATTGCTACCTACACTGACTACTAATGTCCCAGAGCTTTCAAACTGGACACTAATGTCATAAGAAAAACCCTTTTAGAAGAGTGTTTGGTTCCTTACCTCCCTAAAGTTTAATTAATTTTTTTGTGTATGATATTTCTTTTACAGAGATCAAAATATTCATGGTTATTTTAAAGTGGATTCAGTAATCTCTCCAATAATTTAATATGAATTATTCAGTATTGTATGCTGGAAAAGGATTTAGAAGATTGAAAGAGTTACAGAAATAAAATTTTGATACTTACTGCATAAGTATCAAATAAATAAACAATATTTCTAACTACAAGGGCACATTGGGTGCAGTCAAAATTAAGTAGGGAGCTATCAAAGACATCTCCACAGCCATTAAACATGAGCCTCTGACACATCCCAGCAGCACCCACTCTTCAACAGCATAATCTTCAGTTGAATTTCTTTTAAGTATTCCAAAATCATTCAGATACTTACTTTCAGTGGGGGGGGGGAAGACTTTAGTTCTTATGTAACTAGCTTGAATTTATCATTGACATTTCTCAAAAATATTTAAAATTTTCCAACTCTATTTGTCATATGCACATTTCAGATCTCAAAGATTTTTATTGAGATATTGAGAATCATGTTTTCCAGGTACTTTGGGCCTTTAAAATGTGAACCAGGCAAGAAACTTAATTAGAGTGGTCTTGGGAACTGGGTCATGGATGGCAAGATTAGAGCTAAAAAAAGGGGGGAGGGAATCTTAGAGAGGCATGATTATTTTTTTTAAAGAACTTAATATGTACTAATTTAAAAGCAGAAATGATTAAAATGTGTGCAAATTTTATGAGCATGTTTAAAATATTTAGAGCTTGTCTTAAGGCATATCTACATTTAGGTTAATTTACCATGTGCCTTGTCTCAAATAGAAACTTAAGAAGCAACCATTTTGTTTGATGCAATATAATGAGCAAAGAAGAACTAGCACTTGGGATTCAGCTGTATAGATTATGTTTTTGAGGGTACAAATGTTTTGTGTCTACCTGTGACTTAGGTGCAGAGCTCTGATGTCACACTGTGTGCTAATTCCCTCAGAGTTCTTAGATCTTTCCTGCTTCTTTCTATTCCCTCTATATTTGTGGGGTTCTTCCATGTTCTGTATTTTTTCCCAAGGATTTTTTTTTGAGAGTGCAATTCCATGATATATTCAAAAGTGCTTTTGTTCCCTACTAGTGGTATTACTAATGAAGATGGTTTTCCAAGTAGTACATAATATAACTTCCTCGTATTTTGCTCAGCTGGTGAGCTGCAAGAATTCTAATAATGTCTGGTGCTCAGTGTAGAATTAGGGATTCTTAACCTTAAAGAGAACACTTAAGATTCTCCAGACTCATTGAATGAGGAAGCTTGGGAAAGGATGCATATTCTTACCCTGCTCTGTAGTTTCCCAGTTACATGAACATATAAATGGCTCTGAGATTTCCTGCAACAACAACAACAACAAAAAAAAACATTTTCTCTCTCTCTTGCTTCTTTATTTCCCCAAAACTAAGTATTTTCCAAACTTGTTTTTTACCATAGATCTATTTTGTTGCCTAACGTCCATTTGTTTTTCTAAACAGTTTTGAAAATAACTCATCTAAAAACTTAGGTGACAGCAAGCTTCACATTTATTTGTACCCATTTTCCCCATTCCTAATTGTACTTGCTTTATATCAATTGCAGGATTCTTCTAAAGGTAAAATAAAGCAGAGTAGCGTAATTGTACTGTAAAACTGAAGTGCCTATGTAAACAAGAGGAAGTACTATTAACAAAACACAGTCTTTTCTTCTTAAATTGTAGAGTGTGGTTGCTGAATTTATATAAAAGAAAGGATATGAAACAGGCAGATTAAATTCTTTTATATTTTATCATCTTTATTTTTGCCTGTATTAGTTGTTAAATGTAATATGATGACCAAACGAGTGCTAATATTTACTGGCATAGTTGCATAAATTTAAAGATTAGGTAAGTGTCTTTAAGCCATTAAAATGGAAGATTTGCATATACGAAGTGTATGTTTTCCAAATGGACTCATCGTTCTGGTGAAAGTGCTCTGGAAAGAGCATTTCTGTCGTTTATAAATCCCAGTTCTCTAATTATTGTACTTTCCTCCCAAAGGCCAAAGCTATAGATTTAAGCTGCAAATTACTTCTTTTTCAAATTAACAGGGAACTTTTGTTCAAATGCATCACCATAACATGAATGTAACACACATAAACACATACATTCCAAAATAATTCAAAAATATGCTACCTTGTAGCTATCAGGAGTATTCATACTTCTTGGCCTGTTTATGGAGACTGTCAATTTGTTTGGCTACTTGCCATTTTAAAATGTTTTAGTTGACACAACAGATCAACCCTACACTGATATGGGATATTGTCAATTTCTCTTGAAAGCTTTCTGCCTCTCATGAACCCTTTACCCTATCTAAAAGTCCTCCTTATACTTGTCCTTCTAGAAAAGTCTTAGTTATCCTTCAAGCCCTAGTTAAAGGTTATCATTCTGTGATCCATATCCTGATTCCAGAGCACAATTAATTACTGTGTTCAAATCTTGTTATTGAACTAATTACTTCTAACTTTAGTTTTCTCTTCATATATCTCCTTCACCATGAAGGCACCACCTGATCTTTCAAGTCAAGCACTGTTACCAGTTATTTTTAATTCCCTTGCAAAGTGATTTGCACACACATAGTGTTGACTGTTCTTTATATACAAAGATTATCTTATTATAATGACAAGCTCCTACAAGATCATAAAAATATTACAAGATCAAAGTAGGTAACTTCTGAGGGTACTTGGTTCAATCTCTAGGAATAGCTTAGATACTGCAAATATAATTGGTGAATTGTTCTTTGAATCTCAGTGGATCAAGCCTACAGATTTCTTTTGTTCTGCTCTGGTTAAAGATAGGTTTAAAACTTGAATTATTTGCCAACACTATATTTGATAAGTTTCACATAAAAATAATAATAATGAATTCTGATATCTTTTTAAAATTGGATGTGTAAGATCTTGGAACACAGTGGCCAACATTACCATACAAGTAAAAGTCAACTGGCCTTTGTGTCTGCTGACACTTTAGTCTGGAACAGCCCTCTAGTTTCCTTCAGTTCACTCTTATACCCAACCCACTTTACACACTTATTCTCTAATTAGTTCCCATAGGCATTCCAGTTGTGATACTTATCTTATTTATTGTATAGCTTATAAAATAACACATGAACCCACTGAGGATCCATAATGAAAATATATTCTCCAGACTCCTGGCACAAGAATTTCTCAGTCTATTCTTTCATTATAATCGATATTATCTGGAATGATAATTTTATCTGAAAGTGTAATCCTTTCATTATAATTAATGTCACCTAAACTCTATACTAAGGATAACTCTATCTCTCTCGATTAGTTTCTTTTTTTGGGGGGTGGGTTGAAGTAATTACATTTATGTGTTTATTCTTAGAGGAAGTACTGTGGCTTGAACCCAGAACCTCATGCGTGCTACGCATGCGCTCTACTACCTGAGCTGTACTCTCCTCCTGATTAGATTCTTTTTATAACTTCTGGGCATTGTAAGTCTGTAACGAAGGTGGTTGAACTATTTATATGTGCTGTCAGAAAATTTTGAGTCAAATTTTGTTCCAACAACAGCTCAAATTTGCCAGCTGTTTTTGTATGCTGTAAACTCCTTAAACATTTTCTGGGATAAATGAAAAATAAATTAATTAATTAATAAGTGAAGAAAACTGTGGTCTAAGTTTGGCCACTTCCCTTTTCCTCTATCCAAGTTTCTCTTGCTTTATTCACACAAACTCTTCTGAGTGAAAATTCCTTCATGAGTAATTCATATAGGACTTTGTTATTTCCAAATCTGGATTATTTATCTTTGGTCTTTTCACATAAGAATACCACAATCTCCTGTATTTTTTGGATATAGTAGTAAAATAGGTCCTGCAGAATTTTCTTCAAATCTCTATAATTTGAGCTCTCTAATACAGCAAGTAATGAGTGTGATTCTCAAAGTTCAGACTTCTAAATATGCACACACTGTTAAGATCTGCAAAAGTGTTTTCTAGCACAGTCACTGTTTTGTCTCAAATTGTTCCTGGGATCAATGATAAAGCCCATAATTTTGTAGTAAATCATAGGTGGCAGTTAGTGGTTCAAACGATTTTAAATAAACTTTAGATCATAATTCCCTCCTTCTCCAACAAGTTGGAGTCATAGGAACCATCCTCTTTGGGAATCATCTGCACATTATATACCTAGATATTACAGGCTATGACCTTCTTAAAAGTCCTACTTCCTACAGCTCCTGACTCTGTCTAATCGCTATGTGTGATGGTAGTTGAAAGTAGAAGAAAAAGAGAGAGAATGAGAGAGAGAAGAAGCGTATGATGGACTTCTCATTCACTTCTTAATTTATTTTAATTCATCTAAGTGAACAATGCCGGCACCTAAGGAAATGGTCAGAAGAAATTCCAGCTTAGTGACTGAATTTGTTCTCTTGGGATTAATGGATCGTCCAGATCTTCAGCCCATTCTTTTTGTGCTGTTCCTGGTGATCTACTTGATCACTGTTGGGGGGAACCTTGGGATGCTGGTCCTGATCAGGATAGATTCTCGCCTCCACACCCCTATGTACTTGTTTCTTGACAGTCTGTCCTGCTCGGATTTGTGCTGTTTCACTAATGTGACTCTCAAGATGTTGATGAACTTCTTATTAGAGAAAAAAACCATTTCCTATACTGCTTGTTAAGTCCAGTGCTATTTTTTCATTGCCATGGTTATTACTGAGTATTACATGTTAGCTGTAATGGCTTATGATAGGTACATGGCCATCTGTAACCTTTGCTTTATAGCAGCAAGATGTCCAAAGGGGTCTGTATTTGCCTGATTGCTGGTCCATATGTCTATGGGTTCCTTAGTGGACTGATGGAGACCATGTGGACACATCAGCTTGACCTTCTGTGGCTCCAATATCATTAATCATTTTTATTGTACTGACCCACCCCTTATCTGGCTCTCCTGTTCTGACACGTTCATTAAGGAGACCTCCATGTTTGTGGTGGCAGGATCTAAGCTCTCCAAATCCCTTCTCATAATCCTCATCTCCTACATCTTCATTCTTATTGCCATCCTGAATATGTGTTCTGCTGAAGGTAAGCACAAAGCTTTTTCCACCTGTGGGTCCCATCTGGTGGCAGTGACTGTGTTGTATGGGACCCTGTTCTGCATGTATGTTAGACCTCCCACGGGCAAGTCAGTCCAAGCAGTCCAAGATCATTGCTGTTTTCTACACTTTTGTAAGCCCTATGTTGAACCCCATCATTTATAGTCTGAGGAACAAGGATGTGAAACAAGCTTTCCAGAAATTGATCAGAAGAAATATACTTTTGAAGTAAAATTACAGTGCATCTTTCTTTAAATATTAAATAAAAGATATTTATGAGAACTGGATACAACTTTAACTGCATTTACAGAAAAGCCAATTCTAAATCCATGATGAAAATCTATATTCTAGCAACAAAACAGTAAAGACATAGGTATAGAAGACTTACAGTTTTACACGTGATGTGTGAGTGCATTGTGTGTAAAAGACTGGGCATTAAACGTGTCGATATGGGGGATCACTTCTCTTTCTTTACATACTTTGGTATTTATAACTTTATAGGTTAATTTTACATTATAAAATTTATACATTCTCATAGTAAAACATTCAATCTCTAGAAGAATATACGGTGAAAGAGTAAAATATTTCCTTTTCTCTGCCTTACCCTGATCTTCTATTGTCACGTCTCAAAATTACTATTAAGAACTTCCTTATATTTCCAGGAAAGTTTCTGTATATCCACAAACCAATGTATGGTATGGCCATATACATATACCTATATACACAAAATTGTTAATACACATGTTGACTATCATGAGCTAACTTTTAGTGGTTTTAATTCTGTATCATTTACTATGTAGAGGCTTTGATTTAATGGTTTAGAGGATGTGGCCACAGCTGCTGTTGACCTGCCATCACCTCTGGGAGACAGAACTTAGGATAACACCCTCGTGTCCATGACTGACATCCATTTATTTCCCTCTACCTGTGACAGTAATTTTCAATAAGACTGTGTTCCTCTTTAAGTCCTAACAGGAAACAAGAATCTTCAAATAATTTATTTTTCAGATATTAACTCCTGAAGCAGGCAGAGAATGGCAGGTACAATGATTTAGGTCTTGCCTCAGAAGGAATTTTGGCTTCTGTAGAGTTTATCAATAACATTCCAGTCTCCTAAAGCCTAAGCTTTTCATGCCTTCTTTCATCCCTGCCTTTTAAACTATTTTCCAGGATGTGATGGATATTTTCTATTTATCCCATAGTTCAGATTTTACCCACAATTGTTTTTTGTCACAACTAGTTATCATGAATCCAATTTTAGAATTAATTATTACTTATCTAGAAGTATTTTAATGCTAAAGGATGCACATACAAGTTGATTTTTTTAAAATGTTAACATTTCAGGTGACTTTGAATCTACATAGCATAGGCAAAGTTGATGAATGTTTGCCAATTACCTATAATGAGTCAAGTCCTGCTCCAAGTGCCAAGGACACTTCAAGGAGCACTAGGATTGTATAGTTTTATGAAACTGCAAAGATAAAAATCAATACAATTTGCTAAGTGCTAGAGTATAAGAAAATGAAAGGGCTGATGCTCTAGAGGAATCAATTCATTTTGAGTAAATTAAAGATCATCTTATGAATGTACAAGGCAAGAATTTGCTCATCTTTTGTGCACCTGCTCCAACATATGCATATCTCCCAGCACAATGTTATGCCAGACCAGGCAGGATCTGACCCAAACAAGTGTCAGATGTTACACTCAAAGGAAAAGGAAAGGACACAGAACTGTAATGTCTCCCAACTGACATATTTTTCTCAGTTGTATTTCAAAGCATCCTTTCTCTCTTACAGCTTATTTTTGCTCAGCACTTCTTGCAGAGTAACATTCTCATATTCGTTGATTCTATATTATCCCATATGATTATTTCCACCTTTCTACTGCTAGAGCTTGTTATTTAAATAAATTTATTTTGAAAGTCAGGTTGTCTTCAAATTCTGTTCAAACACAAATAGGTAGCTATTCTTGTAACTTTTAACATTCAATTAATAGTTTGTCAGATTCTGCTTAAAGAAATATCTGGAGATATATTGCTTTTAAGCACACACTCATATAAAGTTGTGTAAAATTATTTCAAATGTTAACTCAAGGTCCATGTATCTATCTTTACCACCTAGCTTGGCTTGACACCAAATAAAGGTTCCCTAATGATTGTAGTGTTAAAAAAACATAAATGAATGTCCATTTTGAAAGTAAACAAAGTGCCTCCATTTTTACATATATAAGAAAACTTTTTTTGAATGGACCAATAAGTGACTCGAAGCATATTAGTTACAAGCCAGCAGTACTGCTCAGAAATACAAGTGCCCCATGTCACTGGTACTTATGACCGACACTAGCAACATGAAGCCCGTGTTTTTGCACACACGCACACAAGTCTCAGGTAAAAGAGGTTTTTCACTAAGTACTTTCATGAATTGAGTGGCTGGCATTAGACAGTCTGTTTTTCAGTTCCTACTATGCTGTGCTGGCCATAGAATACACATATGCTCATGAAGTACCTTTTCTATTAATGAATTATTTCAGTAGACCCTGGGTTTATACCCCAAAATTAGAAAATTGCCTTATTAATGATAAAGTATTTCATGAAGAATGTTAAAACCATCTCTTACATACTTGCTCTTCTCTTTTTAAAGGTAAATCTTTTGGATTCTGCATTTATTGAACAAATTAAGCAATGTGATAATGGAAGAATTTAAAAACAGAATATTTACTAAACTTTTCTAAGGAACAATAGTTATGATATGATTGTTTATATTTTTCTTTCCACCTATCTGAAAGATCATGACTCTAGTTGGTAGTTTTTCTAATGAAAACTGATCTATGTGTATTTAAAAAATAATTGAATATTTCAGGGAATAGTAATGCTATAAGTCTAACATTTTTATTCATATATCATATATTTTATATTGAATAGTGGACATCTGAAGAATGTTTACATTTCACACTCACACATACATACATGAAGGAGAGAGAAAGAATTAATATTTCCCAAAGATCAAGCACTGTTTTAATATATGTTGTCTCACTTAACGTGGTCACCAATAGTATTATCTCAATATTATAGTTTCTCTTTTAAAAATGAGCCTACAGAGACTACGGGTTAATTATTAACCTAAAATCATGTAGCTTAGAAAGGAAGGCCAAATGTATCTGGTTTCAAAGGTTACTGATTATTTTTCTTATAATACCATCCTTTTTCACTGTATTTTTTGAAGGGGAAAAACTATGTCATGAAAAAAACTATCCTTTTCTGTCTTCCAAAAATGCTGTTGATCAGGTATTTGCTAGCTGCATGCACCCTGAATGATACAATACATTGTAAGAAAACCTCCTGTTTTATAATCTAATAGCAAATTTTGCTTGTTGAATAAAGTGAGCTTTATAATCAGATCCTGACTCCATCATTTATCAGCTAAATTAATAGTTAAAAGCGTGAACTCTGAAATCAGATTTCCTGAGGAGGTTAGTCAACCTCTCTCTGCCTCAGTTTTCTCCTCTATAATACATCTATATAGGGAAGCTGTGTGGAAGAAATGGTTTAATACCTAAAATACTTAGGACATTGAATGTTACTTAGTTTTCCTTCAGTAAAAGCTAACTCATTGCTATTATTAACTAAAAAATCACTTCACCTATTTGAGACTCATTTTCCTCTCACAGATTTCTGTATTTCTCCACTGTTACATTTAACATTTTTAAGATATAATACCCTTAAAAGTTTGGTTATTTAACTAAAAATCTGTGTTCCCCATGCAGTAGTAAATGCTGTAAGGTCAGATGTAATGCTTGAAAGCAATTATTTCTCTATTGCTTAGTCTTGTACAATAGTCTGTGCTCCCTAAAAAATAGAGAGATGATAGATAGCTAGATAGAAGTATGGACAATTTTTACAAAGTGGAGATTGTGATATGACTTACAAAGTGATGGGAACTAGAAAACTTGAAACACACTGATGGAATCTTAAAAGTGTATAGTTTATTCATGCATAATAAATCTATTTTTATTTCTTTAAACAGAAGGATTCATCTGGAAGTGTTCAGAATAAGTCAGACAAGAGTGAAGTTTAATTTCCTGTGGTTGACCAGTTGTCCAATTTTGCAGCTTGTTGTCTTTGTCTTGTTTCTGTTTATTTGTAGTATCTTTATTGTGGAAATATTAAGCCTAACTCTGGGGCTCACACCCTCATGTTGTCTCTTTGCCAAGCTGCCAACCTCACACATTTTGGTTAACTTTTTATTTAAGAAGGTCATTTCCTTCTCCAACTTACCTGAACTGTATGACGTGATCACATTCCTGTTAACTCAGTATTTTGTTCCTGTTGCCCTCTGTGATAATGAAATCTACATAATTACCTGCAATTCATGCAGTTATAGCTTTGAATCCAAAACGTGGTGCATTGATATGGCCACCGTTGCCTGCGTAAGTGGTTCTGTATAGACTTGTTTACCGTCAGAGTTGTTATCTCCAGAGCTGGCAACGTGGAACATCATTATGGCGGCTTGCCACTTTGTAGCTACTCAGACCAAATAAAATTTTTATTTACCAGAGACCATATTGGAACTATAGTATATGCCTAGAAGTATACAGGAGCCTCAAATTAGCATTTTTAAAACATATTTTCAATACTTTAAATCTCTGTAAGCCAGAGAAACCTCTCTGCTTTTGAATCTTATAAACATGGCTAGGTAATGATGCCTCCTGGAAAGAATCAATAGCAAAATTAAAATACTATTTTTCTTATATGTTTGTGACTCTTCTTTAAAACTTAAAAATAAGTAGAAAAAGAACTGCAACATTTGAAAATATGAAGAAATCCAAAGTTGAATTACTACATAGATCTTTTTTTTTCCAGAAGCATAAAGAATGACTATATGAAAAATTTGAAAGGTTCATATTTGATCATGTTTTTATGTATGAAGTATTATAAACATGATGTTTTTATTTGTCTTTCTTGATAGGAAGTGACTCCTTATTTAAATAACAGAATAAAATCTTATGAATTTTCAAAGAATGTTCAAGTGAGAGTCAAGAATAATAGCTATGTAATTGACTAACTGCAGAATCTTTGGTTCTGAAGCCTTAATTCCTCAATTTATAAATCTTATCTGTCTTGCAGTCTACAAATAGATGTCCAATGGTAATTCAATTGTGGAATGAATTTTCCTGATTTTAGCAAATCAGAATGCATGTGAAGGTAGCCATTGATTTGGGAATTGCAATATATTTAAAATTTATATTATTTTGATGGCCTTGGATTGGGAGATCTATTAGAATAAAGTGGATTTTTTCCTGGAAGACTTACTCTATTTAATGAACTTAATGGCAGCCTGTTTCACCTGGGCAAGACTATATTGAGGACAAGTTTCCTCTTATTTCACACCTCAGTCAATAGAAATATCTTAATGTGCTTGTGGTCACATATTAATTTAACTCAGCTTAAAACAAAGTCATTAAAGTTTATCAAAAGCAAGACACTGTAGGTTTTAAGAATGATTAAATATATGCATACTGCCTATGAAAGTGATGTTTATTCATTAAAAAAACTCACAACTATTTTACCATGAGACTTGCTAGGGTAAGAGAAAGAGTTAATGTATTTTAAAAAATTGTTTTATGAGCACAGAGGAAGAAAAAAATAATTCTGGCTAAGGCTTGTAAGGTAGATCTTCCAGAGGAGATAACTATGGAGCTGGGCTTTGGAAGTTGTGTAGAATTTTAAAAGGTAGAGGTTGGGTGCAAAAGCATTTTCTAAAGAAAGAGGCAACTGATGGAAGGAGAATAGCTTGGTTGTGCCTGGGACACCAATTACAGACAAAAAATCCAGAAGAGGTGAGGCTCAATAGTAAACTGGATCACACGAGGAGTGAAGGGAGAGCTTTGTCAACATAGACTTAATTTGGTGTAGATAGGAACCATCAATACTCTCTAACCTGAGTAGCACCATGAGGGGCATATAACTTTTTCATTTTTCAACATGTTTTAACATGTTCAACATGAGAGACAAGAATTCTGTGAAGAGCAATGCTTTCTTTTAACCTGAGGTAGACAGTGACTGCATAAATGGCCACCATTGTTAATCAAGTAAATAACAGTCTCCTTCGCAGACCATTTTTAGTTCTCTCCAAGATGTCTAACTTTTTCCTTCCATCGAGGGATTGATATTAGAAAAAATAATAAATTATTCACTTATCTATTTGTTCTTACTTCTTTATTGCTATTTTAGCACCCAATTTCTTTACAGATTTAGTGTTGTGCAGTTTCTGATTATCAAGGTCCTGAAGTGTATGGTCATGAATCACCCTTGTTTCCCAAACTGCTGAGCAGGAGCTGAGTTCCACTAACTTCTCAGGGGAAAAAAAAAAGAAAAGCTATCTTCAAGGAACTGTTAATTGGCAGAATTGATTGCCTTCATCCTGACTTTTTTTTCCAAAATACCATAGGGAAAAGGAATCAACCTTATAAATACAAGCAACCATTTCCTTCATTTGTAATTTTTGAAGGCCCATTGGTTTCCTTACATCTTTATAAGGAGGGCTGTCCATTTTGTGTGTGTTAGGAACTAGCTTAACTAGTGTATTTATACAATTTCTTATTTGCTAGGAATAAATGCATGGTTAGAGATAGTTAAAAAACTACATAGAAAGGTTAGAGTTAATTATATGGGAAGTGCTAATGCTCATACTTTGAGAATTTTTATTTCTTCTAAATACTAAACAAAGGAAAGGTAGAAACTAAAAATTCCATGTGGCTTTTTTTGCCTCACACATGGTCAGATATTTACACACATTCTACCTTTTCAAATCCTCAAAGAAAACCCCTGGGACAACATTTCCAAGAACACTGAGACTTACAGAGGTAAGTTGTCTGCACAATTACAGAGCTTATGTGCAGCACAGTGGTGATTTTTCAGATGAAATCTTGCCAGTTCCAAGACTTATGTGTTGATTTTATGAGGTGAATGTTAGTATTAAGGTGATCAGAAATATTTCACTACAAAATATATATTTTTTAAATTTTGGAAAAGCACCAAGATACAGTTGGGAGACCATTTGTAAAGAAGGCAAGATTGAAGAATAGGATATAAACACACAAGAGGGTAAGATGTGATGGCTCAGTGTCCTCTGCTGGGAGATGAGAAACAAATAGCGAGATATTCTGCAGGGAAAACCAAACACACACACTGGAGCAAGAGGTGAACTGCTTAGAATAATATGAAGAGGAAATAGGCAGTTCCTTGAGGTGGTTCCAGGGAATAAGAGAGAGAGATAAGAAACAGGAGGGAGGAAAAATAAGAGAAACTGGTGATGTGTTATGAAGCTGGGGATTAAATATGGGATCAAATACTATAAAGCAGCCAGGGGAAAAATCCCATGTTAGGGTGCAGAGGGGAATTTAGAGAATAAATGTCTAATGTTTAAATTTTATTTTTTTAATTCTTTTTGTAACAAGTATTATCTTTCACCTGTGTTCCATAGAATTGCAGTGTGTGTGTGTGTGTGTGTGTGTGTACATTTTGGATGTCTAAATGGCATGGAATGGATAGAAAAGAAGTTGAAGGCAATTTTGAAAGATCTCAAGAGGCTAACTTCTGGGCTACCTAAGCATTGTCATCCACAGCTTTTTAAGTGAGTTGTAGCATGGTCCTTGAGTGTAAACTCTGAGGGATTAATTAAATTTTAACTAACAATTATCACTTGATGTAGATTTAGCTTGTATAGCAGTCAGACTTGTGGGAGTCTTGAGCACTGATTGCATTAGTTGGGTAATAGTTTCAATTCCTACTAGAGTGAAAGAAAACAACTTAAACAAGTTAGAAGTTCAGTTCTCATTTACATGAAATTCTGAAGTTCAGACATGCCATGATTTTAGGAGTTTCATTCTGCTTTTTCCACCATCCCATCCGGATGATCTGGGATGGCTTAGCACTCCACCCCTATTGCAGCCAGTGGTAGGCAGACAAGTGGAAGAGGAGGGCAAACCTGCATTATAAAGGGACAGATACAAATTGCACATTTCTCTTTAGTTACCTTCTCTTGTCTGGGACCTACTGTTGGGTGGTAGCAAATCTAGTTTGAGACTAACCAAAGAAAAGGGAAGTTGTTGTGGTTGTCTGCTTTGTTTACTTTGGTTTTGCTTTGTTTCTTAACTGCTGCCCCATAAAAACCAACTCTGGATCCAAGGATCGAAACTCATACAGGTATGGGGGAGGTACTGCTTCTAGTTTAGACTCTGCTCAAATCCCAGCCTGTGGGTCTGTCCTGTCACATGACCCTTCAATCTGTTCTCACAGTGAAAGCAACATGCTGGACTAAGGAATTTCTATGGTCTAATTCAGGTCCTGCAACTGAAAAAGTAACTTTGTCAAAGTTTATTGAATTAACTAGAAAAATGTTAAAAAGACTTTTGAAAGTTTTCCTGTACATTATATTGGTTCCCATTCATGATAAAAGGTTTGCAACTGTTCAGCTTTTCAAAGATTTATCTTTTCTTTTATTTTTTCCCCCAATTAGCACCTAGTCATTGTAAAATAGGAATACGGAGATTTCACATATTACAGAGGTGAATTAAGGTATATATTTTAATTTATTACTTAGTGCCTTATTACAAACAAAATAAATGATTTTAACTGCCATGTCCTGGAAGAAATAATTGTTATCAGAGAAAGAACTTTTGGTATAATATTCTTGACTGCTAATTAAGTTATCTGGTAAATTCAATTAGATAAGTGGTGACTGTCCATTTGTTTATTGGCACTGAGTGGTAAATCTGGGATGAGAAATTTGATGTAAGCTTAAGTAAAATGTGGAGAACAGACAGAGTAGAAGTGGAAATGAGTAAGAAATGTAGTGACAAAAACCAAAAAGATAAATAGACAAAGAGAAATAACAGAAAAATTAACAAAGAAAAACAATTGAAGTAGTTGAATGACAGACACCCAGCATCAGTTTGAGCTTATTTGCTAGTGTTTAATTAGATCTAGTTTTAATCAAACCACTATGTCTGGGGTCTCTTAGGACAAAGACAAGTCATAGAAAATGAAAGCAAAAAATTCAGAGAAAAAAAATAATGTTCTAAGATTCTGTGAATATTTTTTGCCACTTAAAAAAATCCTGTGTTGATCCAAAGTTCTCATTTTCCATTGAAGAAAATTATGAGAAGAAACTTCACTTCAGTGACTGAGTTCATTCTTTTGAGACTGACCAGTCACCTGGAATTGCAGATTCTCTTCTTTGTGCGGTTTCTGGCCATTTACGTGACCACGGTGGCAGGGAATCTTGGCATGATTGTCCTCATCCGGGTCCACGCATGGCTGCACATGCCCATGTACTTTTTCCTGAGCCACTTGTCCTTCGTGGATCTGTGCTTCTCTTCCAATGTGACTCCAAAGATGCTGGAGATCTTCTTATCAGAGAGGAAAACCATCTCCTATTCTGCTTGTCTGGTGCAGTGTTACTTCTTTATTGCCCTGGTCCATGTGGAGATCTACATCCTGGCTGTGATGGCCTTGGATCGGTACATGGCCATCTGCAACCCTCTGCTTTATGGCAGCAAAATGTCCAGGAGCGTGTGTGCCTCCCTCATCACAGTGCCTTATGTGTATGGGGCACTCACTGGTCTGATGGAGACCATGTGGACCTACAGCCTCGTCTTCTGTGGCCCCAATGAAATTAATCACTTCTACTGTGCTGACCCTCCACTGATTAAGCTGGCTTGTTCTGACACCTACAACAAAGAAACATCAATGTTTGCTGTGGCTGGATGTAACCTTTCCTTTTCTCTCCTCATCATCCTGGTTTCCTACCTTTATATTTTCCCTGCTATCCTGAGGGATTCGTTCCTCAGAAGGAAGGTGCAAAGCTTTCTCTACCTGTGGCTCTCACCTGACAGCTGTCACCATATTCTATGCAGCTCGTTTCTTCATGTACCTCAGACCACCCTCGAAGGAATCCGTGGCACAGGGGAAAATGGTGGCCGTGTTTTATACCACTGTGATCCCCATGCTGAATCCCATGATCTACAGTCTGAGGAACAAGGATGTGAAAGAGGCTCTGATCAGAGAACTGTTCACAGGGAAACTGCTTTCTAAATAAATTTGGGCGCTAATTTTAGTTAAACGCTTTTGTTTTATATGTCTTATGACCTTCTCTTAGATCTTAATACAAACATAATTTGTCCAAATCCATATCCTTTTCTTGAAAGGCTGGGGGAAATTTCCATAGAGAAAATTTAACTAAAAGGAATCTGAGTATCAATGTCAACTGTTAAGAATTTTGAATTCTCCAGGAAAACTTTGCTTGTTGAGACCCAAAAGTAAAGACCTGTACATTGATGGATCATTGCCAGTAAGAAATTCAATTTACCCTCTGGGAAAAAAATATTAAAGCTAGAATTGTATTTTATCTTTGGAAGGTTTAATCATACAGTTTTAGCTGTCTCTTAATGGGGATTATTCACTTTAACATGTAGCCAATAACTTAAAAAAAAAAAAACACTTTTGTACAACTTTACTAAATAAACGTGCCTTCCTTACAGCTGAAAACCAGCATTACACTTGAAATTTCAGGGTGGGGAAAATTTCCCCCCTACCTCATTTGAGTTCTTTTGACTAGTCTAATAATTAAGTGGACACAAGAAAGATAAATATAATGAAACAATTTAATTCATATGCAAAGTGTTGTCATAAAAAAAGTGACCAAAGCAAGCTGTTTACATACCATTTTTAGACAAGACACCATTATTTGTGAAGATTTAATAAGACCAAGGCGCTTGTGCTGGGGTACTGAAGTAATGAAGAAGTCACGAGGTTTGTTAGACAGCTTTCTGAGGCCTGGATTCCCTTACTGTGGTGACAAAGATGCTCTCTATCCTCCTGCTATGGAGGATACCTTTATGTGGGAGATTTATTTCCCACATTTGAGGAAAAGAGGAGGGTCAGAATTTTTTTTAAATAAATTTTTTTCACTACCTGTTTCTCAAGTAACTTTATTTCAAAGTAACCAGCATGCAACTGTGGTTCATCTTGGGGTGCCCTTCTCTGAGCCCCAGCAAACTCATCCAGTCTACAACACAAGTCTCATCTCATTTAACTCATCTGCAGCTTAATTCTTGGCCCTCCTTCCATTAAACTCAACTCTGGCCTGAAATACACCATAGCCTTTTTCCCCTGGGAAGCATGCTTATCTTGCCATGATATATTCCTGCCTATTCTCTTTGAACTCATGAAGAAAAACAAAGAAAAAATATTAATTGGTCAAATTCGTATTTCTTATAAGTCTGAATGAAGAGATATACAGTTACTTGATAATGCATTGAACATGTGTCTAATACTAGTATATCAACCCATGATGTGTGCAACTATAGTTATAATAAAATGTCACCTCACATTTGCAGAGCACTTTGTAAATTCCATGGTCCTTTCCTTACCCCCACTCGATTGCACAGAATATGAAGAGTAGATGATATTTATTTTCAATGGGAACCATGTGAACAGAAATATTTTTCCTATAAAGACAAAAACCTTGCAGCTCAAATGTTAGACTGACCACAGAGAGTCAAATCCAGTACCAGCTCTTCCAGTCTTGTAGGTGTGGGTTTTCTGGGTGCTGATGCAAACAGATCCCTTGAAGGTGATTGGAGCTTTAAGGATAATCAGCTGCAGGGAAGATGAGAAGCCAGCGATGAGGTGCACACAAGGTGAGTGGTGAGAACAGAGACCCCTCATGGTGCTGGGGCTGTTGAAGGGCTCCCATCTCTGCACCAGCAGAGTCCACGAGAACAACAACAAAGCCAAAGTAGTCTGTTTAGGCTTTGACTGATGGAGACGTTAAAAATAATCCCATCTGAAAATTTAAAACAATAATTGAATTATTTTGTCAATTTGAGGTTTAGATTTACACTGCTTTCATGATCTGTCAGATCCTAAGCTCGAAAAAAAAAAAATTGAAGGGCTCCTTGTTTAGGAAACACTGCATGGGACTGGCACAGACATACACAAATACATGTCAAAGGAGTGAACTCTTAGCCACTCAGACCTCCAAGAATTTCCATAGAGAAAGCTCCTGTTCCTGCAAAGTTTCAGGAAAATAAGGAAAAAACATAGGTGGATACTCTCAACTTCAGATATTTGCATTACTTGATGCAAATTATGGCAAAAATACACTTACTAGTTGAAAGCAATAAAGGTTAAATTTAAAACTATGAGACTATAGATTGCAATGTACAACCAGAACTTCAGAGGAAACCGACAATTTAGAATTGAGGAAAAACTGGGTTTGTCAGGAAAACCAGCTTCCAAGAAGGAGAAAAAATAGGTGACTATACACACACACATGCACACACGCACACACACATATAAATACAGACGACATAGAGCAATAATACCATATAATTTGTGGGTTCAAAAAGATATAACTGACTTCCTGGAAAACAGTAGATTATCAAGAAGGAGGAAGTGATGGTAGCTAAGTTTTTTTTCTTTAATCTTTGTATTTTTAGGATAGTAAAAACATTGGGTATCTTTAGATTTATTAAGGTTAGTGTGGGTGTTAATCTACCAAATAGTATTAATGAAAGATTAAACATGGAATCTATCTAGCCAAAATTCGGGAGAAAGATGGTCAGTAGATAACACATTTATAGTGTTGACTATGTGCAGAATGATATTCAAAGCTCTTTACAGACTTTTTCCCAGATATTTACAGATGTTTTGTCAATAGTCATCAGAACAACTGAGACATGTGATGTTACTGTCTCAATATTAAACTCAGAAAACCTGAAACAGAGTCATTAAATGACTTGCCACAGATTATACAGGAAGTAACAGGTGGAGCTGGAAATTATGATGTGATCGAGCTCTAATTTATGGTAGTATGTTTTAATACTACTGAATCAGCCCATAAGAGTGCAGGACAAAAAGTACAGCAAATTATGAACAGTTCTCAACTAAAACACATTTAAAGAACCAAGTCACATGTCACGATGTGCTCAACTTCACTCGTGATCAGGAAAATGCAAATTATAACTACAAGCTATCTGTACCTACACATACCACCCAGCATAGGGAAAAAAAAGATAAAAAAAAAACCCTCCAATATTAAGAATTGGAGAGACTGTGTAGCAACAGGACTACTTACATAGTGCTGGTCGGAAAGTAATTGATAGAACCAGTTTGTAAAACTTTTCTCAGTTTGTAAAACTCAATATCAGCTTGAGCACAATATATGCATATCCTGCAAACCAGCAACTCTACCCAGAGTTCTACCAGGCAGAAATGCATGAATGTGGACATACAGAGATATTTGCAAAAATATATTTTGTAATAGCTGCATCTGGGTGCATTCTAAATAGTTCTCAAAAATAAGAAGAATATATAAATTAAGTACAGTCATACAATGGATACTATAGCAGCAGTGGTAATAAAAGAGCTACTGCTGTGCTCACTACCTTCAGCAGCTTGAGTGGAAATCATGCTGTAGACTGAATATTTGTGTCCCGCCAACATTCACATGCTACAACCTAACCTCCAGTGTGGCGGTGCTAGATGCTGGGGACTTGGCTGGTGATTACATCAAAGGCATAGCCCTCAGGAATGGGATTAGTTATTTAGTTATTAGAGTATGCTAGCTAGTCATTCATGTATTTACGTATACTTGTTGATTATTTTCTATCAGGTGCTGTTATTGTCATGGGGAATTATCAATCTCTCCTACCTGTCACATTCCATGTGTTTTTCTTCTGGAAATTAATCATGCTACAGCTATTACTATTTATTTACATATCATAGGACATCCATTCAAAGTGCAAACTCCTCTACAGGGAGGATGTTATTTTCATATTTGTATTCTAAAGATTAAAAAGCATTGAACTTTGTGTTAAGTATATTTTTGCTGACAACTTTTAATTCTCAGATGACTCATTTCTCTGACCTTAGAGCAACACTTTCAGTGTGTTCCCACTTTTAATATGTTCATTATTCTTGTCTTAATAGTTGGTTATCTGGGGGAAGGATAATAGCTCAGTGGTAGAGCAGGTGCTTAGCATGCACGGGGTCCTGGGTTCAGTTCCCAGTACTTCCATTAAAACAAACAAACAAACAAACAAAATTACCTCCCCATCCCCAAAATATATATAAACAAATAAAAATTTTTAAAAACAAAAAACAAACAAAAAATAGTTGGTTATCCAATATATACATAGATACCTCTGTCCTCTCTCAGTTTTGAACTCTTCTTCACCATGACCACCAACACATTGCCACCACCACTGTCATCACCATCAACCACAATAACAAATACAATCTCTTGTTGGGTTCCAGAAAATGAGCTGGACTTGGTGGAAGATATAATGCATCAGTAGATGACTGAACTGGGAAATATGAAATGAAGGTTTGATGAAAAACTCACTTTGTCTTTGTGGGATTCCATTTGTCAGTGTTCAGAATGAACATTACCTTTGTTATCATCAATGTCTTTTCTAACCTATGTATCTATATGTATATATGAAAGCATGTAGACAGAATTCCAAGCATTTCCAAATTTAGATTATGATATTTCTTTGACATATAACTTATCTAGATTTTTTAAAAATTTCCCTAAGTAATGAGATACTTAAATTTTTAATTTTGTCCTCAGTCCCCAGCTTACTGGCATAGTGTGATTGCAAATACAACCTGAATGCAGATCACTTGTTGAAAAGCTTTTAGACTTGCTGTATGGCATATGTATTGATGTCTAATTATGGAAACACTACTGAGATACCATAACTAAAATCTTTTGCCTATTTTTACAATATTTATCCTGGTACAGTTTTTTTTCCCCTTTAAAGGAGGTACTGGGGTTTGAACCCAGGATAAGGTCTACCACTGAACTATACCCCTCACTTCCAGCATGGCACAATTTTTAACCACAGTTTCAGTGATTTAAAAAATCTTTTATATCTCTCCTTAGATAATCAACCAATGCCTCACATATGACAAAGGCATGTTCAGAAGAAACCAAACTGAAGTGACAGAGTTTATTCTCTTGGGTCTGGCAAGCCATTGCAAGGTTGCTTTCTTTGTCTTGTTCCTTGCAGTTTACATAGTCATTGTGATAGGAAACCTGGACATGATTGTCTTAATCAGAACTGATGCTCGACTTCACATGCCCATGTACTTTTCCCTCTCAAGTTTGTCTGTTCTAGATCTGTGTTTCTCCACAAATGTCACTCCCAAAATGTCAGAGAATTTCTTATCAGAGAGGTAGACTATCTCATATGCAGGCTGTCTGGTGTAGTGCTATATCGTCATGGCTGTGGTCCTTACAGAGCACTACATGCTGGCCATCATGGTGTACAACTGCTATGTGGCCATCTGCAATCCTCTGCCCTACAGAAACCCAAGAAACAAGAAAGAGTTAGAATCAGGTTACTTGGCTGGTCTGAAAAACCTCAAATATTAGATCCAGAAACATACGTTTTTGGGGTCACAGGCTGAATTACTATGGGGTGAGAGAAGGAGTGCCCAGTGGAGGAATGTGTCCAGTAGTCCAAGTACTAGGCAACCCTGTGGTGTTTCCCTTCAAATCTCGACCTGTTTCATAAAAGATGCAAGAACACACTAAGCAGCAGTTCATGTATAATGATTATCACTGTCTTCTTAAGTTAATGTTAGTAAAATCTAAGCATTAGTTCAACAAGTGAGTCTTTTGCTTAAAAACAATTTTGCTAATAGAAACTCAATTTATCAATACTGTGACTTGTTATGATCATGAGAAATGGAATGTGGTCTTCAGGGTTTGTGAGCATTTATTTAAAATGCGTTGACTGATAGGTGGTCCAAACGGCCTTGCTTCTCAGTTATTATTATTAAAAAGCTTATTCAGTTAATAGTTAGCTAATATTATGTAATTATATATTATATGCATAGGAGGCAGGGAAAAGAGGACTCAGAAATAAATAATAAATGTGAAAGCTGAGTTTTTAACATCTATAATAGTAATCTTATCTTTGGAGAAAGGGGAGAGACAAAAAGTAAGCTTAAAGTTTTCAGGCTATGTTTGCCTGAGAAACAGAGACATCTATGACCTTAATCCAATTTCTTTGTGTTAGATTTGGGAATAGAGGGTAGACATCACACTTATTCCATTAGATTTTTAGAATTCAAGTACAAGGGTGGCCTGTGTTCTTTTTTCTCATTGAACCACAAGCAACAAATCCCCCAAACAATGATTGTCGTACGTGTCTGGCTGGAGAGGGAGGGTCTCAGTCTCCCAAGGGCTTCTGTGCTCCAGCAGAGTATGGTAGCTCCAAAGTGTTTCCTGTTTCTCAAAGGAACAAAAAACACATAAAGTTAAAAAATTAAGAGGTTGCAGAGTTCCTAATATGGAGAAAGCATCCAGTAAGAATGGCAGTATTAAACTAGAATATGAGGTCCATGAGAGCAGGTAATATTATTATTTTTTTCCCTGGATTTCAGGCACATAGTAAATAGATAAATAAACAAATAAACAAATAAATGCATGTCACTGTCTAAAGACAATGACACCAAGGTTAAGAATGCTGTGTTTTCCAATGCTTTGGGGGTAGACTTTCTTCCACTTTGGAAAATGGAGCCTTAAAATATGAATTAAGCTCAATTAGAGGAATAAAGCTGCACAGCTTACAATTTAGAGACTGTGGGCTAAAAATTATACCCATGGCATTTGCAATTATAAGTCAGTAAAAATTAAAATTATATTCCTCAAGTACATTAATTTATTTTCTCTCCAAAATGGGTAGAAATTATAGACATGAGAAGGATAGCTATTGTAGATCATCTTCTATCAATTAAAATAATTTATTAAGACAAGATCAGATGCATTCAGGGTGGTATGGGGAATTTTTTTTACAGTGTTAAGAAATAGAACAAAATATAAACAACAGCAATAAAAAGTGGTCACCCCTAATGCAAGAATTAAGTTGGGTTTTAGAGAAGTTCATTAATTCTTTCTGACAAGGGGAAGCTCATCTGAGGCTCATTACATGTGTATATGACATCCTTTTTTATTCTCTCATTGCTTACAATTCTTTCTTACTGAAAAATGGGAGGAATGTTCTTCATTAATACAAAGAATTGTGCTAAGTACAGATTATTTGAAATATATGTTGTGGCTGATGCAATATCGACATGTTTATTATCACATGGGAAACTAAGAACCACTCCCACCCACAAATGCAGCACAGTCATCAGGATACAGAGAAAACACTGTAATAAAAAGAGGACAAAAAGCAAAACCTCAAGTCCTTTTAGCCTTTTAATTAATTAACTAATTTAAAAAACTCTAATTCTGCTGAGAGTTATTTTGCTCTTGAGTTTCATTTTCCATTACAGTTGATGCCATCTGTAGCATTTTAATTATCTCTGCAGCTTTCTGTCCATATTCTCCAGTGAGAAAGCCCCACAGTGGGAAATCCAGCTCTTACAAAGCCTTCTGAATCATGCAGTGGTGACACCACATGAGATGTTCCCAAGAACATTTTTTCTTCATGCACAGGTAGGTTCATGCACAGGTAGAGTCTGTATTTTCATAAAGTCAGTCCGGAGTGTGAGCCCTCTAGGTTGCCCTTGTAATTCTCCATAGGAAGAGCATGTTCTGGAAGGGTTGTTAGGAGGTGTAATTAGAAAGGCCCCACTGTGGCAGTGGTGGTCAGCTGTGGTTGGGGGCTCTGGTTTGATGCCCTTGTCCAAGAAATGCAGTCATTCAGTGACAAAAGTGTACACCATACTACATAACAATGAGAGTTCTCCCCATAAAGGGTCACTACGTGGCAATCAAACCTTTGTGTTTCTGTTTTCTCTGCTAAAGACATTTTCTCTTTAGTGCAAGTGCTGGTCTCAGTCTCTCCCTCTCTGTCTTTCTGTCTCTGCTTCTCTCTCTTCCTCATATACAAACATAAAGTCATGAAATTAAACTTTTATATATACTAATACATATAAGATACCAGTAACATATGTTCAAACACAGTTCTTGATAAAGAAGCACAGTGGACCTCAAAAGATTCATAAATGATCCTGTGCTCCTTAGAATCCAGACCATCTTTTCCTCATTCTACCTTCTACAGACTAGTGGTTGGGGTTTCACATGGGGGTAACCTGAGGAAATATCTTATCCTTGCATGTGATCTTCAGCATTCTCTGCCCTGTTACAACTAGCTCCCTGAGGAAGCCTGTAAGACTCGGGCAGTTGTAAATCATGGGCCCAGCATTTCTTAGGGTAGCCAATTATCTTGGTTTGCCCAGGACTGAGGTGTTTCTCTCAGTCAAAACTTAACATTCCTAGACTGGGAAATTTCTGGCTAAACTGGGTGGCAGCTGTTTATGTCACATTTCTCCCACCACAGACTGAACTGGTAGCAGACATAGATGGATTTCATTACAGGGCCAACTGTTTGAATCTCATTCTGCTCCCCTGTGCAGATTTGTCATTCAGTGGCTACTAAAATTGAAGGCCTCCTTGGAGCTGAAGACTCGGCTCATGTAGCTTGACTTACTCACTGATACGCTTCTCACTGAGTGCTTAAAGCCTGATACTGTTTTCCTTTTGCTTACGTTTCTTGATGACATTTGCTATAAAAGTGAAAAAACAGTTTAAAAATTCTCATTACATATGTAAGGTTTATTAATCATCAAATAAATCAATAACGTTGTAGAAAATGTTTCTTTGTAATGCCTGTATAGAGCGTATAGAGGAGGCTGGGAATATAAACAGATTTCTTACCTAAATATGTGGGAAATGGCTAATTATTTGGAAGAAGAGGCAAAAAGAATCATGCAGATCTCCCTGCAGCACAAAGGATATTTGAATAGATTTGACAGCATTCTCTATTTCCCTCCTTTACCAGTTCATGGTTAGATGAGGTAACACCTCTTTGTATTTGGCATTTTGGCAGAGGCAACCTAGAGTGTAGGTCTTTTTACTTTACTTTAGTCACTACCAACATTCCAGGGGAGGATGAAAATCATCTCATTTTTCCAATCGGCATCTGATATCTATCATGTAAATTTCAACCAAGAGATAAGTAGTGGGAGGGCACAGATATAACAAGTAAGCTAAGATAGAGACAAATTCTAGGGGATGAAAAAGGAAGGACAGATCTCAACTAATAATGGGTAGGAAGAGAAATAGGCAAGAAACAGGTTGGTCATAACAGCTTATTATAGATAAGAGAAGAACCAGTGATTTTTCTGGAAATTGTTACTACATGAATGAATGGATGAATAAATAAATATAAAAGTGATGATGATGTTTTTCTAACTTGTACTTTGATGACAAATACAGGATATTTTCATGAAGAACCATCAGCTGTGCACTCCCATGGCTCATAAATAAACTGGACCATAAGTAAAATCTTACTGCTGGTAAATGAGCTCAAAATATTTAAACTAGCATATCAGAATGTGCTAGAAGGATCCAGAATCCAGACAGATCAGCCATCTTAATCTGATACAGTCAAAAAAGTAAAAAAAAGAAACTTCCTCTCTAAACCCTCAAAAATTTTCCTTCACTTTCTGGTACATTTAAAAAATTTCATTAAAGTGTAAATAATTATAGAATAATAATACAGTCCTTCATTTAGTATTCTGTTGTTCCTAATGTATTCAAAGTTCTAAGAAAAAAGGAAGAGACTGCTATAGAATGTGTTAATGCTTCAAGACTCAAGGGAGAAGAGTTTAAAAAAATGGAGGTGATGCTTCAATTTATCTCTTTTAGGCTTATTTGCAACATGGACAATGGCTGGCAAGGATTCATTTTCTTATGCTGATTTTCCAAATAAAAAAAATCACCAAATCAATATAATGTTTTAAGAGGTTTTTTTTCTTTTCTTTTTTCCAATAAAGTTAGTTGTTTTATTTTAAACCATTTTATACAGTGTTATTAAGTCATTTTTTATAATAAAAGACATCTCAAGCTTTCAAGGTTAAGAAATGGAGGTATCATTTAACTTTCTGATTATGGATCAGCATTTCTTTGCCTATGACTTTGAATAAATTTCTTACATATTTTATAGACCTTCTAACTCTATAAATCTAGTGAATAAAAAAATGTATGCACTTCCTAAAAGTTGGGGCCATTAGTAAAAATTCTTTCCCTTTCCAGGAGAGAGCAAGAACAAAAATTCTTCTTTTAAACTTTTTCTATATAAACAAGTAAAAGTAGATGCAATAAGTTATGTCATTATATTCTATACTTTTATATTATTCTGCCAGTTTCTCTGTAAAAGAAAACTTATGTATATATATGTGCATAAGAGAAAGAAATACTGCTAAGTAAAGACATGGGGAAAGGAGAGGAGAGATAAAAAGAAAACTTGCAGAGGAATTGAAAGAGAATGGATCGGTAAGATAAAATACAAATGAAGAATGACTATATTTGAGATGTGTATTTTTTATTTCTGTTTATTTATTAGACAAAGTGCATCTCTGCCTGGATCATATTCAAGAAAATGCTCAATTTTACTGACGTGACAGAATTTATTCTCTTGGGACTAACTAGTCGTCCTGAGTTACAGCTCCTGTTCTTTGTGGTCTTCTTACTGGTCTACATTGTCACCCTGGTTGGGAACGTTGGTATGATCATACTCATCAGGGTCAGTCCCCAGCTCAACAGCCCCATGTATTTTTTCCTCAGTCACTTGTCTTTTGCAGATGTGTGGTTCTCCTCTAATGTCACTCCCAAAATGTTGGAAAATTTGGTGTCTGAGACCAAAACTATTTCCTACCCTGGTTGTATAGTGCAGTGTTTCTTCTTCATTGCCTTCATCCATGTAGAAGTCTTCATCCTCACTGTGATGGCCTTTGACAGGTACATGGCAATTGGCAACCCTATGCTCTATGGCAGCAGAATGTCAAGGATTGTCTGTATTTGACTGATCTCTTTCCCTTATGTATATGGCTTCTTTATTAGTTGCATCTCCACATTGTGGACCCATGGCTTGTACTTCTGTGGGAACACTGAGATCAACCACTTCTACTGTGCAGACCCAGCCCTCATCAAGATGGCCTTAGCAGGAACCTTCATTAAAGAATACACCATGTGCACAATGGCGGGTCTCAACTTCTCTTACTCTTTGCTAGTCATTATCATCTCCTACATATTTTCCTTATTGCCATCCTAAGAATGCTCTCAGCAGAAGGAAGAAAGAAAGCCTTCTCCACGTGTGGATCTCATTTGACAGCTGTCACCATATTTTATGGAACTCTCTTCTTCAGGTACCTCAGAAGTCCAACTGAAGAGTCCGTGGAGCAGGGGAAAGTTGTGGCTGTGTTTTATATCACAGGTGGTTTCCATGTTGAATCCCATGATCTACAACCTCAGGAACAAAGATGTGAAGGAGGCCATGAGCAAAGTGATCAGTAGGACATACTTAATGAAATAAAATAGAAACTTAAAATGTATGATGAGGCCCATGGTTCAATATAAAGGTTAGAATTAACCATTTCTCTTGGATAATGTTGAGAAAAATTGTTATTTTTGTTTTCAATGAACAGACAAAGATACTACTACAATAGAATAAGGAATAAGGTATAAGGATAAAAGCAGCACATTGTAAACAGGACTCCCTGGGTCTATAACACATGACGATATGAAAGCATGCTGACAACAGCATCCTTTCCCACACAGTGTCAAATTCGACAGGTCATTTTGTAGCTGGAAGCATTTGTTATGGCTTTTCAGTATTTTACAAGTCCACTCTTTCAATTCTGTTTTTAGAAGAACCATAATAGTTCCGTTCTTGCATCTAAGATGAGGTGGTGGTTCATGATGTATGTTGTTATTTTTAAATACTGAAATTGACTATTATTTCACTGGTAGTCATTGGTATAATTGTAGACAACAGCCCTGACAGTGGAATAATTTCTGCAGGAATATGTTATAAGCTCCATGTAAGAAATGCTAATGAATTTAACTGTATGCTATATGAGTTTACCTTTTCAAATGTATGCTAATTAATTAAATAAGCCTCATTTATATGTAAACATATGTATTTAAATCCTATTTGTATCTTACCTTATAATGACTATCAGAAGGTAATAACACAATCTCATTGGTTAGTTTTGGATTGTATTTCCATAAATCTATTGGGGAAATTGTAGATATATATTTACTTTTTCTTTTTTCCTTTATTATTGAAGTGTTTTGGGGTTTGGTGGTAGTAGAAAGCAGCTGAACCCTCATTGGTTCTAACACATGCATTTGTAACTTGTCATTCATTTTATATCTGTTTTTAAAATTAACACATCATCAATATAACAGATGCCCTGAATTGTGTTTTTTTTTTTAACGATATTGTTGCCTCTGTTTCAAAATACTTTCACTTAAAAGATGAGAACAATTTGAGGCACAAATTGCTGATTTTGATTGTAAATGCACAAAATCTATAACATTTCTTGTCAAGATTGAAGTCCTGTTCATTTTCTTTTATTTAACAATATTTTGTCAAGAAATTTAAAAAATAAAGCAGGATTTTCACAAATAAAGCAAAATCATGCATGCATTATATATGTGTATATACATGTATATATACCTGTTACACATCCATCCACATGTACATGTATGGATATTTCTGTTTGTACGTGTGTGTGTGTGTTTGTGTGGAGGCGTGTGTTTCAGAGTAGTCAACCTGATCAGGACTTTGCAGGAGTTGCTACTTAGGCTTTTCCAAAGGATCAGACTAGTTGTAACATGAATTACCCAACATAATGATGTCATTTATTACACTTTACGTTGTATTATATGCAGTCTCGTACTGCATTATTTCCCTGCCCACTACATTTAGTGTATAACTCCAAACGGCCTACTTCACCCACAACAGAACTACTTTCTCTACTTAGCTCTCTCCTGACCACAGATTGTAAAACTTAGTCCACTTGAAAACCAAGAGATTTTAAAGCTTGTTATGGCCAGCTGTGTTATTTTAACAATTATAAACAAACTGTATGGGGGGAGGATACAGCTCAAGTGGTAGAGCACGTGCTTAGCATACATGAGTTTCTGGGTTCAATCCCTAGTATCTCCTCTAAAAAAAGTAAGTAAACTTAATTACCACCCCCTCACTGCCAAAATAAAACAATTTAAAATATAATAACAAATAAATAAAATATAAAAATAAAATATTTTAAATAAATAAATAAACTGTATAACCATTCACATAACAGCTCATGCAATGGATACATATATTAGCATATTTATGCTTAATTTAAACGATTTAGAATTTCTTTTTTGCATGTGGTCTGAAGCAAGAAACTAATACTAATTTTCATAAAATATCAATTGCCACTTGTTTTTTTAATAATCTTATCCCTGATAATTTTAAGTGCCAGTAATATTATACATCAACTTGTTTCTATTTCTTTTAGTTCATTCCCCATCATTCTATTCTGTTCTTTAATTAATTAATGACTCATTCATCTAACAAATATTAGCTGAGTGCCTATTATGTACCAGGCAGTGTTTTAGTTATTTGTTATCAATGAGCAAAACAGAAAAAGAAATTCTTGATCTCATGAGTCTAGGGGTGTGAGACATATGTAAACAATTAGCATAATATATAAATAAATCATATAGTATGTTAGATATGTTATGGTGAAATCTGGAAAAAATATCATGATATAAAGGAGCAAAAGAGTGCTTCTAATTTAGTTATGGGAATAAAGGTAGATTTCTTTGAGATGATAACTGAGCAAAAAACCTCTGCAGGTGGTTTAGAGCTGAGCCACGCAGTTGTGTGCTAGGTCAAAATTTTAGTTTCAGGGACTCATACTTGTTTCATCTTTCACTGGAAAAGTGGAGTCACACAGATCGTGAAGTACAGAACATGGGACTGGCTTATGCAGGCTAAGTGACACCATCACCAGGTTTAGTGTGATGCAAACTCAAAGCAAATCATGTCATTTGATCCCAGGACACCTTCAAAATAACTTGAGTTTGAGTTTGGGAAAAAATAAAATTGTGCAAATTGTAACAAAAATAAAATAAAATAAAAACCACAAATCTCATCAGTATGTGTTCCTCTGGAGATGCACTTTCCCCAGGATCATTTCTGGTGAAAGCCTCTTAATTGCTTCTTTTTTCTAATGTAAACATTTAAGGAAAACTTCTGTGTCCTTCCAGTTTCTCTTTTGCCTGGTTCATGTTGTTTGCCATCTCTTCTACAGCCTCCACTGTTCAATTCTGCATCCTTTCTGGGAACACTTCTCTTCATTCTGAGGTTGGTACACAAATGCATTGATCTGGAACTGGAAAATGAAGGTTGCATCTTGAATTTTATTTACATTTATTCCTTATCACTAAAATTAACATGAATTAACATGAATTAATTCATAAATGTTATCTGTGTGTAGATTTGTATTTGTGTGTGTCAGAGAGAGAAACAGAAAGAAATTTTCTATAGAGATTTGATTATTTGATTATTGCAAACTATTAATGGAAGCTACAGTTTCCAGGAGTGCATTTAATATTTAATAATAATTGTGCCTTGAATATTTATTATGTGTTAGTGTGTAATAAATCTTTTCATATTCACAAACACACAAAGAAATTAATACTGTTATTATTGTTACATCATATTAGTATAGTGAAACTATAAACAAAACAAGAGTAATCCTGTCCAAGTTCTTAAATAAGTCATGGAGCCAGAATTCAGCCAATGTCTGACAAAGCAACAGAATGGAATACTTAATAATTTCTCATGCCTGAACCTGAAGGAGAAAGAATCCACATTCATGGGTAACTTAATTTGAAATACAAAATGCTGCAACATGGCTGTTTGGGTACATCTGCTTTGCCTGGAGATGGTGAGGAAAATCCTGTAAGTGCTTCTCAGTTTCCCCAGACCCTCCATTCTTCCCCAGACCTCACACCCACTAAGATCAGAGCTGATCATTCCACTTTGCTGTGAGCTCACCATCACTCTGTATCATCTGGCTAATCACCACGCAAGTTTGCATGGATTTAATTTTTGCAAAGTACTAACAACACCACTTTTTTATATCTTCTTTTTTTTTCTCAGGCATCCTTGGTTGCCTGTAATTAGATCTGGTTTTCAAACAAGAATTCCTCTATTGCTAATCTTTGATAAATGCAAGAATGCAAAAACCATGGGCAGCCCAGCCACACTCTGCTGACTCAGCATCATTGCGATCTGTGGAAAGGCTTGTCACCCTGTTCCAGGCACAGACTCTCTCCTTCATCTTTGTATTTCTCCTGTCTTTTGTGATGCTGTCTTAAGCAGATCTTCCATTAATTTCTCTTTGTCTATGAACCTGTGAATCTTAAAAAATCCATTTTTTCTTGTTTAGGGAATTCTATTTCAAAAGTTAATATATTATTTTTTACATTTTTACAAATGAATTAGCATAGTTTGGGCAGTTTACAGATAGATCTGTGATCTGTTTTTCCTGTTCCTGTTCCCATGGACTGAACATGTTCACAGGCAGCTCGATATGATCCTACAGCACGTTCAGGACAGATACAGTCCTGCGTCAGTATCTGAGAGGGGTGCGTTCCAGGACCCCCTGCTGCCTCCCAGGTTACCGAAATCTGCAGATGATCAAGTCCCTTCTATAGAAAGGTGTAGTTTTTGCATATAACTGATGCACACCCTCTCATATACTTTAAATCATCTCTAGATGATGTCTAACACACAATGTGATGCAAATGTTATGTAAATAGTTGCCATAGCCTGGCAAATTCAAGTTTTGGCATTTGGAACTTTCTGGATTAAGAAAATATATATTTTCTATTCGAGGTTGTGGAACCTGCAAGAGTGCTGACTGTACTCATAATACGTTTGCTCTCCTTTCCAGACTTCCTCGGCCCTGCTCTAAAGCTGAGCACGTAGCAACACACTACAAAAGTGTACAACCAGCAGAGAGGGAGAATATTTTATCAACTTGTCTTCCTACTTGGTATTACCTGTTTTTTCTTTTTTCCCAAACCTATGACAACAGTTTTTTGAGGGTTAAAACCAAAGTTGAACAACAAGGTTTTAATTTGAGTAGGCATCAATATTTAACAAAATAGTTAAAAAATAATTTATCTCTATGTCAGAATGATTCCACGGAAGTTCAAAAAATAAAAAGATGTGAAGATCTGGGTTGTCACAGGCGATATATATGAATACAGAAGCAGGTTGTGATGCCCTTGCTCCACACTGTCAAGAGAAAACCATACCATCACCATATTCACTCAGTCGCCTGTCGTAACGCAACTGGTTTATAATTTTGTTTGCATTAGTTTCCATTTTTTTAGCTTTATAAGTGCCACACGTGGTTACTGAGCATATCTGAGAAACTTTGGAATAAAAAAACGCCCCAAAACAAAAAAATACTTCCATATTACTACTTTCCACCTCGTGATTTGAAGTCACCTTTTATTTCCTAAAGACTCATAAATATATTCCTTTAAGGAGATAATATAAGTTTTATAACATGAATGATAAATTGGTAGATACATAATTTTAGTAAATTTATTAATACACATACTATGACTCATAAGCTGAGCAATAGCAAACCAAGCGCTTGACTTAATCTTTAATATAATTTTAAGGAAACTCTGCTTTAGGCATAGATTGATGCCAAACTATTATCCAAAGTGATCACATGTGTTCTCTAAGATTTAATGTGTCTGTGTCTAACTACGTATTCTTAAATCCCAAATGGTCACTGTCAAATTGACCATCGAAAACTCTTCGAGGGGAGAATGAGTTCCATAAAGGTGACATGAGGCCTTGGGATGGGGAGTTGGGTGGATAGGGAGAAGAAACCAAAATTATACAGAAAGAATGGTATTCTTTACATCACAAAACAAAAGATTTTATCTTTTCCAATTTTAACTCTTATTATTCCTAATATTTTTAAGCCATGAGTTAATGCTTCAATTTTTTACTAATTAGCCTAAGACCAAGGAGTCATTTGTCAGTCTAATTTACTTGGGTTCGTAGCATTCTCCTTCCTCATGAAAACCTTTTCTTTCCAAAAGGGGTGAGTAGAAGGCAGTGGATTACCTTCAGTGAATAGAGTCTATTTATTTTCACTCTGGCAATGAGGTCATCTTCTTACCTGCTGTGATCTTTCTTGGTCATAACCCTAAGATAACTTTGGATACGCATCAGAGGGTAGTTGCACAAAGTATAATCCTGGAGGTAAAAACAAGGGTTTGGGGAATAATCAAATGACATTTAGCCCTTGGAGAGCATGGCACAGTCCCAAATCCAACAAACTTATTGCCCTGTTGCAAAGCTCTCTCAGGAATCTTTTTTGATAGAATTACTCCCTGTGTTCCAAAGAATCTTCAATGTTTGCTAATTTTGAGGAACTCTCTCTCTGTGTCTCTCTTTTTGCTTTATTATTCTCTCTCCTCTCCTTCATTTTTAAGCTAAGTCAATGCCAGCTAGACTAAGTATAATAGAATTCTTTCCCACACAGCTTCTCAGTTTACCTTTACTAGATAAGTCATGTGTCTCTAAGAGTTTGCAGAAGATACAAAGATTTCTCATTATCTGATGAATGAACCCTTGTGGATTTTTCTCCACAATACCTATTAACAGCATACACAGCACTAGTGTTTCTATAGGAAAATAATTTTGGAAATATTGTTCTAGAAAAATGTTCCTATGATACAACCTTATATCCAGGAAGAACTCCATTGATCACCAAGGAAAAGGACAAACAGTCCCCATTTTCTGCCTCCAGCATAACTCTATAAGAGTACACCATGGTTTTAGAAAGACCATTGACATCAACACCACTCTGAAGAGACATTGATCTCCTTGTCTTAGTTCTATTTGACTTTCCAGAATGTAAGAGCAGGATGATGTCTAGTAGATTACAATTACACGTTAGAGATGCCAAGAGTCCGTGTCCAGGTACTGTGCACAATGTAGGAATGTGTATAAATGGCTTACACCTTTATTTTGATGATTGCTGTGATCAGTTCATCCCTCTTTAAATGAGTCCAAGGATGAGGTTAGGATTAAAAATAATTTTATTTGACATTTAGGGCTGGTGAATTATTTGATTAAGTGACTTCCTTCTCTAATCATGGAGAATATGCCTATAATGAAACAGATAAAATAGTAATTTTGAGTGATGATAAAAAGAGAACTATAGCCCTCCAAAATATCTTCAAAATATGAAAATACCAAACAAACCAGTGTTGGAAACAAGGGATGTTAAAGAAGTGGTCTTGGAAATTTGGCAAATTCACTATCAAGTACTAGCGTGTTTCAATCACATTTTGTACACCTGTTATGTAAGTGGGGCTCTGTTACATTAGCAAGTGCTCAGAAATGATTTGCTGAAAAGAGTAGCAAAATGCAGTCATAGATGTATAATAAAGAAAAAAATGAAAAAAGGCATGGATAAAAATGTAAATTATTACATGGTTACTATGTGATTTTGAAATTTATTTCCTTGTAGTTATCACAGGGATTTGTAGCTAATATTGACCCAGAACTGAGAAAATGCTCAATTTCACTGATGTGACAGAATTTATTCTCTTGGGACTCACCAGTCATCAGGAATGGCAAGTCGTCTTCCTCATCATTTTCATGGTGGTCTACATCATCACTGTGGTGGGTGATATCGGCATGATCATGTTAATTAAGGTCAGTCCACAGCTCAGCAGCCCCATGTACTTTTTTCTAAGTCATCTGTCATTTGTGGATGTGTGGTTTTCTTCCAATGTCACCCCTAAAATGTTGGAAAACCTGTTATCAGAGACAAAAACTATTTCTTACGCTGGTTGCTTGGTACAGTGTTTCTTCATTATAGCCCTTGTCCGCGTAGAGATTTTTATTCTCGCTGTGATGGCCTTTGACAAGTACATGGCAATTGGCAACCCTCTGCTCTATGGCAGTAAAATATCAAGGCTTGTCTGTATGCGACTGATTTCTTTCCCTTACATATATGGCTTTCTGACGAGTCTGGCAGCAACGTTATGGATGCATGGCTTGTACTTCTGTGGGAAAATTGAGATCAACCACTTCTACTGTGCAGACCCAGCTCTCATCAAGATGGCCTGTGCTGGGACCTTTGTTAAGGAATATTCGATGATCATACTTGCAGGCATTAACTTCACTTATTCTCTAACTGTAGTGATCATATCTTACCTATTTATTCTCATTGCCATTCTGCGGATGCACTCAGCAGATGGGAGGCGGAAGGCCTTTTCCACCTGTGGCTCCCATTTGGACAGCGGTTGTCATATTTTATGAAACTCTTATTTTCATGTATTTCAGACGTCCCACCGAGGAGTCCGTGGAGCAGGGGAAAATGGTGGCTGTGTTTTACACCACAGTGATTCCCATGTTGAATCCCATGATCTACAGCCTCAGGAACAAAGATGTGAAGGAGGCCATGAGCAAAGTGATCTTCAGAACATTTTTAACTAAATAAAATAGAAAGTTTAAATGTCTGATGAGACCCATGGCTCAGTAAAAGGGGAAGAAATTAACCGTTTCTCTTGGATAATTTTGAGGAAATTTGTTATTTTTGTTTTCAATGAACAGACAAAGATACTATACAATTCAATAGGGAAGAACTGGTGTAAGGACAAAAGAAGCACATTGTAAACAAGACTCCCTGGTTCTATAATGCATGAAACCATGCTGATAATTTCATTTATTATTTTTCCTTCCACACAATAGTAGATTATTTTGTAACTGGAAGTATTTTTTTATGGGCTTTCAGTATTTTAAAAGCCCACTCTTTCAATTCTGAGTTTAGAAGAACTATTATGGTCCCTTCTTGCACCTAACATAGGCATTGACGCAGGATATATGTTGTTACTTTTAAATGCTTAAATTGACTGTTATTTCACAATAAGTCACTGGTATTTTTTTCTTTCCTATTTTATGTCTTTTTAAAATTTTTATTGAAGAAAAGGTGGTTTGCAATGTGTTAATTTCTGATGCATGACATAGTGATTCAGCTATTTATATATATTATTCTTTTTCATATTTTTTTATTATAGACTATTACATAATATTGAATATAGTTCCCTGTGCTATTCAGTAGGACTTTATTGTTTATCTATTTTATACATAGTAATTAGTATCTGCAAATTTTGGTCTCCCGACATCTCTTCACCTTCCCACCCTCCTGAAAACCATAGTTTGTTTTTTATGTCTGTAAGTCTGTTGCTGGTTTTTAAATAAATCTATTTGTGTCATTTTTAAAAATTTCACATATAAATGATATCATATGGTATTCTTCTTTCTCTTTCTAGGTTACTTCATATATTATGATGTTCTCCAGGTCCATCTATGTTGGTGTAAATGGCATTATTTTATCCTTTTATATGGCTGAGTAGTATTCTATTGTACATGTGTGATATATTTATATATACATATGTATGTGTGTATATATATATAGAGAGAGAGAGGGGAGAGAGAGAGAGACAGAGAGAGAACATCTTCTATATTCAATCATCTGTTGATGGACATTCAGATTGTTTCCATCACTTGGCTATTGTATATAGTGCTGCTATGAACACTGTTGAGCATACACCTTTTTTAATTAGAGTTTCATTTGGATATGTACCCAGGAGTGGGATTGCTGGATCATATGGTAAGTCTAATTTTAGTTTTTCAAGGAATGATCATACTGTTTTCCATAATGGGTGCACCAGGCTACATTTCCACCAACACTGTAGGAAGATTTCCTTCTCTCCACAGCCACTCCAGCATTTATCATTTGTGGACTCTTTAATGATAGACATTCTGACTGGTGTGAGGTGATGCCTCATTATAGTTTTGATTTGCATTTCTTTGATAGTTAGTGATATTGAGCATTTTTTTCATGTGCCTATTAGCCATTTGTATGTTTTCATTGGAGAAATGCTCATTTAGGTCTTCTTTTCATTTTTAGATTGGGTTGTTTGTTTTTTGTTATTGAGTTGTACTGGCTGCTTGTATATTTTGGAAAGCCCTTGTTTAAAATATGGTTTTAAAGCATTTTAATACCTGTGAGCAAATGGATTTAGATGTTTCATTTTGAAAGCACAGTTTTCACTTAAAGAATTAAATTGATACTCATGCGGAATATTTTGCACATTTGTGACTTAGGTACGGTACATAAGTACTTTAAAATAAGTTTGTATTTGAAAGAAATAAAATATTGGGGGTGTCTATCTGTCATTAACATTGACATGTACTGATATAATATATTAATATAATCTGGTTCTCTCTTGCACCTCATTTAGGCAAGTATAAGCATGAGGCAACAACCTTACAACTTGAACTTCCATAAAGTGTCTGTGTCCTCTAATAAAAATAAATAAATGAATAATAAATAATCTTCTCTTTTGATTTAGAAAATACATAGCTACTGAAAGTTCAATCACACATTTAAATGATGCATTTAAGTAATCACAAATTGATCTGCAAAGATATAAATATAAATGAGATTGGTGCAGTATGAGAACAAACATTCTTTTGTGGCCATTTTTGAGATTTTATTTTCCTTAAGGGAAACCAGTGATGCATATGAACTCATTTCCACATACAAGCACATACATCATGGTCAAAACTTTAAAGCTATTTGCATGTAAATAAATTGCTTATTCAGATTAAATTATAATAATATTACTTTGCTTAGAGTTGCAAAACTTAAACCCCTAAAAGAATTTAAGATTTTATTTACTTATTGTTACTTTTAAGTGAGTTAAATGTAATTTCTTTTGGCAGTAAAACCATTAATTCACCATTTATTGGAAAACTTGGCATACCAAATTAGTTGCTGATTACTAACAAATTTTAAAATATGGTTTTAAAGCATTTTAATACCTGTGAGCAAATGGATTTGGATGATCTTTGTTACATCTTTTTCTTCAAAAGCGAACTGCTTTATCTACTTACTTTCTGGAGTGTTGGTTTAGTGTTACATGAAGAATGATGACAGCAAGGTAAATGGCTCAATCATGTTCCTGGTTTGAGTTTCCAGATTTCAAATAAATTTGTGGGTGACCTTGATCTAATCATTACTTGTTATTCATCCACTTAACTTTTAGGTTCTAGTGTCTGGACTCCGAGATCTCTTCTGGCTCATAATTTCCATGAGTTTGGATTCTTGAGCAGAATATAAAGCAATTTTGCCATTTGCTGAAAATTCAGGATAGTTTTGTAAAATACTTATAAAACTACACCTTAATGTTACATTCATTTCTACATCTATCAACATCATTACATTTCAGCATTTCCAACATAAAGTGTATTTATCTTTCTCTGTCACTCTCTCTATATTTTGCTCTCTCCAACACACACACACACACACACACACACACACACACACACACACTTTCTTCTTTTTAAATGTACATTTACTTGAGAGAGTGCATTCTACATTATAATAGCATGGTGCCAAAGAGTTCACCAGATGCACTGTCTTCATAATGAGTGAGAAGGAACTTAGGAGTTGTGGGTACTCAGGGATAAAGAATGCAGAAGAAAACTTTGCCTGAGCATTATTTTGCAGATGAACTTGGGGTAGTATATAGTTTAGAGTTTATGAATGATCCACATTGGCATTCTGTTTCTTTAACCTGTTAGCTACCTAAACTTGGTAGAAAAACTTAACCTCGGAGTTATTTTATGTATGCATATTTTTATCCTTCAACATAACAATGATATTGACCACAGTCCTACAGAGGTGGCAACTTCATACTTGTGAACTGTTTATAAGAGAAAATGCAAAAAGAATTTCAAGTCTTTGAGAGCTTTGTACAAGACAGACATTGTCCTGAGAGTTAGCCCTATGTTATCTGAGATCCCCGCCCCAGCCTAGGAGATAGTAGTCTCACATTCTGCAGATGAGAACTGAAGCTGAGAATTGTTACTCACCCAATGACACATAATTAAAGTGCAGAGTTAAGAAGGTTTGATTCCTGATCCTTCTGACATCAAAGTCAATGCTCTACTGACTCCCAGAAGAGCCTCAATTAAGTGAGACAAGTTGTTCTACTATAATCAACTTCTTCACCAATGACCTCTACTTTTACTCATTCTCTGCAGATGTTTCCAAATGGTCTTTGAGGCATCTGCCATGTGTCTAACATTCATGAGATGCGTAGGGGCAAGCATTGCTGTGATGGTCTCTCCTGAGAGATGATGCTTACTAGAAATGTAGCATAACAGACATGAAAACGACTGACCAAAAGCTTATAATGCAAACCATGACTGTTTTTCTTAGGTGCATAATTGCCAGGTGTGAATGGAAGGGAGCAGAACCCATGTGAAGGTGGGAGAGATTAAACCATTATATTAAGAATTTTGATTTCTTAATTTTAGAACCATAAAAAGTAGTCTTCTGATTAACACTCCTTAACTTCTCTTACCCCTGAGATGTTTCTAGAATTTTAAGTATCGCTTCTTTCATAATTACCTGGGTAGTTCCTTGGGGAGATGCTCTCAGTCCTATCAGTGTTTAAGGTTTTATTATAAATAGTGAGTCCATTATCATTTGGTTTTCTCACTGCTGAAGGTAGGTCTGCAAATTTTACACTCTTTACAATACAGATTAATGCAGTCACATCTTTTAATTTTTATTCTTGTTTTGAAGAGTAGACTAAAACCTCATTTGTAGACATATTGGTTATCACAGGGTTTTATTGTGTGGAAATATATTACAGGGAAATAGTCTTATTTGTATCCACAGTTATTTAAAACTTCATATGTGTGATCTAGCTACAATGGGGATTAACAAAAAAATTATCCTGCATTATTTATCCTTTTACCTCTTCTCTACAATGACCATTGATTTTCACATTGTGTTTTAAAATAAATGTGGATGGAGTTGAAGATTTTGTGTCAGTGGAAATGATTAGAGCAGTAATTATACCTTCACTGTTTCTCTTCATGAGAAATTCCAAAAACATTATTAAAATTCATTTTTAAAACTCATATGTTACACATGCTATATTTTTAATTGTTTAATAGATGATGCACACTTATATAATAAATTGGCTCTATCCCAGAAGTCACTTGACCGTCTGATCCTAGGACTCCGGGATTCGCCTAACCTTGAGTGGTAGCGTGAAGCAGTGGTCCATTTACTCTGTAGTTCAGCCTGCTCTAGGGTCATGCAAAGCTCTTCTGGTTCATCAAGAATGAACTATTCAAAGGATAATATTCTTCTTTTTTGGAGGATACTCAAACTGAAAATTTAAATGTAAAGAAATAGAATATTGGAATAGGTTATCAAAGAGGCAGCAATATAAGATTATTAAGGATACAGCATGGAAGTCGAATTAATTGGTTTGCATCTCAGTCTGACCAGTTAGCAGATGTCTGATCCAGGGAGACCTTCTTAGCCTTTCAGTGCTTCAGTTTCCACAGTTTTAGATTGACTACATGAATAGAACCTGGTCCTTCGAAACTTTACATGCAAAAGGTTTAGTAAGCACTCAACAAAAATTAGCTATTCTTACTCATATTTTAAAGCTGAGACAGTTGCCACTAAAACAATCTTTCCTAGAGGCTTTAATGATATTGGAATACTGTAATGCATTACATAAAGCTGATCTAGAGATCAGGACACTTTAAAAAATCTGAAGTGTGAATATTGCTGAGTATCAGTTATATTTAACAGCTAAGCCGGGCAGTTTAAAGAGTTCCAAGATGAATGAGACAAATGCTACTATCACAGAGCTAGCGATTATGTGTAGAGGAAGAAAAATGCACACATCATGCAGGAAGCAAAATTGGAGTAGTTTTAGTCTATGTTTCTTAGATGCTTTGATGCTTTTGTTAAATATATTTTATGCTTAGTAGTACCATTAACCCAGTCAAAGTCTGTTGGTTGGAAAGTATGGGCTCATTGAGCAGGGTCAGGAGTTTTTACATAGCAAAAATCCCCGACCTTAGCTCTGCTTCCTAACCAGAGTCTGCAACTCTCATCTGGCTGAGTATTTCCACACTTAAGAGAAGCCAGATGATCTACAATCATGGAAATCTACAGTAAGGAGGAAGCCAGATCAGAAATGAAACTTCAGTGCCTCCTATCTTATGTGCCCAATTTACTTTATACTGTGGTGTATTTCATCCCCATATGAATAATCAGAGATGGGAAAATAGTTCATAAAGACTAATTAACTTCCTCAATGTCCTCTGCTATGGATTGGAGGGGATCGTGATATAATCATAGAATTTACACACTGTTTAATGTTAAAGGAATGGCTCTAGAAACACTCTTTTTCAACATGGCAAGCTAAGAGTTCCTTTTGCATTTTCATTCTCTTCTTCCCCATATTTCTACATGGCTGGCTTCTTCTCACTAAGTAAAAGAATCATATTTGCAAAGAGATCTTCTATCACCCTGTCTGCATCCTGCCTCTCCTTATTTCTGATCCCATTGGCAAACTGTGTATTTGTCACTGTGGCTCCAATCCCTGAAGTATCTCACTTGTATATTTATCCTTTACTTCTTTTCATTGAGAATAAATTATGATGCAGGCCAAAATCCTGTATATCTTGTTTAACCTCCTATTTCCAGAATTTAGAATACTTCTAGATATAACAAATATATCTGACATATAACTGGCTTTGATGTTTGTAAAATGAATTAACCTAAGCAATTACAAGCAAAGACCCATTTATATGTCAGTAACATCCCCTTCAAACACAATTAATATGGAGAGCTTAAATTCCCAAGATGATGGTAATTATACAGATGCAGCCTTAAGAACTCACAGCAAATTTTTATTTCTTGGAGAAGTCAACAGGGGAAATGTATTAAAAGGAGAAAGATTTCTTGGGAACATTTTCCTTGTAGTGACATTAAATTTGAATATAAATAGGCATAGAATTGATTGTTCCTGAAAACCAGTGGAATCTGAAATGAGAGACAATAATTATTAAAATGTGTCACCTCAATTTTACCTCATGGCATTTGTCTAGGTACTTATCTATTCACATAATTCTGATGTTGAGTGCTATGTGATTTAACCACCTGTGGTTTACATTTTTTTTAAGATAACAAAAGCTAGTAGAGCCTATGCTTTTAAATACCTCTCACCTTACCCTGCTAGTAGCAGTCATCAAGCAAGTATAATGTAAGGCTAAACAAACTAAAATGTGATTAGGAATTTCATATGTCGAAAGCATGTGGTATCATATACTGGCATAACGTAGGACTAATATGTCAATAACCAGGTTATAAGACCAACGTATAAGACCACTGTCCCATAAGATTATATAAATAAGAGGCTACTGTCCAAAGCATGTGAAAATAGGTCAGTTAATGTCACATGTGTGTTGGTATTTTTACTGACATTGAGAGCCAGCTATCATACTGGAAGATAGCATTCAGTGGAGTTTCAGAGGATCCACTCTACTGACTTGCCGGTGAGTACTAAGTGGCTAGCTGACCTGAGTGAACACTTAACTACTGATGAGTCTCCAGCTGTTTTCTAAAAAGCAATATATTGGAATGGATTTAGTCATTCTCTGACAACTCTCAGTCTGGCTTTAGTCTTATCTGAGCCCTGGGATGTTAACATTATGGTAATAATTTACCAAATATAAATATATAGTTCTAGTAATATATGAATGCAATTGTCTACTTTAAGGACTAAGAAACTGATATAAATATTGATGGTCATTACCTATAAGACCTACTAAAGGAAATAATTGTGCCTAGATATTCTTTTATGGGACACTGTGTGAAATATACATTAATTTTTTCAATTATTTGAATTAGAATACAGATGACATGTGACTCAAGACTTCCAAGAATAAAACAAATCCATTTTTTTTCTTTCTCCCACAGACAGTACAGGCTGGGTCTCCTATGAAGGCAATGCCAAAGTTTCAGAGATGTGACAGACTTTATTCGTCTGGGGTTGACCAGTCGTCAGGAGCTTCAGGTTCTCCTTTTTGGGGTGTTCCTAGTAGTTTATATGATCACTCTGTTAGGGAACATTGGTATGATTATTTTGATCAGCATCAGTCCCCAGCTTCAGACCCCTATGTACTTTTTCTTAAGTCACCCTGTCTTTTGTGGATGTGTGGTTCTCTTCCAATGTTACTCCCAAAATGCTGGAAAACTTATTATCAGAGACAAAAACCATCTCCTACGTGGGGTGTCTGGTGCAGTGTTACTTTTTCATCACCATTGTCCATGTGGAGGTATATATCTTGGCTGTGATGGCCTTTGATCGCCTACATGGCCATCTGCAACCCTCTAGCTTTATGGCAGTAAAATGTCCAGGACTGTCTGTATTTGGCTCATCTCTGTGCCTTATGTCTATGGATTCTCTGTTAGCCTGATATGCACCCTGTGGACATATGGCTTGTACTTCTGTGGAAATTTTGAAAATAACCACTTCTATTGTGCTGACCCTCCTCTCATCAAGATTGCCTGTGGTGGGGTCCACATCAAAGAATACACCATGATAGTTATTGCTGGGATTAACTTCACATATTCCCTCTCAGTCGTCCTCATCTCCTATATCCTCATCGTAATAGCCTATGATACTGCATGCACTCTGCTGACATGGAGGAAGAAGGCATTCTCCACCTGTGGGTCCCACTTGACGGCTGTTATCATGTTTTATGGGACTCTCATATTTATGTATCTCAGGAGGCCCACTGAAGTGTCTGTGGAGCAGGGGAAAATGATAGCTGTGTTTTATACCACAGTGATTCCCATGCTGAATCCTATGATCTACAGTTTGAGAAACAAAGATGTGAAAGAGGCAGTCAACAAAGCAATCATCAAGCGAAACTGGGGGCAGTGAAACTGCAATAGATATTTCTGAGTATGTTGCTACTTGTGATAAGTGTGCAGGCATGAAAGTTCCTAGCTCAATAGAGACTGTCTAAAGGCAACTCTTACATATACTGAGCTCCAGTCTAACCCAGTGAGGCTTTTACCCCATGAATGGCCTCTAAGTACCAAGACTGTTACTCCTGCATATACAACTATATTATTCAAACTGACATATTACACAGTTCACATGGTGTGTTTAAAATTGTGCAGTCACTGGAGGACTCATAAATAAGTTGAGATAAACTACATGGTGTCTTGGAGATATCTTTGTTAGAGTTGAACATGATTTCTACTGATGTTTTCTTTACTCAAATTTCATAAGAAATATATAATTCCATGAGGAAAATAATAGGAATTCATCTTCTCTGCCCTGATTACAGAATGCTGATGGACCCTGATTTACCTAATAACTTTTTGATAATGTTCATACACACATGGACTTTAGATAACAAAGTTGTATTCAGAATCTTCAACTAGTGTTATAACTCAGTCCTAAGTTTTGTTCTCAGTATGTATAGCTTGATAGTTATCAACACTATTTGTGTGTCAATCTGTTTACTTACCCTGATTCTACTCCTTAGCATGGATTCTGGTTAGTTTTCTTGGTTTTAAAGTGTGATATATTTATGACATAAGACTTTCTGTCTTCATCATAATAAAAAAAAATGAACCAATATGAGCTTTCTGATATTTAAAAATCTAACCTTTGGTCATAGCCTTCATCCTATTAAACCTTTGGCTGATATGATTTGAAACTATTGTTTGGTTCCAATTTCTTCTCATGAATGTTACATTCTTTGATTCTGTTTTAGCAGCTTAAGTCAAGCTTTCAGGGCTTAGAGTGGATCAACCAGATAAGAAGCCCTATTCAACTAAAAGCCATTGCACTGGGTATGCAGTTAAAGTATGGTCAATACAACTCAAAATGGTATCCACCAGGACCCAGTTAAAAGTTCTTAAAATCTCACTGTTCCATTTATATAGATTGGTACCCACTTAATCTACATTCATTCTTGCTACAGGAAGAATACAGACTTTTCTTCCCTTAATGACTCTCATCAGCATAAAGGTGAATGGGAAGTAGAAGTAATTTCTGATGATTGAGTTTATTCTTGGGACTAAAGAAGCCCTGTTTACTTACCCTGATTCTACACAGGGCTAATTGAATTAAGAGGAGTGCACAGTGAAAAATGTGCAGGAGGACTCTGAGAAGTAACATATGGTTTTGGAAACACCACTGGGAGGATGGACTAATTCAAGCACAAAAATTATGGCTGCTCAGGCTAATTTACTAATTAACCATAAGCCACTTTCCTTCTGATTGGATCTGAGAAAAGGTAGCTGATGGGAGGAGGGGCTTTCGCAGAGATTGGCATTATAGCCTGGCATTCTAAGACCATATTTTCTCTGATCCTTATGGCAGAAATATTCCTCAAGGTCCACTATTTTATTTTTACTTTTAGAAATAAAACACTAGCTCTCCAGCTGTTAACCACAGTTGCCCTCATTTCTATTAGCCAGGTAGCTAACGTTGTTACAAATGTTTTGGCAATGAGCTGTCAGTAGAAAGATATGCCTAAAACCCAAGGTCATTTCCTCAAGTCAAAGCCACTAGATGTGGACTTTTTCCTTTCTCTTCCTTCTTGAAAATGTTGCCACTGAAATGGTTGCTGTAGACTGAGACAAGAAAGCCACATATGGAGGGTCTAATTGCCTAACCCAAACCCCATAACTCACACTGTCCCCTGAGAAAGGAATCAAATCCTATGTCACTAAGTCACTGCATTTTAGGAGTTTGCTCCTTACAGAGTGTGGCTATAGTGCTGAAGTTGTTCTTATAATTCTTTCCAGAAACATGGTCCTTAGCACCTGGCCTCTGCATCGGACCACTTCCCAGGGCAAATGTTGCCTTGAGGATGAATGTCTCCTCAGAAAATGTCTGTTCTGACACTGAGTATACTGAGCAAAGAAGGGAACCTGGTTCTCTGTCTTAGCCAGAAGGAGGGAAAACTCAACCTCTGGTCTTAGATGATAGGTTGTATCCCCTTTTTCTAACTACTTGGTGAGTCCTTGGACTTGTCATGACCTCCAGCTGTCCATTTAGTTGGTTTTGAATCCCTTTGGCCCCAGCTTCTAGGCGGCTTCTCCTCACTAGTCTTTGCAGGCACTTACAAGTCTCTTTCACAGGCTCAGGGAATCTCAGCCACCTCCTCTGTGCACTGTGTTTGTAGGTGTGGACCCGGTGAGCTTCCACCAGATGTTTTAGACAACACATCTTTAGCTCTTCTTACTTGGTATGAGTTGAATTGTGTCCTGATAAAATGAATGTATTCCTTCACCAATTTCCTGCTAATGCTGGGACCCTGGTTTTTCTATTAGGCTTTTTGTTTCAGTAAACCAGGCTCTACCTCAGGGAGGTAAGCTATCATCCTTGCTGCCCCGAGAGCTCTTCAAACCCCTCTGAACTTTCTTTTGGCAACTGTGTGATTTTGCAGCAACCTCACCTGAATCCACTGTGCTACCCAGAGGAAGGGGCAGCAGATTCCTTTCCAAAGAGTCACTAACCTTTATATCTCACTCGCATCACCAGGCTCAGGTTGGGACCTTACTGCTTGCTTCCAGGAAAACTGCTCCTCTGTCATTAGGAGATCTCTTCTACTTTCCAGTTTTCTGTATAAACTCTGTGTTAGTCTCTTCACTGTTCAATACAATGCTTTTGGGATTACAGGACAGGCAAAACAAACACAGCAACAACAAAGGTTTTTTTCTTATTTGAGTTCTTGCCCTTGGCAATTGACAGTCATGACTTCCAAGATTCATTTTTTGGTATGATGCCTCTGCCCCCCAAATTAATTTAGAGCCTGAAAGGCATAATTGTAATTCTGCCTTTCTTCAGAATTTGTACCATTTGTATCCACTTAGAACACCTCATTGTTGATTTAGTGATAGAGTTGGTGTTGGTTAAGGAGGATGTAAAACTAATTTTTAAGATACATAATTTAATATGACAATATTGATGTCTTCACAGAAATCTAAATTCTAAATTTAACCATGAACGCTGTCCTAACCTAACTTGGAATAGCAAGCTAAAGTGGATATCATAGGCTTTTGATTAACTTCTACAATTTCTCTTGCCAGTATTTCCCAAAATATAGCACAAGAGATAATTTCACATAGCACCCAGAGATTGTGTTATTTTAACTTTTTGAGTGTTTGGAATTCTTGTTACTTTATGAAGATTTTGGCATGGATTTTTCTCCTTTGCGATCATTACAGAAAGTTTAGTTTTCAGATTTATTTAAATAAGTTTGTGAGTCAATTAAAATATATTAAGCAAATAATAAATGTGCCAATACATGAAAAATAATAAAGCATAACATTAACTAAAAGTCAGAAAACACAACCCTATGGCAAGTCACTACCATCACACACACACACACACACAAAAGCACACACACTATCTTGTAAAGATAGATAGATAGATAGGTAGATAGATAGACAGACAGATAGATAGACTGATAGATAGACAGACAGAAAGACAGTCAGATAGATAGAGAGATAAACTGACCTACCTAGTTACTCTATACATAGTGTATAGTACAATATGTGTATATTATATATACTGTGGTATATATATATATATATGCTTAATTCAGCAACTTCTCAGGATACTAGCTTTGTATCAGACACTACTTCCCACAGGGTTTTTAAACCACCCTGTCTTTAATTTTTTCAGAGCTCTATTGTTTCTGCAATCTCCAAGACTTTTAAGTCATTCAAGTGGGGCAAAATCTGGTAAGTCATCTGTGAAATTCTCTGTTGCCATACTGTTTTTTATGTTAATTTTAGTCATATATATACATATATCAAAAGAGAATTGTAGGGAAATCTATCGGAGGGACACCAATGGGTTTCCCATGTTGTTCAATTAACTGTGACACTAGGACAGAATCAGCTTTGAACGCCTGACCTTTATAAGCACCACTCAGAAATTAATAATATTTAGGCAACTATTTCCCATCACTGACAGGTGGTTTTGAGAAGCCTGGTTAATGAAAGTCAGAGATGCTATTCAGCATCATCCAGCTAGAAATGGTAATACTCAGGTTTGAACTGAAAAGCACAATTCCAAGAATGAGCTTTTTTTTCTAGTTTACTGAGATGCCATAGCTTGAATGCAGGCAGATTTTGATCCCTGGTCATGCCTGGGTTAGAATCATGAGCCTTTCATGAGATGAAAGCAGAACTGACAGAGAGAATGAAGAAAAGGAATCAGCTCATGGTAGCAGAGGGCTCACACATAATCCTAGCACATACATCATTGGTATAGCTTCACTTCATTCATTTGATAATGAACTTCATTTGTTCATTGCTTGTTCATTTTGCTCATTGTTTATTGTTCACAACTGCATTATCAAATGAACAAAATATATTTCCTGGTTTGCCAGGTTCATTCTAACACCTATCACGGTATGTATGTCATGGTGGCATAATATTATAATTCAGAAGGCTAACTTATTTTGAATCCGTTCACTTTCCAGTTGTCTTATTCCTAGAGGAGGCCATTGAAAGGATTTTTCTGCTAAGTGACTCACAAGATAAACCCTGGCAATTTGGTGGCTCCTTACCCACTCCCTTCTCCTTTGAATGTATGTTCTGCCCACTGTTCCCAAAGTAAGAGGATGCAGGTGTTGTTGAAACCATCTGGATGGTATGTGAAAATGAATCCACTTAAGGCTTCTTTATACATGTTGAAGATTCTGGCAGACAAATGCAGAGATCTACATTCAAGACAAGCCTCAATCTGTAAGTTCTTTTCCTTATCAAACCTGCCACCTACCACTCTAAACTGGTCTGTTGCTAGCTGCCTCTTCTCCCAGAGTGTCCATCACTGTGAGGCAGGAAATATTCTGTTTGTTTGTTTTTTGCTCTCCAAGAATGACTCCCAATATAATGCACATGGTAGACATGAACATTTGAATTTATGAGTGAAAATATAATCTATTATATTCCAGTTGAAGGTTAAGTGGGTTTTGGGTTATGTCTCTTTATATTACCTGAACATGGAACTATAATCTTGACATCTAATAGCCATCATATTTATCTCTTGGTTTTAAGCTACCCCTTCCTTGTCCCCCAACCCACTGTAATTTCCTCATACCCCTAAAACTTTAAGAGACCTTTAGAAAGCACAGCTTTGCTTAGGAAACTTAGGGATAGATCTGCATTTTTGTTTTGTTAGAGTAATATATAAATGGGAATATGGCTTTCCAAAAGTTAATCCTGGTTCCCAGGTCTACACTGGTGAAAAATGACTTTCCTTCAAAGGATGTGCTAATCATGCAACTTCAGGGAGTGGCCAGTAGTGAATGTGGGGGTCAGCAGCAGAGAGAGGAATGATGGGTCACAGATAGAGAACATTGGAGGAGGAGGCTATCACATGGAAATGACATGGGGATGGATAAGAAACTTACTTCATCACCATCCTTGCCCCTTTCTCTGTCTTCCACGATATACAAAACAGGAACAATTTTGAAAAGACTGATTAAACCTTATCAGTTGAATAGAAGCTAGTCATGTCAAAGCTATCAGTGTCACATACCCTAAGAGTAGCAATTTGTTAAAAATGTAATTCTACTCTTTTAAACATTTCATCTTACTATTGATTACATGAAAACTAGAACTCATGTACAAAATCATTTTACTCATATAAAGAATGGTAAAAAAAATGTACTTCATCAAAAGATTAGAAAAACAACACTGTCTATCTGCAAGTGGCATTGTTCCAAGTCAGGCTTTGCTGCAAGTCACATTTTAAAGTTTATTAGAGGCAGGACATAGCATTTGTCAATGGCTGTCCTCAAGGCATTCTTTACTTCTTGGTTCCTCAAGCTGTAGATCATGAGGCTGAGCATAGGAATGACTATTGTGTAGAACAATGGAGGCCATTTTGTCCATGTCAAGGGAATGATTTGATTTGGGCTACAGATACATGAAGATCAGAGTCCCATAGAATATAGTCACAGTGGTCAGATGAGAGCCACAATTAGAGAACTGCTTTGCACCTCCCTTCTGTCGACTGGATTCTCAGGATGGCAGCCACAATGTGTAAGTAAGAAATAAGGATGGTGGTCAAAGAACTGATCATATTGAATCCAGCAAAGATGAAAATCAAGATCTCCTTGAGGCTGGTGTCTGAGCAGGCAAGGGCCATCAAAGGAACATCATCACAGTAGAAATGATTGATGACGTTGGAGCCACAGTAGATCAGTTGGAAAGTAACAACTGTGTGGAGCAAAGCAACAGAAAAAGCTATATAAGATGGGGCCCATTACCAGCTGCATACACACCTTTGGGGACATGACCACCATGTAGAGAAGAGGACTGCAGATGGCAACATAGTGGTCATAAGCCATTACTGCAAGAAGGAACATCTCCAAGATCAAGAAGTTCAGGAAAAAGCCCAGCTGTGTGGCACATGCATAGAAAGATATGGACCTGTGTCTGGTCAGGAGGGATCTGCAGGAACTTGGGGGCTATTGATGAAGAGTAGCAAAGGTCTACAAAGGCCAGATTACTGAGAAAAAATACATGGGTGTGTGAAGTCGAGAATCCAATTGGATTAGTGAAATCATCCCAAGGTTTCCTACTAGAGTTAGAGAATATACCACTAAAATGAGCAGGAAGAGAATGAGTTCAATCTCTCTACGGACTTGAAGAGTCCAAAAGAATGAATTCCATCACCCTGGTGCTGTTCCTTTCAGTCATTTGTTCCAATCACTCAACTGCTGAAGAAAGATAAGTTAAAGACCAAAAAATTGCTGGGTATAAGAAATTGTCACCAGACATCAACTCTTGTGTGTTTTAGCTTCAGAAATTATTGTTCACCATTGTGGTAGAATATCAGAACAAACACACACATCCCATTTGAAACTCTCCTCTCTGGCTGTTCATAATTTTATGAGGTCAAAAGTTGAGTGCTCATAAAAATAAACCAATTAAAGTCTGCAGAGTGAAGATGAAAAAATGAACCATAAGTTTGAAAAGATATTTAATATTTTAGATTCAGACCATTTTCAATTATATTGAATAAAGAGAAGAAACCATTTTTTTATTTCCTGCTCCCATATCTACTTCTTGGTAGAGCAGAACCTTAATGTAGCAATTTATTGCCTTTTTGAGTAGATATTTTAATTTGTTTTTTAAAGTATAGTTATCAAAATTAAAGTGTTGTGCCATGTTGCATTTTAACTATTTATGACATTTATAATCAAGAATGTTTTCTACAATCTCTGTTAAGTTTTCAGTGATTATAACTACATTCCTCCTTTTAAAAGGTGGTAATCTCTTTGATGAGAGAAATAGAAAATGTGAGGAAGTGAGACTCCTGCCTTATGCTGTTCTACTTGCACGATGTGTCATTGTGAATTAGATGCCTCTTTTAACTTCTAAAGGAAGATAAATAGCTAACTCTAATTTCAAGAGGAATGTAATAAAGTAAAAAAGTATCATCCTTATCAAATTAAAAATGTGTACAAAGTAGAAAAAATAATTCCTGTTTTCTCCTCAAACATTTTGTCCAAAGGGAAACTTTTTTTCTAACAGTGTAGTGAGAGTGGTCAGAAAATTATACCTTTAAATTTCTTTCTTCTCTCTCTATTGAATCATCTTAATACTATTACTTGTACCTAATGTGATCTCAAAAAACAAGAAACAAAAAATATATATTCATACATACACAAACATGCACATACATATACACACACACACATACATACAGATATATGCATATATACACACATATGCATAGTTACATATTAGTGCATATTTAAAACCTGACATGAAAACAAAATTTCCCTCCATCCATTTATTTTCCACTTAGCGAAGTCAAAACCTACCTTGTGAGAAATGTGTTTGAACTGGCTTGTTTTCCTGAACTGGCATCCTAACACAGCTACAGTGCTATAGCTCACTATTCTGGGAATAGAATAGAAGAAGAAATGAGAAAACATTGATTTGGCCGCCATGTGCTCACTGCCATCCATGGCAACATATTGACTCTGGTCCCACTCTTGGTCTTCCACATTCCAAATGATAAAAATAATTTCAGATGTTTTAGGAGTGATTAGTGGAAGTGTTGGTAGTGAGTTACTTTCTTTGTGCATACATTGGAATTAGGCTTATTTTTTTATTTTTCTTCTTTGTAATTAAAGAAAAAACTTGCAAAACCCAGGCATGCTCATCAATTTCAAATTGACCCATGAATGTCTCTGATAGATGTTCCTTAAACCATCAACATTTCCCCCTGAGAGAAAGACAATTACCCACCACACAAAGGCTCTTCATCAGAGGATTTGACTTCTGACTTTTTATCAACAGATAAAATGTGTTTTCTTCTTCTAAAGGACACCCAAGTCTCAGGCAGCAGTTTAAGAAGATATTTCATTTGGGGAGGGTTAAGAAAGGTGTTTCATTCTTGAGAAGAGACATCAGCTTCATCTAGTTAGAGCTGAACTAGCCAGGGCCATCTTCTTTATTTTAAATCGGGGGAAGATTGTGGATGGCCTGAAAATAAGGCCCTATGGTAATGACCAACAGCAGCACTTTTTAACCTACCAGCATGTGGAAGAAATCTTCCCCTGAATGTTTCCCCAGGGGTCTCCTTTCCAAGGACTCTCTCAGATACTCAGGATATGTGAATGAGTACTCCAGGTCTTTATATAATGCAGTCTTGATTCTTTTGAGAGTTAATTCCTAGTGTTCCCCCGATGTGAGTGCACCAGAGTGCAACAGTGCAGCCTCCAGGGTGCAACCATGATTAGAAAGTTCCAATTAGATGAAGATTAGCTGGTAAAAACAAAGGTAACTTTAAGTTATGTTTGAAACTAGAATAATGTCAGCATGAAATCACTAGTCCTTGGTTATGTATGTCCAGTTCAATTGCTATAAACAAAACAAAGAAAAGAAAAAACAAATGGCAAGCAATTCAAATATTACAACCAATTTTAATGTATTGTCATCATTTGTTTTCATTTGTCCCTTCCATTCCCTGTGATCTTCTCAGTCAAAGGGATTCTGATTCAATAAAATCAACCAGTTTCTGTATATATTAAAAAAAAAAAACCTTGGAGTATTAGTATTGATAGGTATGGGGCATCTTTATATATCATTTATTTTGTTAAAATATATATATATACATGCATTTTTCTAGGATAAAAAGAAAGTACAGTTGAAACCTGAACAACGCAGGTGTGAACAGCGTGGATCCACTCATAGGAGATTTTTTCCAATAAATACTACTCCAGTACTACACCTCCTGAGGTTGGGTGGCTCTGCAGGTGTGGAGCTGCTGGTGCAACTCTGCTGTAAACTTATAGGCAGATTTTCCATCTGGAGGGATTGGTGCCCCTAACCCTATGTTTCTCAAGGTTTATACTAGCTGTTTACAAAATTTGATATACAGAAATATATGAAAAAAATCTCTAGAGGTAACTGCTCTTTAAGTTTGGGGACAATTCATTTTTATTTTTTTTTTTTTTTTGTATTTTATTAAATTGTTTTCAGAGTATTTGACAATTTACTGCTTATAATGAATTTTTTTCCAGCAATTCATTTCTACGGGGAATTGGTTCCAGGACACCTCTTTCTTCCCCCAGTGCATCATTGCCCAAACCGGTGGATGCTGAAGTCCCTTATTCACAATTGCATAGGGCAATCGGGCCTTCAATCCAGGGGTTCCACATCAGCGGATTCACCAACCATGGATCTTGGATGAATCACAAATTCAGGACCCACAAATATGAAAGGCGGATGGTATATTGGGATTTTACATAACATTCGAGATTCTTCCCAAGGCATGTCTCTAATTTATCTATATTAAAATCTTGTTTTTTGTTCTAATTAGGAAAATAATAATGCTATGATAAATTCTCTTAGTCAAAATTGGTTTAGAATGATCCAATATTTTTAGGATAAATATTAAAAAATAGAAATGAATAAAAGAATGTGTCTATTTTAAAATAATTTGCTTATTGCTAAATTATCTTTTTTTCAGCACTGATCCTAGCAGAGTTGTGTGTGTTTCCATGTTGCCTCCAAATCAGGTCCTCTGACCTTTCTCGAGATCATTCCAGTAAGCCGTTTCCTCCCATTATTCAGTGGAAGGTCCCCTTACCAAGGTTGTGTTACTCAGCCTAACAGTGGTATTTGCCATAGGTCACCATTCCTTGGTTAACTTTCTCCACTCGAATTCCCCTCTCTCCTGGTTTTCTTCCTGCATGTTCCTTCTCAGGTTAATTGCTTGCTCCTCCTCATCGCCTTGACATCAAAATGTTGGGGGGACACAGCTCAATTTCTTGCAGAGCTGTAAGCATTTCCATATTTTTCTGCAGTAACAGTAACAATTATCCATACAGTTTTTACTTTTCCAAGCTTATTCTCTAAAAATGGTGTTTTCTCTTTTATGTATATTTCATCATTAGTAAACTATATATTAATCATTGATAAAATTTATATTTTAGCAATAATTAAACACATATTAGCAAAAGAAGAAACGTCCTTTTAAAAAAATAACGAGCTTGGCATAATTGGGAGTCAAATTGCCAAAAACTTTCTGAGAGATTTATTTATTGCTCAACAATAATATATTAAATCCCCAGTTTGCGACAGGAACTACAGATCAAGTGTCTAAAAAGAGATTTCTATTTAGTTCTTTTTTCCTTTTAATTCCTAAATCAATTTACATAGAGCATTTTATTTTCTTCACCCAATTTTTGGCACTTAATTCCTACTTACCTAGTTTCAGTCTTTCTTACTTAATGGCAAAGGAGTGTATGGCTCCACATGAATGGTCATCTGCTTGTGTCTTCATTCACATTCCTTTAGTTTTTATTGAAACACACACACACACACACACACACACACACACACACACACACACATATATATATGCAGTTATTTCCCTGAGACTTTTAAGCTGTAAATTTGACTTATTCCTTCCAGCAAGTTTATTTTATTCATTTTTCATGGAGTGACTGAATTTGTTATCTTTTAATATGTTTTGATTGTGATAAGATTTTTTGTGTCCTGTTCATTTCTTTAGAAAATGATCAAACCAGAGTAATAAGCACTATATCATAGTTCAGTTTATAATTTATATTCCGAAGGTATGCAGAAGCCAACCCTTTGCCCACTTATTACAGCTCACAGACCATCACCTCCATCCAAACTGTGCACACGTGGTATATGCTGTCTTATATTGCCTGTAGATGTATTTCACATTTGCTTTTGCAATCTTATTTCCATTTGAGTAGACCTTTGCCTTTCAGACTTTTTTGGATTTCTTTGTTCAGGGAAGGATTAAACCCATCAGTATCCTTTCATGCATTCTAGCTGGGCCTTCCGCCCATAACATACATCAAAAACCTTAACTGTGAAAAAAGTAGTAGTTTGACATCAAATTTGAAAATTTTTAATATATGATTAAATTTCCGAATTTTGGAGAATTGGTCAATATGCAGTGTCTCTCCACAGAATTTGGAAATTCCCAAGTGTCTATTGCTCACTCGTGCTGTATAATGTGGAAAAACTTAGGTTAGCATTTCCATTTCTAGTCAGGGTGCAAAAGTTCAGAATATGTGGGAAAATTAAGAAAAATGCCATTTTTTTGTAGCAATTGTAATTCTCCTGTTGATTTTAATTAAATAATTGCTGATTATTATGTAAAAGAGAAATTGAAGTCAGTCATTGCTTTCATGTTAATGATGAAAGTCTCTCTGGGTCTTATTAGAAAGTTCTTCATTGCCAACAGAATTCCCTACTGTGAACTGCTAAAAGTGAATTTACTTGCTAATCAGTTTCAAGGGGCCTTATTACAATGCATTTCTTGGCTTTTTCATTGGGGACATATTAACAGAAACCAATCTCGACAAATGGGAAGTTTCAACCCCAGATTAATGACCATGCCATGTAGTTTGAATGTGTTGAAATCATCATCTGATTCCTCAGGGGCAGCAGTTTCCTCAGCCTAGAATCTCTTTCCTCTGGGAGACAAGAAAGCAGTGGGAAGAGAAGATTTGGAGCAGGATCTGAGTTTTCACTTAGGCTTGTCTACTCTGTCCCCATGTGCACTTGGGAAAGTCATAAACCCTGAGCCTCAATTAAGAAATAAAAATACTACTTACAGCACAAGGCAAGTTTGAGGAGAAAACATTTAATAGATATTACATTACTTTGCAAACTGCAACCTGACAGTGCTTGATGATTAGGAGTAGAATGATCATGATGACAATCGTGGCAACAGTGACTGAAGTTCATTAGGTGTTTATTAAGTTCCAGGCCAGGCATCAAAAAGTTCTTCATACAGCACATCACGATTCCTCACAAACATTATAATGTTGAAAAATGTTCCCCCATTTCAGATAAGGGAAGCCCAGAGAATTTAAATAATGTGCCTCAAGTCACAACTGATGAATGTGTTAGCTAGAATCAAGATTCAAGTTGGAGCTGCATAATGGATATATAGTTCAAAATTAATCTAACCCTAAAATTCTCCAGAATGTGTTATCATAGTGTCCCTTTTAGTATGTATAATAAAAATCTTGGATACTTCTCTTATTCGTAGTAATAGTATGAATATCACTTTAGGTAGGTAGATAGATAAATACATACATATGTTCCCGATAGATGCAACTGCTGTTCCAGGTTCTTGTCCCCTCCCAGAAAGAATTCAGAGACAAGACTTACAGGTTAAAAAAGGCAAAGTGAGGACTTATTAAAGGATGGATAGTACACTCTCAAGGGAGAGCAGGCAGGCTCAGGGGAGTGGCTGCCCAGAGTTTCTTTGGCAAGTTAGTTACATGAGGTGTAAAAATAAATGGGTGGAATATTCATTGGGTAGGGAAGGGTTCGGGGTCGTATTCCCTGATTATCATCCCAACTCCACCTTCCCAAAGGGAGGAGGGATTTTTGGCCTTATTTAGTCTGGATCAGAAGTGTCATGGCGTTGGTGCATGATGCATACTTCTGATCTGCAAGACTAATTTTATTGAAATGAGGGCATAACGAGCAAAATGTTACATTCGGACACTAGAAATTCCTGCCTTTTCTCACCATTTTTTGTTCTTCTCCAAGCCACTTGTCACCCCAAAAAGCATGATCCCTTATCAGCCCCAAGGTTCCTGCTTTTCTTTCTCTGCCCAAGGATCCCTGCTGCTTACATGATGTGTGGTTTCCTGCATTTGGCCTGTGCCCCTCCTTTCTGCCCAATTCCTGCCATTTGGTCTGTGTCCCCGTTTCTCTGCTCATATCTAGCTAGCTGCCTGCTCTAACACATACATATATAAATATGCATTTATCATTACATTATTTTATATATCTCAACCAAATAAATTATTTTTCACTTCTCAAGGAAAATTTCACTTTAACTATGAATCTCTTATCAAGCCAGCAACCTAACCCAGGGAATAGTAAACTACATAAGTGCATCTCTAAATTCTCTTACTTTAAACATACATGCATATCATCTGTAACATGTAATTTTTTCATTCTGGATTTCATTTTTTAATTAATTTATCTGTGTATCAGTCTCTTTCCAATTCACTGCATGTCATTACACAGTGTTAAGCCACGATCTTGTTTAAGGGAGTTCTTTGACAGGTGTCTGACTGTATCAATCTTGTAGATAAGACATTCCCATTGTTTCTGCCTCCTATAGGATTCAGCCCAAACTCATTAATGTGAAGGACAGTGCTCTGTGTCCAGGGCCCTGACCGTCTTCCTGACTCCACTGCTTTTCCCCCTCCCACCTGCCACACAGTGTCTCTCCTTCCCTAACTGTGCTTGCACTTTCTGTGTCACTGAAATGCTTTTCCACAGCTTTTCCATTCTGCGTAAATGTCTCATTCCTTCTCATCCTCTCACTACAAGAACAAAAGATAACCTTGTGGTAGAGTTTTTTTTTTTTTTTTTCCAAATTAACTCAATCTTCTCTTTACCTGACCCCCAAGCCACAGGGGGATGTTGGACCATTTCTCAGTATCCTCTGCGACTTCCTTGTGTCAGTTACATTTTTCACACTATGTTGTAATCTGCGTGTTCCATATGTCTCTCCTCTCACTCAGCTATGAGCTACCTGAGGGCACAGACTCCAACAGAGTCATAATTTTAACTTCAGTAATTTATATAGGGTGACAAGGAAGGTTATTATTTTGTTATTTTAGCAAACACTGGGCTAATTTGAATAAAATCTAAAAGAAAAGCGGCAATGTATTACAATATCATTTCTAAGCCAACAATTCTATTCCTTTAGTGTCTTTGTTATGGAAATGACAGGCCAGCCAAGAAACAAGCACCACTCGGAGGGTTGGAGTACTCAGATATATTATGCTGGTGGGCTCAGAGCTTCGGAGCGGAAGCCCCTCTGAGCCCACTGGCGTAATACATCTGAGTACTCCAACCCTCCGAGTGGTGCTTGTTTCTTGGCTGGCCTGTCATTTCTGTAACATCTTTTTATCTGATTATTTTTAATGTATGTCTTAGTTCAATACACATACAAATAGTGGGTATCACACTGTTGTAAATAAGTTTTCCTCTATTGTTTTTTTCTACATTTCTATTATAATGGGGTGTCATATGGGGAGAAGTTTTAATTATTCTGATTGATTGATTTCCTTGGGGTTTGCTGATCACATTATTTGTAAAACATATTTGTACTTCTTCCTTTAAAAAATCTATGGTTCATTAGTGATAGTCCTTATAGGTGGATAAGAACTAGTTTCTGGAAATCGGTTTGGTTAGATAAGGCTTCAGATTTCAAAGGTCTTTTTAATCTGGAATGCTTAGTAAAGGCTTTATAGTTCCCTTTTAACTAAGAACCAAATTCATTATGTCTTTTGGAATTAAGACCAGTACCCTCTGCTTTACAAACCAAATCTCCTCCTTTGTTGAAATATATTATATCCTGTTTCTAAATCTTAATTCTAAGCTCTTCCTTAGTCAGATTCAGAGGTATTAATTTTAAAGGACAATTTCTTGCTCATTTAGAAAATATTTTGAAGGCATATACATACATATGTACATAAATATGCATTTCTTATTTTTCCTGAATAAACATTTGTTGGCCTCTATGATAATACTTTTAACAGAGATGTACTAATATTTCAAACCCCAAAATGATGCTACTTATAAATTTTAACAAATTTTAATCTTTTTTACTAAAGAAATTAATTATTATATAATCAACTCTTTATTATGGAAATTTTCAAACATGTACAACATTAGAAGATTTGATAGAATAATCCCCACCCCACCACCAGAAAAGCTGCCAGCTTCAGTGTGTCCACTCATGGTCAGATAGGTTCCATCCAGCCCTCTTGCCCAATCTATTAACCCCCAAAGATATTTTGAAGTAAATCTCAGACTTTACACCATTTCATCAATTGATGTTCTCCAGGCACAGACCACCAGGAACCTCTAGTCACAGTTGTGTTGCTGTTGCTTGCTTCAACTGGGGAGCTCACACACCACGAGAAACAGGGGCATCTCAGTAAGAAGTCTTAGGGACCGGGCTTTCTAAGAGATTTCAACCTATGAGGTCATTTACAACAGGGTTCAAGAAGGCACGGTTACACTTTCAACTGGATGATGTCAAATGTGTTGGTATGTTAACGGTTCCTATTCAGAAAGTTGATAAATTGGAGGAAGGCAAAAGCTTTAGGTGGTAATGAGCAGCAGTCCCTTGTGTTAGCCAGATGGACAGGGTGTCTGACGGTTTTGTGGTTTAGGCAGTGTTACTGCTTTTGCCTGTGCTCTGCCATTATTACAGAGTGATCCTGCCTTGCCTCATTTCACCACCTTTACCATGTAAACTTTTCTCATATTCATGTTTTGGGAAATGATTGATATTCTGCAGCAGAATGCTACAGCTAAGCTTTTAGTGCCAGACCAGGTAGATCCCTTTCTATTGGCTGCATCCAACCGGATCTGGCTAACGGGCATGTGTGGGAGATACAGTGGGTATGACTGTGTTTTGGAGCTGAGCAGGGTGGAGAAGGGTAAATGAAGGGTTATGTCTCTGGAGACTGTCACAAGCAAGGCTCTTCCAGTGACTTGGTGTGTGACTTTGACCAAGGTGCCCAACCTCTCCATCCTCTCTGTACTTCAGTGTTTCCCTTGTAAACAGAAATGCTAATAGTATTTATAACAGAATTCTCATGAGCATTACGTGTACTAACATACAGACTGCTTACAAGAGTACCTGGCACAATGTGAATGATTCTATGTAAGTGTTTGTGGATATTAATGTTACTAATATTACTATGCTCTTTTCTGGGGGGTGGTAATTAGGTTTATTTATTTATTTTTAATGGAGGTACTGGGGTTTGAACCCACAACCTTGTACATGCTAAACAAGCATTCTACCACTGAGCCATGCCCTCCCCCTAAGGTTATTAAAGATTGTGATGTTCTTTTATTCACTCCTAGCTGGAAACGGAGAAGAGGTAATTACATGAGGATGAGGAGCCTTACTTTTTCATCTGTTTAAATGATCACATTAAACTAGCTGATCTCAAATGTTTCAATTGAGGGTGATGCAAGTAATTAGTTGTGGGAACTTGAAAAATTGAAAGCAAGGGTTAGAACACAATCTTGACATCTGGTGCTAAGTTGTCTTTCTGTATGCTTATAACTTACTTTTCAGAGTGCTTATGTATACAATTATATATGAGTTTACTTATTTGACAAGTTTTTTGTTTATTTTTTTCAGTAAGGAACTGTTAGTAGTCAGGGATTCAGTAGTCAGCAAAACAGACACAGACCCTGTCTCATAGAGCTGACAGTCTATTGTGAGAGAGACTCACATAAACAGTTAGACAAAAGGGCATTTAATCATAAACTGTGGTCATTCATTTCAAGTAGAGGTGCACAGTGATGAGAAAACATAACAGAACCCCAGGAAGTTCAGGTTTCAGCAAAACAGCCCTTAGAAAATGATGCTCAGTTTGAATTCTCAAGTAAGAGTTGACAAAAGGGATGGGACATAGGGACATTATCTAAGAGAGAAGAAACAATACACCAAGTTCTGTGGCAGGAAGAAACTTAGGAGAAGAAGCGATGGTACAGTCACTAAGAAAGCAGTGTAGAAGCTCCTCAACAAATTGAAAATAGAACTTCTATATGATTCAGCAGTCCCAATTTCAGATTTTATATATATATAATATATATATATATATATTATATATATATATAATCAATATATCATTATATATATAAAATCATTGAAATCAGGATCTAGAATAGATATCTAGATATCTCACTCCTATGTTCACTGCAGTACTAGTCACCGTAGCCAACACATAAAAACAACCTAAATGTCCATCATTGGATGGATGGATAAAGAAAATGCTGTGGGTACATAGAGTGAAATATCACTTGGGCTTAAAACAGAAGGAAATCCTGCCATGCGTGAAGCCACGGGTGAACCTGGGGGATATTATGATGGGTGATATAGGCCAGTCCTAGAGGGACAAATGGTGCGTTATTCTACTTCTGTGACGAATCTGAAATAGTCAGTCATAGAAACAGAGCCGGATGGTGGTTGCCAGGGACTGGGAGGAGGGCTGAATAAGAGTTGTTTAATGGAAAGAAAGTGTCAAAAGAAAGTGTCAGTTTGTAAGACAAGTAGCTCTAGAACCTGGTGTGCAACACTCTGTATCTAGTTAACACTACTGTGCTGTGTGCTTCAAAACTTAGCATGCTAAATGTTCTTCATACAATTAAAAAAAGAAACAAAACAAGGAAATTGTGGTATAAATGACAGGAAGTGAGATAATGTACACATTTTCAACTTTCAGAAGAGATCCAACTAAGACTGGAAAAATGTTTACTATATTTATTAATAATGTGAGACTCAGGCTAGAAAGGAATGGCTTCAGGGATGTAGGGAAAAGCTGGATGGAAAGAAAAAACATGTACAAGAAATTGGGACAACTGAAAGATTTCTTCAAGAATTTGGGCTACTAGAGGGGGTGGGTACAGCTCAGTGGTACAGCACATGCTTAGTATGCATGAAGTCCCAGGTTTGATCCCCATTACTTCCATTAAAAAAATAAATAAATGAATAACCCTAATTACCTCCCCTGCCCCACTAAAAAAAAAAAATGAAAAAAAAGAATTTTGGCTACTGCTCTGAGTAGTGGTTTTACACACACACACACACACACACACACACACACACATTCTGAAATTGGTTAGAAAATGGTTTTCTAGTTTGAAAATTGTGGAAAAAACTGGATTTCACCATTAATAATAATGCATTTCCCTTATTGTGTAGATTCACTAAGAGAGACTCTGACACTGTGGTAGAAGTAGCTCTTGTTTTCAAGTAAGTTCTTGGAGTATCTTCATTTTATTTATTATTCTGATTTGTCTTACTTTTTAAGCAAATACCTTTTGAATACTAAGTACTTATCATAGAGTTTGCTGGGATATTTGCATACATTAATTCATCTAATATTCACAAAAACATAAAAGATGCATCATTTTTACTTGATTTTACAGTTGAGGAAATTGAGACAAAAAACCAAATATGGATGTTGCCCACATTCTCATAAGTTCAGTTATCCAAAATTTAATGCTGGTCTTATCCTTTCACATAATTTGATTTTCTTATTCAAATGAACCAAAGTTTACTGTTCTTTTTTTAAGCCTGTAGTATAGCCTTCTTTAACTTTCCTGGAGATTGATTGGTATACTTGAAGTATAGTTCCTTCAAGGATACAGGTAACTTTTTAATTCCCAATATAATTTGTCCAACTCATCTTACTTCGAGAAAAACAGGGAAAGGAATATTACCACTTTCAGGTATCTCTAGAAGTTCAAGTTTAGGCTCAGAGGGATCTAGGAACTAATAAATTACCCAAACAACTTCAGAATGAGCTCTCTGGGAGCCAGGATCTGGCTAAGCAGTGAGTCATACGGAGTTTGCACATGGAGTGAATTGCCAACCCTCCACCGACAAGCTGGCTTCCCGTTAGAGACACCTCTCCTTGGTGAGCTGTGGTATTTAATTGAACCAGTCTGCTTTTACAGATAATGCCTCTAACATCCCAGTTGCATTTCTTACTTTCATACCCTCTCCTTTGCAGTTCTTTGTAAAGGACATCTGGTTGTACTTAAAATACTGCATCAATCTTCAAATATCTTCCTCCCTTCACTCTGTCTTATCTCTCTCTCTCTTTTACACACACACACACACACACACACAGACACAGACACATTAAATGACTTTGTACTGAGTTAATCAATTAGAAGTACCCTCCCTCCTGCAGTGACACCCACAGAAGAGAACAGTTCCTCTTCTAGGTGGATGGATTAGAAATAAGAACGTAAGTGAGATTTCCTGTCTAAAGTTTTCTCATGGGAATGAGTGGCCAAGAATGGCTGTATACTTAGGTGTAGGTAACAGTGCTTTCTAAGTCCATTTTTGGTCTTTGGAAACACCAAACATAAGGTAAAAAGTCCCTTCTTAAGTAAAATATTTAAGTCAAGACTGTATGCTTACTCTTATTTTTAATATAAAATAGAACTTGGTATTTCATTTCTCTAATATTGCTTTTCAGAATAGGTTTTTGGCCTCAAATTGCACTCTAAAAAATCAGACTCAAACCAGTGCATCCCAGCCTTTTCCTATGCCATGTCATATTATTTGCATGTGTTTTGGGATACATGGAGGGAGCATCTGATGGTTGAAGTCACCAGGGCTGCACATCTGCAGTGCACTGGTGGTGCACAATGCCTCTGCAGGCTGGGCAGTAAGCTCTGGTACAGAGATCAAGCTCCATGTAGCTGTAGAATGAAGGATGCTTGGCTTGGAAAAGCTGCTGTAGACCCTGACAGAACACCGGGCAGGACATGGTATCACTAGGTAGTAAGCAAATTAGGAAATTTCTTGATTAATAGAGCAGAGAATAAGAAAGAGGAAGTTTCTCAATGACCTTTTTTTTTTTTCTGTCTTATAGTTGAACTCTATTTGTGCAAGCCATTTCTGTGCAAAAGTAACTTATTTTTACTACTGAAACTATTTCTTTGGTTATTTTACCTTATTTCTTATTTTACTTCTTTAAAATTCAGATAAACTCACACACATACACACACTGATTGGAATTGTATTCTTGTAACCATAAGTTACTATAGATTCTATGTATTATAATACTAAAATATTTCTGTTTGCATTAAAATTAAAATTATTTTAGAATAAACTGATTAAAATTGCCAATAAACTTCCAATTTTGATGATTAATCATTAAACATAAATTTAACTTTTGTTTGAAATTTGTTTTATTAATTAGATGGGAGTGTTTTCCTAAACTGTTTAGAACTCTGAATAGTTTTATACCTTGGAGCAAGGAATCATATAAGATTTCAGATGAATGAGAAATGTTTTCATTTGTAAACTAGGAGAAGTCTGGGCTTTGAAAAGGCGAGATACAAAAGGACCAAAACCATAGGTGCTCTCAGGCAAATCATTTTCACAAAGAGACAGGCATGGGAAGTGGAGGTACTGAAAATTAATCTTTTTTTAACATTTTTTATTGATTTATAATAATTTTACAATGTTGTGTCAAATTCCAGTGTTCAGCACAATTTTTCAGTCATACATGGACGTATACACACTCATTGTCACATTTTTTTCTCTGTGAGCTACCATAAAATTTTGGTGTATATTTCCCTGTGTTATACAATATAATCTTGTTTATCTAGAAGGGATAGACTTGGATTTGAAAATTTATCTTCTTAAAACTGCTCTTGTCCTCCTAATCCTTGGTGAGACTTTTCATATGAAAAAAATAGGCATATTCTAAGTTGAATTTGACTGGCATGATGAACTCATTCAATCATAGGTTGGGCAAACAAAACTAAGAGAAACAAGTAACTTTGGAAGTATGTGTGAGTTATGCCTGCCATTCAAACTGTGGACTGAAATAAATGCACAACCTAAAAGTTGAGAGTTATGTTTTATTTGGTGGACAATTCTGAGGATGCAGCCCTGAGGGACCACTCTGAAGAGGTGGGGGGGTCTAGGATATATAGGAGCTTTACAACAAAGACCAGGGAGTTGGAACCTTAAAAGATTGGCTGTTAACTAAAGAAAACCAGGCATCTCAGGTTAAAGAATTTAGCGCTTTTCTATGTATGGGAGGAAGCAAACATTTGGGCTCACTGAATTCATTCCTTTGACAAGCACCTAGCTATCTAGGGCCAGTATCCTCTCCTTTCTTATTCTGAGTCCGCTTAGAGGGCACCATTGTGAGTGGCTGCAGAGGCTGTGCTGCAGGCCTGTCCCCACTGGGGGGTGGTGGCAGTCACTGATGACTTGATGGCTTCAGCATTCTCTGTTTACTGACATGGTTTGCAGTATTTTTCATTCACACAACCGCTGAGTTTTTTCTTTTGACTACTGATTCTCAAACATGGCTATCATTAGAACCGACCAGGTAGCTTTAAATACACTGAAACCTGAATGTTACCCAGATGTTTTGATTAAATTGGCAGAGGGGTGCCTGGATATTAGGATCTTGACAACTTTATAGGTGGTTTCAACGTGCCATAAAATTTGAGGCAAAACTCACTTAGGGAAAGATACAATGAGCAAGAAACATCATGCTCATTAAAAATACTTTGACATCAAAGGTGTCAATACTTCAAGGATGTCCCTCAAAATCGACAGAGTGTGGAAATGACTGAATAAATGGTGAGGCTTTGGGGTGATAACTGCTCCAGAGCAATCTGCAGAAACTAACTGGAGGCTATGAAGAAACATTACTTTTAAAAAATAGAGGAATTAATAAAATAATCTAGAAAGTCATCGAGTAGGTGCAAAATCATAAATGCTGCACTCTATAAGCATTTTAAAGGTTTTCATAGGTAACTGTTTCCATGTAATTTTTAAGTTTTTTAAATTTAGAATCCAAACTCCAGCTTAACATGCAACTCCATTATATATAAACTTCATTTTTGTTTGCTTCATTTGCTGCTTAAATATCCCCCTTAATAGTAAGTACCTACCAGAGCTAATGTTCTCGTTGGTGCATTTATTTTCTCACTCAGCTGATTTGACACGTATGTTGCAACCACAAAAAATCCTGAAATTACATAAAATAGAAAGCAAAAGAAACTAATGCACAGGTGGCCTTTGTTATTTTAAGTAAAATATTATGATAAATATAAATCAACCTCTTCCTCTGACCCCATTTTTCAGCGAGGGTTGTCTGCTTAACTTTTCCATTTTATGGTAGCCTTTTCATTATTCTCAAATAGCAGTCAAACCATGTCTTCACAGCTGGAATTGATATAAAAGACTTTGTGAGAACATGTTGAGTATGTGCAAGACCTGTAAGAGAACCCTTAATTCAGAGTATTCGTGAGAGAAACAGTTTTTAGCAGGAGGGACAGCATGATATAATAACTTTTTAGACACTCAGGCTTCTGCAGTTTTACCTTGGCAAAGTACATGGAAAGCTTAGCAATCTTTAAGAAACTACAGGTGTTATGTTTGTCTTCTCTAAGCTTGAAATGTTAGGTTTATACTATAGACAAATGGATGTATCTGCCAGGATGGTTGCACACTGGGCATGCATAGTTTGATGTTTAGGAATATGGGCTTTGCAGTCAGACAAATCTGATCACCCCCATACTATACCATGTGATCTCTGGGACCATAGCTCTAAGCCTGGGTTTTTTCCAATTGTTAATCAGGAATGATGGGATAGAATTTCATCATACTCTCAGTAAAAGACTATCGTAAGTTAATTCATGTATTGCACAAATTAGAGTATCTGATAAGGGCAGTCCTCAGTAGCAACAGATAAATACTTATAGTAGCAATAAATAAAATTAAAATACGAAGGAGTTTGACGTGATGATGTTTCAAGGCTCCTTTCTTTGTTAACATATTATGGTTCCACTTGGTGGGAAAATAAAGTCAGGGGCAAAAATAAATTTCAAATAGACTAACGTTGGGCTTAATGAGATTAGTCCTTTTTTTTTTCAGAGTTGGCAGAAATAAAAATAATTGCAATTTTTCAGAAGTGTTCATCAAGAACTCTACCCACCTGTATATGTTTCCATAGAAGTTTGATTACAACTGGCTGTTCTTTAGGATACGTTGCTAAAAGTGAAATCTACTAGAACAAGTCTTTGGGTATCACAAGCCCTTGAAATATATTGACACATATTTATGGGGAAAGGGGTTTATCTACATGCAGTTTAGAATAAGTTATCTAATAAACTACTTAATGTTAACTCTTTGGGCAACAAACTTCAAAGTGTGGTTAATTTTGAATTGGAAAGAAAAACATGTCTCCTTAATTTTTATGCAGATAAAATTGCGTGTTTTCCCATAGCTCTTGTTAATTTCCTTTTAGCTTCTACAGCATCCAGTCCTTACTCTGTAAGGGAAGGGATGCAGGAAAGTGAGTCGGTCTCAGATCACTTTGAAAATTTTTAAAACTTTTGGAACTTGCACAAAAATGAAAAACAGGGGAATATAAATTTGCTTTTATTTATAAATTTTGTATTTTTATGCTGTGCTGCCATATTTATGTGTGCATACAAAACTTAGGGGCACCAAAACCACTGAAATATTACTGGTAGCTGTCTGAAGTGCTTTCTTTCAGATAATATTTAAGTTTAACCAACATTTTCCCATAGTTTCTAAAATCACAAAACAAAATAATGCTTAAGAGGTGTATTCTGAGAGCGAAGAACTCTTTCCCTGGGGCAAGAATGGCATGTCATTGGAGAGCTAAGGTGTACTTTTTGCCCACAAGGTAACACAATTCAAGGCTAGAAGATGCTAGTGACCACCTCCCCCAACACTGCCACAGGCCATAAAAAATGCCATTCCTGTTCTTCATCTTATAGCGAAATCTGCAGCCTTCATCAGACTCAATGGCGGAAGTTAATGTCACTCATGTCACTGAATTCATTCTCAGTGGAATTACAGACCGGCCAGAGCTTCAGGCCCCATGCTTTGTGGGTTTTCAGTCATCTACCTGGTCACAGTGCTGGGCAACCTTGGGTTGATATCCTTGATCAGGATGGATGCTCAGCTCCAGACACCGACATACTACTTCCTCAGTCACTTGGCCTTTGTTGACCTTTGTTACTCCTCTGCTATCACTCCCAAGATGATGGTGAATTTTGTTGTGGAACACAACATGATTTCTTTCCATGCTTGTGCAATGCAACTGTGCTGTTTTCTCACCTTCATGATCATGGAGTGTTTCCTTTTAGCCTCCATGGCCTATGATCGTTATGTGGCCATCTGTAGACCCCTGCATTACTCCACACTGATATCAAAGAGGGTCTGCATTCAACTAGTGGCAGTTCCATATGTATACAGCTTTCTGGTCACCCTCTTCCATACCATTATCACCTTCCACCTAACTTACTGTGGCCCCAATGCTATTAACCATTTCTACTGTGATGACCTCCCTCTCTTGGCTCTGTCCTGCTCAGACACACATGTGAGGGAAGTTCTGATCTTTGCCTTTGCTGGCTTTGATATGATCTGCTCTTCTTCCATTGTCCTCACCTCCTATACCTTTATCACTGCTGCCATCCTGAAGATTCACTCTACCCAGGGGCGACACAAGGCCATTTCTACCTGTGGCTCCCACGTGGTGGCTGTCATTGTTTTTTATGGCATGCTGATCTTCATGTACCTACAGCCCAGATCCAGCCACTCCCTGGACACAGACAACATGGCATCCGTATTCTAAATGGTGGTGACCCCCATGTTGAACCCCCTAATCTACAGCCTAAGAAACAAAGAAGTGAGACACCCTCCAAGAAAGCCTTGGAGAAAGGCTGTGAAACTGTAAAGATGTTAAAATTAAGAAAATATTAGTAATAATAGGTTATTAAATACAAGAAGGTAAATGAATCAAGCTTTCTCTTTCTGACATTTCTTGTAATTCTTTCCCAATCAACTGGAAATGTGGCTTTAACATTCTCTACCAGGTCCCTGGCCAATTCTAGAAAGTCAGTTTGATTCCAAGTCCTGTTCAGGCCACCATAGCCTTTAGAGACCAGTGAAATTTTGTTTGAATAGAAACACAAACATGGTCTCAAATATACATACATGTATCACAAGCAAGGGCATCACTGTGTCTTTGTTAGAACTGAGGACTCTGGAACCAAGACCGCCTAAACTTGAATTCTGTCTTCTTCCTTTTCTGACTGTGCAGCTTTGGGCAATGAACCTGAACTCTGTGACTCTCTTTCCATTTTTGGAAAATAAATAAGACCCAACTCATTGTTTGGTTTTAAAGACTAAACAGATTAATATTTATAAAACATTTATAACAATATCCTGTGATAATAAATGCTATGTAATTGTTTGCTATATAAGTGTTTGTTATGTATAATTAAAAAATAATTCATCGAGCTCTTAAAAATTTACTTCTTTAAGTAACAAGGGAAAGCCTGATTAGGTTTCTACTACCTGCTGGGCACTGAATCAAGTAGTGTTACGTATCGCAATAAAACAAATCTCAGAGTTGGGTAAGATTTTACCTCTGGGCTTCAATTTTTCATAAATTGTGTAAGGTCACATAATTAGTAATATGAAAATTCTAAATGCAATTGCAAGTCTTTCTGAATTTCGTTTTCTTAACCACTATGAGTATTATAGATTATCTGGACTTAAAAATGTCATTATTGGGTTTTTTAAAATATAAGTGGAAGAACATGTTTTATAAGAAACTGTGTTTTAAAATAAATAATTGATTCATTTGCATATTGTTCAAATAGAAATAAACTTTGTTTATAATGTCATTTATTAAATCACCCTTATAGGGTCATGATATGAAAATATTAGTGATTTGACATGCTTTAATTATTTTGACACTTCATACAAATAGTTAAATTAGTGATTTAGTATTATCTATTATTTTACCATTTTAGAAGGAGATGCTGACAGTTACAGTCGCTATATAAAATGCTGTTTGAAGTCTGCAGTACAAGGGGATTAGTTCTTCTTCTGAGATTATTTTGTAAATAACTCATTTATGCTGCCATGAGGTGCTTTTCAAATCTTGTGAATTGAATGAATTCTCAACTTTTTAAAACAGTTTTGACAGAGAAACACGGTGCTTCTATTTACCATACTGTGTCTTGTGAGTGTATATTTATATAGATAGCTATCCACACACATCCTATCACATATCACGTACAGGGCCCACAGGCATAGTATAGCCAGTATCTCTTACAGGTAAAGAAATTCAGACCTACAGAATCTTAATGCCTCACTGAGGAACACCATTTTTCTGGAGCTTCATTTTATCTTTTTCCTTCATAATATTTATAACAGCAATACTTAAACACTAATTGAATCGATGTTTCCACATCTTTACACAATTTTAAAAACTAAGAAAAAATGGGTGATTCACAAGATGTCATCCAAAAACTAGGTTTAAGTTAATCTTTCAATTAGAAAATAATTTGAAAGGTATGTGAGCCTGAATATGGCACAATAAATGGGCCCTTCATATTGTACTGGACTCTGGAGAAGAAAGTAAAGGGAAAAGGTGACAATGTATGCGGCAGAGTCTCCCCACCTTCATCATCTCTTCACTTACTTTGTTAAAACTGAGATTTAACAAAATTAAACTCAAATCTTGTGTTTTTTCCCTAGTTTTTAGCTACATGTTCATTAATAAATTACATAAATTGTTTTGGATCTCTTCATTTTTAAAATATCTGTCTCAGTAGGTTGTTATAAAAATTAACTGAGACTGTCCATTTAAAGCATTTCATTCAGCACCAGACACATTCAGTAGATGGTAGCTTTATTTTTACTTTGAAAAGTTTGAAACTAAATAAATGCATCATTTATTAAGGCAATTTTTACTAAATGTAACAAAAGCAGCTTAATTTTTTTCAAGAAAAAAATATGCTTATTTTAATAGCAGAAATGAAGGACTCAAAAATTCAGTTTAAAATATGTTCATAAATAGATAAACAACAAGTTTATACTGTATAACACAGGGAACTACATACAGTATCTTGTAGTAACTTATGGTGAAAAAGAATATGAAAACAAATATGTGTATGTTCATGTATGACTGAAGTGTTGTGCTATACACCAGAAATTGACACAACATTGTAAACTGACTATACTTCAGTAAAAATACATTAAAAATATGTTTATAAACACACACAAAAAGAAATTAAAAAGAATTAAATTGCTTTAAAGATTACAATAAAATAACTTGTTAGCTTTTATATTTTCAATTTGTTGATTCTAAAATAAAGCATTTAATATTCTCAACTGTTTCTAAAAAAAAAGACTACTACCAAATAAAAGAGATCATTGACACAATAACAATGCTGTAAATAATTAATATTGCTCATTAGGTGTGAGTCAACATATACGAAGTGCTTGCTCTTTGCTAGGAGCTGTGTGATGCCTTTTATATTTGTAGGATTATTTAACCTTCACAATTAGTCCAAGACAAAGGGAATTATTACCTGCTTTTGCTGATGAAAAAGCTAAGAAACAGAACTGTGAAATAATTTACCCAAGATAACAGCTATTACTTGGAAAAGCTAAAATTGTTAGCCAAACTGTGTGAATGAAGATTCACATTCCTAATCACACACTTATATAGAACAGGCGATGACTTAAAATGGTGTGAAATGGCTCCAATGAACTAAACTCTCACAGCCAAAGTGTCACCAAGTGTTCAATGTCAGGCTACCCTTGTAGCTGAGTTGCAGGAAATGGAATGCTAGGAAGATTGTCTAGAGTGTTAAAACCAAATATCCCTGCTCTTAAGCTTCAACATGCTTTCAAGATTACCTGTGCAGCATGCTTAAACATAAGATACCAGATGTTGATGTACCATTTCAGTACAACGCAGATTTCTCAATAGATGACACGGAATTCAGATAAAGCTCTCTTTTCCAATACTGCTTCTTTAATGAGGAAGAGGGTGTTGTGATCAAACAGGATTAAGATCTCTCTCTTTCTCGCTCTCTCTTGTTTTTTTTCTCTTCCCTTTTATAATTCTGTAACTCAAAATTCACAAAATGCATTTCATGTGGAAATCACTAAGAATGAAACAGTGGGTGAGACATATTCTGAGTGGATCTGAGCACTGGAAGTGAGGAAGTTGGTTCATTTATCAGCATGGTGACTCTAAATGAGCCACAATTCCAAGTCTTCTGATGCCTCCCTGTCCAATGATTTTTCAGTTACTTGACAGCCAAACACAACTTCTCTGTAATTCTTTTAAGTGTACTTTTTACTTCCTGATTCCTCAAGCTATAGATCAATGGGTTCAACATGGGAATCACCACCACATAAAACACCAAAGCAAACTTATCTGTGTTCAGAAAATGGCTTGACTTGGGCAGTAGGTACATAAAAATTATTGTCCCATAAAGTATGGTGATGGAGGTCACATGGGAAGCACAGGTGGAAAAGGCTTTCTGTCTTCCTTCAGCAGAATCGGATCCTCAGGATGGCAAGGAGGATGAAGACATAGGAGATGATCACGACCAGTAGAGAGCAGAGTGTATTGAACCCAGCGATGACTAACAACATCAGATCTTTGACCTGAGTGTCAGAACAGGCCAGAGCAACCAGGGGCACATCATCACAGTAGAAGTGGTTGACCAAATTGGAGCCACAAAAAGACAACTGGAATGTTGCCACTGTCTGTACGAGACCCACACTGAACCCATAAACATACATGCTAGCTGATGATTCGGTTACAGAGTTTTTTAGGCATGAGAATGATGTAGAGTAAAGGGCTGCAGATGGCCACATACCTATCATATGCCATGATTGAGAGCAAATACTGCTCACAAACTACAAATGTGATGAAACAGCACACCTGAAGGGCGCATGCATAGAATGTTATGCTTTTAACATCACGTAGGAAATTCACCAAGGTGATGGGAGTGACAGGAGATGTAAAAGAAACATCAACAAAAGCCAGATGGCTGAGAAAAAAAATACATGGGTATGTGAAGCTGAGGACTGACTTGTATTAGCACAAACAAACCAAGGTTACCCATGACACTAGCTAAATAGATTACCAGGAATACACCAAAGAAAATTGCTTAAAGCTCTGGATTATCTGTGAGTCCCAAGAGGATAAAGTCAGACACTGCTGAATAATTGCCTTTTGCCATGGTACAGATTTTAAAATATTTTTACAATAAAACCCCCCAGAGTACACATTCTGTTTATTCCTGTCTCCCTTGGCAATAATCAAGTAAATATTAGAAACTGGTTCTGACCCACCATGATCTTATGATGAATGTGTTCAGAGGAGAATCTTCACATTAGCTCTGGCAATGGAAATAAAAGCAAAAATCAACAAGTGGGACCTAATTAAACTTATAAGCTTTTTCACAGAAAAAGAAACCATGAACAAAAAGAAAAGACAATATTTGCAAAGAATGTGACTGACAAGGGCTTAACTTCCAGAATGTAAAAACAGCTCATGCAACAACAATAAAACAAACAACCCAATCAAAAAATGGGCAGAAGACCTAAACAGACATTTCTGCAATGAAGACATACAGATGGCTAATAGGCCTGTGAAAAGATGCTCAATATCTTTAATTATCAGAGAAATGCAAAACAAAATTATAATAAGATATCACTTCACGTCTGTCAGAATGGCCATCATTACAGTGTCCACAAATGATAAATGTTGGAGAGACTGTGGACACTGTTGGTGGGAATGTAGATTGGTGCAGCCACTATGGACAACAGTATGCAGATTTCTTAAAAAACTAAAAATAGACTTAGCATATGATCCAGCAATCCCACCCCTGGGCATATATGCTGGAGAAAACTCAAGTTCAAAGGTAAGCATGCATCCCAGTGTTCATAGCAACATTATTTACAAGGGCCAAGTCAAGACATGGAAGCAAACTAAATGTCCATTGACAGATGACTGGATAAAGAAAATGTCGTATATGTATATACAATGGAATACTACTCAGCCATTAAAAAAGAATGAAATAATGTCATTCGAAACAACATGGATGGACCTAGAGATTATCACATTAAATGAAGTAAGTCAGAGAAAGACAAATAGCATATGATACAACTTATATGTGGAATCTTAAAAAATGAGGCAAATGAACTTATTTACAAAACAGAGACAGACTCATAGACATAGAAAACAAACTTGTGGTTATGGGGAAGGGAAGGAGAGTGGGGAGATAAATTAGGAGTTTGGGGTTAAAAGATACTAACTACTATGTATAAAACAGATAAAACATGGTCCTACTGTATAGCACAGGGAAATATTCAAAATCTTGTAATAAACTATGATGGAAATGAATCTGAAAAATAATATATATATATATATATACACACACATACATATATACACATATATATATATATATATATATATAATATGACTGAATCACTATGCTGCACAACAGAAATTAACACAGTATTGTAAATCAACTACACTTCAATTTAAAAAAATAACAATATATCTTCTTAAATTCTTGACCTTGGGATCAGGGACCCTGCCATCACTCCACTTGCAAGTCCCACTCCCATGGCTCTATTTGAAAAAAATTATTTAAATGGCAATAGATCAAATGCTACATATCTAAAATTAATATTTTTAATGACCATAATTTTCTGCCCTTTCTTTCACCTCATTTATAACACCGCAACTTTTTACTCACTGCACTGGTATAGTTAAATAAAAGTCAGTGGTATTATAAGCAAAATAATACAAAATAATTTTGGTAGAGGATACATATACATGTGATTATACTGTATGCTAGACCAGCACTTTAAATTAATGATGTCTCTCCGTACACTATATTAATATATATATAATGAGTGTCTTTTCCCAATATACTTATTAATTACAAAGGAGAAAATTTAATTAAACATGAAATGACTAGCTAATAATAAGGTGTCCATCAGACTGATCAAATTAAATGATAGATGATACCCACTATTGGTAAAGGCATGGGAATGTGACATGGGCTTACACATCCAACAGAGGCATAATTGTCTTCATCTTTCTGGAGGGCAGTGTAAGAGTAAGCATCAAAACTGTTTAAAATAGTCCTGCCACTTAATATAATGACTTTAACTCTAGGAACTTAGGAAAGTCATGAAAGTATGCAAGTGTCTGAATTGTTCTGTTTTTACTTACTCCAAAAAAAGGAAGTTGTCTAGATATATTCTAATAGTTGCTTAGATCTTATGTGGCTCTTCAGTAAAATAGTAAATGGTAACTTTAAAATCTGAAATAGGTCTACATTTATTGATATTGAAAAGTGTTCATGATATAATCAAGTTTTAAAAGCAGCATGCTAAACAGGTTCTATAGCGATAAATAATTCCTGTATATCACATCACATGTAATGACCTAGAGATATGTGTGCAAACAGAAAAATGCTCATATTGTATGTGTCAAATGTTACCTGTTGTTCTATCTATGAGGTGATACTGTGGTCCTTCCTTCCTTCCTATTCCTCTTAATCAGTCTTCACAGTCTGTGCTGTGCTCTCTGTCCACACACTTGATGTCAGTGTCATATGTATATTTCCATCTTGCATTCCATGTGTATGAATACTGACAACTTAAGTTTTCGTATTGTTATTGCTATAACTTGTGCTTATCTGGTGTCCATATGGATATTTGAAGTATTCTGAATTATTTACCACTAAAATGAACTTCATAATCTCACCTCTTGGGGGGAAATGTCTCATTGTGATATGTTCTTAGGTAGATTCATAGGTTAAGAAATTTGAACTACTTGGCTAATTGAAAGCAGTCTTTCTCAAAAAGGACAAAATCAATTAACAAAATCATCACATTTCAGGTGAAAATCATGACAAAGTTTTTCTTTTATATTAATAGTTTTGTAGCATATCTTCAGTTTTAACCTGAAATTCTTAAATTTTACTGTAGACAGATTTCTAAATGTTTATCATATTCAAATGAGGAGTAGGAAATCTGAAAACAATTAATTCAAAAATCTTTTACTCTTAAATGTTTTTATCCATTGTCATTTTTGATCTTGTGACAATAAAATTAGCAGCTGATATTATTTTCACCTTCTTACTGATGAAGAAACTAAGGTATACAGAACTGAAAAAAATTGCCAGAGATCTTTTTTTGACCCGGGAAATGTCAGACCCAGCAGGCTTTTAGATGCCAAGCAATCTAGGCCCTTTCCTAGAGAAGCTGTGACGCAGTGATTGCTCCAGCCTGCTGAGACAGGAGGTCAAGGACAGTAATGGCAGGCGGCCAGTATCTAGACAGCAGACTCAAATCCTGCTGCAGGGGCTTTGTGAGAAAACTGGGAGCCACTGAAATGGTCCAATAGTAGGCAAATGTGTTTAAATAAACAATGAAAAAAATTAATGTTTGAGAACTGTGGATTAAGCTAGCCCTGTGTTCTGTGAGCAATGAAAATATGTATTAAATTTCCCCCTCTAGCTGTTAGTAGCAGCTTTCTAGTCTTTGTCATTAAGCATTCAAATGGCATATATGTATTAATACACATATGTATTAAAATGATATGCATGAGTTGCAAACTCAAAACTATTTTCTGTGTAACTGAAAATTATGAAATTATTACACTTATTTGAAATGCATACCTTGCCCATCTCTATCTCTGTCTATCTACCTGTCTATATCACAGTTATCAGTTGTGTAGGATAACCCCCATTTATAAATTGCTCCCTCAAGTTTATTAGTAGAGTTGGGACAAGAACTGAGGTCTTTAGACTCAGAGAAGGAAGGGAGATGATAGGCATGCACCTGCCATTTATTATTACCTTTTGTATGTTGTTTAAGAGTTTAAAAGTCTCCAAACTCTGTAACATTGTCCTTATTTAATTGGTAACTAACCTTGTGAGAGCCCACACCTCGTGCAGCACCATCCTTGGACTACAAGGTGCACGTTCTTCTCACAAGGATGCATTGGCCTAATGGGTTCATTGTGTTCTAAGAAGCTATTCCTTTCCCAGTAATGACCAACTTACCCAAGGTCTGCCCAGTATAACTGCATATAATCCTTGCTACTGGCAAGATGATCTATGATGTTTCAATTATACTGAGTGTGTTTAATTAGAGTGTATGATACCTCTGGGATTCTATCTTGAATTACGTTGAATTACATTATTATTATTATTAACTTTTAAACAGTTGGAAAAAATATAATGAGGTCTCATGGGCTTTAAAAAAAAAGAACAATTCACTTGAGAATCAGTCTTTAGAGACCAAACCAGACTTTAGGTCACGGTAAATCAGTGAAATTGAAAAGGTTAGGATATAATACTGTTCTCTTGAATAAAGAGAATTTGTTAAATATATCAATATGGAACAGCTTTATAATGTCATATTTTCGTAGAAACTAGCAAATCAGGAAAAATTATTTGTGCTATGCATCTTTGGTTTTCACATGGGATATTGTTAATACAGCTGAAGAATTCTGAACTGGGGAAGTTGGATGGGTGGAGAGGCTGAACTTTTGTCCTATACTAGTTATATAAACAGATAATAGCTTTTCATGCAGTTCTTCATTTGAGAAACAGGAAAATTGGCATAAATTCCTATGCACCAGATAATTAATTATTTTAAATGCATTTTCATTTGAAAAGTAAGAGAATGGACATAACTTCTTATGGTTACTCTTATGTCTGAAATCTCATCCTAAGTAAAAATCTATAGAAAATTTTATTGCACAGTGAACAGATAAGTAGAAATCACATATTAGGAAGAGACATTCTAGTTTTTTTAAGAGAAAAAAACATGAAGGAAATTCCATTTTTATTTATTCAAGTCACTTTCTTAACTTCATGAACATAAAAGCCTGGTTTCTACTGATGATCACTTTTTTTCAAGGCATCCTTCACCTCCTTGTTCCTAAGGCTGTAGATTAAAGGGTTCAGCATGGGAATGATCACCATGTAGAAGACAGAGGCCATCTTGTCTGTGTCCAGGGAATGGTGAGAGCTTGGCTGTAAGTACATGAAGATGAGGGACCCATAGAATATGGTGACTGCCAGCATGTGGGAGCTACACGTGGAGAAAGCCTTGCGTCTCCCCTCAGCTGAGCACATCCTCAGGATGGCAGAGATGATGTACAAGTAGGAGACAAAGACAACCAGAAGGGAGGAAATGAACTTGATACCAGCACAAAGATCCACAGCTGCTTGGCATGAGTGCCTGTGTACGTCAGCCTGAGGAGAGGCATGTCATCACAGTAGAAATGGTTACGGATGTTGGAGTGGCAATAGGAGAGGCGAAAGGTGAGGATGTTATGGAACAGGGTGACCAGGAAGCTGTAGCTGTAGGGGGCAGCCACAAGCAGGATGCAGATTCTTGGGGACATCACAACTGTTTAGAGGAGAGTGTTACAAATGGCCACATAGAGGTCATAGGCCATGGAAGCCAGGAGCAAACACTCAGCTGTCATGCAAGCCAGGAAACAGCCTAATTGAGCAGCACATGCATTGAAGGTGATCACTTTCTGTTGGTACAAGAAGTTCTCAAGCATCTTGGGTGTGATGACAGAAGCATAACAGAAATCAACAAAAGCCAGGTTGCTAAGAAAGAAGTACATTGGTGTGTTGAGTCTTTCATCCATTCTAATGACCAGGATCAGACCCAGGTTGCCTACTACTGTGAAGAGGTAGATGGATAAGAGCAGAACAAAGAGGGGAATCTTCACCTCCTGACGATCCGTGAGGCCCACGAGAATGAACTCTGTCACCTGCGTGAGATTGATCTGGGTCATGCATCTTCAGTATGTCTGGATGAAGAGAGGAGAAAATAAATCTAGCTTAATTAAATAAAATTTAAATTGTAATATCCTTTAAAGCCATTTAATTGTTAACAGGAAAATGCTAATATTAAAATTATTGGTATCCTTGAAGCCTGAGGATGGGACAAAGGTCGAAAAGAAATCTTTTGTAGGAAAGGCACATTTCTTTCCCCAAAGTCAATTGTATTTAAAGTTAAGAGCCATGGGATATGATTCAGTCCACACTGGCTCTCTTTTCAAAGCTCTTGACTTTATATTATTTAAATTTTACCATCAATTTTTCAAAATTTTGAACTATTTTTTTTAAATCCTAACATTGAGAATATAAAAGAAATTGAATCTTCTGCAGTGATATTACCCAGACTTGCCCGTGTGATGCAAACTCCACATTGCTTCAATGCTATATTCATCTGTTGTATACCATTACTTATTTCAAAGAAGTCACCATACATTACTACAGATTCTTCATAATGTTGTTAATGCAAATGCTGGAAATAGGTAACTTTACAACAGATGCTATCGCATGCTTTGCAAGCTGTTTATTTACTTTGTGCCTTATATGCCCATTCTACAGATGAAGAAAGAACTCTGAGAGATTATGCACCTGGAGTATGCTCAGACAGCCAGTCTCTAGCACAGCTGGGATTCAAACGTGTTTTTCTGAGGCAGCAACCCACCCACTATTAAGTTCTCAATACTCCCGATTTATTCTGTTGGTACATTGCCTAGATTTCGCCAAGCGTTTGTTAATACAATGTTTCACAGACATCTTTCTATGTAAAGCATCAACTGAACTGATCAAATTCAATGAAAACCTTCAAATTTTAAAAACATTTTGCTTAGTTAAAATAAAAGTGATATTTACTTTCTAATAAAATTATATAAATGTACATGGCTCCAAACTAAAAACATACAGATTTGGATTGTTTTTATATTAATTTTCATGTTTTTACTATACTATTTTTGTGAAAGAATTTCAATCTAAAATGAAACTGGAGGATAGAAAGTGGAAAAATCTTACACATATGCCCTCAGGCAAACAGAAGGTAAGGACTGGTGGGGAGTTACAGGCTGATTTCTTGTAAATGCCTGATGTATCAAACACCAAAATTTATCTAAGAATCTCTCCTCATCCTTGAGCCCATAAACTTGCTTCTTGGACTTGTGAAAAACTCAGAAACAGCCAGAGCAAAGTGAGTGAATAGTAACTGGTAGAAGTTTGCCATGAACATATCAAGGATGGTCTCTGTTTTTTTTTTTTTTTTTTTTTTTTTTAATTAAATTTAAATTTAAGTTTTTTGGAGAATGCACCCAGATATGTTTGTTTTAACTGACTCTGATTGAACTCCCCCTTGTTTATACCCACTCCATAAATGCAGCCTACCCTAAACCCTCAATGGATTTGTTTGTAGCTTGCTAGAGTTTTATGTTTCCCAAATTACAGCTCAAACTATTCCCAAACCAACCCATTTTGTACAACTTTAAGCTTACCTCAGTTTCTCTCTCTTTTTTAAGTTGACATTTGAAATGGATAATCTTCATTCATTTTACCTATCCTTTTTGTCTGTTCTTCATAATTGAAATATAAAAATCAATACAAGCTTCAATTTAGGACAGAATAAGATAATTATGAATGAGTTTTGTTTATTGCTATACATTTTCTTGTTAGTATATCCCATAATGTCTCATGTCATATTTATCTCTCTTTCTCCACACAAAAATTTAAAAACAGTTTTAAGAAAACATAAATTGCTCTGCACATGCTAGAAATTAGACTTGCAGAAACATCAGCCCATGCATTCTGATTCTTTTCTACTCATGCTACATTAGAAGCATTTATTTTATCATGTTGATAATGATCTTTTATATCAAACAGCAGTAGGGCATGCCATTAAAAATATGAGATTAGAGTTTGAATCATGGTGATGTTATGTACTAGTGAGTGTGTTTCTTAGTGAAATTACTCAGGATTTCTTGGTTTGTTTACTGAAAGAAATAACAGAGGCACACTCCTTCTTGGAAAATAAATGTAAAATTTCCATTTGAGCTCACTTATACTGTTGTATTTATGAGAAGAAAATACTATGGAATTTCTGTAATGAACACTTGCTTTTTGAATGAAAGGTATCTATTGAAAACTATCATTTCATTGATATGTGTACCAGGTGGGATACAGTGGAAAGAACCAAGAATAAAATTGGGAGAACTATATTTAAATGGCTCCATCACCCTCTAGTCACAGTAATTTTAGCATGTCAAAAATTCCTTTGTTCCTCAGTTTCTCAATCTGTAAATGGTGCTATTTTATATCTAAAAAATGCAAACATTAAGATAAAATAATGTGTCTGCACATTGCCTACATGAGTAGATTTTAAAATAGAAAATATTATGTTAAAATTGCTCCCCTGATCTAGTAAAAGGTAGATGTAGGGTGAAGTCAGAGTAATCACTTTTAAAATTCACTGGTAGCGAGGTAGGCAGTACTTACTGGTCAGGGTAAGATACTAGAACATGGAAATTACACAACAAGACACAGCCAATCCTTATCTGTTGGATGCAGACATCTGTAGTTAAGGATTTATATGCAATATATATGTTAAATTAAAGACATAGAAGAGTGTCTCATTTTTATTTTTAGCTCTTCAAATATAGTCTCAACAAAGAATAAATTAACAAAGGAATATATAGCCTACCTGATACATTTTCTTACGTCAGGAAACAGATGTAAGGATACATCAGGAGAAGGTAGATGTTCTTCATAAAGCATGGACGTCAAAATCAAAAATAATTTTTAGCTGTGTCTTTGTGCAAGTGTCTACAACTTTCTATGGGAAGAGGACAATCTCTGATGCTATTGTTCATTACGTGAGATGAGTAGGTCATGGGAGTATTTAAAAGCTTAGTTAGTGGTCCCACAATATATAAATTCCATTTTGAAATAATCAAGCAACTGTTTGATTAGAAATTTGGCTTACAAGGCCCAAAATACCAGCTAAGACTCCCCTGTTCAGCAGCTATAAGAACTACAATATGCCATTTCATCTTATCTTAAAGATGGCACACGCAAATGAATGCAAATGTATTTGAAAGTATATTATATATGATCTTTTAGCATCTAACCCGTGATATTTTATCTTCAACTTCCATTTACATCTTTTCTCTTCTGCCACAGCCAACACACATTGATCTGTTTAGAATAATTGTTTTGTGGTCCTCGGTTACAATAAGAAGACTGTACATGCATCCCTGTTTCATATGTTCTTTTTCCTGTGCTCATCTCTACCAGGTGAGTGGTGAATGAAAGGTTGGAGGAAAAACTCCTATTTATCCTTCAAGGCCTATCAAAATCCCACCGTTCCTGTAAAGATCTCCCTAAATTCCAATTCCCATGCTCTGTTACCTACCAGTTTTCATTTTTGCATTCTGGAAACATTTTATGCATAAATTATCTGCACATCACTTGTGGTTTCCATCTGTTTCCATATTTGTTTTTTGGAGAGACTGTAGACTCCATGGGTAGAAACCATGACTTTTTGATTCATTTCCTAATGTAGCCCCTTCTAGATGCTTGGCAATGGGGAATTAAAGGTTAATTTTGGTAATAAAATTTCAATTTATTTCTCCTGCTCATAATTAATGTTCTTTAGTTATTTCAAATATATTAAGGGATGTAGTGATGACAATTATAAGGTGCTCACCTCTCATTCTGGGTAAAATGACTAGCTTTTGCAAAAATGAAAACAGTTTAGACATAGTTTACAATATAATCAATTAAGTGCCTGACTTGTCCAAATGATTGAATAGATTCTATTTTAGAGATCTCAAATTTTTACTCCAAACAAATAAAATGTGTATCATATAATATCACCTACCTATACAGCTGAAATAAAATTAGAAGAAACACTCTTTACCCTCAGTTTCTAAAATGTCACCCAAAAAGCTTTATTTTAAAATCTATTCTATTCTAGTTGATTTTAAAAATTCAGATTTTTGTCACAATTTTTAAAAACAACCTTTAAAACTACCTGGGTAGAAGGTGTTCCTATTTCTTCTCCAAGTGGGTTTGTGCAGCAGTGAACTGCAGGGTTTTATCAATGACCTACCCCAAGGGATCTTACTGAGGGTCTGATGTAAGATCATCAGGAAAGTTACAGACCACACCCCAGAGGGAGCCCACAGCCTGCTGGAGATCAACTTAGCATTGCTCTCTTGTTTGAGGAACCACCCTAGCATCCCCTCATTTTTGAGCTGCTATCATTTACTGATTGCTGTCATAATTGTTCATAATGTTTTTGCTCAAAAACAGGATTTAAATCTATCCATAAAAAAGATAAGAATCTTTCCAACAGCATATCTTTCAAAGAACTAAATATCTAACTCTTCCAAAGATCTATTTCTGAACATGTTGAGACATGACCCTCTTTGGCTTACTCTTTGAAATGCTCATGAAATATTAATTTCCTCTTTCAGGTTATCTCTATCCTTTATTCCTTAATTTCCTTGGTGACCTACTCTAAAGAGCAGTCTTCCAGATTGATTCTTAGCCAATCTGTGTCCACAGCAAGGGTGTTCAGGAAGAATATTATTTTAAAACTTATTAAGAAACAATGCATCTGCTATGAACTCAACTGTATCCTCCTGAAATTCACAGGTTGAAGCCCTCCCCTCCATTGTGATCGTGTTTGCAGATTGCCTTCGGGTACCTCCCAGAGGAGGTCAGGGTTAGATGAGGTCATGAGAATGGGACCTTCATGATGGAATTAGTGTCCTTATAAGGAAAAACACTAGTGTTCCCTCTCTCTCTCTCTCTCTCTCATTCTACACTCCCCTCCTATCCCCCACCCCCACAACACGCACTCACACAGAAGAGGTCACATGATCACACAGTCAGGTAGCAGCCATCTACAATCCAGGAAGAGAGCGTCTACAAATAACCAGATTGTCCAGAATTTTGATCTTCAACTTTCCTGCCTCCAGAACCATGAGAAAATAAATTCCTGTTGGTAAAAGCCTCCCAGTTTTTTAAAATAGTATTTTGTTATGGCAGTTCAAACTAACAAAAACAGCATCTTTAAAGAAACAAAATAATCCTCAGTACTGAAAAGTGTTTTATTGGGTTGGTGGGGGGAGGGGGAGGAAAGGAATTATGGAATTATTTTTCTTTTTCCAATATAGTACATTTTCTGTTGTCTTAGTAATTGAGGAAGGTCCAGCATTTAATTGAAGGTGCACTAGATACTTCAGATATATCTCTGAGAGATTTCAAATAGAGAGAAGGTGAAAAACACAAATTAACTTATATGTGGTGAATTAAACACATAAGTGAGAGGATCAGTAAGACATTTGATGCAAACCCTGGTGTCCAAAGCAAGGGGAAGTTTGCATCCCTAGGGATTGCGGATTTGATGATGGATAAGCAAACGGTAGTGAATATGGTTTGTGAGGAAACAGGAGGGGACTTATCTGCTTCATATACTGACTTTGAATATACAATTTACTGTGTAGTTTTCTATGTGGCACTGGGCTTCAATATAATGGCCAGTGGAGGGTCAGGTGTGTTAGTGTGTGACACTGTACATGATGCATTAACACATGCGGTTCACTGAACAGGAAGAAGCAGCAGAATCCTTACATCGCACAGCTTGGCATGATCGCAATTTGTCAGTGTAAATCAGGATATGTGTACTAGCATGAAATATGCTTAAGATAAGTAATTATTCTGTGAATACACAGTACTTAATGTTGTTTTAAATGGGCAAACATACTTAATACAGATGGAAAAATGCCCTGGTTTTTTTATGTCTTGTTATAAAATGGCATGATTTGTACTTGGTATAGGGATGTTGGAAAATTAACTAAAAATCTTCTATATAAACTCATGCATACAAATAAATTAGTTTGAATTTGAATGACAACATAGAGGAGTTATTAACCAAAATTTGTTAGAATTGTGTTTTTATAATGTTATTTCAACATGAGTTTTTTATATATCATCAAAGGCTTTTCCCAGAGAATGTCTTACCTTCTCATTTCTTAAACTTCAGGAGAAAGAGTCCAATTCAGTTGATCAGAGCTTTGGGGAGGGGACAGTTCTTGACTGGGAGATGCATTCAGGGAGTTTTTAAGATGAAGTAACTGTTCTGCATGTTACCTAAGTTACTTGACTCTATGCACTTTTGTCATAAAATTCATAGAACTGAATACTGCAGGGGCAAATTTTGTATGCAAATTAATAAAAAGTTAATTAGATTGTTAGCCAATGCCAGTGGCTGGCAGAATGCCGGCCACACTATGGCAAATGTATTTAATTCTGTTATCAATGTATGACATAACTACACTCAAGTTGGGGGATTTACTGACCTAAATAATTTGGAAAATGGTGTTTTGATTAGAAAGTGTAAAATTATAGGCAAAAGAAACTGAATACAAACTTTACATTCTAGTTTGTAAATTTCTTTCCTGGGAGAGTTCAAGTTAATTCTTGAATTACTCTACATATATGTTAAGTTTGAACAAATAATTAAACATCTTTTAAGTGGATCCAGGTTTCTCACTGTTGGGGAGGAACTTTACAGATAAGTACACAATTGAATGCTAGAGTGAATCCTGTGGCCCTGGATTAGGGTAAGAGTGATATCAGAATAAATTCAGATTTATCCTTATATATACACTTATATACATGTATATATACATACACACATATGCATATTACATGAATATGGATATGGATATGTATATATGCACAGTGTTCTCTTCAATTCCTCCCTGGGAAACACTCCTCAACATTGTGTTTTTCACTTGTATAAAGAAAGTTTGGGAGTCTCCCTAAACCCCCACCCAGCAGATCTTTATTTGAAAGCCCAGGAAAAGTTGAAAGAAGTTTTCATTGCATCCCCAGTGAGAAAGTACCACTGGGGCTCATTTATTTCACATTCCTTTTTGAGTTGTCACCAGAGAGTGATTGGTAAGAACCTGGGAATTGAGCCTCTATAAACAAACTAAATGTGTTGATATAGTTAGTTAGAAACTTCTTTGTATTGGGAATAAATTATGACAATAATTATGACAAATGGGGATCATAGAAATTTTAGATCCCCAAACATGTCTTCAAAATTAACCTCATTTCAATAACATATTTTTAATCAGAACCTCACAGCAATTTTCACAATTTCATGTTTTCCCTAGCAGCATTATTAAAGAAAATTTATCCTTAACAGTTTGAAAAGAATAACATTTTCTAACCAGTGTTGGCCATCCAGATCTCAAATTTTCCAAGAGACAAAATTTATTTTTTTAATCTAAGATTTTACAATTTTCAGTCCATAGTGGACTTTAGATCCTCGTGAGTGATACTGCACTTAATAAAATTTACAATTGCTGATAAAATGGACATGAATGTTATAAGGAATGGAGGAGATTTAGTCATGGTTCAGGAGTAACAACTGGTGAGAGGGATTTCCCTTGGCAAAGTAGAATTCCTAGGATGCTTATGAGAAATTGAAAACCAGAAAATTACTGAGCAGCATGGGATCATATATCATATTGAATCCCACCATTTCCAGACAGTGCTTTAAAAATAAGCTGGTTTTCTGGTAAGGACTCAAGTGGTTTCTGAGTCATCTGAAGTAATTTGTGTAGAAAATGTGTTAAGAACAACAACTGGACAGAGATTTGTGTCTATCACCTCATTCTACCAGAGTAAATGTAGCCTTTATTGTTTATTGTTATTAACATTAAGAATTCATTTTTGAGCAAAATAATTCTGTAAAAAAATTAAAGCCATATACCTAATACAATCCCATTATTCTACCAATGAGAAAATACACACCTTAAAAGGGAAACAGTAAATTTCCAAAAGTAATTCAGCTAGTGGTTCTATCATAAGTCAAGTCCATACCTCCCAACATCTACATCTATTCATTTGTCTTCCTTCTCCCTCAGAAAAAGGACTCAGAATTTTGTGATTAAGAACAAACTAGGTCTGATTATATATTCTAAAGAATTCTTCAGACTTTTATTTTCCAAGTTTTGTGTTTTAAACTTCTAAGCCAATTTTGTGGTAGGAAGAGATGCTGAAAGTACTCAAGTAAGATTCAGATGGCTAAGAAAGGTTGATAAATGCCAAACAATTTTAATGTTTCAAAATATGTTTACTGTCAAAATGACATTGCTTGCTGGAAAATTACACAAATAATGTAGTGTATAGAAATTATAATACCAAGTTGAGTTCACTCAAAAGGAGACACTGAGTCAATGCTTTGTGTAACTGTGACTTATTAGGAATTGTACCCAAAATAGTTATTGGGATGAGAGGTGGGACCTAAAAAAAGAAGTAAGCCAAGGAATAGTATAGTGTAAACATCCCATGATAGAAATTTTGGTCAGATTCCATGGAAGATTTCTGGGAAAATGGTAAGTTAAACTTCAGAATTTCTCTGAGTGAGCAAAGGAGACTGAGTATTTATAGCTGACTCTTATACAACTCCTAAACCATAAATGCATGAGTTAATCTGTGCATAACTTACAGTCAGTCCTCCATATCAGCAGTTCCTCTGCATTCCCCAATTCAAACAACCACAGACCTTGTAGTACTGCTGTATTTACCATTGGAAAATATCCATGTGTAAGTGAACCCATGTAGTTTAAACCTGCATTGTTTGAGGGTCCACTGTATACTTCTGCACACGTGTCAGTCATTGACAAAGGGCTGTCCTCCATGGTATGTAAATTTCCAGTAACTTCTCCCCTGGCATGCAGGAATTACCGCTTCAGGTAACCTGAAGCAGTTCTCCAAAAAAGAGATGTAAGCATTGCCTCTTAAGAGGGGAAATGCACCAGGAGCTGCATACAAATATGTTAAAGAGGTCTTTTGAGGTAGTAGTTTTCAGAGTGCAGTGCTTGACAAGCAGCATGAAGAAAACTTGGTATTGGTTTGCAAACTTGAGAGCTTCTTGGGTGAAATCTAAAACCACCTATATAAGAAGGGAAAGGAGAGACCAAAGAAAGAGGCAGGTCATCCCAGATTGGTTGGTGGCAATTTTAATAAGAAGAGGAATGTGTATATGAGACTTGACTTCAGGTGGCCAAGAAATTCATCAAGTTGTGTACATTAAAGAGGTACAAGCATTTTGCATGTCAATCACATTCATCATACCTCAAGAAATAGGTTTGAAAAAAGATATATATCATAAATGCCTGAACTGTAAGACTTTTTGAAATATTTTATCTCTTGAAAAAGAATACAATTTAAAAAAAAAGGAAAACTGTTCTCCAGTGAGGAAAGGGAATGAAGCAACAATATAAAAAGAATTGAAGCAATAAAGACCACAATAACTCCTAACATTACTGAGCATTTGTTATTCATTTGCTTCTGACTCCAAACATCATTCTTCCCCTTAATTTCTTTGAATCATGCTCTTATTCATTTCTTTCCTACTCATGACAAGGAATGTTCAAGATTCAGTTAAATTACTTGTCCCTCACCTCTGGATCTACAATTCCAATAATAAGAAAGAGACAAAGGGCTGTAACAAAACATAGGGACAAGATAATTGTAGACTGCAGGAAGCACAGTCAGTAAATTACACATAAATATGCATGAGGATAACCTGGGAGAACTATTTCAAACAGGATATTGAGAGAAGACCTTTCTGAGAGGTGACATTTGAACTGAAACCTAAAGGACAGAAAGGAACCTACTATTGAATAAACCACAGGGCGAACATTCCAGGATTCCAGGCACGAGTGTATTTCTTGAAGATGCTGCTCTGGGGTAAAAAGTAACTAAGTTTTGGAGTTTTTTCTTGCTTGTTTGCTTTTGAGAAGGAATTTAATGGATGCCAGTGTGACTGGAATAATAATGAGGAAATGCAGAATTAGTAGAATCAGATGATGTGGGCCACAATAAATATTTGAATTTTATTCTAAGTGAAATGCAAGGCATTGGTAAATTTTAAGGTAAGTGAATAATACTGATCAGCTTTCCATTTTAAAAAAATAACTATTTCTATTATGAAAATAATGAATTAAATGATTGGAACAGGATAGAAATTATGAGCAAAATTTTTAGAACAATTTAAGCAGTTGCTTTAGGAAACCTGGTGAGAAAATTTGTGATATATAGTTATATTCTCAAAAAGGAACATCATGTAAATTTTGGGCAATTGTGTACCCAGTTTTCTTTCACAGGTTATTTTTGTGAAACACACTTTTTTTCATTTTAGCTAATATTATAGAAATAAAACTGATATAAATAATCTCAGTGAGCAAAAATCTATTGTTTCAGTAGTGATATAATTTATTTAAATACAGAAGACCTAAGGACGCCAATTCTAATTTTGAAACATAAATAGCTGGATGATATTTAATGATGTGTTTTCTCCAAAAATGTTATAAATCTTGGAAATAAGCTTTACTTTAAGTAGCATATTACTTGATCATTCATAATGCCCATTGTCTTCCAAAATGAAAGTGAAGTGGCTCAGTTTAAGGTATAGTTTTGGATCTTTTAAATGTTATTTATACAGAAATAAAATAAATATTTTCTACCCACCTCTAATGGAAAATCTGCTTTAGCTTCTTAAAATTTCTGTGGCAGTGAAGGTTGATGGGTCCTCATAAACCACTGAGAGCCCAACTCTGAAGCACTGGACACTCTAGCATCCACAAATTGCCTTCTGCATCCTTTGGGAAGATGTCTTTTGGGATTGGCTCCTTAACAAGATCTCCCTGTAGGAGTTCAACCAGACACCCCTGCAGTCTTATTTTGTGTCAGTCACCTACATTACTGAAGGAAGCTCAACTCCATGACATCAGATTAAAGTGTATTTGTAGAGGTAACTCATTTGCAATCAGAGATTTGTTATTGCAAAAATGCAATATTGAAAAGCGAGAGACCATTGGGCTAATGGTGAAATTGTAACAAACTCCATCTATAAATTATATTTGTATTACGCCACTATCTCTAGTGGGTTTTTTCCCACTTTTACTTCAAAGACACAAAATCCATACAGTTATTATTTTAAGAAATGGGATAGAGTGGATGTTAAAAGGAAGATGTCGGGAGAGGGTAGAGCTCAGTGGTAGAGCGCATGCTTAGTGTGCAAGAGGTCCTGGGTTCAATCCCCAGCACCTCCATGAAATTAAATAAATAAACCTAATTACCACTCCCTCCACCCCCCCAAAAAAGGAGGATGTGTCCTCCTAAAAATAATCCTCAGTGATAAAAATATTATTTTAATATTTTCTTTATGATTATATTTCAGGTAAGAAAAGGCAGAAGATAACTCCTAGAGAGGAATCAAAACAATATTTAAAAATAAAGCCTTTGTGTCATGTCTATAAATTTCCAGTCACACAAATATATTTTTTAAAGACTAACTGTTTTAGATACACATTCTTGTGTGCTTAAAGACTAACAGAATTATGTAGGAAGAAAACTGGCCTGAAGGAATTCTCTTCTTTGGTGCTTAAATCCTCTTTGCAACAATACTTATTTTTTTGTCATAAGATTTTCCCCTGTAGGCCTTAAATTTAAAGCTGGAAGTGGAAGTATACAGTGAAATGCCATTTATATAGGGTATACATGCATGCACATGGAACAGTGGTGTATACTTTGCAAGAACACAAGAAAACAGATTCACCTTGAATACACTGGGATGGTTACCTCATGGAGGTAGCAGGGACTGAATAAATAAATAAAGATGAGAAATGTATTCGTTTTCTTGGACTGCCATAACCAAACACCACAGACTTGGTGGCTTAAACAACAGAAATATATTTCCTCAGTTCTCGATTCTAGAAGTCCTGGATCAAGAGGCTAGCACATTTGGGATCTTCTGCAAGGCCTGTCTCCCTGGCTTTCAGATAAATGATCAATCATTATTGGATTAGGGCTCACTTTGACAACCCATGTGAACTAATTACTCCTTTAAAGGCCTTGCCCCCAAATACACTTACATTCTGAGATACTTAGTCTTCAACATATGAATTCTGGTGGGACACAATTTAGCCCAGTACAAATTGGAATGAAAAATAAGTAAATAAAAGAGGGGCTTTGCCTGGCCTAAAAGTGATAAGGCATCATGAACTGAGGGAAGTATTTATTCTGGACACCCTGCTCTAGGTTTCAAAACACTTGAAAACATGCACATCTCCAGTGGACAGAAAATGGCTCCTTGAAATCTGTTCTGCAGAAATAATACAAATTATTAAAATCTATAAAAATCTTCACGAGTATTCTTAGTATGGAGGAATGCTGAACATATGTATATGGTTTGGAAATTTATTAAGCTAGGAGCTGAACCTAGTTACCAATATGATGCTTTGTACTTGATAATCTAGTATTTTTCACTTTACCCACACTAGTTGGTGGAGAAATAGTATTTCAGTGTTACTGTAATTTCATTTCTCTGATGACTAAGGATGTTAAACCTTTTTGAATGTGTTTACTTACTATTCATATCTCTTCTGTGAAGTGTTTTTTTCAGGTCCCTTCCCCCATGTTTTTAGGTTGTCTTTTAGTCATTAACTTATAGAGGACATTTGTGTGTATCTTGGAGCCCATTGACTTACTTTGTTTCTTGGCTGATAATCAATTGAATACACACATGTGCACATCTTTTGGACTCTGTACTCTGTTCCATTCCTCTTTGTATCTATTTCTATTATATATTTCTCTACTTTGATTATTATAAATTTATAGTCTTGAAATTGGCCATGTAAGTTTTTTCACTTTGTTCTTCTTTGAAATTGTTTCAGCTGTTCTGGGTCTTCTCTCTGCTAAATGGAAACAGACATAAAGCCGGACATGACCAACCTTGACTTTGTGCCTTGAGCATAGGTCCAGACTTGCCCTCTCACTTCGAGAGTGGTCACATTTAGTAGCAGTTATTAAATTATTTTAATATTAAAATTGATTTTGAACTTAAAATTAAGTCTTATTGAAAGGTATACTTTGGTCTAAATACTGTAGAGTTAACTTAAGGGATGAGTCACTCAGAGGGTGAGGATAAAATATTAAAAAGAGATAATTTTTCCTTTTGGAGACGTCTCTTCCCAACACCTTGAAGTCAGATTGGTTTCCTGTTACATGTGGGAAACTTGAAGTGTTTGAGAAAGTTCCTTCAAGAAAGAGTATACTTTGCTGTCTTAATAGAGGAATAATTAGATAGGAATTGAAGAAATCATTCCAGAGTCAGGAAACCAATCACAAGGACTTTCAGAAATAACTAGGGGTTGAGTGAATGCAATTGAGTCAATAGGGCCTTACAATTATTGCCATTTCAAAATTAATATAAATATATTCCAATTTCCTAACTAAAATCTTTTGCTGCATCAAGCCATTAATTACATATGTGGTGAATATAAACATAAGAACATGAGAGGTTCTACCTGAGGAAGAGGTGTGAGTGGACAGATGCTAAGGGACTTTTACATAGGTTGGAAGCATTATTTCTAAACTATTCATCATTATAATTATGATGAAATATGTGCTTTGTGGTAATTAAGATTGTGACCTTAGTGAAGTTTAAAAAGAAGGGAACATTTTAGAACCATTCACACTGTATCTACAATATATAATAGCTGCTGTTACTCACCTATTATTGCCACTTTGCAATTTTATCATCACACAATGAAAACGATATGTTAGTAAATATTAGTATCCCTTCTTGAATTTTTTTTAAATCGTGGAATAACAATCTCAGTGCATAATACTTTTTCTTAGTGCTTTATTTTTTTATTTCAAATTATTATGCAAATTTGTAAATCATTTACCCAGCAACACATAGAATGTGGAAGAACCCTTATGAATTTATTTTAGAAATAAAAGCAATCATATATCATGTTATAAGCACAAAGCTATTTATTACAACATTTTTAGTAGTGGCAAAAGAAATAAAAACCTGCAAACAACCAAGTGTCCATCAGTTAAAGAAAGGTCAAATACAAAGTAATTAATCTGGGCTCCACTGTTGTATGCTGGTGTTAAAAATGAAAAAAACAAAAATTAATCTTTATTGGCCAAGAAAAATGCCAACAATGAATTCTCAAGTTAGAAAAGTAAGTTGTAGGGAATATAATGTATTAGGATTTTCTAAAAGTTCTTTCTGTATGAATGATACTGCAGAATGCTATTAATATTAATTAACTGTATTTGTAGATTGTAAAAAGTAATGGAAATGCTGTAATTTGGTAAAGAAATAAATGTGACCAAAAAAGTATTTGCAGTACAATATAAAATATTACTCTAGAAAATAAAATTTATTTATAACAGTAAATACGCTTAGGGACAGGATTGAAAATTACCATAGTAAACAAAATTGATATTTTTGGAGAATGCAATTTTGTATTTCTTTTATTTTGCTTAATTTATGTTTTATTTCTTTTCTATTTAAATTTTAAAAATATTTTCCAGCTTTATAGAGATTATAATTGCTAAATAAAATTTGTATATATTTCCAGTGTACAGTGTGATATTCTGATATATGTATATAAAGGTGATGTGATTATTATAATTAGCTAATTAACATATCCATTACCTCACATAGATATTTTATTTTCTTTTGTGGTGAGAACACTTAAGATGAACTCTCAATAAAGTAAACCACAGTATATTAAAAAAGGGACAAAATTAACAAAATGCATAGATCTGGGATAAAGAGACCCTAGTTCATATTTTGATTTACTTCCCCACAATTTTCTCTCTAAATGCTGACACAGATTGAAGCAAGCATGACTGGGGTAGTGTATATATTTTAAAAACTTTAAAAAGACCATCTCAAACAACAAAGAGAACACTAAGATGTATGGAATCCGTTTATTTGCTGAGTAAGTAAACAATTGGAATAAAGTGTTTTTAGCAGAGTCCATTCAAAATATTGGCTCTGTGTATATACAAGCCCACTAAGAAGACAAAATGGACGTGATAAAAGTGCAATTAACCCTAGAGTGTGTCAGTCATCTCTAATCTTAGTTATGGCTGCTAAAGATTTTCAAAAGATTGATGTCATTTTAGTAAATGACCAGATAACTTACTTTTCTTGTGTTTGCCAATTCAACTTGTTTGTTGGGAGGCTATAAACCAAAGTTAGCTATAGTTTGATGGTCTATGGGAGACCCAGAGTTAGCCAAAACTTTTCTCATGGTTCTTAATTAAAAAAAAAAAAAAAAAAACTTCCCAAATGCTCATTCCATCCTTGAGATTAAAACATATGAATGCAATCAGATTGAAAATTCCATTCTGAAGTTCATGCTTTGTTTCTTCTTCAGCTCAGATTCTTGAAGCAGCTCGTTCATGTTGTGTTGTAATCAGAGATTTCATTACTTTCTTGCCTCTTGTCTGACCCACACACTTTTCATGGTCTAATTTTCTTTGTATTTAATTTACAGTGACTGCTATAACATACACATTACCAATTTTCTGGTTAATGGTACTCCATGTTGACTATTTAAGGCTTTTTCTTTCACTTCTGCAAGTCAAAATTTGAGCAAAAATTTGGCATAATCTGCCTTATGTCTAAAATAATTTAAGTTCCAATATGACCTTGAAAATTATCTGGCTGCAATATTTATTCAATTGAAGTGGAAAAGAGTACAAGGAGTTTTAAGAGAAAGTGTTTTATTCAGAAAAAGAGAAAAACAATCTCGTAAAACATTCCTACTTTTTGATGCTATAATCAGAGTGACAGGATATTAAACAACAATTGTTGGACCTACTTTTGTAACTGAATATTAAGATATTAATGGGGAATTTTGCATCGATCAGTTAAGGTTCTCTTCAGAGCATCTTTTACTTCTTTGTTCCTCAGGCTATAGGTCAATGGATTCAGCATAGGAATCACTAGGGTGTAAAACACAGAGGCCATTTTATCAATAGCAAAAGCATGGCTGGATTTGGGTTGCAGGTTAATAAACAATAATGTCCCATAGAACACGACCACCACTGTCAGATGGGAACTGCAAGTGGAGAAGGCTTTGTATCTTCCCCCCGTTGAGCTCATTCTGAGAATGGTCACAAGAATAAACATATAATCACAAGAACAATCAAGAGGGAAGAGAGCAAATTGCACCCTGAAAAGATCAAAATGATCAAATGTAACTCATGTGTGTCGGAGCAGAGCAGTCACAGTTAAAGTAACTGATGATGTTAGAGTCACAGGACAACTGAAATAACTTAATGGTGAGAAATAGTGACACAAATGTGCCATGGAGATAGGCAGTAAGTACCAGCCCCCAACACACTTTCTCTGCCATGATGACCCTGTAGAGAAGAGGCTTGCAGATGGCGATGTAGCAATCATAGGCCATTGCTGATAGGATGAACAGTTCAGTGATGATGAAAACCTCAAAGAAGGCTAGCTGGGTGGCACACGAATAGTAGGAAACTGTATTTTTGTGCACCACAAAGTTGACCATCATTTTGGGGCCAATGACAGTGGAGTAACCAAGATCAGTAATCGACAAATGTCTAAGGAAAAAGTATGTGGGAGTATGTAGCGTGGAGTCCAAATGGGTCAGTATAACCATGTCCAGATTGCCCATCACTGTGACCAAGTATATGACTAGGAAGATTCCAAATAGAGGTGCCTGCAGCCCTGGGCTGTCAGTGAGCCCCAGGAGAATAAATTCTGTCACTTTGGATACTGCAGTATGGTTATGTTTCTCCATGTCGGTTCATCCTGGTAACCTGTTGTAAAATCAATATTGATTATACTTGAGATGCTATCTTCTAAGAGAATTTAATACATGGTGCATGAGATACAGTCATTTTTCTTTGTCTCAAATTGTAAATAAAGATTCCTCTTCCCATCAGGTCAAAACTGTACACATCTACATTCACACTGCAGTGAAAGGGCCTAATGATTAGCATTTTTGATTGTAATGTAAGTTCCTGACATTAATCTTTTGATTGCTGAGTCAGTCCATTCCAAAGATATCCACCTCAAATAAATATATGTCCAGCTACACAATCAAGTAGCCAGCCTGCCCTGTCTGTTAACTTCTCTTTTAGAAAACCCTAGGTTATGTAGGTAACTGACTGCTTGATTGACCCTGCTTTTCCCTTCCTGCATTTTAATTCTTACTCATGTTTTAAATGCACCATTAAAAAGTGAATATAGGTGCCCCACCCTTGACCACAATCAAGCCAGAACTCATGGTATTCTCTCTCTCTTCCTCTCTCCTCAGCCTCTCTGCCTGGCCCTGAGTATGCCATGTACCCTCCAGAATGTGTGCAATAAATCTTGTTTTTCAAAGTTCCCTGAAAATTGTTGCTTAGGTGCATCCTGCAATTGTAATAAAATTCACAAGGGCTGGTCCAGCCACCACACACTATCTCTGGTTGGGGAAATGTTTGTGGGGGCCCACTACAAATAGTAAGGGGCACTTGAGTGCCCACAGCCATTCCTAGTTGATAGAATCACTACCAATAGGCTGAGACCAATGTGAAACACAGATTCATTAAAACTTTGGTAAAGCATGTTATAAGGTGGCAAGACAATTAGAAGATTTTTTTTGAGATGGCTACTATGGCCTACTTCTTTTTACCCAAGTCTTTTGAACTATATCAAGTGACTTATTATATTTCAGGTTTTAAAATTTTCCAAGTAACTTGTAAAAGAAAAAAATCTACACCCAAACCATAAACCTTATATTATTAACAATCATCATATCTGTTTAAAGTTGCAAGACACAAAAAGACTTTCTAAACATTTGGAATGACAAGTTAGATGGTGATCAGAAAAACCTCTGAGTACCGAGTACAGATTTCAGTACTTCTCACTGAATCTAGCCTGGCTTGTTTTCCCAACACAAGATCCAATGCTGTAGTATTTTAGTTTCAGAATTTTGTTATTAGTATCTTTGTCCTCTTTTGCCATGTCAGTTGTTTCTGACTATTGAGTAACCTCGAATGGTCTTCTAATCACACATCCCTCTTCTGCATAAAGAGGGCTTGCCACTTTGATTATTTATTAATGCTGATGGATTATGGAAATTGATGTAAAGAGATCCACTGGAAAGAAGAATACAAATGAATATCAAGCACTGATAGAGAACTCATTAAATGCCAGGCATTTACCCGAGCACTTCACATATATTAAATCATATGATCCACACAATCACTCTAGGAAATAAACTGTACAGTCAGCTGTCTGTTTTCACAGGGGATTGATTCCAGGACCTGCTGCAGATACCAACATCTGCAAATGCTTAAACCTTAAAGGCCACCTTCCACATCCACAGGGGATTTTGCATCTGCAAATTCAACAAACCATCACTGATAAACATAGTAGCATACGTACTGAAAAAAAAATCTACATATAAGTGGATTGTGCAGTTCAAGCCCATGTTGTTTGAAGGTCAACTGTATTAGTATAATCCATCTGAGTGTCAAGGAAACTGGGGCACAGGAAGTGAAATAGCTAATGTTACTCAGGTAATAAGTGGTATTGATAAAAGTTATTCTGTCTTCAGAATATATCCTCATAAACACAGAGACATTCTTCTGCTTTATTAAGGTCACCCTAAGCACAGAGGAAAGGAAAGTGGGACAGGAGGGACACCAGTTGAATTAGGATAGAAAAAGATTCTTGTTAAGATAGATAACTGAAGCATTAAGTTTATTTGAAAAACTGAGATGATCTAAATGCACAGAACAGAGTATCAGAGGTGATATAACAGATCTGTCTTGCACATGAGTCCTACTGATGACCGGAAAGTATATTGCAAGGGGAGAAACAGTTTTGCAGAGCTTAACACCCTTCAAGGTCTACGGTGATGATTGAGTTTAAGCTGTATGTCCTGAGAAGTCATTGAAGACCAGTGTTTCTACTCACCTTACTGAAGAATCTGCTTTGACTTTCTACTGTTTTAATCCCCATTGTCTGTTGCAGAATGTTTTTAAGTGTTTTTCTATCCCCTTAAGACTCATTTTGTTAAAGTTTTGATCTGGTTCAAGGATAAAAAAAAAAGTACATAATTACCTGAGGGTGGGTGACTTGTATACCCATTTATTATTCTCCAAATGTTCTATTAGGAAAAATAAAAAATATTTCATGCCTGGGTCTAATGAAGTAAATTATACATCACTAAACACTGAAAAACATAAGTATAACTTTGTCAGCATCTCAGTTACACAATATAATATGCATATTAGGTGTATCACACACACATGCACACAAAATGCATGAGCAAATGAACAAATGACTTTGTAGAAAAAGATTATGCAATATTTGATAATATAGTGTCCATTAACCAAGAATATTTTTGATGGACATATAATCCTTATGTCAACCTATAGGTTGACAATTACAGGTTGAATTCTAAGGATTTCTCTTTATCATTGGTTTTCAGACATTTTATGTGATGTGATTTGGTATAATTTCCTTTCTGTTTATCCTGCTTAGAATTATTTTAGCTTATTATACCTTGGGTTATAGGGTTTCTTTTTTTTTAATTCTGTCCAACATTCTTCCAGTGGTTTTGCTGCACCATGTAATGTCTTCTTCTCTCTTGGATCTACACTTAAATGTACAGTATGTAGCTTGTTATTTTTCTACAGATCACTAAGACTATTTTCATGGTATTTATTCAGTATTTTTATTTCTCCCTGGCTTTATTTTAGGTAACCTCTATTGTGATGTTTTTAAGAGCAGTTATTGTCTATTTTTCACTGTATAATCTGCTATTACTATTATTCAGCAAATATTAGTTTATATCTAGTACTCTATTTTCATCTTCTGAAGTCCCATTAGGTTATTTTTAAACTTTTTTTTGCCTCCTCAAAAGGTTAGTGTTTTAATTAAGTTATTCAGTATGTTGAACATATTTATAATAAATTTTAAGTCCTTGCCGAATAATTCTATCATCACTGTCATTTAAGAATCTATTTTAATCATCTCCTGGATGAGATCACATGTTCCTGCTTTCACATATGTCTAATATTTGGGATTGAATGCTAAATATTGCGAATTTTTATGTTAATAAGTGTTGTATTTTTTCTGTCTTCTTAAAAGAATGTTAAACATTTTAAACAGGGATTTGGTGGCTCTGTTTAGGACTTGTTTTCAAATTGTATGAGTAGAAGCCTACAGTAGATTTTACCTGTGAGATCCTCTATACTGGATGCCCAGGTGCTGAACAAAGATTCTGCTTTCTGGCTTTTTGTAACTCTAATGTCTTCCTGGGCTTTGTCATCTCTGGAATTATTCAGCTTATAATTCTGTGATTATTCTTTTTTAATAGATTTGTGGACTTTCACTGTAGGCATGCCCAAATTAATGTTCAGTAAGAAACTCAAAGAAACCTTGTAATATTGTTACTTTAAATGTAAATGGATTAAAGTCTCCAAAGGCAGAGACTAGTAGAATGAATTTAAAAAATCATGATCCAATTATCTGCTGTCTTTAAGAGGATTACTGTTTACACTGATGTTTTGTGCAGAAAATACAATGAAAACATGATTGAAAAGATACCTGCCATAAAGAAAAAAAAAAAAAAACCTGACAGAAACAAACAGTTTGCTGACATAGAGTTTAATAATTGTTTCTGTTGGCAGAGATGGGGGATTCTGTGCAATCATTAAATGAAACATTGAATCAACAGCAAGGAATGTTGGGATGTTGGGGAATGAGTGACATTTAATTGAGATCTAAAATATGAAGATTCATTTGGCTGAATAAAAGCAAAACAATGCATTTGTCTGTGCATTTTAATTAGCCTTTGCTCTGGAGCCAAAAAGAATGCATTTATATTTATTAGAAATATTATCAAGTAACATTTGCTTTTATCATAGTTTATTAAAACAATATTCCATATTGGATATTAGATACAAAGTTTGCTTTAATTCTTAAAGATTCTATAAAATGTGTTTTTTACTTCTTTGTTCCTTAAGCTGTAGATGAAGGGGTTAAGCACCGGGATCACTAAAGCGTAAAACACTGAAGCCATTTTATCAGTATGGAAGGAGTGAGCAGAGTTAGGCTCCATGTACATAAAGAGCAGAGACCCATAGAACACAACCACCACCGTCAGATGTGAACCACATGTAGGGAAAGCTTTTTTCCTGCCCTCTGCAGAATGCATTCGAAATATGGGTATCAGAATCAGTATGTAGGATAGTAGGATGCCCACCAGCACATGACGAATTCTCCAGGACATGATGACATTGTAGCACAGAGGGTGACAGAAGGCCAAATAGCGGTCATAGGCCATGGGTGACAGGATAAAAATTTCACTGATAAAGAACATAAGAAAGCAAGCCAACTGTGTGACACATGCATAATAGGATATGGTATTTTGATCCACGACAAAACTTACCAGCATCTTGGGACAAATGACAGTAGAATTACCAAGAACAATGAAAGCCAGATGTTTGATTAAAAAAAACATATAGGTGTGTGTAAATGAGAGTCCACTTGGGTCAAGATAATCATGCCCAGATTGCCCACCACTGTGACTGTGTAGATGATGAGGAAGACCCCAAAAAGGGGGACCTGCAGTTCAGGCTGCCTTGTGACTCCCATCAGAATGAATTCAGTCAACGATGATAGATTCTGCTGGCCCATTTAGTCCAGTTAGCTTTTCTGGGAAAAAGCAGAGGGGTTGTTATTAGTTTCATTTAGTGTCACCTGAACAAAGACATAATGGATGTTTTCTTAGTAATAGGACATAGAAAAATAATTTCCACATCTGATTTTGAAACTAAAATAAATGACAGAAACTTTTACTTCCCAAGAAAGGGTAGTCAAATGAAACACATGCTCTGTTATGACATATGAGACTCTAAAGAGTCAGAAATATTTGGAACATGTCCATTGATTTAGAAAAATCCATAATGGTGTTAACAGAGAAATGTTAGACTTCATTTCATCTACACAATCGTATCCCAATTTTTCTTTCATACACTTCCATTTTTGTCTGAGAATTCTTGCAGTGCTCTCAAATTGTACAAAAGTGTATATAAAGAGCATAACACTGGAATTTTAAAATATTTCAGTGATAGTGTCACCCTCTGCATTTTATAAAATTTATGTAGGAAGTCAGTAAAACTAAGTGGAACCACTCTGGTTGAAGATAATGAACCTGCTTTATCTTAATCCACCTGGATTCCCTTCCTTTCACATTCAGTTTCTTCTCCATGAAAACCTGGAACTCTGTAAGCATGATTTTCAGTTGGAGGAGACATTGGAGTTCAACACGCTCAATCAGGCAAAATGCAGGATAGAATTACTACAATGTAATAGAATGCTTGGCTCTAGCCTGCCCAGTCCAAATGGGCCAAGGCAGAAACTCCTTCCTATCAGGTGAAATTTCTGGGAGTTGTTGAAGAAAAATTAATCAGTCAAACTAAGAAAGAAATGGAGGATTTTATTCTAATGAAATTGAGGATTTTAATCCAAGAACAGCCTCTCAGAAAGCTCTGAGAACTGTCCACCTATTAAAGGTCAAAACATAGTTACATAAGTTTTTGAAACAGAGGGCTGTGCATTAAGTGATGTATTATTGACAGTTTACACAATCCAGCTCTACCCATAGAAGGTGAGTAGCGGGTCATGGGTCATTGTGGTCCCTTACAAGATTAAAAAGGAAAGCTCTCTCCTAAGGAGTTATCTTATTGACAGAATGTTGCTCTTTGCGGTTGAGCTGATGGGTATTTCTGCTGATTGGGGGCGGGTTTGGTGCATAATGCAGACACACAACGCACAGCAGAGGGGAGAGGAGGTTAAAGGGCAGAGGAAAATTTTTATGGTTAAAGTTCTTTGATTTACCTTAGAATATAAATTTTTATTTCATCAGAGCTGTCAGGGGGGAAGAAATTTTCCTCTACCCTTCTAAGTTCTTTTGGCTGGTCTAAGAATTAAATTGCTGTGAGTCAGATTAACAGGAGAAAATCAAATAAAATTTATATAATGTGTATACATGAGAGAGACCCAGGAAACTTGAGTAACTCACCCAAATGACCTAAGTCCTCACCTTAAATGCCATCTTCAACTAAAGGCAAAAGAGGGTGTTGGGGGCAGTGGTTTGGGATTTCAAAGGAGATGGAGGCAATTCACATGCAGATGGAAAGCAAATATTTGGTAAACAGATATTTGCTGGGCCATGCAGAGACAATGGTACGCAGCGTGAGCACTGATCTCCATGCACTGCCTGAGTTTCCCCCACCACACTAGGCGACTTTCTCTGTAGATACCGCTGGTGATAGTTCTATTCTGGGAACAATGCTGTTTATCTAAATTACTTGGGGATGAGCCAGATCTGTCTCTTTTTCCTAGATGATTCTGTCTGTTGTTTCTCCATTGAATCCCATTCTACTTACAGGTTTTTGGGGTTTTTTTTTTTTTTGCTTTTTACCATTTTACAAATAACAGTCAAGTGTTTCAGGATCCTTCTGTTAAGGTTTTCCTACAGAATGAGAGACGCACTGAGTTAAGCAAAGGAATTCAAAATTCCAGTCCTGATCTTACTACTCTGAAGTTTTCAGTGTTGCTGAGAATGTTTATTGAGTTTGTCTCCATCTTCAGTGTTGGTTACTACTTCCCTCTGAAGATGTCTTGATTCTTTGAGCTGCCCATTCTAGTAAGAGAGTGTACTAAGTGAACAATACAGTATTGCTAACTATACACAATGTTGTACAACAGATCTCTGATACTGTTCATCTTTCATAATTGAAATTTCAGATCTGTTGATTAGCAATTCCCCGTATGATCCAGCAATCTCATTTCTGGGCATTTATGGAAAAGCATTGCCATCAGGACATTAAAGTGATATTAATACCTTGCCCATTCTTCTTATTTGGGAAAGGATATCTCTGGTCATGTTTGGACATGTTGATGCAGCATTTTATATAGTTCCATTTAGGCCTAAACATTAGGGCAGGCAGGATGCAAAAAGTATGCAGAAGGACGACTGCTTTTCCATTCTCAGACCTGGTGATAGCAGTTTGGAATTATTTGGGGCTCAGGGCTTTCTCCATAACTCTTAAATAATTCTATTTATTTGCCAGCCTACTAACTCAGTTTTTAAAGCCTGTTCTGAAAATAAAATTAACCAAAGGGTAAGCAACCAGTAGGGAAAACAAGCAGACAACTAAAAAAATCTATATGTTCATGCATGGGAGGTTACCTTATATATAAGGACTTATATCCTTATATTCAATTTATGTTCATTTAAAAATATTGCAAAATTTTATAAAATATTATAATATAGTGCATATTGCAACATATTATTTTTCAAACATTGCATTGGATGTGTTTATATAAAACTATATTTGTCAAATATTATACAGGACATATACTAAGAAAAAAAGTTTTAATCTGAAATTCAGATGTGACTGGGCATCCTGTATTTTATCTAGAAATCCTAACCTTAATAGATTCTAATACATGAGATCAGTAATGATTTTTTCAGATATTTCCAACTTCTTCACTTGCAATATCCAAATGCACTTTCAACATTCAGAAATCAAATGGATGCATGGCATCTAGTAAATTCATAGGATTTAAAGTCCTAACAATACTGTACTACTCCAGTCAAAAAGAGAGATAACGAACTTTTGTGGTGTGAAGTATCAGCTGTCACTGACCACAAGAGTGTCAATGGTCAGCAACCAGAAACCATGCGAAATTACCAACACCCAGGTGATAATCAAAATTGACATTCCTCTCTACTCACCTTTAATGAAGAATTGGCTTTTCTTCTCCAAATTTACATTCACTTTTTCTCTGGGTAGGGAGAGTAAATGCCTTTCCTCTCTCTCTGTGATGATGCCTGAGGAAATAGCATATAATTTATTCAGATGATTAAGCCCAAATTATCTCAGTGATTTTTTTTTTCAATTGCCTGTGGTGTTTACTAATTATCCAGGACATCCTATATATTCCCTAGTGAAAAAATATAAGGGGCAATTTAAGGAAAGGAACAAAATAAGATAAATGATCTGTACATTCATGGAGACCTACATAAATGCACTCACTCCCATACAGAGTCGATGATTAAAGTAACAATGGAAAATACTTTGACATCAGCTTTATCCTACTAAAACTGGAACAATTCAAAACTCATGATACATTTTACATGCCATTATCATCACGTAAGATTTTTTCTTTGAATTTATTATGCAGATAAAACTATGTAGTAGGCACTGGGTTAAAGATATATAAAGAAATTAAAACCTCATTTTTAAATGAGTGCTATACCTGTCTTGTCCTTTCATATGGTAAACCCACAATGATTGTTGTAATGCCATGTGTTACTCTAATGATTGCCTCAACTGTAGTGTTTCTTGAGTTGAAATCCCACCACTCTTGGGTAACATTCAGTACAACCTCATTAAGAATAAAATCTAATATGAGATACTACTTTTCTTCTCATAACATTTCACTCATGCCGTCTTTCTCTATAACTTCCATATGTACAAGAATTGAAGGAAATTTACATACAGCTGAAGATGGATACACTTTGAAGAATATTTTATTTGTTCCTAATACCTAAATCAAGATATAGAGCATTTTCAACACCAAAGACATTTCCCTGATGCTTTATATTTCCTACATCTAGACCACACCCTATCATGAGGAAATTTTCCTTATCTCTTGACTCCCCAAATAATACTGTCCCACCTCTAGCAACTGCAGCTCTGGTTTCTATCCCTAAACTAATTTTTCCCATTTCTGAATTTCATGTAAGTAGAATCACACAATACATACTTTCAGTCTGGTTTCTTTCATTCAGTATAATGATGTTGAATTTCATCTCTGTTATGTTCTTACGGATACACAGTCCACTTTGTGCATATGCCACAATTCTTTATTCTCCTATTGATGGATATTTGAGTTTTGGTTTATTATGAAAAAGTCTACTATAAGCATTCCTATATAAGTTTATTTATGGACAGGTGGGTTAATTTCTCTTTGTTATATTGAAGTGAAATTTTTGGATCATAAGGTAAATGTATATTTAAGTTTATAGAAAACTTCAAGCTTTCCAAACTTATTATAGCATTTTACATTACCAATAAATATATATGAGATTCCCATTTTCTCCATCCCAATATTTGATGTAAATTATTTTTACTTTGAAATGGAAATTTGAGAAAATTATTTCATTGTGATTTTAATTTTCATTTACTTGATAACTAAATATGATGAACACTTTTCTTTGTATCTGTGGGCCATTCATGTAGCTTCTTTTAAAGTATCTAAACTTTTGCCCATTTTAATTTGATTGTTTGTTAATCATTTTTGGGGGGGGGGAATTTTATATGTGTGCTGGACAAAACTGCCTTTTCAGATTTTCTCCTAGAGGTTTTATTGCTTCAGTTGTTTGGCCTAGGATCCTGCAGTGATACAAAGCAGAGCTGTGCTACCACTGGGGGGGGGGGGGCAGAAAACTCTCTCCCATCTGAGAGCTCCATGTATACAAACAGATGTGGGTAAGGGGATGGAGTAGGTAGGAGAGGCCATAAAGTTAGTGAAACCCCAGCCCATGGTGCACAGACTCTGATGACTGAGAAGGTAGCAGAACCAAGAACCACTCCCTGTCATCACTATAAAGGTTGCTTTCATTTCCTTGTACATTTGCATGTCAAGGAATTTTGGAATCTATCTTGGACATTGTAGTATCATGCTACAAAAATGTCTGAAGATTGTTATATCCTTCTTAAGAGGGTTGATTTTATTTGCTCATTTTCTTTCATATTTTATCAGAAAATTAACATGGTTTGACTCAAACTACAAACCCTGTCTCCTGGGTGGTAATACAAATATTACTTCGTATCTTTAGCTCTGTCTGGCATTCTGTAACCTGCTCCACACTTTCATGGCTCAGGGTCGGTTAACTTGGCACACAGAGTATGAATCTAACATTCCCTGGATTTCCCCTTCCTGGAATGCATCCTTTATTTTCCTTTGACTGTGTTTGTCCCCATTCTGGCTTTCCATTCCTTAGCTCAGAAAGGCAGTGTGTTATATAGAAGGTTCCCATTTGGAGCAGATCAAGGCCTTTCTCGAAATAGAATTTGTAAAATGAGAAAATCTCTTGTTCCATTCATATCTAATGCCTTTCAGAACCTGCCTGATTTTCTGTCTCCAATGCTTTCAGGTTTGTTTTGTTCTGTATTTTCTAAGATACTAGATTTTTAACTGTGAGGTGGCATGTATTAGCAAAGCTTACTTGGTCATTACCAGAAACAAATAAGGAAAATGTATATCTCTTTGAGATTCTAAATTATGTTTTTGCCTGATATAGAATTATTGTCTGATATTTTTCCAGTGTTTTAAGAGGTTGCTCAATTTTCTTCTGCTTCCCACTATTTTTATCACAAAGTCTGTGTTCATTCTTATCTTTGTTTTTCCTGTATGTATTATTTTTAGGTCTTTCAAGTGTCTACACTTTTAATACTTTCTATTTAATCTCTTGGTACTTAAGTGTGGATAATTTCTATTCTCTTATGTTCAAATTCACTAATTTATGTCTGTAATGTATATTCTGCCTTTAACAAATACACAATAAAATATTCATATCTGATATGATATTCCGCCCTAGTTACTCAATTTGGTTTTCTATCATGATTCTTCTCTTTTTAATGTTCATGTTGCCTTCGAATTCTTAGAAATGTTTATTACTGTTTTAAAGTTCTTTCTGCCAATTCTATCATCTCTGGTTTTCCTGGGTCCAGATATGATGACTTATTTTCCATAATGTTAATATTTCTTAATGTTTCATAACGTCAATGGTCGTGCATAACGTTCTCCTGCTTCTTCAACATGCATGTAAATGTTTCTTTGGATGTTGGACATTGTGGACATTTTTCAGTTGAGTCCAGAATTTTAAATTTTTCTTCAAACAGTGTTGAACTTTGTTTTGGGAAGAAATTTATTTACTTGCAAGTCTGCTTAATCATTTTGTGAGCTAATGTGGAGCTTTGTTAGAGTGGAGTACAGTGCATCCTTTCCTCTGGGGTCAGTTCTCTCTTCTGCTGTCTTCTGAAAGCCCTAGAGATTCAGTGAGATTCCTGACTAACCTCTGACAGGAGTAAATGTGTCCCAACCCTGTGTGAACTGGTGGTTTTCATCATGCAGATCCCTGGTGGCTTCTTTTTCCCTAGTAGCTGTTCTTGATCTAGCGTTACAGAATCTCACCTTAATAGGTAGGTGCAGTTTAGAAATCAACCAGCATCTCACGTTGATATGCGATCACTTCGTCAGCTTGGGTGTCTCCACTCAAGGACCCAGTTCCACGTGTTCCAGGCACCTCATCCCTTCCTGATCTGATTTTGTGTCTTTATCTTGACATGATTATTGTGTTCCCCATGTACCCACCATCACTCCATGTCGGGGACCAGTAATCATGTCCCTTCTCTCACAGGTCCTGGTTTTGTGCTGACAGACATCAAATATATGACAACTTCTGTTACATGCCTTCCTCTAATTTTCCAGTTGTTTTCAGCAGCAGATTTATTAAAATTCAACATTCCAGGTACCAAGACTGATAAAACCCCTCAGTTTCCCTACCAGTCTAACTTGAGCATCCTTCCCATTTTTCCCTATAGTGATGATCCATGTTTTCCCTATGATTCATAAAAGCCAATTTCCTGTTTTAATAACAGATTTCTAGATAATCTAAGTGTCTTTGGGAGTATATTTATTATTCAATCTTTCTAAAAACAAAGATTTGATCATTCTGGTAACCCCCTTGTCTCTGGTGTGTAACATGATGCCTAGAGTGTGGCATCCTTCAGTAAATATTGGTTTGATGAATGAAAGCCTTGAATTTACACATTTCTAGAAGTATTCTTTCCAACTTATTCTACACAGTAAACTGAAATTAGAGATAGGCGACCTAACCATCAGAACTTGTGTTTGTGCGTGTTGTGTGTGCGTGTTGTTTTTAAAGAGTCTTTAAAAGTAACAGCATTTTCAGGTTCCTTATCTTGGACATCTGCATAAAGACAAAATTTGTAACAAACCTAGCAATGTCTAACAATTTATCGCTTAGGTCATTTTCTGTTCTATGGGGCAAATTCTTCTCAATTATTGTTCCTATTATATGTTACTGAATTCAAGAATCCCCTCCCCCTAGCTTGATGTTTTCTTAAATTCTTTATAGCATTTTAGTTAATTACACACTTCAGGGAGATTTATGAGTCATGGGAGCAGGGTCTCCCAAGGTTTCATGCGTTACTCTGTAACATTTAAGCTGTAAGGGCTCATTAGAGGCTGATGTAAAATGTATATGTGTATACAGTTCTCCCTTCTATCCAAATTTGTCCTCTTAGAGGGAAAAACAATATGTTAAGACTTTATCTGCTGGTTCATTGTTCTGCTTGTTGTATATTAATAGTACAGACTTACCTTCAATCCTTTTACCTGGAGGTGTCTTCAGTTACATACTGTGAATATATTGTTTTTGTTAAAAGTAAGGAAACATGGAAAAGGACATGACTTTTCTAGAGCTGAAATTTTAAAATATTTTCTTTTGGTAAGTTATACTTATTTTATAAAAGCTGATCTTTTTCTTTTCTTTTTAAAATTTCCTTATTATCTGAAAGTTTGTTTTAAATCAGATAGAATCATGAATGTTTAGAATATTTAATCCAACTCCATTCTGTCCATGCCACTTGTCATTCAATTCTGTTCACAATACCACCTTAAGTTTTGCAGGAGATGGGCATCCCTGAACAAGTAATATAGTTTAATTTCTAAATTCTGTCTGGAAATCCCATCTCCTTAATTATTCTTTCAATGAACACTATTCACAATATATAATCTTTCTTTGAGAAAAATTTTATTTAATTGGTACTCTAAAAAGATAAGTCAGAGAGCTAGGGGAGCATTCTAATCAACACATGTATTCCTGCAGTGATGGAAATGTTCTATAATTAGTGCCATTCAGTACAGTGGCTACTAGCTGCAAATGGCTATTGAACACTTGAATTGGGATTAATTCAAAGAGCAGAAATTTCATCAAATTCTATTTAAATATTCACATAAAGTTACTAGCTAGTGTTTTGGATAATTCAGATGTCATGGACTAATGCTATATTTGGTTTTGAAATACCTAGATTTAATATTATTGCTGAAAGAACTCATACATTTTGGTAAGTAAATTTTTGTAGTGTCTAAGAACTGTATGAGAAATTGTGTGATGTAGGTGAAATTATATTCTGTCTGAGAGAAGATAAATGACTTTACCAAAGTCAATAAATCAATAAATGACAGAAACATCTTTTAATCGCAGTTTGGGCTAATGCTAACCACTTTCCTTTTGTGGCAAGTGAAGTATATGAATTAAAGTAAATCAATAGAATTGACATAGATAAACCAAATTTTATCATTGTGTTTATATCTTTATTCCTAAAAATATAAATAATCTTGACTAAATACAGAATATGGGTGAGCTCTATTTTATTTTGGATATATGTATTTTCTTTAAAAAGCAGGATATATTAGAATAAAAAGCCTAAGTAACAAAAAGTAATGAATGGAAACTGGATTTAGAAAACCATAACAGTTTATATATAATTATATAAAGGATAAGAAAGAGTATTCCAGACCAATAGGTAATTGTGGTTATCCACATGCTACATTTTATCTTATCTATGCATGTGTGTATGTGGGTATATACATACATACATTTATATATGCATAACTATAATTGATATATTAAATAATTAAATATAGAAAATGTTAAGCATGACATTTTATAGAAACTTATACAACAACAGATACATAAGCATATAAGCATAATGTGCATAAGCCAAAAATCAGCATGTAATTTGTGATGTCCTCTAACTGCTCCAAGCAGGCAAGATGTAGCTCTCTGTGCTCCAAGTCTCGTGGTTGAGTGAGTCCACTGGTGATCTCCTTCCATGGTTCTGATAAGGAGGCATCAGAAAGGGGCCAGAGATTTAGACACTTTTAAGAGGATCATGACATCATCTTTGGCGGTCAGGACCCCATCTCATAATCTTTGCCTACCTCTGCTTATATCATAGTGCTTTTGTGGACTAGTTACATGTGTAATACCAGAGCTGATTTGAGATCTTCTTGTAATGCACTTCTTTTATACCTAAAAATGAGGAGATTTATAGAAGGCTTAAATTAAATTTTGAAAATTCTTTTCACTTGTCATCAATGTCCCTCATGCCAGATGTCATTTTCTTATAGAGGCAGGCACTTTAGAGACAGGAATTAAATTTGTGAGAGGCAAAATGCATTTTCATCATTTTCTTACAGAATAGAACTATACGTAACACACACACAAATCGAAGCAATCTAATCAAGCTCCAAGGACAGAAGCCTATAGTGTTTCTATTATCTTTTAATAATAAATACCAGATTCTCCTGTGTCCATTCTAACCTGCATGTATTTTTCACCTCAGACGGTCAAGATAAAGAATTAACCAATGGCTGAAGAGAATTTTACAGTTGTCACTAAATTTATTCTTTTAGGACTGACAGACTGGGCTGAACTGAAAGTTGTGCTTTTTGTGTTGTTCCTGGTGATTTATGCTGTTACTTTGGTGGGGAATCTGGGCATGATCTTGTTAATCTACATCACACCCAAGCTCCACACTCCCATGTACTGTTTCCTCAGCTGCCTTTCATTTGTGGATGCCTGCTACTCATCTGCCATAGCACCCAAGATGCTGACCAACCTCGTGGTTGTGAAGGGAACCATCTCTTTCTCTGCTTGCATGGCACAGCATTTATGTTTTGGGATCTTTGTTACCACAGAAGGCTTCTTGCTGTCGGTGATGGCGTACGACCGTTACGTCGCCATTGTGAATCCTTTGCTTTATACTATAGCCATGCCTAAGAGGAAATGTGCAGGGCTGGTCGCTGGGTCATGGATTTGTGGAATAATTAACTTGTTAATACACACAATAAGTTTGGGGAAACTGTCCTTCTGTAGGCTGAATGTTGTCAACCACTTCTTCTGTGATATTCCTATCACTCCTAAAGCTGTCTTGTTCTGATACCTCCATGAATGAGCTGATGCTCTCAGTCTTCTCTGGAGTCATTGCCATGGCCACCTTCTTGACTGTGATCATTTCCTACATGTTCATTGCTGTTGCTATCCTGAGGATCCTGCTCAGCAGCAGGCAGACAGAAAGCCTTCTCCACCTGTGCCTCTCACCTGACTGCTGTGACCATATTCTATGGTACCTTAAGCTTTAGTTACATTCAGCCCAGCTCCCAGTATTCTGTAGAACAGGAGAAGATGGTTTCTGTGTTCTACACACTAGTGATTCCCATGTTAAACCCCCTGATTTACAGTCTGAGAAACAAAGAGGTAAAGGATGCTGTGAGAAGAGCCATAGAAATGAAATATTCCCTCTGATAATTTGAAATCACTGTTAACCCTATAATACTGTACCAGTTGGTTCTCACTTCAAAGACTTCCATGAATGTTAAAGCTTCTAAGGACTGCACAGATAATTTCATTCTATACACTTATTTGCCATATGAGGAGACAGCCAATAGGAGAAAGCTGTGTAACCATACAGCTGCATGAGGAAAACCACAGTCTATCACATAAGTCTTCTTCTGGTATCCTGGGTTGTGAATTTCTGAGTCAGTACACAGTAGAGTATTACATTTATATTTTTGGTTGTTTAGAGAAAATAATTGTATAATAATACTTGCATTTGAAGACATAAAATAAAGTACTTACTAAGAAAAATAATTGGTTTTCAATTTTCTAGGAATATAGATATAATGTCTATAGCCGAAAATCTGCCTTCACTGATTTGTGTTTTAAATGGTCTAAAGAGTGATTGTGACATTATGATAAAAAATACATATTTGATCGATCTTCATCCTCCATTTTTGTACATTGTTCCTAACATCCTTGGAATTTCCTAGGTGAGGAAAACAATAAAGGTGTCTTGTTATGTTTTGAAGACATAGCTTTACAGAAATCATGATGTTAAGTATAGTAAAATTATATATGAAATTCAACCCCCAGGTAACAAAACATCAATTCGCCCAGTCTCTTTAGAAGTTTTGAATTGTGTTTCTATTTTTGTGATTATTTAACATTGCTATTTTTTGTTATGTTTTGAATAAGTAGCTCTCATTTTGCCTTTCTTTAAGTGTATAGTAGACACACAACAAATAAAAATAGAACAAAGTGAGTCCTCTAACTTTGTCCTTTTTTATTTTTAAAATTCTTTGGCCTATTCTAATTTCTTTGTCCTTCCATTTATAGTTTGGAATCAGCTTCTAGATTTCTCCCACTTAATGAATAGATGTTTCACATCTTAAAAATACTGTGGCTTCCAATCCATGAGCAAAATATAATTCTCCATTTACACATCTTCAGTTTGTTTCATCAGTTTTGCTGTGTTCAACAGGTAGAGCTTGATCATATTCTGTCAGATTTATAATAAAATCATGTATTTTTGTTTTATTGTATTAATTTGTATAATTTTTAAAATTTCCAATTGTTTATTACATATATTCAGAAATGCAGAAGAATTCTGTATGTTGGCTTTGCATACTGTGGCTTTACTGTACTGAGTGATTAGTTCTAGTAACTTTTACAGTTTCATTTTCTATGTAAACAATCATGCCAACTACAAATAGAGGCAATTTCACTGATCAGTTTCAAATCAGTATGTCTTTTTATTCTTTTCCTCACCTTATTCCACAGGCTGGGATCTCCATTACGGTCTTTAATAGTTGTGAGATAAAACAGTCTTGTCTTTCTCCAGTTTTAGTAGGAAAATATTTATCTTTTCATAGTTAAGTGTGCTGTTCATGTAAGTTTTACTGTAGATGTCCTGTATCATTTTGCAGGGAGCCCTTATCTATTTCCAGATTGTTGAGATTTAATTTTATTTTTTACTGTAAATGCACACTGAATTTCATCAAACACTTTTTCTGCATCAACTGAGAGAAACCATATTTTTTTCTTTATTCTGTTGATATGATTAACTACATTATTGATATTTAAATGTTGAACTAAGCTTACATTCCTAAAATAAACCTTATTTTGGTCATCATTTATTATTAATTCTATATATTGGATTAAACTTACTAATATTTTATTGAAGATTTTTTATGACTATGATCTTGAGTTTACAGATTAGCAAGCTGTGTTATTCTTTTCTTGTATTGTCTTTGTCTGGTTTTGGTGTCTCAGTTATACTGACGTCAAAAATTTTGCTGGAAAGTGACCTCTTTTCTCCTACTTCTTGGAAGAAGAAAGTGTGAGATTTTTTTTTCATTAAATATTAGTAGAATTTGTCAATGATACCATCATTTAGCCTCTGGTTTTCTTAGGAGGTTTTTCTATTAATTCAATTTTTAAAAATATATATAGCTCTAAAATCTCTCTATTACAATTTAGTGTGTTTTATACTTTGAGTCTTTCAAGGAATTTGCCTGTATGGTCTCAAATTCATGGACAAAAGTTTGTTCATAATATTTCCGTTACACTTTTGATATTTGCAGGGAAGAGATGTCAGTATCAAATTTATTTAATTTTAATCTTATGGTAGTTTATGATGAAAAAGAATGGGAAAATGAATATACATATATTCATGTATGACAGAAGAATTGTGCTGCACACCAGAAATTGACAGAACATTGCAAACTGACTATACCTCTATAAAAAAAAAATTATTTAATTTTAAGAGGCTCTACAGGACAGACAGAACAGCATGGATAACCCCACAGCAGAGATCCAATGACCCCTGATTTCAGCCTCCATTGCCCCAGGACTTTTCTGTTTGAAACAAACTTGGGCACCAGAAACTAAACTGTATGCAGGAAAATCTCAGCTCAAGGAAGCCACCGGCTATAGGACCTCTCAAGTTTTTCATCCTTGTTAGTAACATAGCCTCCTCATATGCTCCATGCAGCATACAATCATGTCAACCGGACTTCCATGCATCATTTTTGGAAGCATATTTTTACTTATCTATTTTTCCATATAGTCCCCACAAATTCCTTGAGTTAATTCTGGAAGTGAGCTCTATCAAGTAGAGCATTAGGTGTCCCGTGGACTAGAAATAATTACACAAACTAACTGTTAAGGAATTTCTTCCACTTATTTTAACTTTGACTTTTGTTATTTGCTACATATTCCTTAGATATTTTTTGAAATGTTTATTACATCAATTTCTATAATGTTCTCTGTACAAGTTAAAATGCTGACCATTTAATAGAGCCCAAATTATCCAATGTCAAGTTGGGATTTTGTAAACAAAAACATATTACCCATAACTACAGCCCCTCATATGTTTTATAACATTTCTTTCCCTCTGCCCTGTATCTCTCAATTCTTTTTTACCTTCCTACAGTTTTTTTCTGGACACAAAGCTACTATATATGTAACTTATCCAAAGCTAAAGTACTAATTTCTCTAACAATGCGGCCACCAATTGTTTTTATGTTATGGGGCTTTTAGGTCAACCTCACATAATGTGTTCCTTGTGATCACTTTTTTCATAAGTTTTACTTTCATTCAGGTTATCAAGTGAAGTTACGGAGCCTCTGCTGTACCATATGGTTGCAGCACACTCAGCAAATCACATGGCAGTTAATATTACCATGTCACTTTAACAGATTTTCCAAGCCAAAGTACCCTCTTTTCCAAGATCATACATTTCTAGACCAGGAGAGTCAGTGGAGACAACTTTCAATAGACCTCAGTCTCTGTCTATTTTGTGGACACCATTACAACCCAGCAGCGAAGGCCAGGTCCCACCAGCTTGGGTTTCCAGTCACCAGTGTGAAAGCCTAAGTCTGACCTGTAAGTCAGACTGCCCTGCAAATGACACGTTAGCCAGTCCTTCCCTCCTGAGGGCTTGCTGTGCACATTTTATTCCATCAGGTTTGTGACAGTCGCAGGACAATTGCACATTTCCTCATCAGCTTTACAAGCAGACTGTGCAACACAGCCATGTTTCCTGGATGAGAGATTTCTCTCTGGTCTCTGCCTCTTTCTGGGTAGACATGCTCTTCCTATGATGGTGAACCTCAAGGAAAACCCTTCGGATGGAGCTGGCATGAGAAGTCTGGCCCTCAAGGGCCTCGAGCCTCTCTTAGACTGTTGTGGCCAGTCAGCTTAGCCACTGAAAGTGTTGTTGCCACTGAGTATTTGCAGAAAGGAGTGACTTAATTTTAATCATGCACCCCAAGGCATTATGTCACACCAGAGATTATTAGTGGTGCGTGTTCGATGGCGTATGATTCAAGGCTTCCTATAGTGGATAATATTTATTTTTTTTGTTTTATGTGAACACAAACTGATAGAAGTCAAGGCTTCCCATAACTGGATATGCATTACTATGCAAAACACACAAGTTTGTCAGGATTTCATACAAAATATTTTAATCCTTATCATCAAGAAGCTAAGGAAGGTAAGATTGCCTGTAAATACAATGTAAACTTCTGTTCAAATATGAAATAGTAGGAAATGGAGAAGCACCACGTGCCCTTGTGAAGGGCATGCCCCTCATATTTCCACTCACATATGCTAGAAATTAGAATAGAACCCCTCCCGTTCCAGGACTTTGAGAGCTCGCTTCTTGATAGCATCACGGTCAGCTCTCCAGCGGTTGCTCTTTTCCCAGGGGACCCTGGGATATTTGTGGTACTGATTTGTTATTTCCCATACTCTCCTTCTTTCCCAGTGGCACCTTTCTCCAATGAAGAAACCATACGCAGATGCAGTTTGACACTTGAGAATATGATGGCTGTTGTGAGTCATTAAATACCTAATGAATTTCTTATTCTAAAGATAATACCATCTAATTTTCATATTCAAGCTTCTCAATTAGTATTGTTTCTCTCTCCCATTTTCAGGCACTCCTTCAATGACACATAGTGTAGGTTTATCAGTGAAGCTTCTTTCCATGACGTTGGTAAATATTTCTGAGTTGTATGTTCCTTTCATCTGTCCAGTCACTGTGCTGGGCAGCCTTTGGGTGTTTCCATGAGTCAGGGCAACACTCAATATGTGGTACCTCTTTGGGAAGGTGTTTTTCTTGGTCTATATGAATGCTACACCCTAAAATACCGTAGTACCCAAACTTTGCACCTGCACGTGACACTCAGCCTTTCCCCACTGTATCATTTAGGAGTACTGTCACCATGCATGTAATGGATCATTTAACAAATTCTAGCTCAACAGAGCTTAATTTTTTTAAAAAAAAGTGATCACATGTCATGCTTTATGGCTTTCATTCTTTAAGTAGTGAATAGTATTAGAGTCAATATATTCTTTTGTCCTTAAATTAATTTCTCAAGTGGCTGAAGCTTACATAAAAAGCTTCTTCAAAGTCTGAGAAGCAGAAGGTGTTGGAGAATGATTATTTCCCTCACAGACTTCTCTTTTTTGGGAAAGAACATTTTTCTCTTGTATTGTGCCTTACCGAATTCCTCCTACAAATCATTAGGGGTATTTCTTAAAATGTAAACTCCCTTGTTTCCTTTTCAGCATGCATGTCCTGAGAACTTAATATTAATTTTTGCCCTCCTTCAATTTATTATAGATCTACTCAGATTTTGTCTTGTCTTCACTTTGCTGTGGATTTCTATTTTAACAAGGATACAGAAACAACTGGAATATAACTTTTAAACATGGATAATTACTTTTTTTTTGTCAAAAAGACAGGAATATATTACAGTCTCCTAAACCAAACTGCCAGTTATAAAAAAAGAACAACGACTTGGGGGAATAAAATTTACAAATCTGGGAGCTTATGAGGGACCACAAAATTTATCTTAATTGGAATATCTTCTGATATCAACCAAATGGACTGTTTGAGACAAAAATTATACACCAAACAGAACCTACAGATGTTTGGTGAGCCTATTAGACTCATATACAGAAGTGAAGGAATTGATGAGTAAAAAAGTGGAATCCCAATGTTTAAAATAAGGATATTTGATTAAACTAATATGACAGAGTACTTCAAGTCATCAAATACACAGATAAAACATAACAAGGAAGAGTGTGAAGGCTAAAACTGAAGGAAAAGAAAGGACTTAGAAGTACAGACACACACTCTACAATTTTATTCTAATAGATGAGAAAAATACCAGAATCATTGACAGCTTTTTTCTGGTCTATATCCACCTAACACATCCTACTGTGTTATAACATTTACTTTACTTATGTATGTAATTGATAGTTCCCACTCAAGATAGTCAAGTATTTTTACTCTTTTGTTCATTAATTTATTTACAATAATTAGAAATACCTGGCATATGTAAGACAATCTATAAATATGTGTTGAACTCATTTATGCTCACTATTTCTTTTGGAGGCAAACAGAGCAAAATTTAAGGTCCATAACCAGTTTGTAGGACTCATATTGTATGTAAACTTTAAGAGAAAACATTGCATAGTTTTTTCCACATCCTTTGTAGGGCACATTTCACATCTTTGTTCTTCAGGCTATAGATCAAGGGATTTAACATGGGGATGACGAGGGTGTAAAATATGGAAGCCACTTTGTCAGTGTCAAAGGAATGACTGGACTCTGGTTGCACATACATAAATGTCAAAGTCCTGTAGAACACTGTGACCACTGTCAGGTGGGACCCACAGGTAGAGAAAGGTTTCCGCCTACCTTCAGCAGAGTTCTTCTTGAGAACGGATTCAAGAATGCGCAGGTAAGACATGAGAACTATCAGAAGGGAGAAAATCAAGTTAAAACCTGCTAAGATCAGAATAATCAGTTCAATTTCACAAGTGTTTGAACAGAGCAAAGATATCAAAGGAAGACTGTCACAGTAGAAATGCTTAATGACATTGTAGCCAGAGAAGGATAAATTAAATATCTTTGTGGTGACTAGAAGAGAAACAAATGTGCAATAGAGATAGGGGACTGCCACCAGCACCTGACATGCCCTTTGTGACATGATGAATGTGTAGAGCAGAAGGTTACAGATGGCAACATAGCGGTCATAGGACATTGCTGACAGAATGAAAAGTTCACTAATGATGAACTCAAGAAAGAAAGCTAGTTGTGTAGCACAAAAATAATAGATTTTATTTTGATCTGCAACAAAATTTACCAACATTTTGGGTCCTATGGTAGTTGAATAACCCAAATCAGTAAAAGCCAGGTGTCTGAGAAGGAAGTACATGGGTGTCTGTAGCCCGGAGTCCACTGTAGTGAGGATGACCACGCCCAAGCTGCCCACCACTGAGATCACATAGATGACGAGGAAGAGCCCAAATAACGGAGCCTGCAGCTCAGAGCGGTCTGTGATTCCCATGAGAATGAATTCGCTCAGCACTGTTTGATTGTAGTTTTCCATCCAGACTTAGTAGAGAACATATTCTGAAAAGAGACATCAGCATAGTCAATAGATTTTATGAATTATCTTCTCGGAGACGTGTTAGTATGCAAAGCTAGTGTGAATATGATACATTTAAACGTTCCAGGTTAGAATATTTGAAAATAAATTCATCTACTGGACATCAAAATCTAGAGATCGAAAAAAATATGGAAATACATCAGTGGTTCTCTACTGGAGTGATTTTACTCCTCAGATAATATCTAATGGTTTGAGTCCAGTTAAGCTGTTCAGTATTTTACAGTAGCCACTATCCAAACTGTAACAATATTCAGCCAGTGGTCACAATAGTATCAAGGTTGAGAAACCCTGATGGTATGCATATAGATATCTAGACAGAGAGAGTTACATAAATATGGATAACAAAGCAAAAAGGAAAACACAATAAAACAATGTTAAAGCTTCAGGTATTAAATATACGGGCAGTTATTTAACTATTCTTTAAAATTTTCCTTTTACTACTTATATGGTACAATCACATAATGACATTTATAAAATGTATCAATAATAGAACATAATACATATGCCAATTATATAATAAAAATTTCAAACCACAAATTCCAAAAGTTCATTTAACCCACTACTCAAAACATAGTCCTATGAAAGATCTGATACCTTCAGGTGGTACTGGCTGAAGAGTTAGCGCCCTTGGCAGTTACAGATAAGTGTATGAATAAGGAAAGTGTAATGGGTCACAGGGGGGATTATTTTTGTTTATATGGTGAAACATACTGGGAGATGTGTGTGTGTAAATACAATTTCTGCAGTACCTTTATGTGTGGTGTAGACAAAGGGTTAATTGGGGCAAATAATGTAAATTATCTAAAACTGTTTATTCTCCTATATAAAGCAAAGTATTTTGCAGGGTTGTTGGGAATGATAAAGATTCCATGGTTCAATGAGTCTCTGTTACCTGAAAATATTTCTCAAATATCAAGTACATAGTTTTTTGTTTTTTTTTTTCTTTTTTAGTAGTGATAGTAACTCTCCTGGAAAAGGTTTTATATCTAAATTCAATTCTCTGGACTGCAAGGTCTTTGGCAGGGCTATAGTGATGGGTAGTGTGGAATTGGTAGGCTGTAACACATGCAACTTACCCCAGTCCCTACCCTACCCCTATTTCACGACTAAACTTGAACAATTGAGTTGGGATCGCTTATCTTCTAATTTTAATCCATTTTACCAGCATTTTAATGCAAGTTCTTTTGATATAAATTTGCTTAAAATATTTTTCCCCTTGCAGCATTTTCATTAAGATTGAAATATACTACCTTGTATGTAACAAATCAGAAGCACTATGTCATGCAAGAAACTAGGGAACTCTGAAGAAATTGGGCCAACTGGGAGGAAAAGAGGTCACTAGCAGTGGTTTTACATAGTAAACTTCTGTAAAAATTCCCTTTGGATTATAGGATACAATACTTTAAAGAAAAAAAATGTTTAAAATCATGATGATGCATGATACCATAGAGACAAGATAAAATGCACCAAAGATGAGACATACATAGATTCCTATATGTGATTTGAAATCCTTCTGCACATTAAGCCCACAGGGACTCTTTCAAACTATGATAAAGCACATAAGACAGATAACCATGTATATAATGGCATGAAATGTATCTAAAATACCCTTAAAACCCACAGATAAAAAATTATATAGCAGAGTAGGAGGTGAATCACATGTTAAAGTAAGATAATTATTTTTGGTTTAAAACTTTCGGCCATCAGTGCTCCTGGGTTTTTGTTGTTATTGTTTGTTTTTTATTTTCTCTCTTTTTTTTAAGGAATAGAAATTATTCTTTTTAAATAAAATAAAAAGAGTCTCTGAGTGCACTCTATGCAGACAAAATCATAGAATTTCACATTAAATATAAAGGTAATTACATGCAATTTACGCTAAATTACTGAAAATGTTGCTTCTAAATTTGTGACCTCCTGCTATTCTACACTGCCTTGAAGCACACACCTTTTTTATATTAGAAACCTGGAAATGTGCATCAGTAGACTGTATTATTAGAGAAATATTAAACTCAATAAAGAGGAGGATAAATCTTGGTTTTTGCTTTTTTTTTTCTTTTTGGCTTCCTTCATATTGTTTCTCTTTACTATCATGGAAGGCTAAAAAAAGCAAACAGCACGTGGTAAGTACCAATTTTCCCATAAGGTAAGGGAAGATAAGATCATTTTCCCACACCGGCTTTGGAGTTTGATGGAAAGAACCAAATTGTTCTTTCACAGTTTAGTATATCTGTTGAATTTTCAGTTTTTATTTTTTTGAAGCTATACTCTTTGAGAGAATTATATCTGGTTTCTGTCAGATCTCACTAGAAAATGGAGCATATGCTGAACATTGCACCATTATCATAAAACTGGGTACTTAAAAGGCTCCTAGTGTCCCAAAAAAGCTTTTCCCATCTCAGTGTGAGGGGGCAACCTCTTTTTTCCTCATCAAGTTATCAAGTGAGAATTATCTTTCTATGGTTATTTAAATGACCATTAAAAGTGAAGTTACCTTTGCAAGGATCACAAAAACAGTCCAGCATCACTAAAAAAGTATTTGGAAGGACATCAGAATGAGAGACTGAATACCTGCGGTTTCTTAATTTTGGCAATTATAAAAATTTCATGCCTCTCTTTTTTGATGGAGGTGCTGCGGATTGAACCCGGGACCTTGTGCATGCACTCTACCACTGAGCTGTACCCTTCCCCTATCACTTAAAAGAAATATTTTACAAACAATAGGATAGTGATTCAAAGAGGCATATGAGCATTAAGCCTCTCTACCCATATGACAGTATTCAACAATTAAGAAGAAAAAAAGAAAGAGTTCCTATTCTTGTTCGAGAGCATTATTGTTGTTAGAAAGAAAACAGGACTGAATCAGAAATGGTCACATTTCGCTTTGGCTTTGCTGTGGAATTAGAGTGGAACTTTGCAAAACGTCACTGAGACAGTGCGGATATCGGTAGCACACGGTCCCATATGAAATATGCTATCATTTTTACCTTTAATAAAGCCTCTGTCTTGACTCCCATATGTGTTTCTTAACATGACATATTGAGAACAATTTATATATTTTGTTCACCTTTTGAGACTCTCCCTGAGGAGATGCCAAGCAATTTGTTGATTATCCCTAAAGCATAGGACAGCACAGCAAAATGCCTGGCAGTGGTTCAAAAATTGTCAAGAACAATTTGTATTCACCAGTGAGTAAGTTTATTATTTGTTTAATTCCTATTTTTCACTCTTAGTTAACTTTCCATTTGTGCCACACAGGACTCTTGAGTAAATGGTTAGATGTTTAGGACCAGATTATCAAGAGCACCCGAACCCACAGAGGTCTCCTCAAGTGGGTAACACGGTGGAGAAGTGTCAAACTCTGTCCTATTACATTCTTTGAAAAATTTAAATAGAGTAAAAATGATGCATTAGGGAAATGTGACCTGTTATCTTCTTGATTTTAGTTGTTTTTGTTGTTTTCCTTCCCTCTGAAGCAGGCATTCGTTACTCATTTTTCCTCACTTCATAGTGTGTTGCCGTCTTTGACTAGTTACAAATTCTCTTTTGATATGTTTTTTCCTTAATTGCACGTTGCAGCATTTCATTTATTCCATTCTGTGCAATTCCTACTCCAATTTTTCTTCCCCTCCTGGAAATGTTCTACTAATCTACAAACTCAGTATATCTTACAGTACATTCAGATCTTTGATTTATTTAATCAGCATACTTTTCTGCATACATATCCTGCACATTTTCTGAGTTTCTTACTATTTCATTATACTTGTGTGATTGTAAGTGGTACATGTATATGCAAGTATATATATATTTATTTTGATTTCTGCATGTTATTTGTATACATATGTGAATTAACATCTTGCTGAACTCACTTTGTGGGGAGAATTCCTTGAGATTTTCTATTCAACAGCATGTTGTTTGCAGTTACAGATCATCTTACTTCTTCTTTTCCAAGATGTATGCCTTTTATGCCTTTTTTTTTTTGTACATTCTGAGATTTCTTATTTGATCTGCTTTGTACAACTACAGATGTGTGCATTTTAGATTTTTTTGTAATTTAATTTTAGATTATTTACTATTTTAAGTCAGCATCCTTTCCTTTGCATAATAATTTTGAGAGCCATCCATGTTTTCAGTGTATCAATAATTTACTACTTTTTATAGCTATGTGGTATTCACTTGCTTGGATATCCCACTCTCAAGTGGATCAATTTTTAGATTGTTTCCAGTGTCTGACTGCTATAAAGAAAGCTTATACAGACATTTGCATACATGTGTTTGTAATAAAATGTGCTTTCATATCTTGTGGGTAAATACGGGCCAGTCGAATAGCTAAATATTATGTTAGAGTCATGTTTAATTTTTAAGGTAGTGAATCTTAAATCAAATGGTTTAAAATATTTATATACCATTTTGCTTTCTATCAATAATGTATGAAATTTGTAGTTTCTCCACACACAGACAACTAGATATTCTAGTTGAATATAGTGTTATCTCATTGAAATTTAAATGAAGATTATTTAGTGAATAATGAGGCTGAGTGACTTTTTATGTTATGCACCAGTTCCTGATTTTTACATTTAATATTCTATAGAAAATATAATATTTTCTGATATAAATTGTGTATCTACTTGGTAATGAAATAAAGACTCATTTTTGAATGAATGAAATATAGTTTCAAAATATGTAAATCTTAATACTTTTTTTCTTTTTGTTTTATAATCTGAGGGATAATCAAAGATACCTCATTATTAATTTTAGAAGTGAGATATTGGGCTGTGTTTATTCAAGTTTGTATTTTCAAATCCATATATTTTAACATTGTACTGTATTTGTGTACAAGATAAATAATCTAGGAAAGAAATTTTTTAACTGTTTATGTATGCATAGCTCATACTTAGGTATATATATATATATTTCTTAATAATTAGAAATAAACTGTAAAGATGTCAATAATATTTACCTCACTCACTATATAACCTTGTGAATTGTTTTTATTCAAATTTGATTGGCTTCACTGATAATTTTATTCCATGATGATGAACTCAGAAAACAGTTCATTATCTCTATGATGTAAATAAGTCTACTGAATGTTAAAAAGTAATAAAATGAACAAAAAATAAGAGAATGTAATAAGGGTCATGTAGGAAGCATGTCCAAAAGACATGACAACTTTATAAATGACTGCATATTACACTACACATTCACTAGAAATATAGTATCATCCAAATCATGAAATCATCTCATTTTGCTTCTTCCAAGTAGGGTCATCAAACTGATGTAGTCAAATAAAGAATCTTAATCAAAACATAGTGACCCTCATTCAAACCACATTTGTGGAAAGGCAGCCAAATTAAAGAGAGGCAACACCCCAATTTATCCAAGAGGAGACCTCATACACAAGAAGAGAAAAACAACTGGAACATAACAAGAATTATTCTTATTTTTCAGAAAGCTTAAAAAAAAGGTAACAATCCATTAAACAAAAGCAAGTGGTTAGGAATCAAGATCAGTTGATAAGAAAAACAAAAAGTAAAAACCCAGGAAGCTTCTATGGCAAACCACAAGAAACAGAACTCAATTGGTATATCCATTTTTTATAGACAAATGGACTGATTTAGACAAACTTAGCTGCTGTGTTGATCTGGGTTGCCAAAATGCCAAGTATGTTGAGTAAATCGACTATTTAAGGCTCATATGTGAAAGTAATGGTACTGATGAGACAAGAGCAGAACACAAAGATCCCCTTGTGGGAAGGAGACATTTGAGCAAATTCAGATGACTTCAAATTAACACAATACACTGAGCCTCCTTGAAACTAACATCAAGTGTGTTTTAACCCATCCTATAGAAACGAATGAAGGCTAAGCAGAAAGTGTGTGCTTACAGGAAAGCAAACATACATACACACTAATATGCAGGCACTGGAACTTTTATTCTAATACTTGAGAATAACACAAGTCACTTTAACTCCCTGTGTGTACCAGCTAATGTTTTTCCCTCCTGTGAATCATACCCACACTCTTTGCCTGTGGCTATAGTCTAACCCATATAATGGGACTCCCTAACCCATTATACTGTAGCAATAAGTTACCTAATTATTATGTTTATGATACATTTCTTCCATCAAAGAAGGAAAAGATATTTATTGCTAATTAACTAATGTATTTAGAGCACTTAGAAGTACGGCTGTTGCATAGAAGACAATCTCTAAATATATGTTGATCTCATTTATCCTTGCTTTCCCCTCTGAGAGGGCACAAAACAATGCTTCATAATGTTCATAGCCTGATTCAGAGGAACATTAAAATGAATTTAAGAAAAGATATTGCATATTTTTTTCCATATCTTATGGACAGTATATTTTACATCTTTGTTCCTCAAGCTATAGAACAAGGGATTCAACATGGGGATACTGAGAGTATAGAATATAGAAGTCACTTTGTCAGTGTCAAAGGAATGTCTGGACTTGGGCTGCAAATACATAAAGAGTAAAGTCCCACAGAAGACTGTCGCCACTGTCAGGTGGGATCCACAGGTAGACCAAGCCTTGTGCCGACCCCCAGTGGAGTTCATCCTGAGAATGGCTACAAGGATACACAGGTAAGACACAAGAACCACCAGAAGCAATGAAATCAAATTAAACACTGAGAAAATCATAATAATCAATTCAATATCCTGCGTATCTGAGCAGAGCAAAGATAACAAGGCAAGACAGTCACAGTAGAAATGACTGACAACATTGTAGCCACAGAAGGATAAATTAAATACCTTTATGGTGACTAGAAGAGACACAAATGTGCTATAGAGATAGGGGACTGCCACCAGCACCTGACACGCCCTTTGTGACATGATGACTGTGTAGAGCAGAGGGTTACAGATGGCCACATAACGGTCATAGGACATTGCTGACAGAATGAAAAATTCACTAATGATGAACATAATGTAGAAAGCTCCTTGTGTGGCACAAAAATAATAGGAGATTGTATTTTCATCCACAGCAAAACTTACTAACATTTTGGGTCCCACAGTTGTTGAATAGCCCAGATCAGTGAGAGACAGATGTTTGAGGAAGAAGTACATGGGTGTCTGTAGCCTGGAGTCCACTGTAGTGAGGATGACCATGCCCAAGTTGCCCACCACTGAGATCATGTAGATGACAAGGAAGAGCCCAAATAACGGAGCCTGCAGCTCAGGGCGGTCTGTGATGCCCATGAGAATGAATTCACTCAGCACTGTTCCATTGTGTTTTTCCATCCAGTTTTATCAGAAAGCCTACTCTGGATAAAGACATCAGCACAGTCAATAGCTGTCACGTGGTATCAGCTGGTAGTGTTTTAGGATGCAGAGCTAGAACAAATATGATAAATCCAAATTTCCAATTCTGGAATTTTAAAATAAACTGGCCTGCCACAATAAACATATATAACAATGATGATGTATAGATAGATAGATAGATAGATAGATAGATAGATGATAGATAGATAGATAGCCATTGATAATAGAGATAGGGTTGGAGACAGAAATAGATCAGTGTTTTTACAATTGGGGATGATTTGTAGCCCAAAGAACATCTGGTAATCTCTTGAGGCATTTTGGTTGCCACAAGTAGAGTGAGTGAAAGGGGGAGCTACTGGCATCTGATGGTTGGAATCTAGTGATGCTGCCATTTGTCTTGCTACATTACGACTAGACCCCCACACATGACAACAAAGTTTTATCAAAACCAAAATGTCAGTAAGGCCAAGATTTACAAACACTTACATAGACAGGTACAGATAGATATAAATACAGATATAGACTAATTTTTTAAAAAATGGTAAAAAAGTATATGAATATCCCTAATAAGCTGCTAATTAAAAAAATACAAGAATAGAAGGAGGATGGCAGGGTAGAGTAAAATGATTAGTGGTTTAAAAAATTGACTATCAGCGTTTCAAAAGAAAGAGAAAGGAAAGAAAAAGAAAAAGAAAGAAGGAAAAAACTGAAGAAGGAAAAAGAAAAAGGGAATTGATTCTGGGTACAAGGAAAATATGTGTCCGGTGTCTTTTAGTGAGCTATAAGAAAGACAATAGAAAAACACAGCATTAACAGCATTCAGTTATATATCTATACCTATACATTTACAGAAAACCCACATTTTTCTCAAATAAAACATGGCTTATAAGGTTGTGAGTGTCTGATATTCTATCCCCATGTGCTTACCTCTCCATGTCAGAAATACTGAACTTCTCTTAAAAATATTTAAATCAAAGAAATAAGAAGCAATATAAATCTTGTTTGAGTACAATGATGGAAAACTAAAGAAAAATTATATTAAATGCTGATTTTCCAGTAAAATAAGGAATGTTACCATTACTCGCACCATTTTTAGACATCTATGGACAGCATCAAATTGCATTTTCATACTTTATGACCTGTGTTGATTATCTGATTATTCTTTTTAAGGCTATGTATCTTTTGAGAAAATTGAATGTGTTTCCTTCAAATTCCACTGGAAACCGTACATGCTGTATATTGGATCATCACCTTAAAACTGGATACTTAAAAGTTTTCTGAACACCAAAAGTTATTTTTCATATCATTGTAAGATGGAAGTACTCATTTTGTTCGTCAAAATTTCAGGAAAAATATCACATTTATAGATTGTTTTAATTTCATATTAATTATTAAAATATTTTGAGACAAAAATAAGAAGAGCCACAGTTACCAACTAACTAAAGATTTAGAAAGACATCAAACAGGAAACTGAACACCTGCAGCTTCATATTTCTGCCATAATTTTTGTTATTTATTCCTGGCTCTTTAGTTAGCCTTTCTTGACCCACAGTTTTGTCCTTTCTTATTCAGATGATTATTTATATAGACTATAAATATTAAATTAACAACATGACACTGACATTTCAAAGATGCTCATTAGCATTTGTGAAAATATTTGAACATTAATCTGAAGGAAAGGGGGGAAGTCCTGTTCTGCTCAGGCATTATTAATAGTAGGATGTACATGGAAATAGAAGTCCTCATATTTTGCTGTGCTCTGTCAGTGAATAAAAGTGTTATCTTGCAAATGTCACCCAAACTATTAAAATACAGGTACAATATGATGCCATATGAAATATACTGTTTACCTGTAATGGAACCTCTGACGTGGCTTCCCCATGTGCTTCATAAGGTGCATAATGAGATAAATTTATTCATTCTTTTCACCCTCTGAGACTCTCCCTGAGGAGATCCCAAGCAATTTCTTGATTGTCCCTGAAGCACTGAAATCACAACAGAGGGCAAAGGAGAGTGTGTTTATCAGTAGTCCAGAACAGTTTTACACACCAGTGAGTTAGGTATATTATTGTACGTGTGTTACATTTCTACCTTTTACTCCTGATTGATTTTCTTTTCTTCCTGACTCTGATGTTTATTTATTTTCTGTCCATGTAGTTAGACTACGCTGCCCAGTTGTTTGGCCAAACATCAGTCTAGATGTAGCTATGGGGATATTTTTCAGATGTGATTAACTTTTAAAGCAGTAGATTTTGAGTACAGCCAACTTCCCTCCAGAATGTGGATGGGTCCTTTTCTATCAAGAGTAAAGACTTAGAACCCCTAAAGAAAAAGGAATTCTGCTTCCAGATTGCCAGAAAGACATTCTGCCTCAGTTTCCCACACTTTTGCTCAGCATCCACTCTTGCTATCTGCCAGGCCCCACAACCACATCGTATAATCTTAAAATCTCTCTCTCTCTGCCCCCATATATATTCTATTTCTCTGGTGTACTTTAATACAGCCATACAGGCATCTGGAATATTAGATTCTATCCATCACAGGCCTGTCAGCATTCCCCTGTGACTGCAACGGTCCTCTGAATTAGGTGATGTGAAATGTGCTTAATCACTGTCCTACTGCATGAGTTAAAAAATGTAAATGAGCTAAAAATAATAATAAGTTGTGTAGATGTAAGATGTTTCTTTTTTAACTCTAGGGAGAGGAATTAGTTACTTCTGTTTCTCATTTTCAGTCCATACTGAATCATCATCATCTGTCTGTTTAGGACTTTTTCATTATGTCTGTATTCATTACATTCCAATATTCCTTGTTTTCCCATCATGCCCAATACCCTATCAAATTTCTCTTGTCTACCTTGACATATACTCCAACGTGCTTCATATAAGTCATACATTCTGCAACGATGGAATGTTTTCCATGCATATGTTTTACTATGTGTGTATGTTACTGAGCTGTACATTTGCATTGTTGAATATAATTCACTATTTGTGGTATATCCATGTTATGATGAAAGGCTACAGAAACAAAGCACATTGATAAGTGTTGAGTTTTCTGTAAGATAAGGGAGGGTTGAAGAACTTTTCCTTACCAGCAACAGAGTTGTATGGAAGGTATCAAATTAACTTTTCATAGTTTACTATCTGTGTTGATTACCTGATTATTATTTTTAAAGCTATATTCTTTGAGAAAATTTTATGTGCTTTCTGTCTGATTGCACTGGAAACTGAACATTATACCATCACTGTAACCCTGGGCACTCAAAATCTCCTAGCTTCCAAAAGTTGCTTTTCACATCTCACTGCAAGGTGGAAACTCCCTTTGTGCTAAACAAGAGATCAGAAAAATTCACATTTATACATTGATTTCAATATTCATTAAATATACAATATTTTTGAGAAAGGAATAAGAAGTGCCTAGAGTCACTAATTGACTAAGGATTTGACAGGACATCAAACTAGAAACTGACCACCTGTGGCTTCTTAATTCTGCCATGATTTTAATTTTTTATTCCTGACTCTTTAGTTAGGCTTTCTTGTCCCTCAGTTTTGAACTTTCTTCTTCATATGACTAAGTATGTATATAAAACTTAAATATTACATAAACAATATGGCACTGACATTTCAAAGATGCTCATTAGCCTTTGTGAAAATATTTGTACATCAATCTGAAGGAAAAGGGAAGCCGTCCTGTTCTGCTCCATGCATTATCAACGGCAGGGTGTACACGGAAGTGAATCAGACTCCTTATGTTTTACTGTGCTTTGTCATAGAATAGGCACTCTACTGCAAGTCACCAAGCTGTCTGGATATTGGTAAAATATGGCACCAACATGGAATGTACTACCTGTTTACCTGTGATGAGACCTCTGCCCTGGCTTCTCCACGTGTTTCATGACACACATAGTGAGATCAATTTATGGGTTCTTTTTCACCCCATGAGACCCTCCCTCAGGGAATGCCAAGCACTTTCTTGATTGTCCCTGAAGTACTGAAATCATAATAGATTACAAAGGAAAGGGTGGATTTATTAATAGTACAGAACAATTTGTTTTTACCAGTAGGTGATTTAGATTGCATTCCTACTTTTTACTCTTTATTAACTTTCTATTTTTTCTGCTTTGATAGTTAATTTCTGCATCCCTTTGGCCAGGCTGTGGTGCCCAGTCATTTGGTCAAACATCAGTCTAGACGTCATTGTGAAGATTTTTTTTAAAGATTTTGTTAACATTTAAATCAATAGAATTTTAGTATAGCCAGTTATCCTCCTGAATAGAGGTGTGCTTCATCTAATTAGCTGAATGTCCTAAAAAGTAAATGCTGAGGTCCCCTGATCTCTCTCTATGTATACATATATATATGTATGAATCTTCTTTTGAATCTGTTTCTCTGAGTATCTTTACTAATACAATCCCACAGGCAAATGGATTTCTTTATTTTATCTATACAACAACCTTGTCAATATTCCTCCCATCTACAATGGTCTCCACAAATGGGTGATAATTGAGACATTTTAAACAATGTCCTATCACATTATTTAAATGATTGAATGAACTCAAAGTAATAATGCATTATGTGTATGAAGTGTGATTTCCTTCAATTATTTTTTCATTAATTTCTTTTTTTTCTTTTTGAAGATAGAGAGATAAATTAGTTACTTACACTTCCCATTCTCATTTTATATTGTATTGTCATGATCTCTTTAGGTCTTCTCTTTCATTACATTTGCCTGTGTTATATTTCATTATTTCTTATTCTTCCATTATGTCCAATATTCACTCCAACTCTTCTTGTCTAACTTGACACATATTCTACTATGCTTGATATATACCCAGCATGATCAATGTGGTCTGCAAAAATGTAATATTTTCTGTGCATATTTTACTGTGTTATTTTGCTGTAATTTGTTTTGTTGCATTTTAGGTCACTTTATTTGTCACAAATCCATGTTGTGACTTTTTTTTGTTACTTTCTTCATTGTAGTCAATAATATATGATAATTTCATACATCTATTCTTTATATAGTAAACAGGCTACGTGTGAGAACATGTAGGAATGACACGTCATTTGGACTGGAAACTAGATATGGGTAGATATCTGAAGTATGAGCAGGAATTAGTCACCTGTGATATACTTTGTTTTGAAAATAATAAATCATTTTCTTTATTTATATGCTTATCATACATTGATTTTTGTTTATCCCATAGAGGTAACATTACGGAGCTAAAACAATGCCGGTTATAGTATACATAGATGAATATATAATTTACTGTTAGCATATCCTACAGTGAATTTTAAGTAGAATAATTGCACACATTCTCCAGGTTCTAAGTCAGGCAGTTTTCACCTCTTTGTTCCTCAAACTGTAGATCATAGGATTTAGCATGGGTATTACTAAAGTATAAAATAAAGAGGCCATTTTATCTGCATCAAATGAATCACTGGATTTGGACTTCACATACATAAAGAATAGAGTACTGTAGAATATGACTATCACTGTCAGGTGAGACCCACAGGTGAAGAAAGATTTGTGCCTGCCTTCTGCAGAGTTTGTCTTGAGGATGGTGACCAGGATCAAACTATAGGGCACAAGGACTACCAGGAGGGATGAAATCAAATTAAAAGCTGAAAGGATCAGAATTATCGACTTAATCTTCATGTCTCTGTGCAGAGCAAAGATATCAGTGGCTGAGAGTCGCAGTAGAACTGCCTAATGACATTATAGCCACAAAACAATGAAGTAAAAATTTTTATGATGGTCAGCAAAGACAAAAAGACACCGTAGAAATAGAAGATTGCTACAAGTGCCTGACATAATCTTTGGGACATGATGACTGTGTAGAGCAGGGGGTTACAGATGGCCACATAGTGGTCATAGGCCATTGCAGACAGAATGAAACGTTCACTGATGATAAACACACCAAAGACAGTCAGCTGGGCACACCAGTTATGAGAGATTGCATGCTCATCTACAGCCAAGTCGACTAGCATTTTGGGCCCCACAGCTGTTGAATAACCAAGATCAGTGAAAGCCAGGTGTCTGAGGAAAAAATACATGGGTGTTTGTAGCCTTGAAGTCTATCTTGGTGAGGATGATCAAGCCCAGATTACCCACCACTGAGACCATGTATACAATGAGGAAGAGTCCAAACAATGGAGCCTGCAGCTCAGGGAGGTCCGTGATCCTATTAGGATGAATTCATTCAACACTGTCAAACTGCATTTGTGCATCCAAGCCATTTGGGAAACATACTGGAAATGAATATCAAAATAATTGTTAACTTTCATGAGATATATCTGAGATTATCATTGTAATAAGTGATTTAAGTCTTACATCTTTTATTTATGGCTTGCTGGTTTAATTGGCTAGCCCAACACATGGCACCTTAATTCTCTCTCTCCCCCTGCTCAGCTAAGCTGTTGACAGGTTTCTTAGACATGACACCAAAAACACAAACAGCAGAAGTAAACATAGATACATTGGACTTAATCAAAATTAAAACAAAACAAAACAAAACAAAACTTTGTGCAGCATAGGACATTCTCAAAGAATTAAAAATGTGACACACACAATAGAAAAAAATTGCAAATCATATATTTGATGAGAATCTAGTATACAGAGTATAGAAAGGATTTCTATAACTCAACAACAAAAAGACTTAATGACCCAAATTTGAAAACAGGCAAAGACCTTAAATAGAAATTTGTCACAGAAGATACACAAATGGACAATAAGCACATGAAAAGATATCCAACACTATTAGTCATTAGGGAAATGCAAATCAAAGCCACAATGAGATATCACTTCATACCACCCCTTCCACCATGGCTATTTAAAAAAAAAAAATTGCAAATGCTGACAAGGGTGTGGAAAGATTAGAACCTTTACCCATTGTTTTGAGGAATGTAAAATGGTGTAGCCACTACGAAAATAATTTGGCACTCTATAAATTAACCATAGATTTGCCACTGTGACCCAGCAATTCCACTCCTGGATATGTGCCTCAAAGTTCTGAAAACCACACATGCTCCTACAAAATCATGTACATAAATGTTCATTGCAACATTTTTCATAATAGTCAAAAGGTAGAAACCACATAGGTGTCCATCTAGTAATGAATAAATATGATATATCCATACAATGTAATATGAATGAGCCATAAAAGGGAAGAGATACTGATACATGCTGCACCATCCATGAGCCTTTGAAGCACTGTGCTAAGTGAAAGAAGCCAAGTATAAAAAGCTACATATCACACATATCCATCGTGTGAAATACCCAGAACAGACAAATCCACAGAGACAGAAAGCAGGTTATTGTGGCTTGTTCAGGAACACTGAATTAATTAACAAGAGACAATCCATTTGGGGACAAATTTCAGTGGATATAAAATTATATAAATTTTTATGTACAAATCTCAACTGGTTGGATAAATGAGGTTAGGAAGTGTGTTCTTTTCTAAATCCATGCTAATAAGTACCAGTCTCCTTGTATGTGAGAAAATTGTGAAATATTTTTCTCACCATCCTTAGAGTTCTGTGTAAAGCACTAAATGAAAAAAAATTCTACTTATATTATTTTACATGATTAGTGAAGATGGTCTGGTTCTGAACCTTTAAATCTTTTTTTCTCTCAAGATTCTTGAAACATGTACAAAATACAACAGGCAAGGCTTAGCATTGGACCATCACTATAAAGCTATGCTGAGGAGAGAGATTAGAGAGGTCAAATAATTTCCATCCCTGCCCTGTGCACCAAATACACATTCAACACTAAAATAAGTGACAGTAAATGTATTCTACAATGAGAGATCAAAAATATATATCTAAATCGATATATTTAAACACCAAAGTAATTTTTGAGAAGGAATAAAGGGAGTTTTACTAAGAACTACTAAAAAAAGAATGGTAAAGACACCATAATTTTAGGCAAAATACACATTCCTCTTTTATAATTTTGAAAGGACTGTTTTTTGCTTAAATCTGTATTTGTATAGATTTTAATCTTAGTTCCAATCTCCTTTAGATGTGCATTTAGTCATTCAAGGGACAATATGATGGCATTTCAAATACTAATCAGACATTATGGTGTGATGGATGCTTTAATATTTTACTTTGGCCTTCCCTTCAACAACAAAAATAGTAACTTTCAAATGACATTGATCCTTTCAATGATATTGGTAAATTTGGGAAACACATGGCATATCTGAAATGCTGAAACAAATCCCACTAACTAAAAATGACAATATCATATTTGACCTCTTGATTAAGGATCCAAGTGAAAGAAAATAATTATAAAAATCTCAAGGTCTTGTTAGTTTCTTAATAATGCTAGGTCCATTTTTAGAGATATTTCTTTACCAAAGAGTACAAACTTACCATATCAAAGTAAATGCCTAGCTTCCATCAAAAATCATAATAAAGATGTTTACAACATGGTACTGGCCCAGAGAAGAATATATGGGTTTCTTTGCTCCTTTGAGTCTCTCACAGAGGAGAAAAGATATAATTTGTTAATTACACCTGAAGCATTTTAAGTTTTAAACAAAGTCAATGGGATATCTGGAAATTATACAGAGTATCTTTATATTCCTATACAAATAAAGTTTTGTTAGATACCTTTCCACAGCTTCTCTTCGGTTAAGTGTTTTCTGCTGCAGCTCAGAGATCTGGAATCACACCACTGTGTCTGTAAGACAGGCATTTTAGTTTCTCTTGCAGCCTTTCATTTTCTCCTATTAATGCAATGGCTTTGATGACTTTATGGCTGCTGACATAATGGAGAAATATTTGAACAATTCTTGTATTGTTTTAAAATTCACAAGGGGAAACAATACATATGTGTAGCTCCTTTCCCCTTATTTGTGGTGTTTTAAACTTATTCCTGAAGTGTAATGTACATATTAACAAAAGCATACTTCATAAATAACTTTTTAAAATAGAACTACCATATGATCCAGGAATTCCACTTCTAGGTATATATCTGAAAAAAATTAAAACACTAATTTGCAAAGATACATGCACTCTGATCTTCATAACAATATTATGGAATAGCCAAGATATGGAAGCAACTTGCATTTCCATCCACAGATGCATGGATAAAAATGGATATATATATACACAATGGAATAATACTTAGCCATTAAAAATAAAATTTTTCCATTTGCAACAAGTCCATGGATGGACTTGGGGGGTATTATGCTAAGTGAAATAAGTCAGACAGAGAAAGACAAATATTGTATGGTATCATTTATATGTAGAATCTAAAAAAATAAAACAAACTAGTGAATAAAATAGAAATGAAGCACTCACAGATAAAATACAAAACAATCCCCCCCAAAGACAGCTACTCCTACATTACTTTTATCAACATCAATATTCAATCTAGATCGACTTAGTCGTAAATGTATTTCTATTTGGCTGCATTACTTACATTGAAATTGCTGAGTCATGGGATACTCTTATTCAGAGCAGCAAATACTGCCAAATGTATTTCCAGAGTAATTATATCAAGGTGCATTCGTACCAGCAGTGAAAATAGTTATGATCGCTCAGCATCCTTGTCAGGGTTTGATATTTTCCATTATTTTGTTTTTTGCCCTTCGGGGTGAAGTGTACGTGTGTCACTGTGGTTTCAGTTTGCATTATCCTATCCTGAATGAAATTAAAAATGTGTTCACAAGTTTAATGGTCATTTAGATATTTTCTTTTGAGACGTGCTTGTTCATGTCTTGTGTCATCTTTTTGTAGTATTTCATGCCAAATATTTATTGATTTGTAAGAGTTATTTTTATCTTTTACATATGGGCCACTCTGAGATATACGTGTTTGATTCTGTACATCTAATAAAAATATCCTCTCCCAATGAGAGTTTCCCTTTCCACATTATTACTTTTGATGAATAGAATTTCTTAAAACAGTTCAATTAATTTTTTAAAATTTTATATAGTTATTGCTTTGTGTGTTCTGTTTTAAAATTTGTACATATTCCAATATCACAAAGATTTCTCACATGTTTTCCTCTAAAATGTTTATTGTTTACCTTTCACATTTATCTAGGTAGGACTGATTCTGTATAGGGTATGGGTAGATGCTCAGGTTCTTTTATTTTTTCCTCAAAATAAATATACAAATTACCTAATAGCATTTATTGAAAAGATCTTTCTCTTTTGGAAAATAGTGATACCTCTGTTTTAAGTCAGGTAACAATAAGTGTGTGGATCTGTTTCTGGAGTCATTCCATAGCTCAGTCTGTCTGTCCTCAGGAAAGTGTTTCTTTAATTATTAAAGCTTTATAACAGGCCATAGTATCTGGTCATGTAGCTTCTGCAACTTTATTCTCTTTCCTCAAGATTATCTTTGCTATTTGTGGTGTTTTGCCTTCCTGAATAAATTTTACAATAAGCTTCTGAGGTTCTAAAAGGAAGAAAAAAGAAGGGAAGAAAGGAAGGAAGGAAGGAAAAGTGGGAAAAGAAAGGAAGTTGGGGCAAGGGAGGGAGAAAGGATTTATGTTGGGATTATACTGAACCTATAAATCAATCTAAAGATTCTAAACTTTGTTACAATAATAAGTCCTCCATTCCATGGACAAATGCGTTATCAGTTTACATTAATTTATCTCTATTAAATGCATTGTTAATTTTTATACCTACAATTGCTGAGGGCTTAAATATTTTTTGTTATATTCATTCCTAAATTAGGTTTCATTTTTTATGGTTTTGTCATTTTTAAAAATTTCCTCAAATTTTATTTTCTAATTTGTAGTTGGTAGCATATATAAAGTTGATTTTTCTAAGTTCTTTTTGTATCCAGTAATTTTGTTAAATTCACTTACCATTTTTAATAAATTATGCATGGGTTTTTCACTATATAGTTAATCATAACATATACCAAATTTAGAAAAAAATTGGCAGTATGTGATTTTCTGTTTTAATATCTCATTTTTTTCCCTTTATTATCAAGAACCAACTACTATGTTCAATACATACTAAATATTAATGGTGAGACTGGGTATCCTGATCCTGGGACCAATTTCAGGACACAATTTTCAATGTTGCAGTATTACGTTAGAAGTTTTATATAGTTTTTTTTTTAATGTAATGATGTGCATCCATAATTATATCATACAGAGCATTTTCACTGCCCTAAAAATTCTCTGTGCTCTAACTATTCATTCTCTCCCTATGTGTAGAAATTTTGTAGATACTGTTCATAAAGTTGTTTTCTTCTATTTTACTTTGCTAGACAGTTTATTACAAATGGGTGTTTAATTTTATTGTAAACCTATTTTATAGCTTCTCTTTTAACTTATAGCAAAATTAATTACATAGATTGATTTCCAAGTGTGAAATCAACCTCACATTTTTGCTTATATGCTGTATCCTTTAACTGTATCACATATTCCAAGAAAAAATGTAACATATAAAATGTCTGTACTTTTGAGTAAAGGTCAATATTTTTTCCATTTGTATATACCAGTGTAACTTTTGGAGAACCTAGGGTCTTTCACTTAATATCATATTCATTCATTTTTCTCCCCATCCCTTCCCCTCCCCCCTCTACTTTAGACTTGATTTTCACTTATTTTATTGGTCTGTCTGTCTATACATGCACGATGATATAATTTTTAAAATAATCTAGCTTTATTAAAAGAATTGATATCTGTGAATGGAAGTCCTCTGGATTCTTTCTTCTTCTAACATATTGCTCTGGTTATCCTGGATCTTTGCATTTCCATATTAATTTTAATACCAGCTTCAGTAATTTTTTTTTAAATAGAATTTTTCAATGACTTAGGTCCAGGAGAGCCTGGAGATTGGAGGGGTCCCATCCCTCAGGGAATTGAGTGCATGCACCTTAGGACACATGTCTGCATGTTTACTGGTTACTCTGAGAAGGGCAGAGGGTGAGGGATTGGAATTTGTTGTCCATACCTGATCCTATTCTTGGCAGGGAGAGGGAAAAAGGCCCAATGGCTTCATTAGTGTTTTAAACCTTCAGAGTAAAAGATGTCTTGTTGGAAGACAGGGTTGCCCCTGGGTGTGGATGAACAAATGTCCCCTGCAGGAATTGGTCCCCCAACCTTAGGTCACCCAGAGAAGATTATGGGTTTCCTGGGGGGGTCTCTGGACATGTTTCCTCAGAGATCAAATTTGAATAATTAGAAGCAGGGGCCTTCCTTTCCCACTGGCCAGGGCCAAGTCCTAGGATAGTGAAACTGACATTGACCAGTGGAAGGTTTTACTGCTTAAGTAACTGCTTTGGTCACAGAACAGGGTGGGAACATATCTATGAGGAAATTCTGATTGTCCCTCAAGCTTAGCTTCTGGGAAGGATTCAATTGTTTCTCTCCACTTAGCATAGAGTAGACACTAGGATTGAATTGTTGCTAGGTCACGTGTGTTAAAGGAGGACCAATTTTTGGACTTAAATCTGGATTCAAATTTCACTACATAGCCTCATGATACAAGGTATAATCACTGTTTAATCTCTTACATGCCCTCTGCAAATATGTGCCTTGGTAGTTGGTTGTGAGCTTCAAATGACATAAAGCATAGAAACTTCTGACATGTAGAGATGCTTAAAAAAATTATACATCTTATAATTATATTATTATAAAAATGGAATCAGATGGACCATTTCAGGAACCAAGAGTAAACAGAGATTCTTTTATTTTAAAATTTAAAAAAAGAATTTTGTTATTGCATTAAATCTATAAGAAAATTTAGGGAGAACTGACTTCATCACATTTATTTCCTCTAGTCAATTGGCACAGTATATTGCTGCATTTGTGTCTTCTTTAATAACTCAATAATGTTTCCATAATTTGTAGCCATAATGTCACACAAATCACTCATTAGATTTTTCTTTGAGTATTTTTCAGATTTTTTTTCAAGTGTGATGGATTGTTTAAAATTTTATTTTTACCTGTTTCATTCTAGTATATAGAAACATAATGAACTTTTGGTATGCTGAACTTGTATCCACCAATTTTGCAAAATTCACCTTTTATTTCTAATTTTTTAGCTTGAAAATTCTTTTGGATTTTTAATTAACACAATTATGCTACTTGAAAACAGTTACACTTTTATTTTTGCTTCCCTGAGCATATACATGTTTACATATAATTTAACAGAAATCTGAGGTGTCAGCAACCACAAAGGAGACAGAGTTAGAGCATCATGAAGGCCAATATTTTTAATGCATTTTTTATTGCTGTATACATGCCCAGCACACAGAACAGTCACTGTCATCTTCCACGTGTCAGTATGCCAGTATGACAGGCACTAGTATTTAAATATTGTGTGATACACACACATATGAAATATTTTATTAAAAGACACAAGCATACCTTTGAAAACAAGATTATTTAATGGTAGATGCAGTGAAAAAGACTTCCCTTCAATTTCAACATAAATATTTGGCAACGTGAGAACAGGGATGTGGACTTCAGTCTCTTGCCCTAAAAGTTGAGGACAAATCAAAGTTGATCAATACTTGAATATCTATAAGTTGAAAATGAGAAACATGTTTCTAGTTTGCATTCCTTTCACCCATTACTGCTTTCTAACAGTTAATCACATGTAATAAACAGTTGTCTATAGTCTAATTTGTTTTATATGCATTGCCTATTAAACTTTATATAGGGAATTTGCACAGATTTTTCCACATCCTACACAGGGCACCTTTGACCTCTCTGTTCCTCAAACTGTAGATCGTAGGATTCAGCATGGGAATTACCAAAGTGAAAAACACAGAGGCTATTTTATCAGAATTGAAGGAATGACTGGACTTGGGCTGCATGTACATGAAGGAGAGAGTCACATATAACACAACTACCACTGTCAGGTGAGACCCACAGGTGGAGAAGGCTTTGTACCTGCCTTCTGCAGAGTTCATCCTGAGGATGGCCTTAAGGATCAGTATGTAGGACACAAGGACAATCAGAAGAGATGAAACCAAATGAAACACTGAACAGATCAGTATGAACAACTCAATTTCTCGGGTGCTTGAGCACAGCAAACTTAACAAGAGAAGACTGTCACAGTAGAAGTGACTAATGACATAGCCACAGAATGATGAAGTAAATATCTTTATGGTGGTTATCAGAGACACAGAGGCACTGTAAAGTTAGGGGACTCCAACCAGCACCCAGCACATGCTTTGGGACATAACTACACTGTAGAGCAGAGGGTTACAGATGGCCACAGAATGGTCATATGCCATTGCTGACAGGATGAAAAGCTCACCGATGATGAACAAGATGAAGAAATCCAGCTGTGTGGCACACTAATTACAGGGGATTGTGTTTTGATCACTTATAAAATTTACAAACATTTTGGGCCCCACAGTTGTTGAATAACCAAACTCAATGAAAGCCAGGTGTCTGAGAAAGAAGAAGTACATGGGTGTCTGTAGCCTGGAGTCCACCTTGGTGGGGATGACCATGCCCAAGTTGCCCACCACTGAGATCATGTAGATGATGAGAAAGAGCCCAAATAATGGAGCCTGGAGCTCAGGGTGGTCTGTGATTCCCAAGAGAATGAATTCTTTCAGCTCCATTTGATTGTGTCTGTCCATCCAGGCCATGGAGGAAATTAACTGTGGGAAGAACCATTAGAAGAGACACTGGGTTTCAGAAGACATCATCTGTGAAAAGTCTAGTATTCACAGTCATCCTGTGTAAGACAGATCCCATTATTTTAGACAGAGTGATTTAAAACAAGACTCACCTCCCTCATTGAACCTGGAACCAAATTTAGAGACCGTTACAACCTAAGATCTAAAGCAGCCATCTTATTTTTGTGTGTCATGTACTGGTTATCACTTCAAGGTACATACATTTCCTTTACAGCTCTGTCAACAATGTCATCAGAGAAGTTCGATCAGAGTGGGAATTCTTACATTTTTTCAAAATTTTTTTTCATTTAAACCGCACATAATTGGTTACAATGTATCAATTTTAGAAAGAATTATAATAAAAAGTAATAACCCTTTGCTTCCTGACCTTGCAATTTAGCCCCAGTCTCCAAAAAAATGCTATTAAACTAATTTAATAGACTTTGATTCACTTCTCTTCATTATAACTCCACATAGACAAATGGTATTTTCATTCCACTATCCATTTGATTTTTTAAATTTTACTCTCATTCAACCATGCTTTTATGAGTTTTAAATATTGTTTAGTGATGTTTATAATGATAGAAAATAATTTAGCAAATTTTTAGTAGTCCCCAATATGCCCACTGTACTGCACATAAATGACTTATTTCTTCAAGAAATGTGGATCTGAAACTTCAGCAAATGTGTGCCGATTTTTGAAGTTTCTGAGCTTTTCCTATATTGCATACCAAGTAAACCCTGCATCTGTAATTGATTCAATCTGGGAAAGAACAACGGATAAATATGCCCACATTTGCTTTGACCTTAGCCCAATATCTCTGAAATGATGGATTTAATATTGTAGTTGTTATATTTTTCTAGAACATTTTAAGACAAGTAAAAATTAAAACCATCTAGTAAACTACTAGGATATACTTATCCAACAGAAAGAAACATCTCTGTGAAGGAGAGAATTCTCTCTCAAATGCCTCATCAAATGGCAAAGGATATCACTGCATGAAGGATAAGGATGAAAAATAAAGATGTCATAGGGAACAAGAGGAACTAGATATTGCATGATTCATTTGAAGTATTTGAATTTTATTTAAATTTACATAGACAGGACAAGACTATACTGTATAGCACAGGGAAATACATACAAGATTTTGTGGCAGCTCACAGTGAAAAACATGTGACAATGAATATATGTATGTTCACATAAAACTGAAAAATGTTGCTCTACACTGGAATTTGACACAACATTGTAAAATGAATATAACTCAATAAAAAATGTTAAAAAAACAAATAACACTGTTTAGAATAAATAAAAACAATAAAATTAAGAATAAGAGGGGAATTTCATAACTTTGATAAAATATTTATAAAAAATAAACAACTACTTGTAAAAGGAGACAAAACTTTATTGAGAAACAAGACAGAAGAAGTGAATTCAATATTAATTTGGAAGATTAAATCTGCCTCATACAAGTTACTTTCACAGACACAAAAAGGAAAAATAAGCATTCATTAGCAGCAAACAAACAAGGAAAATGACAAAGTCTAATGCCTTTAGCTACAAAAAACTATACCCAAAGAAAGGAAGTTTCCACCACGGCTTGTTCATAATGGCAAACCTCTTCATCCAAACATTTGCCGTTTTTACAAATCCTTGGAGTTCTTCTGAAACTGAGCTGAGCTGATGTTTTTATCTGATCCTCCCCTCAACATCCCCACCCAAGCACTAACTGGAAAGAAACAAGGAGGCTGAGCAACAAGACTGACTCTTTTCAGATGGAAGCACACACTTCAGAGTTGCACCAGGACTTGGGGGATGGAACTGAAGCCCACGGACGTCCTCTTATGCAAATGCAAACACCCAATCTCAACTAAGCTTTCTAGAAAACTTTGCAAATAGCCTCAACTGAGATACATGTTTGGTCAAACTGAGAATACTGTATTCCCACACAAAGGAAGGAGAGAAAGAACCAGAAAGGATAAAAGAAAGAAGAATCTTGAACAGCTCTAAAACTATGTCAGGCTCACCAATCTTTGACTGAATTAGCATCTTCAAAAGTATGTACATATAGTATTTAAAGACACCCATACTTCTCTCATCCAGCCCAGCTAATAAGGCTACAAGTCCTTCCTTATATATGTTTTACTCCCTATTGTGTAAAAGAGTTTGCATTTTCTCAATAAAGGACCACTAACTACAATTAGGTGGTGTTAGTGAAGGATATAAAATCAATGTAAATCTTTTCTAATTACAACTTTGGAATTTGACCAACTGTGCTGCTTAGCAAGTCCTAGTTAGAAAACACCAAATTTTTGTAACTTAAGATGTTCAGTATTATACTCAGTGTCATCCCCTAAACCGCTATTATGTGGCTTGTTATAATCCTTGAAGATTTTTTAAAAACTGTACTTCTTCATTATAATCATGTAGAATAATGCTAAATTCTAAAATGCGTGGGTCAAATTCTAAGAGCTAAGTAACAGTTGGTGTTTTATCTGTGCCAAATAACGGACCTTTGGAGAGATATGGGAAGGTCTCCTGCTCTCCTCTTTCCATCCTTCAAAACATATTTTTTCCTACTCACTTGTGATATGCACAATTTGTAATACAAAAAAGAGATCAGGAAGAAAATGTGCCTTAATGCATGTAAGTACGTTATGAGCAAGGCAAGGCAGTATCGTGGGCTAGATTATGAAGTGGCTAAGGAGTGGCGAGTTCACCAGTACTAAGAGTGCAATGCATGCGCTAGATTGATGATTCTTCCAAAGACCGATCTTCCTTGACCACTTAATGCCATTGATTTTAGACTCAGTTTTGCCCCCACTGTCAATATATAGGCTATACTCCCAAGCCTTAAGCCTCACCATTCATACAAAAATAAATTTATGTAAAGCTAGTAGGGCAAAGACATCCTTTCATGGTGGTGTGGTGGAGATATTAGCCCAAGTCAAAAATCTATTTTGTATTATTTTGGCTTTGCCATCAACTTACAGTTACAAATATCACTGTAGCAGACATACCTGTCTCTCATCCCTTGTCATTTTGGGTCACCCATGACTTGGCTTGCAGCCATGCTAGATTATTTTCTGGCATGCTGGTAGAAGCCCATGTCCCATGACCTCTTTTTCTGAAGGCATAATATCTTGAGATCTTGCTCAGACCACAGGCTAGGCACTTTGGAAGTGCCTGAGATTTAATGTGTTGAGGAGCAATAACCAACCAATAAGGGACAGGAATCAGTGGATAATTGTCCAAGCCTTTCTAGCCTTCTTCTGAGTAATTCCTAAAAGAAATCTGAAGGGCACTGCAATAAATCTTAAGTGATTGAAACTTAGTTGCATATAGCAGTAATCTATTCTTTAATGCACACTTTATTAGCTTTCTCCCTTCTCGGTCTCACACTTCCTGTTTCTCTCATTTTTGCTTCCTAGAATCATCTACCAAGTTAACTTTATATACCCAACTCCTGGCCTCAGAATCTTCTTTTGGGGAAATTTGCAATCTGACAATTATAGGGTATTAGCTAAAAGAAAAAAAAAAAGGCCATAAATATGTAGAACACAAATGAAACTCTATGGATACATGACAATAAGAGATAATGATAACATTGTGTTACTGAATAACTGAAAGCCTGATCAGAAACTATAATATCGAGGCATTGACACTTAGAATCAAAACCTCAGTCAGCATCTTTGCTTAGACAACGTTCAAGAGCTTTCAGGAAATGCTTATTCCCTCTTCAGAAGGCCTATGATCTAGAATCCTAGTATAAATACAGAAATAATAACATAGAAATGAGGTCCCTTATTACCTTCAAAGAACACCAATAATTGTCAAAATATATCATTTATCTAGAAAACACAGTTATGAAAAAAGTGTATTAATATTCATGGTACAGAGTACTGAGACTGGCATTGGTGACTAAAACCCATATCTGTAATTTAAAATTGAAGACAGGGGTCAAGAATTGTCATTGGAGCTAATCTAGTAATTAGGATAATCAGTGCCATCTACTCACCTAAAACAAGGAATGCCTCTTTGTTCCCCAATGTGATTACTAGTCTGACTGCAGCCAGAAGAATTTATGTGTCTGTCCCCTTTGAGATACTCCTCTGGGAACTTGATGCAATTCCTTGGTTATTCCCAAAGCATCTGAGAACAGGAAATGATGCCACTGGTCTTTGTTAAGTATTCAAGGTATTTTTGATTTCCTTATAAAAGAAACATTCTTTATGTACAATTCACCTGCTTTATTTTTAAGTTATTTTTACTGCCCTCACTCAAATATCTGGATTTAAGTTTATTAATTGTTGGATATATGCATTCATCACCCATAATTACTTCAACATTCAGTGTTTCCCACAATTCTTTTGCTACAAAGGAATAAACAACACTGTGACTCAGTATGGTGACTCAGGGGAATACGAGACATGTCCTCATATTAATTTCAGGGGATGTATAATTTCCCAGGTGCAAGTCAGGAGAAAGTGACAAGGTGGTGGGTCAAGTGTTTGTGCCCCTGACTGCAGAATCAAATGGAAATACATGAGTGTTCACTTGCTGATTGAATTCATGCCATTTCTAAACCATCAGGTCAGCTGGTTAATTGACCACTGCATTCTGTTAGCTGTCTTCATATTAAAGCCCATTAAAACTCCAAGTGATTTGCCAAAAAATAATTTCCTTCTGACATTGAAACTCATGAGATAGTATATCAGTGTATAGATAATTAGAACAGAATATCAGCATTCCAGACCTTTCAGTAATTGTAAAAAATGATTTGCTATAATCTGGTCACCTATAGAATGAGAACATTAATATTTACGCCACAGTGTTGAAATAACTACTTTTTTAAATGTGAGGAGGAATCATAAGAAGGCTAGCCCTGATACAATTCTTGACATTAGTTCAATGATATTCCTTGTTCAAGGTAAATAACAGAATTTAGAATCTGAAAGGACGTGTTCATAAGCCAGGTTCATGATTAAAAGCCACGTGTGGTGTTAGACTTGCTCTCCAAAGTTTACCCACTTTAAAGTACCAATATATTTAAATGACCAAGGGGAAAAAAACAGATGCATCCAGGCAGACTAATTAAATGTGTAAAGCAATGAAGATACAAAGCAATTTCCTTTGAATATGTCAGTTTTGTGTTATAAATTTAAGACTGCCCTATAATTGAACTTTGTCACTAAATGCATGCATTTTTAAAGCATTAGAAAATATTGGATCACAAAATTAGTGTTATAACTAATCATTGAATAGAAGTGGCAAGAACCTTAATCCAGATATTTCATTCTTTTTTAAAATATATTTTTATTGAAGTACAGTCAATTTATAATGTTGTGTCAGTTTCTGGTGTATACCATAATACTTCAGTCATATAGGAACATACATATATTCATTTTCAAATCAGATATTTCATTCTTTACCTTCATGTAACATATGTGATTTGTGATTATTAATACACACCAAAACATTATTCTCTCAGGATAAATCCAATGAATCACATTTTGATCATATTTTTTTTACTCTATTCACTCTTTATGTCTCTGGATTATTCCTTAGAAAATAAAGAAGTGTTATGATTGTGTATTCTGTTGATACTAAAAAATACACACACAGCTCACCACAATTGTATTTTCTACATTACAGTGAGCTTAAATTGACTTGGCTCAAAAAGAGAGTGAAAGACTACCAAGTTAAATACTTCAGCTAAATTCCTCTTTAAAGAGGCATTTCTGCTACAGGCAAAAATGAAAGTTATACTGGGTACAACTAAGTCAATATTAGAATATATTGAAAGGATTTAGAATTATGAAAAGGAAGTGACAATAACTCTTGAAGAATTCAATAATCTATGATCAACTTTTAAAATTAATATAAGGCTTCTTCAAAAATATAATTTAATGGAAGACAGAAAAATCCAAATATCTTAGAATCAACATTGAAACACTAAGTTTGCAAAAGAGGAAAAGTAATAACAGCCATGTGCTGAGCACAGGCCACAGGAATGGACTTTTGCATACATTCCTTCATTTCCCTTTTATAGCAATTGTCACAGCTAAAACATCCCAGAATCAAGTTTCAGCCCAAGGTCTTCCTCACGATGCATGTACTTTTCACCATCCTTCCCTGCCTCCTGTGATACCATGGTTTCTCTCTGTAACTGACTTCCTTCTTGCTACTCTCAGTGAAATAAATAAAATAAATTAAAAATTTGTATATCCCTCCATGAGAGACAAAAATGATTCCCAAATGTCATATACCCAGTGGTTGACTGACAGAAAATTTTCTCTCCATTCACTAATTTTCCTACTTTTGAAATAAAGCCTCTTATTCTCACTCCCTCTATTTACCTTAAGTTATCTTCCATCAAAGAAATTAAATAAAATTTCTAACTTACAAATCTATTGACCTAAATACGTAAGGAGTCTTTCCTAGTTATGTCCCCTGGCCTTCTTTCACTCAACTTTTATTCCACTCTGAGTTAACTAAACATTTCTATCTCAAATTTAAATACTAAAGCATATCATGTAGTTTGAGATACAAGATTATAATTTCTGGTGTATTTTGTAAATTATGGAAAAGCTTTCTTCTTACCTGTAGAAATGGAGCTACTCATTTCATGAAGCCACACTATGCCTTCTGAACATCTGAACTCTTATATCAGGTTCTCAAGCTCTTCTTGAAGTCTACAGGGATGCCCCAAGGTGAAAACACACTAATTCCCTTCTGGGACCAAAAAGGAGCAGAAGGATTTTGGTTTTTCAAATGGTAAAAAGGAGAATGGTACACTTGTAAGTAGTATGAAAGATATTCTAAAACTCATTGGGTAATTAATAGAGAGGGTAAGATATAAATAAAGCAATATGAAACATTGACAACAAAAATAGGACAGTGTGTGAATAACTGTAAAATTCTACATAATAGAACATTAGAATCTTAGAGATCTAACAAAGATGAAGGTCAAATTTGAGTTGTGTAGCATCTTGTGTCATCTTGGGAACCCTTTATACTAATTTATAAACTAGTGCTAGGCTATGTACTTAAAGAAATTCTTCAAAAAATTGTGAAAAATACATAAATGCTTAAGCCTTACACTCAGAGATACTAAATTAATAGATAGGGAATGGAATCTGATTTTTAAAAGAAAGAAAGAAGGAAAGAAGAAAAGAAGGAAATAAAGGAAATATGAAAGATGATACTGATATACATACAATTATCAAAAAAAGATCTGTTTATTAGATGCATTCCCAAATGATCCATATGTTCAATGCAACTCTAATTAAAATTAAACAAGCTATTTTTTTAAACAAATTGACAAGGTAATTCTACAATTTATTTTAAAAAGCAAAGAAAGTAAAGTAGTCAGAGCAATTTTTAAAAAGAAGAGTAAAGTAAGATTTATATAATCTAATTTCAAGATTTGCCACAAAACTAATACATCAAGGAGTATGTAGATCAATGGAATAATCTTCAGCAATAGATTCACACTGTGCAGTCAATTGATTCTTGATGCATTTGCTAAGGAAAATATACAGAGGAAGAACAGTATTTTTCTAATGATATGAATGTATAGAATAGCCTTATGTCACAAAAAAACAGACATGACTCATTCTTTGCATCATATATAAAAGTTGTCTCAAAATAAATCTTAGACCTTAATGTAAAACCCTAATACAATATCATTTTTAAGAAAAAAATTAGGACAACATTTTTGTGATTGTGGGTTAGTCACAAACTTTTGTATAAAACACAAAATTCATGAACCCTAGGAGAAAAATGATAAATTATACTTTATTACATTTAAAGTTTGTTTTGTGAAAGACCTTGTTGAGAAAATTAACAAACCACAGACTGAATAGCTATTCAATAAAGAATATGAATATTGAATAAGAATATGAATTTATTGTACATAATATACAAAGTACTTTAAAAATTCAATAATATGAAAACAAAAGGAAAGATAAACAATTAAAATATGGGCATACATTTGAATATACACTTCACTAGACACTGGTAGCAACTAAGTCTATAAAAAATAATGTTCAAGAACATTTGTGATTAGAGAAATACAATTTTAAAACCACAATGTGATCTCTTAGTATCTATCAGAATGACTAGAATTTTTAAAATATAATAGTAGGTAAGCATACAAAGTTCTCACAGTGATGGAGCGCATCTGGAGCTCTCATCCATCCACTGCTAGGAGGAAAGCAAAATGGTGCAGCTCACCCAGCAATCTCACTCAGTCTGATTTACCCAGGATAAAAGAAAACGTGTCTACACCAAGACCTGTATGCCAATATTTCTAGCATCCGTATTCACTATATTCTAAACCTTGAAATAACCCAAATGCCCATCAACTATTGAATGGATAAGTGAAACATGGTACATCTTTACAGTGGAATACTATTCAGCAATGAACAGGAACAGGGGGAGGGTATAGCTCAAGTGGTGGAGCACATGCCTAGCATTTATGAGGTCCTGGGTTCTATCCCCAGTATCTCCTCTAAAAGTAAATAAATCTAATTGTCTCCCCACTACCACCAAAAAATATAATTAAATAATACAATAATAACTGTATCAGTCTCTCACAGTCCCTTTGTGACTGAATGGTTGAGATCATGTGGCAAACTGAAGAAAAATATAAGTTCTACTGGATCTCCCTTGTTAACCAATGTTAATTTTCTCTATTTTGGTCCTAGGTGCGTGTTTGTGTGGGTATGTATGATTGTGTGTGTTTTATTGTATGTGTATATTAGATACTTTAAAATTTATTCTGCATAGATTTATTTAATCTGAACAATCTATAGATAATCTATGTAATAGTTTCCAAATAGGTTAATATTTAAGATTCATGGATTACGTGGCTTACAAAATCCTACAGAGCTTTAAACTTTTGAGGTCTCCTCCACATTTCCATGGCTTATTTTTCTTTTTACTTTTCTTATTACCTTGAATAATAAACTTATAATAAGCTCAAAATTTATACTTTACTGTTTTTAACCAAGCACTTTGTAATTTGAACAGAGTAAATGTGTAATGAATTTTATTGACTATAAATCCATCTGCTAGATTCTGCAAAATAAGTATTGTGGTTTTACATTACTATAGTTTACCATATTTACTTACTTGTTGCAATGTAAAATGGCTTACATTGCCAGGATGAAAGCATTGGTTCTCAGAGAAATTAGTGCTAACCCAGTGTCAGGGCTATGGTATAAGAATATGTCTCACATCTTAAGGTTTCCTATATAGGGTTAGACAATGTATATATTTTTTGAAGGCATCATTTTAAACCAGACATTGAAAACGTTATTCATTTTATTCATATCAACATGTAGTACATTATTTTAGAACCACTTACTTTTTTTATTATTGAGTAAATCATCGTGTTGCTGTTTTGAACCAGAAGATAATTGAAGGATATTCCCCTTGGGGCATCTCCTGTGGGTTTACCAACAGTTAAGTAACTGAATATAAGAATCTGAAGGAACCATATTCACAATGTACTGATGATTGCATTTTCTGTTCCATAGGTAAGAGAAATTTTCAGATCATCTGCAGAATATTTCAGGAGTTGGGATCTAAATTATCAAAATTAATTACGTTATAAAATCCCTAGTACCAAGGCTTTCTGTTGTTGCCGTTTCTACTGGTGAATAGAACGCATTCATCACAATGTAATTCACGCAGTGTCGGTCTAAAAATTGAAAAACAATACTTCTTGGAACAAAACAAAAGCAAAATGGACAATACTGTTTCACTTTTGTAGAAGTAGTGAGTTTAAGTTTTTATTTTCCATCTGGAAGAAGACAGTCCAAGTCAAAGTAAAATGGGAAATTTATCAACAGAAGCCAAGAAAACATTTGACCTACTCACCTATCTGGGGGCTTATGTTTTGACGTGAGAAAAATAATCAGTAATTTTTTTATGCTTGTTTTGTTAGTTACGTAATGCAGAAGCCACTACTACTTGTGTCATAGTGCTTCTCTTGTCTTAAGGGTTTGAAAATATCCGAATGCATCAAAGATCATGTTTTATTTTATTTCAGTGGGGGTGAGGGGATGAGAGGGGGAAGATCAGATCCAGAATGAAGCCAGGATGTAGTAAGAGGTGGGAAGAAGTGGTGAAAAGCACATATACCCTGGGGGAGATCGGGACTCAACCTTGGCCAGCACTTCTCAGTTGGCAGGGTTTCTGCAAAGGTGAACTAGAGCAACGTGTGCAAAGCCCCCTTCCTACAGTTCAATAACTAGCAGTTATAATTTCTCTCCTCCTTTTTGAACTTAGTGTTTCAATACTGAGCCCAAGGCATTTGGACTATTCCACCTTGCATTAAAGTCATATGTTGACATTCTTTCTGGGTGATCTTGGCTTTGTCTTCCAGAAGGTTATTGGTATGCACATTCGTCTCCTTCTACCACTTTTTCTAATCAAGATGGCTCTTTCTCTCACTAATGGGATGCATCTGAATGAATTGCAACTGGATGAATTTAAATAATGTGCAGATTATTTGCAGTACACTAGGTACCCTGAAGGCTGACTCAGATTTTTTGAAGGGTAGATTTATAAAAAATAAATGACTTAAATAAAATCTATCCTCCAACTAGTGTTATAATTACAGGTGAATAACAGAACTCTGAATTCGTGTTCAGGTAACACTGAGAGTCCTCATTTGATCAACCATGGGACAACACAGGGAAGACTTTTTCTAACTTTCATTTCCTGCTAAGTTTTTTTTAAACTCTTAAATATTAAGTTTTATGTCTAGGTGCAAAGATTGTTTTTGTTGTAGTTATATTTTTAAATGACTAATATCTATAAGTTTATTTGTTACTTTTAAATAATAGTTACCTACCTGTCATTTCCCTGTATAAAAAAATCAGTGATATATAATCAAATGTTATGCTATGAGAGAAAAAAATGTTTCTTATTTTTATTATAATTCTCCTATTTCACCACAGAATTTGAGAGAAGAAAAAGTATCTATTATTGAGAATTTAGATTCCCCAAAACAAAAGACCAAATTATTCAATCATAGCAATCAATTCAATTCTCAGAAAAAAATTAATTAGTTCTTTTCAGAAAAATCTAATCGAGCTGTAAATGTTTTTACAGAGATTAACTCATAAAATACTACAATTCAGTTGGCAATTAGTCTACCAAACAAATCTTATTCAGCCCGTTCTACATGTAAACTCATTTTAAATATTTAAGTTTATTAATACACTTTGCACATTTATATGTATTCTGCTTTTGAGATAAATATTAATGTAATAATTATATAAGAAATCTTTCTTTAGCTGTAAACTTTGTGTTTCAGTGTGACTTCATAGGAAAAAAGCTAATAGAATTCAGTAGAAAATTAATCATTTGACTTGATAGTTTTTAGAAATGACAGGAATTGAACCAGTTAGTTAAATCCCAAGTCTTCCATCTGATTCCACAGTGAATGGTGTCAACCTTCGGCCCACCGTCTTATCACTGTCTCTAGAACTGCTGCTGGGAAGTTATGCATTTCCAAGAAATAAATATGAGAATACGGTTCACATTTCTTAAGTCACAATATTGCTCACTCTTGTCATAGCACTATGAATTATAATTTTATGAATACCTTCAAGTTTGTTTCATGAGGGGTCACCATGCAGAATGTCACTGAAGTGACTCTGTACTGAAGGGCTTCACAGACAAGCCTGACCTGCAGATCTTCCTATTTTCCCGGTTTTAGTGATCTACCTGTTTAATCTGATGGGAAAATTAGGACTAGTTGTGTTGATCACCAAGGCTTCCTGGCTGCACAACCCCATGTACTATTTTCTGAGTCTGTTATCATATGTGGATGCCAGCCTTTCCTCAGTAATTACCCCAAATATGTTAGTAGATTTTATGTCAAAAAATAAAGCCATTACATTCTTTGAATGTGCAGCCCAGTTGTTTCTCATTGTTACTTTAGGGACCACAGAATGCTTCCTCTTGGCCACAATGGCATATGATCACTACGTAGCAATCTACAAGCCCCTCCTTTATTCAATGAGCATGGTGCCCAGAGTCTATGTGCCACTCATCACTGCTTCCTATGTTGGTGGCATTGTGAATGCTTCTGTGCACACAGCGGACACAGTTAGCCTGTCCTTCTGTGTGTCCAATGAAATTAAACACGTCTTTTGTGACATCCCTCTTTCTTGCTCTGACACACACAAACCAGCTTCTACTCTTCTACTTCGTGGGCTCTATTGAGATAGTCACTATCCTGATTGTCCTGATCTCCTATGGCTTCATTCTGCTGGCCATTCTGAGGATGCATTCTGTCGAAGGGAGAAGGAAAGCCTTCTCTATGTGCGGCTGTCACCTAACTGCAGTGTCTATTTACCATGGAACCATCCTCTTCATGTACGTGAGACCGAGTTCTAGCTATGCCTTGGACCATGACTTGATAGTGTCTGTATTTTATAGCATCGTGATTCCCATGCTGAATCCAATCATTTATAGTTCAAGGAACAAAGATGTCAAAGAGGCCATGAAGAGAGTGTTTGGGAAACATTGGATAATTAATAAAGCATATTTTTCAAATTAACCAGTAAATTGAAACAAATGAAGAATGATGTTCTTTGTCTCCATATCAAGAAGTTATGATAAAATTATTTTAGTGTAGTAATCTCCCCATTCTTTTTAGACATCTTTAAATAAAGATCATAGTCAAACCTCCACCTGTACACTTTCCACACAGGCAGGAAAAGTGAGTCTTCCATTTGCTTCTTACTTGATTCACTCAGATACACAGACACATAGACAGACGGGTACAGATAGGTAGATACTGACTGCATCAGCACAATAGTATGAGTGCTGACACAGCAAAGCATGGCAGGCTAGTGGCTTAAACAACTGAAATTTATTTCTCACTAGTCTAGAGTCCACAAGTCTGAGTTCAGGGTGAAGCCAGATTTGCCTTCTGCAGTCCTGGCCTTTGTATCATCAATTGCAGTCTCCCTCGCCCTGTGTCTTCACGTATTCTTTTCTCTCTGTGAGTCTATTGCATTAGAGTCCACCCTAAAGGTTTCATTTTCACTTAATTACCATCACAAAGAACTTATCTCCAAACACAGTCACATTCTGTGGTACGAGGATTAGAATTTGAACACATGAATGCTGGCATATATCCTCTGTTTATCTACACACACACAGTCACATAAGAATGTTCTCTTTTCTTTAAAATGTATAGTATTAACTTTCATCTCAATGCAAGTTAAGTTGGATAGGATTCCAAGTTGCAATTGCAAGTAACTTTATGATTATATCTGACAAGCTTGAGCAAATACCACCCAATTGATAGCAAACCTACAGCTGGCATACCCCTGTACCACTTTCCGTGGAATCACTGATTTGGACTCCAGTTTAAAGCACTTTTCTCCATCCTTAGATCCACGCATGGACATCAGTCTAATCCCAGCCAGGGAGTCAGGGATCACGGATATGTGTTCCAGTTCCTAGTTTCACTACCCGATGTTTGTGAGGGTAACTTTCTCTTGTTTTTATATGTTCATCCAGAGCATGTACATTAAACTCATTGTATAATTTTTTACAGAATACAGAGGCTAGGCATTAGGATTTATCAAGATTATACTTAAACTCAAGAATGACAAACCAAGCACAATTTACAGGGTAAGGTACATCTGGCCCTTGGATTTGGCTCTTTCTGAACTAAGCTCCTCTACATCTTTCTGGGTTTCCCTAGAGGTGTGGTCCAGACTCAGTTTTGCTCTCTTTCCCTTTCACCCTTACCCCTCTGTGATGTCTTTGCAGATGCCACCACTCCTCATCGCCCAGGCTTAAGGACCAACGTACAGAAAGCATCCCTACTACGCTCACTTTTACTTCTGCTCCCAGCAGGCCTCATTTTTATTGCAAGGATATGTGCCCTTCAATGATCATTTTTTCCTTAATTTCTTCCTCCTTCCCTTCCTTTCTTTCTTTTTGTTTCTTTCTTTTTCATTTCTCCATTATTATTATTTGTGTTTTGTGAAAATCCTTTTGATTCCAGTCTTAGAACATAGAATACAACTTACATATATTTCCCTAAACTGGGATTACTAAGTTTAAGAACAACTTGACAGTATAAACAGAGCATTTCTTAATGAAACAAATCCTCCCCAATTTTTCTGCATTTCTTTTTCCTATTTGGAAAGCTCTCCCCACTGCTACTTCACATGATCCTTTCCTTTAAATCTCTCTTCTTAGTGAAGATCTTATATGACAGTTTATCTGCTTTATATCTCCTCACATTCCTTGTTTATTAAATGCATCATTGCATTTTTAATTATTTTGCATAATATGCAGTTTAATTTCTATTTGATTTGTTGTCTAATCTATTTTCCAGAGTCTAGAACAATGTCTAATACATACTGTTCCTCATAAATATTCCCTTAATGAATGAATATTACAGGTTAAAAAATGTGAAACCATTTTTTTCTTAATTCAACTCAGGGAAACTTGTAAAATAGAGACAGCATTTTTTGTGTCAATGTTAGTTATTGTTTAGATTTTCTGGTTTATTATTTCCTTAAAATATTTTCCTCTTCTTTTCATTAGTCTATTTTGCTCTTCTTTTCTAGTCTTCTGTATTGGATATGGAGTTTCCAAGGAACACTATGTCAGTGACGTCCCTCATTTTTTAAATATGTCATATTTTTGCTATAAATCTATCTGGTATTTTTCTTATTTGTCTTTCATTTGGGAGTGGTTTAGTAACTTATCTTTTAATGCCTAACTGAAATACTTATTTGTAACTGAAAATGTTTTTATTTGTCATTCATTTCTAGACAGAATAAAATTTTTAAATATTCTGAATTCAGAATATTGTTTTCACTAATTATGGCAGTTTTTATACATACTGCAAGTACACTGGAAAAGAAACTGAAATCCTTCTTATTTATGGTCAATGCTTAATATCTATCTATTAATTTCAATAAAATAATCACATTTAATGAGTGCTTTAAGTTTTTAAGTCCTCTTCAATGTTTTCTTGATTAAAAAATTTTAACTGCTGTGTATTAGGCTTTCCTAATATTGGTATGATTCCATGTATTTTTGTCTTTTCATTTCCTCTGTGAGAAGTTTCCTGTTTTAGAATATTTGTTGCTACATGACTATTTGCAAAGATGACAATTACCTCTAAGTTTTCATTATGAATTGAAGTCCTTCAATACAAAGTATCCTTTTCTATTTATTTTAATCTTTCCTGCAATCTGCATTTTTGACATTAAAATGACAACCAATGTTTTGTTTTCATTTGTATTACCTAAATGCACATTTGCCCATACATTTATTTTTAACTTTCTGAAACAATTTTTAATATATTTGCCTTTAAAAAAACTATCTGGAAAGTCTTATTTTAGAGATATGTTATGTGCAAATATATTCTGTATTTTGAATCAACATTATACACTGATAGATTGGATGTGAGATATGTGAGACAATTTCAGGATTATTTGTGTGTCTTTGCCTAAATGAGTACAAAGGTGGCTTCCCTTTACATATGACTAACATTTAGATATTGCTGGTACCTACCTGCAAGCTATCTTGTGAAGATAAACCATGTTAATTTTATCTCTAAAGCCCTTTGAACGTTGTCTGGCACATAGGAAGAGCCTAGCAAAGTATGTTATCACCATTATATCTATCCATTTTTTTTTTGAGGCAAATACAGATATTTATGTTTCTGACATGCTCTATTCTTGTCTTATTTTCTTGATCATATTTTTATTAAATAGCATTTTGGCATGGCACCATGAAAAAGAGTATTATGTTGTACGTTGCTTCAGGCTACATTTTACATAAACTATGATATGCACTAATGTAACAAGGAATGTTCAGGGCAAATGCAAATAGTCCAAATCTTTCTTATTGCCCATAGATTGTATTACACCTTTGTAATGGTATAGTAACCATGGTTTCTAAACTGAATTGTAAAGAGGATAGGGTAGTCTTAATTTAATTAGAATTTAGTTGAATTTAATTGTAATTTTCTCTACTTAAGTGTAGTCCACAAAATCATAGAATCTGTAGACCATATTTGCCAACACAAAACAACGGGATACATTTCCTAATCATAGAAATAATTGAAAGCAAAGTAAAAGCATAGTTTATAAAAAAGACCAGGAAAATGAAAAGGGTCTGTAAACGTATGAAACAACATAATGCTTACAGAAGATGAGAGAGGAGCCAAAGAAGCATAATTTAGACAATTGCAAGACAAAACAAATAGTGTTAGCTGTAAATATAGAGGCTAGACAGCATGGATATCAGAGCAAAAATAAGTCGTAATAGTTTTAAATGGCATTCATATTAGATGAAGAAATATTTAAAATAAATTAAGTAAAGGAAAATAATTTATATTTAAAAGACTTGAATAAATTAGTTGACAGTTTTGAATTTGTAAAAATTTTTTAAAAATTAACTCCTAAAAATTTGCACTTTTACATCTTATTTTTAATATTTAACAAATATTTAAGAAAAATCATCAACTATAATTTTATAAACAATATAAATTTCAAAAAATAAAATTTTTACAATCATTTTTTAGTAAAAGCAATCTATATAGTTACCAAAATTCACACTCAAAAAATCTAATACTTGGAAAACAGAAAAATATGTTCTTAAATAGCCTTTAAATAGCAAAAAACATGAAATTTCCAATTCTAGATTATGTAGAAGAAAAATTTAAAAATAATGGAAATTTTAGAAGATTATCTGACTAAAGTTTTTGAGTTGCCACAAAACTTGAATTCATAGTAAATTCATAGCTTTACAATTTATCTTTGTTAAAAGATTTAAAAGAAATGAGTCAAACATTTAATTCAATATTTACTTTAATGATTATAACAAACCTACAGAAATCAGGAGAAAGGTAATGATTTTTTTGAAAAACATACAGATTTTCAACAAAGAAGCAGTTTACTGAAGCTTGCAGATGAATCACACAAAGCTTGCACATAAATCACACAATTAAATGCTTTCAGGTAGCCACCACTGCATGCAGATTTTTAACGTGATGAATTTCAAACATGTCATGTCCAAAGCATTGCAAAGTAACAGTCTGAATTTTTCTCATGTGCAAAGAACACATTCATCTTAGGTCTCAATGACAAAGGAATAATCAATGGTTAAACTCGTAACTGTACACAGAAAGCTTCAAAAACCTACATAGGAAATATCAGAAATATTGCTTAAGTTTTTAATATATACATGTACATATGTAACTATCCATCTAGAAGAACATATACAAAGCTGTTAATAACTGTTAGGACATTTCCAGTATTTTAAATTTTTCAATATTTTTCAAATTTTCTCCAATGGTAACATATACCATTCTAAGTTCAAAATTGTGAAGCGCTCAGTTTTTCCTTTGCCTTTTGTATTTTTGTTCTTCAAATCAATCGAAACTAATTTATAAAACAGAAAGAAGTGTTCTTTACAAAAAAGCTCATGTGCATTAAAAATACTCAGGAAAGTGAGTGTTCCGATTATGATGGCCAGCATTTATTAGTACCGCCTTAAATGTTTTATATCCATTATCTGATATAATATTTATATTAACTATATGGATGTGGAATTGTTACTTATGTCATGTGTTCGAAGACACTTGAGACTGAAAAGATTCAGTGATTTATTAAAGGGTTATGCAGCTAAAAGGACAGCAGATACAGAGTCTGAATTCTGGAGTGTTTGCTTCCAAAGCAAATGCTCATAATCACTCTGCTATATTGCTTCTCCATAAAATATGAAATAATCGATAAAAGTGTTATCATTGTTCCTCCAATGGAGCTTATTTCCAAAGTGAAATTCTCTGAAGTTGGAGTATGCATGGGAATTTGTATGATACAGGTTAAAAGATGACAACTGTATTTTGTTTCATTTTGCAAGTCAGTTGCCCTTAAAAACAAGTATTTAAACCAGAGATTTAACATTTCATAGTTTCCAATTACTATGTGAATTTCTAAAGGCATATTCCTGGTAATTCCCAGATCATAAATGGTCAAATGAAAGATAGCACAACAGAAGGAAAAAGAAAAAAAAAGGATTCTACTGTCTCTGGAAAGAGAGCAAGGAAATACACCATAAGCAAGAAAAAATAGATGAATTTAAAAGTTTAGCATCACTGTTATTTTAATTGCCTGGATCCCTCTCTCTTCTGAGTGACTCTACAGAAAGCATGTTTTACTTCTTTGTTCCTAAGACTATAAATGAATGGATTCAGCATGGGGATCACAATGGTATAAAAAACAGAAGCCACCTGATCCTTTCCCAAGGAGTAAGATTTACTTGGTTTCAAATAAGTGAAAATCATAGTGCCATAAAAGATGGTGACTCCCAGGAGATGTGAGCCACAGGTAGAAAAGGCTTTTTGCTTTCCGGAGGTGGAATTAGTTTTCAGGACAGTAGACAGGATGAACACATAGGACACAGATATTGTGATAAGAGACACCATTAGGGTGGTGCCAGCGACAATGAATATCATGATTTCGATGTCATGTGTGTCAGTGCAGGACAGGGCTAAGATTGGGGATGTGTCACAGAAGAAGTGCTGGATTATATTGGATTCACAGAAATGCAATCTGCTTATGCAAAGGACATTGACAAAGGAGTCCAGAAAGCCAATCAAATAGGACCCAAGGATGAGGAAGCAGCAGCGTCTCAGGGACATAACTATGGGGTAATGCAGAGGGTTGCAGATGGCTACATAGCGATCATAGGCCATTGAGGAGAGAAGGAAACATTCAGTGGCACCCAGGAAGACAAAGAAGTACAACTGGGTGAAGCAGTTCATCCGTGAAATAGACTTGGTGGAGGTCAGTAAGTTCTCTAAGGTTTTAGGGGTGATGACAGTTGAGTAACTGAGGTCAAGGAATGAGAGGTGACTGAGGAAAAAATACATGGGGGTGTGAAGCTGGAGATCCAGGCGGATTATCAGTATCATCCCCGCATTCCCCACCATGGTGATCAGGTATATCAGGAGAAACAGCGTGAAGAGGGCCAGCCGGATCCCTGCAGAATCTGTCAGCCCCCGAAGGATGAAGCTGGACACTTGCGTGTTATTCCTTTGACCCATAGTGTTCAAATGCTATAAACTGTTGAGAAATCAAAGCTAATACTTAACAGGAAGTACTTCAAAAAGATTTGGGTTTATATGAATGCCATGACATTTGTATTAGTTCAGTGTTAATAGAAAGTGATAATAATATAGTGTACAGAGTATGGAGAGAAAATCCTTAATTTGATTGAGAAATATAGGAATAGGTATAAACTGAAATTTGGATAAAATATAATAAAAGTTAATATAGTGGTTAATTACAATAACCCTGATACTATTCTATATGCTTCCTGTTATTAATGCATTTAATCTCCATAAAATTATTATATCATAAGTAGTACATGTAGCCACATTTTTTAGGTGAGAAAAAGGCAAAGAGAATATAGGTAACTTATTCCGAGTCAGTTATTCAATATTGACTCTGGAATTCTAACAAGATCGATTAACTCCAGAGAGCATGCTCATAATACTATGTTCCTATTTACAATTAATTTCAGAAAACCTGATGGATAAATTCTAGGTACATAATAAACAAAGATAGAAAAATAGTTTTAATGCATCATGTATTGTCCTTTTGTTTCCAATTTTATTTAACACAAGATGACAAATTTCAACCCTAGAAGACTCTAGTAAGGTGCATTAAAATTTTGGATCCCATATTAGTATTAATTTTCAAAACATATAATATTTTCAAAGCTTGACCCTTCAAAACAATTTTTTTTCTGAAAATATGCACATTACTTGTAAACCATGATTCCATCAATTCTATATCTCTGATTCCATGAATCCTGGGGTTATTGCAAGGTAAGATCTATATTCTGTACGTACACATGCTCTTCTGGTTATGTCCCCATTTTATTTTATCCTGACTAAAACCTTCTAATTTCGAGAACAATACTCACTGTGAGCCAATGTTGGTGAAAAAGTATCGTCTTCCAATATTATCTGTCTAGAAACATGTCAACCTCAAATTTTTCTCACAAATAAAATGTGAAAACCATTTAAGTTGAAAATTTCTGTAATATAGTATTTGTTTGTTTGGATAAGTTCTTTTTAAATTTTAGTGCATTCATTTTGTTTTATTCTGGGGTAAAAAAGAAATCCACCTAGAAATTTTGTTCAGGTCCTGATCAAATGTAAAATTTGCCAGGAAGTTATGTCTCAAAAGAATATCAGCGATCCACTGTGCATGTGAGCAGAGCAGAGTATGGCTGGCCTCTCACCCTGATGATGCCAGGGTACCTCATATATTGGGGACTGATGATAATGCAACATTTGGTCTTCCCTGTGGACCAATTTTCAAGGAAGACTGCTTGGCAGGATTCCAAAGACAAAAGTTTGAGGATTACCTGCAGTTCTGCTGGGTTTTGAGAAGCTAGTATTCTTTTCCCTTAGAAGCCACACAATGAAGAGCCCAATGGTTTGGGCTTCCTTTGTGATGCTCTAAATTTATGTCTGGGGCAGTAGAGAAACTATTTCTAGAGAAATAATTATCCTATGACTGAAGCCATCAGGGATGGAAAGATACATTTTTCATAAGGAAATTTTATATTTTAATGTGTGATGCTATTAAATGAGTAAATATATTCATAAAAACAAAATTAGAATATAACAAAATTCAAAGAATGGTAAGAAAACATTCAAAACTGATGTAACATTTTGATAAATTTCTCCCAATTACTTTTTTCATTTATAGAATGTTTATTTGTATACCTCTAGATTTGCATAAATATTATGAGCCTGTATAATCAGTACCCATCCTAATTTTATAACTAAAATTTCATAATATACTATGACCAATGTTATATTAGTCATTCATTAGACCCATAATTTCATGTATTATGCATTGATTGATATCCTATGACTAATTTCCCTCTATAAATGTTCATCAGATGTCAATGGTTTTATTGAACATTACTTATCCAAGATGAGGAAACAAAAGAAGGCTCTAAAAAGGGTTAGACTGAGAATCAGATTAAAATAGCCTTTTGAATCTTTCATTAATTCATGATAATAAAATCAAGTTTCATGTAGATTTAAAGATGACTCTTACAGGAAAGTCTGCTCAAACTCCTGAATTTCAGGAGATAATTAGTTGGTATGGATAAAGGAGGTAATTTTGCATATATTGTATCTTTGATGAACTTTGGAAGGGCAATTTTACTCATCAAAAGTTAGTGCTGCTCAAACATGTGTCAAATAATATTCATATTTTATGAGAAGGCAAGACAAATTTAAACACAAAAAAATGTTCTCTGCCTTTGGCCTCCTCTCTCCCCTCACTGTGCATTGTGTGTCTGCAAAGTGCTTCAGCCAAACTTCCCCCAACAGCAGAAATACCTGCTCAACCATAAAGAGCAATAATCTCCTAGTGTCAATAAGAAAACTCCTTAAAACATAACATTCCTCCTTGCTCTTATTAGGGGCCATGGTGACCCATGCCCCACTACTCGGTTTGTATGCTGACATCTGGGTTGTATAAACTGTCAATAATATGTTATTTAATGTACAGTCCTCTGTTTCAAAAATTTCTATTACTGTCCTTTGACTTCTATTGGGTGGAACAGTTCTTGGAAGTTTCTGAGAGGTTGTTCCCAAGTTATAATCCTCAATTTGTCTTGAATAAAATTTTCCAACTATTTATTAGATTGACTGATTAATTTTTCATCAACACAGGCTTACTTGGAGATTAAGAGGCCAGCATAAACCTATTTGACACTAGGTAACTTTGGAAGTCAAGCCAAAAGAGAGACTAATGGTAATTTCCAATGCAAATGCCACCTCAATAACCATGGTAATTGCAAAATTACCAGGAGCAAGTTTTTCTTGCTTAATATTTTCCCAATTTTGAAGTAATTTTGTCCATGTTTAGTCTTGTTGATGATTTCAGGCTATTCTTATACCATTTATTGTGTCATTACAGAAATGAAAGTCTGATCAGAGATTTTAAATCCTTTTTAATTTAATGATGATATAGTTTAATGCCTTAGCTCATTACAGCTTTAACTATGCATATATATATATATATATATATATATATATATATATGTTTTTTTCTTTCTTTCTTTCCTGGGTTATTCTAGTTATTTTCATTTTCTTTTTCCTTTGACACATGAAAGAATGATTCTTCTTACTTTTTTGGTTAAGTGTTATTAAATTACCATTTTGCTTTCTAATTAACTAATGGTTACCTGTTTTATCACTTTTTCCCTTACTTTATTAGATTTGTGGGGGACAACAAATAATTTTCCTTCTACCCTTCTAGGTTTTTAGCTGAGACCCACTTTCTGTAATAAAAAACCAAATAAGAGGAGAAAAACAAACAGAAATTTAATAACATGTATACCATTTGTAAACATGGGACACACCCAGGACAACTGAGGAACATCCTCCCCAAATGGTCCAGCCCACCACCTTAAGTACCATCTTCACTTAAAGACACAAGAAGATATTGGCAGGAAGAATAGGAACCAGGAAAAGCATTGGAAACAAGAGTGTGTTTGTTAATGCATATTCAATTTCCTGCCTTCTTCATTGATAAGAGTTTCTAGAGATTTAAGCATCTTTCTCTTCCTGGTACAGAGACATCCTTACAAATGGAGATATCTTTTTTAAATGTAAATGTCTCTTACAAAAACATAATTTCTATTTAATTTTCAGAGCTTCTCCTGTGTCTATTGCTTCTTGAAAATAACCAGCTCAAGACAACCTTTATGGCAAAGAGGCATAGTTTGGCACAGAAAATTCTGCTCCCCTTCATACTGAATTATGTTTTTTCTCTAGCACCTGTTAATACTTACTTGTTTCATTTTCTTTTGATACCTGTTTAGTAATACAGGAATTTAATATCTGCATTATTCATCTGAGTGTTACTTTAATTTTAATTTATATGTAGAGATATTAATTATTATCATTGTCATATAGTATATAGGTAATTTAAGATAAATTTTAAATTTTCCTACTTGACTAAGACAATTCAAGACTTAAAAAAATTTGTTCTTAATTTTCAAGCTGAAAAATCTATATTTTTAACCTTTAAATAACAATTTTAAATTGTATTGCATTGCAGTCAGAAAATGTAAGTCCTTTCAGTTAAATTTTGTAAATTTATTGAAATTGATGGATTAATTGAAACCATTAGTATAAATGATTCATAGATGCTGGGGAAAAAAGTCAAATGTTGATATGAAGTCTGGCCTTATCCATTATAGTGTTATAGATTACAAATTCTAAGCTAGGTTGAAACAAATAAACAAACAAACAAACAAACAAAATACAAAATTTTGTGATATGTTAGAGGGTAAAAAGTACAATAAAAATAAATACAATGTAAAACAGCTTAGAGGATGGGGGTTCTGGAATAAGGGCATGAGGAAACAATCAGAAGTAATATAATCAAGATAGGCTGAAATTTAAAAAGTTGGAATTTAAGCAAAGATTTGAAGGAGGGAAGAGTTGGTCATGCAGGTTCATTGTAGGAAAGAGGTTCGGATAGGGGATCATCCATGCCAAGGCCCTGTGCAGGGAACAGTCCATAGAATTTGAGGGACAGAAAGGACTATCTAGTAAGGGTGTTATTCTATGATGAGAGGGGGGTGACAGGAGCAGTATTTGTATGTCAGTGGTGGTAAGTGCTGTGGAGAAAAACAAGTGGAGAGGATGCACGGAGACAGTTGGATTTTTCCTTCTAAAAATACATTTCTTCAAAGAAATCTTCAGTGATCAGGTCACACTGAAAGAAGTGAAGTAGAAAATTATACAGATATCTGGAAGAAGTGGTAAACCAACAAGTGTAATAAAAAATGTTTGATGGAAATACTTTATCCTAATGTTTTCCATCACTTTATTATGGTAAAATTTGTGTAAAAACTATAATATCCTGGAGTTTATATGTTGATTCACTCTGATAATCTTTGTTTTTTTAGAGGAATTTGTTACACTTTATAAATATATTTTATTTTTATAGATATATAATGTATATATTATATATTATTTAATTATAAAAATATATATTTATATTTTATAAATATAAAATTATTTATTTTTTCTCTAATATATTTATATTTTATAATACCGATATTTCTATACTTTCTTTTTCTGAGATGTATTTTTTCTTTCTTATTTACTTTCTTTAGCTATTTTTAGATAGTTTTTCTACCATCCCCTTCCCCCATATTTTGAAAAGGCAAATATCCTGTGCAAAGCCCTAAGTTATTTTACACTGCTTTCTCCAATTCTCAGATAATAATCTGAAATTCATTTCTGAATGGACCTCTAATTTTTGTGTAATGGCACAAGAGTAAGTCTGACTCTACCTGCTATCAAAAAGCCAGTCTTGTTTTATTTTCATGGAGGAATTTGTTTCTTCAGGAATTTCTGCAAAGGTTCTTAAAAATAAAACAAGTTAAGAAACAATTTTACTTTTTTCTTTATTTTCATAGAAAAAGGTGGTGAAAGGTGATGAAATGGAACACAATCTTAAGGAACACAGATGGTTGACAGGAACATTACAAAGGCACTGCACGCTTACTAGACTGACTAAACTGAGTCAGATGGAATTCCTGACCTTCATGGATCTGTCACCATGCTCCAAAAGGAAAGAAAATATTTACTTACATATTTCATATGTGGTACATTTGCTACACATTTTGTTGTGGAGCACAAGTCGAATAAACAAACTTCTCTCAAAGAGTGAAGGACAGTTCTCTCAATCTTGGAAAAAAAAAGAACTATTATAAGCACACACATTTTCTTTTAAAAGCAGCTCATCAAATTAATCTTCAGTTCCTTATGTTACCACAAAAAGTACAGACCCCAGTTCTCATCATACTCAAAACATAAGTTTACAGTTGGGAGATGGTGCATTGTGTAGCAAGAGATTTTAAAAGATTTATTTAGAAAAGGAAAAGTGCACCCCCAAGGATGGTAGGTGGGCTGCCCCAAGGGAGGAAAGTGCTCGTTTTTGTCAGCACTTTCCCTTATGCCCTCGCTCAGAGGTGGCCTTTTGATTGATTGACAGCTTTTACCCCTGGAGTGCTTAGTCCTGTCTGGCCCCTTTGTGCACATCCTTACCCATGGTGCACACACCCCATAGGAGGTGGCAAACAGCAGTGTTAATTAGAATACAGTGAACATTGGATCATGTCTGGTCAAGTCTTTTCCGCTACTACGCAGTCGGGGCTGTCGAGTCCTACCCGGTTTCTTGCTGGCACTCATTTAGAAAAAATAAACCCCCTTTAAGCTGCATGTGGGCATAATGTCATTTTCCAGACCGTCCTCCCTCTCCCCCACCCATCTGCCTGGTGCCCCCACTTGTCTAACTATCTGACACTTCCAACATACATTTTAAAATGTGATTGCCCAGCTCCTCTGGTTATGACTCAATGATTCATGCACAGGAAAGCAGTCCTGAGGGTTACATCTTTTCCATAAATCCATTAAATGGGATTTATGTTGAAGTCTCTTTTCAAAGAAAAATAAAACAAAATCCCATTCCTCCTTCTAATACTATAGACTTAATGAAGCTTTTTCTGCCTGATTTGAAGAAATGAGAGTCTCCATCGATACCTCCAAAACGCTTCAGGAATTTTGTTACAGTTAGTGCTTCATTTATACACACACACAGACACAGACACACACACACAGACACACACACACACACACACACATTTAAGTTTGTCAAGTCTTTGAACTTAGGAAGGTACATTATTGTTGCTATGAAGTAGAACTCTGCTGTTTTTGATGAAGACCATACTCCGCTTCATAGACCCATAATTTTCTATGTAATCAAGGATCATGATCAAGATAAATGATCAAAATTTTAACTGTTAGGACAAGAGGAACCCACATTACCTGGAGATTTCTCTGTACTACCCAGTGTCGCTTGTCATCACTAGTATTTACACCTCACTGAAATGACTTCAACCACTACCCCCTCCAACCCTGGAATTACATTTGCTTTTGTTAACTCTGTACCCTTTCCTTTGCTCTTAGGCCATCAGCCATCATTTCTTGTTAACGATATTTAAGAGTCATCGTCTCAATCTACTACTCATTTTCTACACTCAGCTTGATGATGGCTGAGAAAACAGAACGTCAAACCATATGGACAGTCAGTATAATTGCTGTTTAACGTGTGTGGTGTGATGGCATGCTCACTGCAAGAATGTGCAGGGAGGGACTCAGTCCCTGCTTTCCTTACTTGTTTGTGCATGTCTATGTCTGAATAATTTATGTATTGAAATGAACTCCTAAGACAGAGATTCAGTATTCCATATAAACAAATAAAATGATAATTCACCTCCTTTATGTCATGATTCTAAGTTATTATTCAGTTTGTGTTATGCCTTTGGACTTACTCTAGTCTTTTCCTAATTGTTGTAGCAATTGAATGCCTGAAACCATCCAACTTTTCTTTAATTGCAACAAGCAGAAATTTGTCATTTAAAAAGTTTTCTATGTATGACTCTCAGGAGAGCCTTTTTTACGTCTTTGTTCCTCAGACTATAGATGAGCGGATTCAGCATTGGGATGACCACCTGTGCCTGGGTCAAGGATGATGTGTTATTGGGCTGCAGATATGTGAAAATCAGGGACCCATAGAAGACGGCCACACCCAGGAGGTGGGACGCACAGGTGGAAAAGGCTTTCTGTCTGCCTACCGCAGACTGGATCTTGAGGATGGCTGAGATGATGGGCGTGTAAGTGATGGTGATAATGAAGAGGGAACTGAGAAGGGTGAAACCAGCTAAAACAAAGATCACCATTTCTGTGCTGAAGGCATCTCCACACTACAGGGCCAAAGAGCTGTGGTGTCACAGAAAAAATGGTTGATGCTGGCATTACAGAATGCCAAATTGCTTATCATGCAGATGGATATCAGAGAATTTGTGAAGCCTATTGTATATGGCATGACTCCCAACCAGCTGCACACTTTCTGGGACATAACCACTGAATACAGTAAGGGATTGCAGATTGCCACATAGCGGTCATAGGCCATTGACCCCAGAAGAAAACACTCGCTACACACCAAACCCACAAAAAAGTTCATTTGAACAAAGCAGCCAATGAAGGAGATGGTTTTCTGTTTTGACTGGAAATTCACCAGTGCCTTGGGGATTACAGTAGAGGAATAAAATATGCCTATGTGTGCTAAATTGCTAAGGAAAAAGTACATAGGAGTGTGAAGCTGAGAGTCAATTCCGATTAACATAATTAGCCCAAGGTTCCCCCATACAGTGAATAGGTATATAAAGAGAAATATCCAGAAAAGGCTGACTTGCAGTTCAGGGTGATTTGCAAATTCAGAGAGAATGAAGAAAGTCACCTCCGTGAAATTGTTCCCAGCCACTTTTATCAGCCTAGGCCTTTGACTTACCTGCTGAGTAACAGTGATAGAAGTTAGAGAAGGATTCAACCCTAAAGATAACCAGCATTGACTTAGACTCCCATAATGAAAGAGTGACAGGTGGGGAGCAAATATTTAATGACTTTAATTTAATTGAAAATTTATATATAATTTTCTTTTTTTTTAAGAGAATTGACATGCTGATTAAAAAAAAAAAAATTCCAAGTTCACAATCCTGTGGAACTCATTGCACTCAAAGATATTTATGGAGCGTGACATTTGAAGGATTCCTCCTGAAATATACCATCTTCAACCCTACTGTATCTCTGGGCCCCAAACCGTATACTTGGGAATTTACCTACTGGATTAGTTGTAAGGTATTCTCAGAAAATATAAAGTTGTTTAGGAAAGGAGGCTCTGTGATTTGTGAATTCAATGATATCTTTGTGTGTCAGTCTTCTTAATGACACTTTTCAGGGTTATTATAAGAGCTTAATAATATCTTAGATGGGCACAACAAATATTTCCTTGGAATCAATAAAGCTTTCTTAAATTTTATAAAATACATATACAAATTTTTATATGATTTATAAAATATATTTTATAAATACATAAAGCATATAAAGCTTACACACAGATAAAACAGGAAAGCAATTTTTTGCTTTTTTATACGTTAATGCTAAACTTCGGTATACTTTTTTCTACCACATGTCCTTTCTTTCTGTTGGTTCGCTACTACCAAACGAGGAAATTACCCTGTCACATAGCCAGATTGTTTGATGTGTGTGGTTAGTGACCATGTTTGTTTCCAGCATGAAGCACCTGGTTATCTACAACTTCAGGTAATATCTAATTCATTGCCAAATAGCAATTTTCAAAAATAAAAAGCCTACAAATGGTAAAAGGAATATGATTTGTTATATTTAAAACAATTAAAACATAAGGTGATTTCACTAGAAATTAGAGAACTTATTTGCCCAACTCAATTGACACAAGTATGTGATAAATAAAACTGAAACTAGCATGATATTACTGCAAGTTCATTTGAGACATTTAGCACTCTGCTTGGTTAAGTATACTTAATCATTTAGGGTCTCCCACGTTCACAACGCTCCTATTTGTTTATCCATTCATTCCTTTAAGTAGCATTTAGTCCATGAAGACATTTTGTCTTGCCTGGCATTATTCTTAAAGCTTACTGGAGATGCAGGCATGTAAAAAGAAAATGTTTCTCAGTGTAAGAAACACACACACACACACACATGCACACACACAACAAAGAAAAGAATGATAAAATTAGACTTACCTGGTATTGAGTCATCAAACAGAAAACCCCTTCTCTCTCAGCTCTCTTCCATCTATTTTCAGGTTTATGTTCAGACAATAAGAAGAGAAAACATTTTGCAACCTTTGCAAAATCCACCATTAGTTTTTGGCATATGGCTAGATCTCTCTCCTCTATAAATCTGAATCCCATGAATTCTCAGTATAATGGCTTGTGTCTGTTGTGTTTGCTGTTGCTGCTGCTGTTAGCACAGGGCTCTGTTTCCTATATAATGCACCCCTATTGGTATTAGGAATTTTATGGAAAAATGTGGATAGTTTTGATGACAGTTCTGGATAATGCATGTATTATCTTCCATTGATAGGATAAAAATAACAGAATTAACAAAATAATTATTTATTTTTGTGTGTCTTCTTGAGAATTAAAATCTATTTTTTTTTAGGTCAAACTTAGATTTGTATTCAGGATTAATTTTGTTCTTAGTGTATTTCTAAAGCAGTCCCATTTAAAAAAAGGATTGTCTTCTGAAATCTAGTATACCAGCATCTCTTTTTAAACTTGCAAAGTTATATGATAAAGAAATTGGTCAATTAGCATTGTTGATCTCTTGAGGGTTGTATTTTAATTGTGCCCCAAGGTTTGTTTTTAATTTTCCTAGAATGCATCTCCAGTGGAAAAGTTCGGAAGTAAATGTTCCTCAGCTGTGTGTATTTAGTTTAAATGACTATAGACATACTGAGTAATGTAATTAATGTAGTTTTAAAAATTATCTTTGTTTTGATTTATGTATGTGTGTGTATATATATATATCTCAAACATCTTTTATAAAGCATTACGAAATATATGTGAAATACATGACATTAGAGAATATCAGATAACCATTGCTCCTGCCTGGGGTTTTGCTGGTCTCTCAGGTAAAGCAGTGAGCATTTCCAGCTACTGATTTAATAGTGTTAGTATACGTTGAGATTATGTTACCACCTATGTCAATCTGTCATGTATGTATTTATTTTTAAAACAGGCATTCTGTGATTTTTAACTGACTGTGCTTAATGGTGCATACACACAAAATAGGCTGAGAATATGTATGTCATCTAGGAAAATAAGCAAAAAAAAAACCTAAAGTAAAATTAAAGGTCATGCTCTCAGTTTCATGTTCAGCTGATAGGTCAGTACTTTGAAAAAATTTAATTACATTATTATTTCATTTGTTGTTGTTGTTGTTGTTGTTGTTGTTGTTGTTGTTGTTTTTAAGCAATTTCCTAAGCCACACCCCTATAATGACTGAATTGGTAGGTCTGAGATTGATCCAAAAAAGTAACTTTTTCAGAATGCCTCAGGTCCATGGACTATTTTCAGACACTAGCTTAAAAGGATCTCACAGACTTGCCTAATTAAGTGACTGTTCTACTGTTATCATTATATTCTCTTATTTTACTTCTTTTTTAGAAGATATTTACTATGATAAATCATATGTTGAGACAAGACAGACTCTTCATTGGGGAGGAAAACCATGCATCTCTAATCCTACTTGACACATTAGAGATTTAAAGAAAAAGAATAAAATCTATTATAAATGGGCCATATCACTTACTGGTGATCAACATATTTAGATATTAGGACAAAAGAAATGATTAGTACTCTTTTTACCCTCTAGTATGTGTCTTGAGAAAAGAAAACTTTGAAAATACTGAATAATATACCTGTAATCTCAAATTTCCATCCATTTCTTACTTATTCTTTCCATATACTTTAAGCACTATTAAATGACAGATACTATGATTTGTGTGGGACTGCAAAGATGAGAATATTGTCTCTACTTTCAGGCTACTTAAGGTTGATTGCTTCTTTCAAGATTCAAGATTCAAAATTTGTCTCAGTTCTTTAATAATCTGATATTTGTTGAGTTAATAGGTTCATACCTACCAGTGTATACCTGATATTAGGGCTAGAGTTGACTGCTCTATAGGATTAATGGGCATGTAGTAAATGCTTACTTAATTCAATTCATATTTCTTATAAACCCATTTTAAGTTCTAGTTGTTAACCAGCTATATTTAACTTTTTAGTTAATTTTATTCAACTTCCAGAGTTTCAACATGCTCTTTACTCAGTTTCATGAATGTTAACATCTTACATAGTCATTAACACAAAGAAGTTCACACTGATACAATAATGTTAACAAAACTACACATTTTATTCAATTTCACCAGCTTTCCCCCAGCGTCCTTTTTTCTCTTCCAGGATCCAATCCAGAATATCACACTGCAATTAGTGTCATGTCTCTTTAAGTGTTTCTATCTGTGACTTTCCCATTTTCTTTCCTGTTCTTTCATGACTGACACTTTTCAAGATAACTGGTCAAGTGTTTTACCGATGTCTCTCGATTTAAGTTTGCCTGATGTTTTCTTATGATTAACTTGAAGTTAATCATTATGAGAAAAAGGTACCAGTGAGGTGATATGCATGTCCTTTTCATATAATTAGAGGATACAGGATGTTAAGTAGTATTACTAGTAATGTTAAACTTGATCACTTAAAGTACTGTCTGCAAGTGCAAACTGGAGGCTATAGCTTGAGTGGTAGAGCACCTGCCTAGCATGCATGAGGCCCTGGGTTCAACCTCCAGTGCCTCCTGTGAAAATAAATAAACAAATTTGATTACCTCCCACCTGACAGAAAAGAATTATAAAATAGTGCCTGCCAGACTTCTTTACTGTAAAGTTATGATTCTTTTTTTTAAACTTTTTTTATTGAGTTAGTCATTTTACAATGTCATGTCAAATTCTAGTGTAGAGCACAATTTTTCAGTTATACATGAACATACATATATTCATTGTCACATTTTTTTTGCCATGAGCTACCACAAGATCTTGTATATACATCCCTGTGCTATACAGTATAATCTTGTTTGTCTATTCTGCATATGCCTGTCAGTATCTACAAATTTTGAACTCCCAGTCTATCCCTTCCCACCCTGAAGTTATGATTCTTTACTACATGATTTATATAAACTAACATGTATACAGAATATTAATAAATTTTACTTAATTTTCTTTCCTATGTAATTTACATAAATTATATAAATATGGAAGACAATTTAGATTATGTAAATATTTTGTTTATACTTGTTGGCATCTATCAACATATTGCCTCTAACAATTATGGTGGTGTTTTCATAGTAAATTTCCATTTCCCTTAGTCTTTCAACATATTTTAATTGAAATGAGTCTGTAAGGAAGAGTCATCATTTCTTATTTATTTGTTTATAGCAGTATATACTCTTTGATAATTAGTTTGTTTTGGGGGGTTATTATCCAATACCCCCATCACTTCCATTGCTGCTCAATTCATTCTAGCTTTGCTAATGGAACCGTCATTGAATTAACTCCCACGTGCTCTGCTCTTTGTTTGTTTGATTCATCTCCACTTCTTACATCCTGACAGTGCAGTGTGCTCCAGGTTTATGATATATTTTCCTGGACTATGCTCTAGAAAGTGCCACTTCTCAAAGGATCCCTGTTATTATTATATTATAAATTTTTAAATAAAGATAATGACATTGATGAAGTCATTAAGTTTTATATAAATATTTTGGAAAGTAATTTAGTAAAGTGTCAAGATAAAAAATATGCATTTCATCAAAGAATTCAATTATTAGACAACTATCAGGATGAAAACAAGTAGAAAAATGAATAAGTTTTACACACAGACTTTATCATTTTGCTATAAATTACTTTGTAAGACATTAAAACCTGAAGTGTACAACCCAGGAGGTGGATATTTTGGCTGGCCCAGTGTACATTAGAACTTTAGTTTGTGATTATGAGACATCATTCAGCACTTTCCACATCCTAACGAATCTCTCATTAAGTAATAGTTTTGCTTTTGAAATCTTGGTTTAACATTAACAGTGATTACTTATTTTTTTGAAAATGCATGGCAGTTGTGGTGATATGCAATCAGAATATTTAACAATGGGATTATTATGGAAGAAAATATAGGCCACATAGAAACAATGAAATACAATTTGCTTTAAAATACTTTGATACATATTGACATAAGTTTAATTGTCAAGTAATAAGAAAAAAAAAAAGAAAAGCCCACAGACTTACAGAGTTTGACAGATAAGGTTTATTGCTAGGCACTATGGGTTATTCCATTTGATAAATATCAGCATTCTTTCCACAAATTTGAAACTGTTGTTCACTAAGCATTGCAAAGGTGTCACCAGCAAAGACTGTGTTCTCTCTCTTAACAACTGTAGTGATGACAGTGGTGCAGGACCGAGTTTCTGATGCATGTCTGAGTAAGTGGGACTATAATATGAACATAGCAATGTGGGAATCTAAGAGTCATTTTGTTTAAAAAAAAACTTTCAGCATTTTCAAGTGGCTGTACTATTTAATGGAAATTTCCTAAAGGCTGATTTTTTGTGTGTGTGTGTGAATTCCAATATACACTGATATAACAGAAAACCTCTGCATTGCTATTTTGGTATTTCTGTTAAACAACAGGGAGAAATAGAATTGTCATAAAAATAAACACTTCTGTGCCTGTGGCATTATTTTTAAAGTAAAATATTCAAATTTTAAAAGTTCCAGGTAAATATGGCAAACAAAATGCATGCAGAAAATTGTGTTTCCTTGTGTAAAATGGGAGAAGGTCTGTGGACAAGTACACAAATATATGTGTGTTTGAACGCTACTTCTCAAATGTTGGATGCTGTCTGATCTCGGGTAAGCTTTTAACTCCCTTGATCACTTGTTTCCTCATCTGTAAAATGGGTCAGCTCTTCTAGAGCTGTAAAGAGGGAAGACTGATTTCACTCTCTGTAACTGATTCTTTTTGAAGTATCTGTATGCGCATGTGTGTGTGTGTACGTGTGTGTTTCTGTATGTGTGTTTGGGTGATTGTCACCTACTGGTTCTTCTATATCCAATTAAAACTGAAAATCATATTCTGTAACTAACCAAACTGTAGAAGATGGTGTCAATTTATTACCTAAGAAGTTAGTAGAGATTCAAAGTAATAATTGAGGAATCGAAAGAATCTAAATTATGCAATGGCACAAAATTATTTTAAACTGGAGCCACTTGGGATTCAGTCGATGCAGAGAGATGTTTTCTCTGAGCCTCCTTTATCTGACTAAAGGCAGAACTTCTGAGAATGAAGCTGCCATAAATCCTCTCTCCCTGGACTGCTTTGTCTTGAAGAGGAAGTCAGAAAAGACCACTTGCTCCTGCATAAACAAATGATGTCACAGAATTTCCTGTCTCTCATTTGCTCCCTTAGAAACCCATTTGTTTTTCCCATAGAAGCCATGTCTCCTTCTCTCTTTCCTATATTGTTGGGAGATAAACTTCATCTCTAATTTTTGAGCTAGCCACTTTTTTTGGTGCACTCATATACATATGAATGCACTTTGTCTATTCTCCTGTCAAGCTGCCTTTTGTCAGTTTATCTTTTTTAATTAAATATATTTATTTATTTATTTTTAATGGCTGTACTGGGGATTGAACCCAGAACCTCATGCATGCTAAGCATGTGCTCTACCACTGAGCTATCAGTTTAATTCACAGGCCCTTAATTAGTAAACCTAAAAACATGTAGCATCAATCAATATTTCTTAAATTTTTTCTTGAAATTTTATATTCATTGAGCAAATTTTTTTGCATAATAATTCTTTTTATTGCTTCTTTGTCCTCTGTGTTTCTTATACTGTATATCAGGAGATTTAATATTGGTGGCAAAAGGGTATAGAACACAGACAGGATTTTGGCTCTATCCTGTGGGTAGCTAGAGCTGGTCCCCAGATAAGTAAACATCACTTTTCCGTAGAAAAGAGTCACTACCATTAGGTGGGAGGCACACGTGGAGAAGGCTTTGTATCTGCCCCTCAAAGACTATCTTCAGGACAGTGAGAAGGATGCTCAGATAGGAACTAACCATCATCAGAAAGGTAGCCACTGACACGGTCCCAGAAAGGACTGTAAACAAAGCCTCATTGTACTGGGTATCAGAACAGGAAAGTTGGAACAGCAGTGGGATATCACAAAAATAATGGTTGATGACATTGGGACCACAGAAGGACAGACTGAGCAAGCCACTCAAATGGGTGAGTGAGTAGGTGCAACCTACTAGGTAGGACGCAGTCACCAGTTGGATGCAGAGTGTAGGGGTCATGAGACCTTTGTAATGAAGGGGGCGGCAAATGCCATTGCAGCCAGAAAGAAGTATTCTGTGGTCAAGAGCATGCTGACAAAGGAATACTGAAGGGGGCAACTGCAATAGGAGATGGCTCTCTGTCCTGCTATGTAGTTCATCAGCATCTTAGGGATAAAGACCAAGGAATAGCAGAAATCCAAGAAAGCCAACTGGCTGAGGAAAAATTACTTGGGAGAATGGAGCTGGGCACTAGCCAGGATGACTGCAATCAGCCAAACGTTGCCCAACACAGTGATGAGATAAATCAAGAGAAACAGCACAAATAGGACATATTCAGTTCAGGGTCATTGGTCAGCCCCAGGTGGATGAACTCAGTTATCTCACCGACATTTCTGTTAGCCATTTATGTGGCTCCTTTCTGATGGGTCTACAGAAAATGAGAGGAAACAGAAAATAAGTAAAAGGTGCAGATTGAACATGAATTTGTTCTACCAGCATCTTTAGAAAACTGCATGGTTTTGGTTAATAATAATAATCCATAGTCAATTCATTTCTTGCAAGTATGAAAGTTAGCCTGATTCAGAACCGTATTTGGATCAAAGTCTCACCAGGGGCTGTGAACTGGTAGTAGGTTCCACATAAGAACCCCTGGAGAAAGTAAACTCCACGTGAAAAGCTGTAATAGTGATCTTAGTTCAACAGATACAGTTCAGAGGTGGATGTTGGATAACAGTGCGTCTCAGATTCCAGAACACAAGACAAGGACCTCATGTTTTAAGGAAGAAGATCCCTTAACAAAGAACAAAAAACTTAACGTTTAACAGGTAAATTCTTGGGGCATCTGGCAAAATTATTCTCTATGACATCTTTTTAACTTAGACTAAAATACACATGACATGTTAAACAATATAAATAACAAGCGGGCAGAATATACATATATGTGTATATAATGTCATCTAATACAATTGATCATTATCCATAGAAATGGAAAATGAGAATTAGGTGTGTCCAGACTGAATGAAACAACTTAAAACATTTTCTCTCAATATGATGTCACTTATTCGTTAAAACTCAGTTATTCCAGGAAGTCATTCTTTGTTATGCCAAAAGATATTTATCATTCCACGGTTGGAATTCTTATAGCATTTATTACCAAATGGCCTAAATTAGACCACAGCAGATTTTTCTGCCTTAAGATTGAGTCAAACACGTGTTTGAACCCCTACAGTCAAGAAATCTCAACTCTAGATGGGGTGGATGTAGCTCAGTGGTAGAATGAGTGCTTAGCATCCATGAAGGCCTGGGGTCAATTCCCAAAACCTCTATCGATGTAAATAAATAAATAAACCAAATTACTGCCCCCCCACACACACACACAAAGAAAAAAAGATTTTAAGTCTAAACTTTAACTTCAAGGACAATGCATGTGATTTTGGCACATTAGCTCACATATGAATCTGGGGTTTTATCCAGGAAAAGTTAAATCATTAAATCAATTTTATTTTAGCTTTTATCTTATCACCCAAACTATGTGAGAAGCAACATTCTGATATCTAATATATTTGGGAAACACTTGGCTAAATAACTTTTAAGGAAAGCTTTCTTTACTGCAGGACTTATAGAAATGCATAATATTTGACTGTGCTTTGCAAGTTCCAATAAGATAAATAAATACAGAACACATTTCATATTAATTTGACAGTCAGATCTATCTTCACTAAATATTAATGAAGATGATGTTCCATAATCTGTGCTTTGGGAATAATATTTCCTTGATATTGAATACAGAGTGTGTGGGCTTGGATTTCTAACCTTTATTATCAGTGTTATACAAAGAAAGTTATTTGATGACAATTCTGCATATCATGGTGTCAGATAACTTTATGTCCGTTGGCTAGGAGACCATCCCGAGTCTAATTTTTCTCACACTGGATATAGAAGATATAAAAAGAATGGCTAGTCACTTTATACCACGTTGAGCTGTGATTGCAAGTCTAACTCTTGGTTTCCTAGCCTAACTATTAGATTCATGTCTAAACCTTTCTCAAGCAGTAGTTGTAAGACTTAAATAAGAAAATATGTGGAAACAGGGTGGCTCACCATGGGTACTCTCAAATGTTTGCTGTCTGTTCAAAGTAAAACAAATAAGGAAAACAGACTGGACTCTGCTGACCTACTGGACAGATGCCTTTGACTAAAGTGATTATTTGGATTTTTGCTTTTTTGGTTTAGTTTTGATGAGTTAGCTTTGCCTTGACTTTGTTTTTAAACAAACCAATTTGTTACTTTGATGATGAATTTCTTCTTATTTCACTGATTTTGTATTTCTCTTTAATTTTCACTTCATAACTGGTACATTTCATCTGGACTTCCTTTCACTGTAAAGTCAGTTATGCAGAATAAATTAGTCTTTGAGTCTAAAATTTAGCTCTGCTAACAGGACCAAATAAATGGCTGCTCTTTTCCTCAGATTTAACACAATTCAACAGTTTGCAATAGTCAATCTCAATGAATTTCTGTAAGTAAATTCCCTCCTGTAACTGGCACAAGTATGTGACGCTATAAACACAGCTACCTGAGGAAATACGGAATAAGCCCTCTAATGACCTCAAGCAAGCCGGTTGACCTGGTCATGGTCTAACTGGGTTTCAATTATCTCAGTAACTGGGACGGATTCAAGGAGACGATTATCTTCACATTTCATTCACAGTGTCTATTGAGAGTTGCTCTGTTTGAATACAGGGAAAGGCATTTATAACTCCTTTGTTAGAGCACACGAATGCAATCCCTACCTGGTGTTGAGAGGAATCCTGGTCACTCCTATTGGTTTCCTGACTTGTGCTTATATTTGGCTTAGGGCATTTGGGGGATGCCATCCACAGGGGTCCTGTGAGCACCTGGTCTCAACAAACAGCTAGAGTCCTGGGAGAGTAATGTCCCAGCATGATCTTGTCAAATGATAGCAATTCACGTATTTGGCCTTTTCTCTGTTTTAGAGAAAATTGTCACATGTGTCTTATCTCACTTAGATGAGTCTCTACAAGGAAAAAATGAATTATTAAAAAATGAACTCCACTGGTGTCTATAGTTATGATTTACAGAACTTAATAATATGTACATTGGCTTTATATATGTTTATAATACTGGTTTTAAAGAGCACTAAGCTCCCGCTGTTGGGGGCCATGTTCTTCTATAAATACATTGTTACTGATATGAACATGGAAAACACACACATTTACATCTGAGAGAGCTCAAAAGAAGGGGGAGCAATGACTAAGCAGAACTCAGGTCTGTGTGTGTTTTTATACACTGGATTGCCTTTTAATATTGGGGTAATTCAGTCAGTTAGGACACTAAAATAAATATCAGGTTCAACACTTTTGTCACAATAGCGGCTGAACATAAAAATAAATTTTAGAAATACTGAGTAGGTTGATATTTGGGGGATAGACTGGGAAATAAAAAGGAGGTAGCTGTAGAGTGAAATGGTAGGCTAAACTTAAAAGAGGGGGACGGGATATTCTCTTGTAAGACTAAGTCCCTAAGATGAGTCAAGTGCACCAAACCAATACACACAGCATGAGAAAAGGTGGGGAAAATCTGCAGTAATTTTAAAATGAAGCAATACTGAAAACAGACCAACACACAGGGGATGTTAGAAGGAGTTTTATTAGCAAGAGTATTTCTTTTTCCTTGTCAACTGTTCATTTGCTATTGACTAATTATATCTGCCATTTAAGGACATTTGGAACCTGCTAAACTCAATTTCACTTCCTTTCAGAATATTTCATTTTAATGGTGTATTAAAGTTAAAATTTATAAATTTTAATATTTATACATTTCATATTAATGGTACATTACTCATTTTCCAATCTACGTTCTACACGTCTGCACACGCACCCTCCATTTGCCTCAGAATTCTAGGACCGGAATGTTTTTTCTCATTTAAGCATCAAGTCCCTGTTTTATAGTATAGTAGTTGTTTGTTAGGGTTAGTTGAAGGTCAGTACTAGAAAGAAACAAAAATCTTTCTTTTCCATAAAGTAACACCCCCTACACACACACACTCATACTTAGTAAACTGTGTTCTTTTGTCTGCATGCTGGGAGGCCACCCCCTTCTCCTATAGGGTGTATATTGTAATAGAATTTATTAAAAATTGTAAACAGCTCAATTTATTTTTCTGAGTTTCAATTCTTTTGCCCCTATAATATTTCTTGTGTTTCATACTCTCAGATATAAGACACTTAATGCTCCCGAAAAGTTGTGATGAATTATGTAAAATTATCGTTATTATTTTATTTTTATCTTATTCTGAAAATGAAGACTTACATACAAATACATTTACATCAATGCCTCATACATAAATGCAGACTTGTAGCACCCAGTTTTAAATAATATATTAAATGATTTTGGAAAATTGTGAAGGACTGTATATATAAATGTTATATGCTGTCCTTGGTGGTGGTGGTGGTATGATTGTTTTATTCTGGAAAGTAAACTTTCATATGAATTTCTTTTCATGAATGTCTAATACAATAAGCATTTCAATTTCCTAACTTCACAGACACTGGAACCATTCATTTATGTGATTTTGGCTGTCACTGAGAAGAAAAAATACAGATTAATCCAGGCTCACTGCCTTGTAAAAACATGAGTTAATAATATAGAGCATCCAGCTGTCTCTGCACTGCTTAGCCAAACTGCCACTATTTATGTCAGTATTTAGAACAGACTCCAAAAATTAAATATAATTTTATTTGTAAATACAAGTATTCTTTACAATACTGTTTTTATTTTCCAGGCAGGATACTTTGCAGCAATTTGGGGAAAAGAGATCATTATGAAGCAATCAGTATTTAGGGTTCTAATTTTATCATTATGTCCCTGTACATATAATTTGAATCACTGGGAAACAATTGACCTCACATGCTTTCCCTGCTTAGAATACAGAGCAGCAGTTGTCTCCTACCTAGATGACCTTCAGGGAAGTTTTTCATTTAATGTCTAAAGAAGATGTTGGAAGAGACTTAAAGGAAAAGGAGAATTGAGTCTGATTAGTGAATATTCTCTGATTAACTTGGAGGCGTCCTTCCTAAATATGAAGACAAGTTCTTCAGCGTAAGTTTTCTCTGAGAATTAGTGGCTCTTCCATGGGAAATGGTAATAAAGCTGTGGCATTCCATCTTGCTCAGTTTCATGTGTAGTAACGGACACCAAGGGCAGGAAAGGAGAAATGGTTTAGGATAACCTCTGTGAGTGGAAAGGTGTCAAAACCAAGTCCTCCCTCTATTTTTGAGCACGTCTTTTATTTTGTAGAATACCTGAATATAAATAATCAAGGCTAATTCTTGGAGCATGTATCTACCAGTTTTACTCGATAATTCAAAAACTAGTACTTTCTGCTTTTAAAGTATTTTGCTTTTTTCTATGCTCGAGAGAAAACCTGTTAAGAGATATTTTGCTATTTATGAATATTATGTTTGTATCTCTGTGTGTGTTTGTGTGTCTATATATCTGTGTGTATATACTCATTTCTACCCACATACAGGAATGAAAATGTTAACAACTGTCCAGAAATAACTAACCTAGATTTAGGATGGTTTATTAGGTTAGTTTACACAGTAACCAGCCAACTATGACATTATTCCAGGCCTTTTTCTTCCATTGTAAAGCAGAAGTTTCCAATTAAATAAACTCTAAGAGCTCTTTGGATTCATAGTTTTAGTAAATTCATATAAATTTCATTATCCAAGGCACTTGTCTGTCTATTATTTTAGAGCACGTATGGTATGAAATTAACAAGGAATATATTTCATTTCTTTAACTCTTTTCACAGCATCCTTCACTTCTTTATTTCTTAGGCTATAAATCAATGGGTTTAACATAGGGATCACCAGAGTATAAAACACAGATACCACATTTTCTTGTTCTAAGGAGTATTGGGAGCTTGGCTGAATGTAACTGAAACTTATAGAGCCATAAAACAAGGTAACAGTTGTAAGATGTGAAGCACATGTGCAGAAGGCTTTGTGTCTTCCTGCTGCTGAGTGGATTCTCAGGATGTCAGCGACGATGAAGACATAGGAGATCATCACAGTCAGGAAAGTGGTCATGGCAATAACTCCAGAGAAGATTAGAAGCAACAGCTCATTCACGGATGTGTCAGAACATGACAGCTTCAACAGTGGGGGAAGGTCACAGAAGAAGTGCCTGATGACATTGGGCCCACAGAAAGACAGTTTCAGCAAACCAAGCATGTGTGTCAATGAGTTGATTAAACCTACACACGATCCAATTACTAGAGCGACATAGACCATTTTTGTCATAGCCACCGTATAAAATAAAGGGTTCACAATGGCCATGTAGTGGTCATAAGCCATAGCTGCCAGCAGAAGCCCTCCATGGTCAGAAGTGACACGAATAGAAAATATTGCACAATGCACACAGAGAATGAAATCGTCTCCCGTTCAACGAAGAAGTTCATCAACATTTTGGGTGCAAAGACTGATGAATAGCAGGCATCAACAAGTGATAGGCAGCTAAGGAAATGATACATGGGTGTCTGGAGTTTGGGAGTTATCTGGATGAGAAAGAGCATGCCTAGGTTCCCCACCAAGGAGATGGTGTAGGTGAGCAGGAACAACAGGAAGAGGACCACTTTCATGTCAGCACGATCTGTCAGTCCCAAGAGGATAAATTTGGTCACCAGTGTGAAATTAACATCAGCCATGTGCTTACTTTTCTTGGGACTTTTTAACAATAAGGAGATTGGAATAAATTGAGAAGTAACCATGTGGCATTATCAAGACTATCTGGAATCCCTAACTAGTGACTTGAGTTGTTGACTTCTCTGCTCTACTTATTTTAAGAATAAAATTATAAAATTTTAACTAAAATTTTCTAGTCTCTTTAAGCACTGTTTATTTGCCTGCTCCATTGGGAAATTCCATGCATGAAGAAAGAAAACATTAAGGTCTCAGTTAGGGATGAATTCAGAAGACATTCAAAACCTTAAGTGAATTTCATTCTAAAATATGTAAAATCTAGTTTATAAAGCATAAATGACTGAAGTTGAAAATTTAATCTGTGGTACCATTGAAGCTCTCTTTGAAACATCTTCCTTGGGATCTCATAGTAGCCAATGTCAACTATATCAATATATAAGAATAAATGGTATTGTGACATTTAAACTTGAGTTTTCCCACTTAATGACTTCATGTTAAGTTCACACTCCACATTTTTTTTTAAACTGGGTTATGAAGAAAGGCATGTCCCCAATATGAATAAATTCTGGAGTCATTCTCCAAAAATAGCCAGAGGCAATAGCTCCTGAAAAGAGTGCTCATTAGGCATGTGGGGAGAGGGAGCTCTGAGCTGGAATATGAAAATGGTGAACAGTAACTTATAATTGGCCTTTGATATCCAATAGAAATACCTTACTCAGGAGACTCAGGAAAAAGAGTCTTTAGCTTTTTCTGACAAAAAGTAAAGCAAGCTTATAAAGTAAAACAAGCCTACAAACCATTCAGCTACTGCTTTGTAATACTTTGTTTTCCTTGACATTGCAACTCCTTTCTTAGAATATACAATACCTTTTTCACTTAAGCCAAGCATATTTATTGATTGTGACCTCATTTTGCCTGTAAAATTGAACTATTTTTTAATATTTATTTTCAAAATAAATATTTTAAACAATTTAGGATACTAGTGACTTTACCTCTGCAGAATATAGGATGATATATATATATATTTTTGGTGTCTTAATCATCCTTTTCACTTAGGAGATGCTATTCCTTGTGTACAGAGATAAAACTTAGAATAAGAATAACATTGCAAGATTACTGGATTAATATGAAATAAGGAAACATCTATGCTACATCTAGAGTATCTAGAGTGACAGATGAAACATCCCCATGGGAATACAGAGTCATGATTTAGATTGCAATTCATCCTTTAGGAAATATTCCAGATTGAATTTAAACACTGATTTTTCATTACTCCAATAGAAGTTGCATAACAATTTTGATGCTAATATAGAAAAAGAGACTGAAGTGTAAGACAAAAGGTGGGAATAACAGTCAAGTTACAAATTTCTCCCTCCCCTATAACTTGAAGTCTTCATCACATTAAAATCTGAACCTTTTTTTCTTCGTTTTTTTTTTTTTTTTTTTGGTTATTTTTAACTGATTAGCAGAATGTATGTAGACTGGATATTTAAATAAGTGAATTTTACTTACCAGTGGAAGAAAAAAATAGTCAACACCTTAGTTCATTTATGAACCTCATCAACACTGATCCTCATAGCTTATTTTTCTCTATTTCCCAACCAAAACAAACAAACCCAAATCACACAAGAATAGTGAATTGACTGATATTTTCAGTGATACATATATTGGGTAAATAATAGTAGTTACTGAGTAGCAAGATTGAAATTCAAACTTATTTAAATGTGAGAACCAAAGCCACAGACTCCAAGCTGTGAAAGCAAGAGAAAGATGATCAAAAACAATCATGTTAGAAGATAGATTTTGTTAAAAAGTTCAGTTATATATCTCCCTTCGTTCAAATGGAAATACAGTCCCTGGAGTTAATCTTGTGATCCAAAGATATATTAAATATATTATTAAAAGTTCCTCTGTGCTTCTTGAGGGATTTAAGAAACTCTCAATAACTTAATGGCTCCCTTAAGGCATTTGATTTCCTGATTGTTAAAAAGAATAGAAGGAAAAATGGGCAAGTATAGAGAAAGAACAGAAATCTACAATCTCTGAAAATTAAAAAAAAAAAAAAAAACTGCAATAGAATTGGTAGTGATGCCTGCTCCACACCTCAGCAAGGGAAGCTTTTCAAAAGAACCTATTATTTGGAACTAATTGTCAAACACACACACATACACACACACACACACACACACACACACACACACAAGCAAAGTGGGATGTCAGTGGGCTTTAATGTAGTAGAGCAAGACTAGATAGAAAACAATTTTAATCCTTTACTTCTTTGGATTGCAAAAAAGTCATACAAGAAAATTAAAACTACTGCTTCTTAAAAGGCTACCTTGTAGTGAATCCAACCACCTATCTCTTGAATTTGATTCTTCCAGTCTAGTTATGTGTCTGTGGATAGAAAATTTGAGGGGGGGTGGCTTTAAAATGAATTATGATGGATTCTGGTAGCAGTATTTCACACTCTTCCATTACATAGACATCTAAATAAGAATCATCCTTTATTGCTTATTCTAAAAATAATTACATTTTTCTTCCTAAATGCAAATTTCCTAAATCCCTAAAGTAAAAGCTGATGGGGCAGGTGGTAGTGTTACTAGGTCCCAAAATCATTCTGCTCACTGCTCAACAGGCCAATAAGTTGGGAGACAAAGTGTTAGGGCAAGGAATTACAACTTATTTGGAAAGCCAGCAGACAGAGAAGAAGGCCGACTAATGTCCTGGAGAACCATCTTACCCAAGTCAGAATTCAGGCTTCTTTTATACTAAAAAGGGGAGAGAGTATGGTTGATTGTTGCAAACTTCTTGGTGTCAGAATCCTTCGTTCATGCAGCTGCCCACATAGGTCAGGTCATGGTGTCCCAGAAGACCTCCAACAAGACCAATGTTATTTTCAACTCTGCAACTTTTTATTTATATAAATGGGAAAGAATTATACCCTTAAAAGTCAGTGCCTTGAGAATGGGCTCACCTTTATATTTCAGGCTGTAGGCAACATTCTTTTACAAAAGGTGCACAATCAGCATGACTCAGCACGGGAAACAGAGCACAGGGTTAGAGCCAAAGAAACAGGTCTAGCAAGGAGTCAGATTTGTTCTTCCCTCTTACAGTAGGAGGGGGGTTAGGTGAGATTCTGTGGCTGAATTAAGCCAGAAGATAAGCCATTATTTTAGAAGGCCTAGGACATTTTTTTAAGTACCTGATGCAGTCTCTGTTTTAATTTTTAAATATAAAATTCATTTCCAGTCCACATATGAAAGTGTGAAGGAAAAGCCAGGCTGGGCTAACAAGATAACTCACAAGTCTAGGAATGTGAAGGAAAAGCTGGGCTGGGATGGCAGGATAACTCACACATCTAAGTATCGGAATACTGATCTGAGTTCTGCTGGACTAACTCATAAATCTAAGTTAATTAGTGTTGGTTTGCTGTTCATGTTTTTTTTTTTGCGAGCCATCTGGATTTTCAAAGAGATGTATCTGGCTTTGGAATGTTGGTTTGCTGCCTCCCTGCCTCCACTTTTGTGATAATGATGCTGCTAAAGCTATTCCATGCCTATTGGCCGAATACCCCAAGCTTGTACTTTACCCTATAAAACCTCATGTGCACGTCTTGGAGGTGCTCAGAGTTTCAGAGCAGAAGCCCCTCTGAGTCCGCCAGTGTAATACATCTGTACTCCAACCCTCCGAGTGGTGCTTGTTTCTTGGCTGGCTTGTCATTTCCCTAACACTCCGACATTTAAAATAAATCTTGATCTTACCTCTTTTTTATAGGAACTTGCTTTTGCTAATATTAGATTGTAATTTATATGATCTCTATATCAGAATTGAACTTATTCAATTAAATTAATTAATTAGCCAATACTATTCATGATACAAAGACATCACAATATGAGAATGCATGTGTAGTGTATAAAGGAATATATCTTTTAATTTGAGGGAGAGACAGGTCTAAAAATCAGTTACAAACTTCAAACTTACTGGAAAACATTGGATGAACTTGCTTCCTATATCACTGAGGACTAGCTAACAGAAGAGAGAATTTTTATTTACCAATTTGGCAGCACCCATTCAGTTATATGCTACCTCCCTCCTGAGTCTTATACATGCATTTTCTGTACTCCAATCCAAAGGCAACCAACCTCATATACACTGGACCTCATCTCCTTATATTTTACATGAATATGTGGGAGCCCATGACTTGGTTAACAAATTGCAACAGAGCCCAGCCACTTGTCACCTTTAGGAAGAACAAATGTGCTTTAGTAACTGCTTTGTTAGCAGGTGTCTGTGCATCGCACTCCTGTCTCCTTGTCATAAAAAGCAGGGGCAATCCCTTGCTTGCATAGTTGAGGTGTTAGATAGCACTGTGCTCATTGCAAAGCAATGACCCAGGCCCTCAAACTATAAATGTTGGGTGTGCCTGATGTTTAGATAGTCTGTTATGCCCAAGACAAGGAACTGGCTGGCCTGGTGGTCTGCTTTTTAATTAACATACCTAAAGAATATACCTTGTTCCCCTCTCCCTGTGACTTCCCTAAAGATAAACTAAACCTTTGTACTCATTGTGATTTCTACAAACTCCATCTCATCCTGTCTTTCCCTAAATTCCTGCATTCCATCACACAACTGTTAGTGATTTTTCCTTTGATTGTACACAATAAATGTGGGAGCATTTGAGAGGTTTGTGGAGTTGGTCCCTGACTCCCTCTTGCTCTCATGACTTTCCACAGAGTCTCGGGTAATTCATTCTGTCTCAGTGGGTCTTCTGCTGGTCAGAACCCTCATGAAGGTATTGGTCAAAAATCTCTTCTATGTCTCTTATTTCATCTATATTTGCCATTTCTCTGAATCATTTTACATCAGCAAAAAGCAATCTGTTACCTCACTCATTCTTAAAATAAAATCTTTCCTGGTTCCATTCCCTTTATCTTCTATGACTTCATTTCACCCTCTCTTCTTTGTAACAAAAATCAGGAGGTTCTATCATGTTTGTCTCCCATTTCTTTCCTTCCACTCTCTTTAACCCTATTCAGTCACACTTCAATTACTAACACTGAAAATGCTCTTTTCAATGTCACCAATGACCTCTGCATCACTAAATATACTTGTTATTGTTCACTTCTCATGGTAAAGAATCCATCAGCAACATTTCACCCAATCTTCCTTGACACACTTTCTTCAGATGACATGATTCCCCAATTATTACCTCCAGCTCAGAATTTTTTCTTGAGGTTGAGACCTGGAAATCGATCTTCCTCCATGTTATTTCCTCCTGAATGACTAATAGATTTCTTAACTAAGTCTGTGTCTTGGTTCTTCCCTCATCCCCAAACCTACTCCACTCACAACATTCTCTGTCTTAGCTGATGGTACATTTGGTCTCTCCTCTTCATCCCACATCCAGTATATTAGGAAATCTTTTTGCTCATCCTTCAATATATATCCCAAATTCAATCACTTCTAATCACTTTTAGACCTGCAACAAATTACTATCTTCTTTCCCTGAATCCTTGCAATTGCCTCAAACCTACTCTCTTTGCTCTATTTTAGCATCCTCTGCCAAATAATACTCTATCCTCAATAGAACACTCACAATTATCTTTTAAACTCATAAGTCGGATCACATCACACCTCTATTCAGTACTCAGCAAACAGTCTCCATGTAACCCAGGGTAAAAGTCAAAACCCCTACAATTAGTAAAAATTGTTTCTCTTTTATTCCACTCCTTACTGACGGCTCTGGCACCATTCTGTGCCTCTTACTGGTGAGGTGTGTTGTTGCTGTTGTGCCTTTACGTAGGCTGTTCTCCCTACATAGCACACTTTCTCCCAGACATCTGTATGACTAACTCACTTCATAGTGGTAAATGGAAATAACTAATATGTTAGTTAGTTCTGACCTTGGACCTGGACAAGCAGAGACACTCTTCTTATCTCTACATCTTGAAGTGTCTTCTGAGAAATTTTCTAAGTTCTCTTTCAGTGTCAGGGACTGGGAAGTGCCTTCTAGTGGGGCACTCCAGCCAGGATTAGACTGCCTGGGCCTCATCCCTGCTTTCCCCTCCAGGTGCTCTTTGGTGTTCTATCCCTCACCTGGGGTCCACCAGATACCCCTGGTTACTGGATCTGCCTCTGTGAGGTTATCTCTGGCCCTGTGGCCAGGACCTTAGTTCCAGGAGGGCCGTCTAGGAAGTAAATGTCTTCTATGAGCTGGTTCATTATTTCTTTCATAATATTGTACTAAGCTGATTACTAGATTGGTGTTTACATGCTGCTTTTGGGTGACACAGGGCACATTCAACGATCTGGGTTATAAATGGTCCTCTATTGACCTTTGGCTTGGGCCAGATGTCTGGGCCCTTCTTAGCTGTCACTTATCTGAGGTCTGACTGCATTGTCACCACCTACAGTAGTAGATGCAGACATCTTACATCCTGTGCATCTCTCCTGCAGATACCCAAGTAGGTCACCCCAGCCCTTCTACAAGCTCTGTGCCATGTGTCAGTCAGGTCTTCAGATGTGGCTGTACTTAAATCTTGCAAGGCTTTGAAAGCATTTGTTCTCAATGAGGATTGTTCCTCTCTCGCCTCCACGGATGTGGTGGAATTGTGCTCTCTTGTGTTGTTTCTAAACCATGTGTGATGAGGAGTATCATTAGCATGAATGGGAGCACTTTTCTTTGCCTGCATTCAGGTTTTCCATTTGCTCTGCCTGCTGGTGGTGGTGTGTGGATGACAGGGCTGTGGTCAGTGGTGAAATCTATCACTTTCCAGAAATGCAGCCATTGTGGTATTAAGAGTTCAAGGGAAGTCATGGCTGGAGGATAATTCTATATACTCCTAAAATTCCAAGTCATTAATTTAACATGACTGGGGAATGAATTATTGTTCATATTTTCCTTCAGACTGTGGTCCTCAGGTTTGTACTTGTGCTCATTAATAAAGAAATATTACTGAGAAAGTAACTGGAAGGCAGTATTCATGGGCAGTCCCATAAATTATGCAGCATCATTAGTTATGATGTAAAACAGCAAACTATCATCCCCTCCAGGAGTGCAGTCCATGTCAGATGGTTCTTCCATGTCAGGAAAAACACCTAAAATTTTAATTAAAATAAAATAACATTTGTCCCTGAATACAATAGTCTAGTGAATTCTAGGCACTCATGGACTTTTACTTTTCTAATGAATCAGTTCAATACTGGTTTTTTTCTGTGGGGTGTGAATACACATAAAAATAGGTAGGATTCAAGAATGTATAGAACAGCAAACTCCTTGGCATAGACTCTCTCTGAAAGGCCTCATAGACTAAGTCCAGGTTTTCCATCAATCTTCAATCCCAGTGCTACATTCCATCAGAGAAAACAGGCCTGTCATTCTTTAAAAAAAAAAAAATGGAGAGGGTTAAGTTTGTTTAATCTCTAGAAATTGTGCTTTTATTTTTAAAAGTCATGGCATATTAAGATCAGGTACTGAAAGAAGAAAAGAACAACTTGGATTAATGTAAGCATTTTTGTACATGTATGTATAAATTTTGTTATTCTGGAATAAGAACGAATTTCTCCTCTAGTCACCAAATAGCATATATTTGTGTGGATTGATGGTGTATCTCATCCCAGAACTCATCTTTTGCATTTTATAAGTATAAGAGCATTTCACCCCAATTCTGCAGAGACACTATATTCTGACCCAGTTTACACAGTTTTCTATTTCTGAACATGATGGGAAATAAAAGCATCTTCAAATAGAAGCCCAGGAGAAGATAAAAAAAGAAAGAAAGAAAGAAAGAAAGAAAGAAAGAAAGAAAGAAAGAAAGAAAGAAAGAAAGAAAGAAAGAAAGAAAGAAAGAAAGAAAGAAAGAAAGAAAAAATATCTAATTGGTTGGGGACATAAACATTTTGCAAACACTTGAATAGGTCAGACCACAGATAACTGTGTCTTGGAAAATTGTAATGATGGGAAATTTATAAACCCTGAGGGGAACTGAGAGGTGGTTCTGCAGGATTATGACCTTTCAGGGAAATCTGAACACGACCATTTGGAAGTCAATGAGGAAACTTCTGCTTCTTTATTTATGTTTAGCTTGAGACCATGTTGAAGACAGTGCTTGAGAAGCAGTGGGGAAAATTCTTTATCTCATCAGCCAGAGCTGCCTGTCCTCATTCTTAGAAGTAGACGTGAGACTTGGAACCATAGTTCTAGCAGATGGGCTTTCCTCCATAGAGAATAGAAGATTGTCATTATCAGAATTTTCAAGGAATGGAGACATGGTGAGATTTATCATTTGCATTTGTGCATATTCCAAGAGGGTTTTAAATTGGGATGTAGTACTAGAAGTATGGGTGTCTTGATGCAGGCTGCCAAGTTTAAGGCAAGCTAGGGTCTATCATGAAACTGTGTACACTGGGCTAGTTATATAACCATTTTTTGGCCTCAGAATCTTCATTCTTAATGGGAATTATATACTAATAACCTCAAATGATTTAGAAACAAAATAATAATGTGGCTTTGATTGGACAGCATTTGACACATTTTAAATGCTCAATAAATAACAGCCATTTGAATGCAAACTTACTTTGGAGTCCAGGGCTCCTTGTTACTGCAAGTCTAATGGAGTTAGACCTACCTTCAGTTTATCTTCTCCAACTTCAATCCAAATAATTGTGAAATGCAACAAGTGAATATTTTTGTCAGAGCTAGTCAATAGTTTTATTTATTCTTTCATAGCATACATTTATCATTCATCCTCTAACATTGTCCCTTTTCCTGGTGATTTAGATTAAAAAGTGGGATTATTCTGAGGCTACGTAAATAATACTGATGTAGGAGCACAGTAATGCAAGTGCTGTTTACCACTCACAGCACTATTAATACGTAACGTAGCATTTAATGTTCCTGCAACGAAACACTAAGGAATGGCCTAGGGCATGAAGGGTAAGGATGTTTTACTCAAATCGCAGAGTATAGCCTTCTTATTTTAAATTCATCTACTTAATTTTCTCTAAGTGCATTTAATGTTGCTAAACAAAAATTGGCACTTGCCATCTGCCTTTACGAGTATTGGATTACATTGGCACTTGTCATCTAATTTTGTTTTGATTAAATCAGGAGCCACTGCAGCCAATGAACCTCCAACACACCCTGAAAGAAGTTCAGGATGGAGGTCAGGAATGAGGCATTCTGTGTTCAAGGAAAACTGGCTGAATGGGCCTTCAGATAGTTAGATATTTTCAGAAGAAGATTTTATATGTCCAACTTCTTGCCTTTTCTCATATCTAGAAAAGCACTAAAGTCATTACCAGTGACATTTGTTCCTCATGATGAGGAGAAAGCCTCTGCCTAAGTGTGTGCTTGGCAGCATGTGCCCCCTTCACTGAAAAATATGGTACTGAGTATCCCCCTGACTCTTTGAAGCAGTTTCTCAGAGCTTTCTGGGATGCTGTCTCCTGGGCTAGAATCCTCATTTTGCCCCAAATAAAAGAACCCACAATTCTCACATTGTGGGATTTTATTTCAGTCAACAATGTCATAAATAGAACTATATTTCTGCCAGGATTGTTCAAGAGTATTTAATTGGGTGAAGTTCTGAAGTGCTTTAGGGCCATTGATCGTGGATTTGTCTCTCTCTTAAAATGAGCTAAATCACTAAGACAGCAGATGGAAATAAGGCCCAGGCATCCATCAGGAAGGACTCAGCTGGGAACGCTGAAAAGTTATTTTTTTCAAAATTCCAGAAATAGAAAGAGTATAAAAGTTGAGACATTTAGGGAAATTGGCTGAGCAATATTGAAGGGAGAGAAAAGGATCTGATATATGAAGAGAACATATTTCTTAGATTAACAGGGAAAAGAATATGCTTAAATAGACAGATAAAGAATAAATCAGTGCTGAAGTAAATACTAACCCTGGACTAAAAATGCAGTAGATTTAAGGAGCTTAACAGGGAGGTTAATTAGAATGGGATAATATCTTAATTTAATATTGTCATAAAATTACAAAACATTATAATGGCAATTCTACTACTAATTTTAAGAGTTTTGAATCTTATATATACTTCAAAATTGAAACAGGAATTTGCATTATTTTCATAATGATACTAGAATAGTATCATTGTCAAAATGAATGGGAAGGAAGCAGTGGGCAATGGGAATAGTGGGGAGGCAAAGTTTCCAAGGTTATAGCCCCAAGACATGGCCCAGGGCCTGTGGTTTGAGGGGCCCTGAGCAACCTCTGTTAGAGCCCCAGCATTTAAAGAACATGGCTGTCAAGAAAGGAAAGACCATGAAATCATCTAGGAAAAATGTGAACAGAACATGGCATCTTGTATAAGAATACATGCAGTTAAAATTGATATCAGAATGAGTACAGAGGTTAGGGAGGGCTGTACCAATAATTCGGCTATCTGTGGATGGTTTAGTGTAGCTGAAATTTTGTAGTTTGTTAGTTCCACCTATGAAAATTAATTCTACTGGGTAGAATAAAATTATCATTAAACCCCATCTTCTTTTTCTGAACAGTTTAGATGATGGAAGATATAGTGTTGTAGGTTTTAAACCTGATTTTTGATGTTAAAACTTTTTATAATTATATCAATATAGATAATTGAATAGAAAATAAACCCATTGTTCTCTGCCTATTTTTTCTCATTCTTTATGCTTCATTCCTTTTCTCACAAAATTAAATCTGACTTACATTCTTAAAGTATTCTGATCCTAACAAAATCATATATAGCTTCAAATTTGGATTTTATTAGTGGGATTAATCTGGCCAGAGTTTCCTAATTATTCACTGGAACTCTAACCTTTGTGAGATATAACTCTCATGTATCCTAACTGGCAATGACAGTCAAACTATGGCCACTGCAAGTCTAAAATTGGAGAAATAATTTTTTCTTAAAGCATAACCCAAGAAAGATACTGAAGAGGTCAGGAATAATTGTGCAAACTGGTGTCCAAATCAAAAAATAGTCTTGGTCAAGGGAGAATCTCCAGAAGCATTATTTCTAAATTATATATGAGTATTGTTTTTCAGTAATTGAGATGCATACACATTATATGCATGCACATAAGCTAACATATGCATATGCTTAATAAAATATCTTTAGAATCTCTGTCATATGAAGAAAGAGCTTCAAGACATTAAAGTGACCTGATCGAGATCATAAAGCAAAGTCGCTGGTGCTCAGAACTTGGCAGAGAGAATAATCACTTAAGGGCTTTCCCCCACCAAAAAAAAAAAAAAAAAGAAAGAAACTTAGTCCCCCTAGAAAGACCTTGAATCAATGTCCATGCTTAAAGCATAAACATCAGCATTAAAAATAAAAAAGCTTCCCAAGTGAGTATAATTTATGGGCAACTTTGAGAAACACTGAGTTCTAGGTGTTGATGGAATTAGAAACCTGAAAGTTGTGATTTTGAGTCCAAATACACTGGTATTGCCAAGTCACCATTTCCCCAATTTTCTTTGCAGATGAACCATTTCTCAGCTGTGTCTGTCCTACATTCACCATAAAAGCAGCATTATGAATAGGAGCATTAGTGAGTTCATTCTGTGTGGGTTAACACAGGATGTTCTAAAGGAGAAAGTAGTACCTGTGATCTTCTTGCTTCTATACCTTGCAACTCTGTTGGCAAACTTCCTTATTGTGATGAACATAAGATGTAGTCAGACAAGTGGGAGCCCATGTACTTCTTCCTTTCCTGTTTATCCTTTGCTGATGCCTGTTTGTCAACAACCACTGCTCCTAGGTTGATTGTAGATTCTGTATGTGAGAAGAAAGTCATCTACAATGAATGCCTGACCCAGATCTTTGCAGGTCACTTCTTTGGGTGCATGGAGATCTTGGTGATAATTCTCATGTCCTTTGATCATTATGTGGCCATTATTAAGCCCCTGAGATACACAACCATCATGATCCAGCGTGTCTGTGGTGCATTGGTGAATCTGACCTGGGTGGGGTCTTGCATCCATTCTTCAACACAGATCCTCTTGGCTCTGAAATTATCCTTCTGAGGTCCCAATGTTACCAATCACTATTTCTGTGATATGCAGCCTTTACTGGAACTTGCCTGCATGGATATTTATGTCATCAATCTACTCATTGTGTTTAACAGTGGGTCCATATGCATGGTGAGTTTCATAATGCTGCATATCTCCTATGTTTTCTTCTTACATTCTCTGAGTACTCAGAGTGCAGAAGGAAGAAGGAAAGCCCTCTCCGCCTGCACCTCCCACATTATTGTTATCATCGTATTCTTTGTACCATGTATATTCACATACATTCACCCTCTAACTGTATTTCCAGTGGACAAGATGGTGGCTGTGATTCACACGATTGGGACACCTTTGCTCAACCCTCTGATTTATACTCTGAGGAATGCAGAAGTCAAAACTTCCATGAGAAAGTTATGGTGCAACAAACTCTGACTTAGGTGGTAAAGAGCAGAAGACACCAATTGCTAATTCTGTCACAGTTTAAATAAAACTGGATTGATAGAAAAGGCAAAATGTTCTCATCTCAGTGTGGACAATATTATCCTCTTCCAATGGGACCTTGTATGGAATAGGCAGACTGAGCACAGAGCAAAGATCTATATTGTTTTAAACCAATGTCTCATAGAGTGACAAACCATTAAGTACAGTCATATTTGTGGAAGCCCAAGCCTGTTCCTCATGTCTGCTGTCTGCATTGATATTTCTGCTCTTTTGAGGCTTGTGAGCCAGATCTTATTGTTTCTCTAGTTTACCTTATTTATTTATATATTGTTCTGGTTTGTATTTTTCTTTTTCATGTTTATTATCCAAATTTAACAATTTATTACTAATTTCTGCCATCCACTTTGTTGGCAAATCAGTTACTGTTGCCTCATGTTACATAAAATTTAAAGAGGAAACTTTTACACCATATATATATAACACATTTGGAGAAAGAAAAGGTTTTTAACAGGAGACATTCACCCATGACTTGAAATTTGATGTTGTTATGAGTTGAATTGTTTCCCTTAAGAAAAAAGAAATGTGTTGGAGTCAATTCACAGTACCTCCAAATGTGACCTTTATTTAGAGATAGGGTCTTGTGGTGTAAGAACCTGGCAGCTTTCTGGAGTGTAATGTAAGCACCTGACATTAAGCTTTTGATTGTCCAGCCATTCATTTCAAAGATACTCATCTTAATAAATACATTGGCATAATTAGATACTGATCCAGGCATTTTGTCCATGAAGTTCCCCTTTTACAAAGCCCTGGGTGACCTATAATTGACCATTTGAGTGACCTTGCTTTCCCCTTCCTATGATTTAGTCCTTCTCTTATGTTTTAAATTAACTAATAGAGAGAGACCCCAAGAAGATGTAGGCATTCCACCCTTGACCTCAGTGAGGGCAGAACCCCAGGTTCTCTTCTCTCTCTCTCTCTGAACCTGTGGCATCCCTGTGTGACTTCAGGCATGCAGTGTACTGTACTCTTCATGACCACTGAGGAATAAACCTTGTTTTTCCAAAGTTCCCTGCTGGGTGTCACTTGTCATAAAAAGCACAAGATTCCATCCAGTGACAACATTGGTTCTGGTTGGGAAAACCTCTATGGGGGCTCCCCACAAGTGGTAAGCTCAGATAAGTGTGGCCAGGGATTCCTAGTTAACAGCATTATTCTCCATAGACTGAGACTGACACAAAATAGCTATTCAAAGAGGTAATGAAGTCAATTTTTTTTCCTATCAGGGTGAAAAGATGACATCCTTTTAAGAATGGATACAAAAATTTTAGGAGGTCATTTGCTAGACTTAAAGCAATGCATAAAAAAAGGGGAAAAAAAGCAGACAAAAAACCAGTGTAAGAATGTCTCACAGAATCTCAAGTCAACTGGTCTGGCCATACTGACATAGTAAAATGAGAAGGGCTAAACAATTGAATGGTATTTTTCTAATTTGAAGCTTGTAGGAAAAGACCTGACTTGAAATAAATTTCCCTGGGAAATGGCTAGTTGCTATCTTCCTATGTAAACATAGATTTGCTTTCCTTTTTGTAACATTATCCTAACAAGGTAATTGGGGGGAGGGTTGTCTGTGTGTGCTACTTGGAATTTCTTTTAAACAATTCACATTGCAAGTAAAAAATGTCTTCTGAATCATCAGAAAACTCCAAGGAGAAAATGGACAGAGAGCTAAATAAAATCAAACATCTCCTCAAGAAATAATGCAGCCTTTCACCCTCTGCTGTGATATTAGATGAAAGAAGAATCCCAGATATCTATGAATGAGTTAAAAAGTCTCCCTTCAGGTAGTGAACAAGGTTCCACAAGGTAAGACTAAAATAAATAGTAGAAACCAGTCTACACAATTGTGTAAATTTATTATGTAAGAAAGTAAATCATTTTGAAATAAATCAAACTTAGATCCCATTTCTAGTTTGACCTTAAAAATGGGTGACCTTGGGGAAATTCATGAGATGTTCTGAGCCTTGTCTTCAAATATGAAATGAAGATTACTGTTCTTGTTAATGTAAATGTTAGATGTGATACGTTAAATTGTGAGTGCATGATTGGAAACCATTGTAGGAGATGTGAGCAATTGAGTGATATAATCAGAATAAGATTTAAAGAGAATCATTTGAGCTGTTTCAGGAGAACAAATTGTTGGAAGCCAGAATAAAATTGCAGACTTGACAGGAGGCTTTAGCTGTGGGCCAGGAAGAAGATGGGAGATAGCAAATGATCAAATTTGTGACATATTTTGAAACTAGAGACAACCAGATCTGTCAAAAGAATGAATGAGTAATATGACCAATAACAGGGTGAATAACACTATGAAATTTATTGACTGAGCAATTATAATGGACGTGGTACCATTTAATGAGATGGGAAACACCTTATTTATTGTGGAAATTTAAAGTATTATTTTATAAATACTAAACTGACATCCAACTGGAGATGTCCAAAATTGAGATGTTCTTCAGAGAAGTGTTAAAATTAAGGGTAGAGATAGGGGCTGGAGATACAAAACTGGAGGAAAGACCCTCAGAAAGATGTCTCAGTTCTGAGACTGTTCAGGGCAGTGACCTTCTATTCACAGTTTGATCTACTCACACTAAGTATGTAAATTAGCTTAAATGGGACTCAATATTACACCTTTGTGAATTTATAAATGGTGTACCCTTTCTTGGAATTCCCATCCCATCTTTTCTTGTTCTTTGCTTTTTCTTTAGAACTGAGCTAAGCATTGCTTTTTCCAGGAAGTCTTCTCTGATTTCAGTTTGACTGACACATTCCTACGCCATGAACCTTAGCTTGTGTGAATATACTTATAATGCTAATTATTACACGAGTCTGGGCTGTTCTGATACCTAGTCTTTAATATATCCCTGAAGTCAGGGAACTATGCCTTATTCAGTTTGGTATTCACAATATCTTTGACACATTGGACTCAAATATATACTCCATACAATTTATTTTAATTGAATGGATAAATTAAAGGTTAAATTTGTAATGCATTTGAGTGTTTTCCCTATTGTTTTGTAGGTAAATCACATCAAATATGTGAAGTCAGCTCCTCTACAGACTAGATGAAATCAAGGAACAATGTAACTGAGTTTGTCCACTTGGGACTCACTCAGAGCCTCCAGGGTCAGAAAATATTATTTGTTGTGTTCTTGTTCATCTACATGGTGACAATGGTGAGCAACCTACTCATTGCTATAACTGTGGTGGTCAGTCCAATCCTGAATTCCCCTAGGTACTTCTTTCTTGGCTATTTATCATTTATGGATGCTGTTTATTCTACTACAGTCACCCCAAATATGATTATAGACTTACTCAGTGAGAAGAAAACCATTTCATTCCAAGGCTGCATGACTCAGTTTTTTATAGGGCACTTACCTGGTGGTGCTGAGATTTTGCATCTGATGATCATGGCTTATGACCGCTACGTGGCCATCTGCAAACCTTTGCATTATTTAACAATCATGAATAAGCAAGTGTGTGCTCTGCTGCTGCTGTTGACTTGGGTTGGTGGGTTTTTACATGCTGTAGGTCAACTTCTCTTTGTATACAACCTTCCCTTCTGTGGCCCCAATGTCATTGATCACTTCCTCTGTGACATGTGCCTTTTTTTAAAACTTGCCTGCACTGGCACCTACATTATTGGCCTCACTGTGGTTGCCAGTGATGGGGCAATGTGTATGGTCATCTTTATGCTCTTACTCATCTCCTATGGGGTCATCCTGCACTCCCTGAAGACTCTGAGTCTGGAAGGGAGGTGCAAAGCCTTACCTACCTGTGGCTCCCACATTACTGTGGTGGTCCACTTTGTCCCCTGTATTTTTATGTATGTGAGACCTCCTTCTACCTTACCCATTGATAAATCCTTGAATTTTTTTTGCACCATAATCACTCCTATGTTGAACCCTCTAATCTATACTCTGAGAAATGGAGAGATGCAAAATGCAGTGAAAAAGCTCTGGACCAGAAAAAGAAAAGAAGGCAAAATAGATCACCTATTTTCAATGAAGAATTGCTCTTTCCAGGTAAGCCATGTGTGATTCTTTAATTGCAGTAAATTTCTCCTCAGATTTGATAACTTGGGCATGATGAAACCATTTATTATGTGAATACTTCCAATGATCAAAATATACTTTTAAGATTTTCATAATTTGCTAGTTCAAAGTATGCATTTTGTTTTTAAATATATTTTTAGGATTTTCACAATCCTTAGGAAAATGTATTTAGTTTTAGATTTTCACAATTTCTTAGGAAAATATATTTAGCTTTGGGGTATATAATGATTATTGAGATTGTAGATTTATGTTCTATATGATGAATTGAGCTATTTTAAGACTGTAAATTTATTTTAGTTAGTAGAAGATATTCTCATGTTTCTCTTCTAAATAATATAATCTTTCAGAATTATGGGACTTGATACAGATTTCAGAAAAATTAAATAAAAATAAGACATAAAAACTTGGTTTATTCTTCCCGTAGATAGCCCATATTAATATTTGAAGTCTGTATCTTAATTTTTGTAGCTGCAAGATACTTTACATACATTATTTTATTCCTAATGTTTATGTTAATGTTGAAGAATAATGATGTTTCAGAGTTGTAATATTAATCATAAGGAAACTAGGTATATAAAAACGATCTGAATGAACAAAAGATATATACAGAAAAATAACCAAATCATACTAATTTTTCCAATTGGGCAATCACATTATCTTCTCAAGTGAAGCAGATTTGTATGGAGTTATATTTCATAAAGATGATCCATTATCTTCCCAGATACTTTAGGATGTCTGTTTACACCTTTGCTCTTTTTCAATAGTCCTACTGCTTTTTTGTTTAAAGTGTTTCATAGCCTTCTGTAAATACACAGGCTCTGCCTTTCATGTATGAATGTAGCATAATCCATAATCCATAAACTAAAAAACTTGACACGTGATATCTTGATCATCATTGTTAAGAAAGATGCTGACAATATATGCCATTCTTATCTCTCTTGTTAATGAAAGGTAGTTTACTTGGTAGTAAAGAGTTCAGAATATATTGTTTTACGTAAAAGACATCATTCATAACATTCTCTCTCTTTCTGAATCAGACTTGAAACAAAATATTATCATTATCAAATACCAGAAGTATGTGGTCAAAGAACTTACTATTCTGCCTCCCTTGCTTAGCCTGGATTCATCAAGAGCTAAGGCTTTGGAGCAATCATTTCTTTTCACTGGTGAATCACACTGTATGAGAAACTTTATGTCCTGCTTTTTATATTACATGAAGATTTAATATACCAAATTCTTATAAAAAAAAAAGCAATATTGACCAAATAATATCAAATATTTGAGTTGATCAGAATTTATATAATTCATTCCTCTACTTCTGGTTGTTGCTGTAAACTGAAAGTTTGCATCACCCTTCAAATTCCTAAGTTAAGTCCTTTATAATGTGGTGGAATTTGGAGGTGGTCCCTTTGAGCTATGATTAATTTAGGAAGATGGATCCCACATGAGTGGGATTCATGCCCTTATAAAAGATATCCCAGCGTCTCTTGACACATCTGCCATATGAGGGCACAGCAGATGGTGTCTGAGTACTAGGAAGTGGATCCTCACCATAAGTGGAATCTGCTGGCATCTTAATGTCTGACTTCTGAGGCTCTAGAATTGTGAAAGATTATTGTTTACTGTTTAAGCCACCATGTCCATGGTGTTCTGTAATAGGAACCCAAATGGCCAAGACAGAAATGTAGTTAATTTTTAAATTTGCATAGTTATTTCAAGTGATGAGATAAGAATCTTTGTTAATTTTCTTTGTTCATTGGTGTATAAGATCCCTGAAGTCAGGAAAATTACTTAATTGTATTTGTGTTCTCTGCTCCTTGCACAATGTATGAGACATAGAATTCACCCCTCAACTTTGTCAATTATATGTGTCCTTGAGTTCTTGAATTATTGGGATGAGAATTTTTACTGATAAATTTTGATTAACTATACATATATTTGCTACAAATTTATATTTATATTGTTATGTTTTTATGTTATAATTATGAGTGTTTTTATATAAAGATGTTATATTTTAATATTTTTTACTTTTCAATTTTGTCTATCACATCAGTTTTGGAAAATTCCATTTCCTTCCAGTGATTTTATAAATTTTAATCTTTTTAAAAAAACATTTTAAATGCAATTTTTAACACATTTTAGATTTTTTTGATGTGAAAAAATAGCTAAGCCTCTTTTCCCTGAACAAGTAAAATAATCTGCAAATACAATTATTAATTTTAGTAATACTATGGAAATTTTAATTTAATATGTCAGGTTTTACACCATCTAGAGGATCCAATTTCTGGCTGTTTCTCCTCCTCATGCCCCTCCTTTCTTTTCTTCTCTGCTTTCTTCTTTGTTATATTCCTCCACCAGTAACATATTACAGTGATTAAGGAATTTTAATGTGTATTTATACCTAGTAGGGGTTTGTTCCCATACTCATTTTTTCTAAAGCTTCTTACAATTCCTAAATATTTGTTTTTCCTGATAAACTTTAAGATAATTTTGCCAAGTTTGAAAATTTCCCATAAAATATATATTTAGGATGTCATTAATCTAAATATTTATTTTGAGGAAAATGCCATGTTTAATATCTTGTTTTCCCATCCAGAAAAAGACATGTATTATGAAGGACTGATTGATGTCTCAATAAAAATAATCTCTCTGGAGTATACATAAATCCTGCTTTTTGGTTTTCTTTTAAACATTCTTATTTACATTTGATTCACATTTTCAGTGAACTTGTCCTAAAGGGCTTACTATCTTGCTGGCATGAAACACAGTACAATTCCCAAAGCCACAGGGTGTATGTCTTATCCAAATATTCATAGGCCTGTATCCAACAATACATAAGTATGTATTTCACCATGCATTTAGATCTGTATCCAACCTCATGGGTCTGCATCTGACAAAGTATGGATCAGTGTTTGACTACTGATGTGAATGGATTTGCATATGTACACCCACACAACAGGTGACAAGTGACATCAGAGTGCACTTCCATGGTAGACAGCTCCTGTGGAGGAAAACTCAACAGCTCCTCCCCTAGAAGAAGCACTCTAGCCCCACCTGCTTTACACCATACCTCAGAAAAGCATCTGGGGGCTTCTACCCCCAAAATTGGGGAACAGATGTGGCCCCCCAACAGGTCTGTGACAACCACAGAGCAAAGAGGAAGCCTGCTTAACATCTAGTGCAGACTCTGGTCACCATGACACCAACTACACTCCCTATCAATGGGGATAATAGCACACACAAAGAAAAGATGTAGCAGGCATCCATACTAAAAGCAGCCCTTGCAATAAAAATATTAGGTGTACACATGCAACACGGGGATGCTCCCACATAAAAATAGCCCTTCAAGATCACAGTAGATAACTCTTACTCCTAAATTCACAGAGTCAGAGAAATGTAAGTAAAATGAAGAAACAGAGGAACTGCTCCAAATTAAAAGAACAAGAGAAGTCCCTGAAAGAACAAACAATATAATAGACCTTGACAGTCTACTAGATACTGAATTCAAAAAAGAGTTGATAAAAGCACCAAAGGAAATGAGAGAGCCTATGAACAGAAATGCAGAATATTGCAAAAAGGAAATAGGAACTATAAGGAGGAGCCAATTAAATACAGAAAACTCAATTGCTGGAATAAAAGCCAAGTTAAAGGCAATCAGTAGCAGACTAAATAATGCAGAAGGATGAATAAGTGATTTAGAAGACAGGATAATGGAAATCACCCAATCAGAACAGCAGAGAGAAAATCAAATGAAAACTAATGAAAGCAATATAAGAGATCTATGGGATAATATAAAGCTTGCCAATCTATGCATCATAGGGGTCCCTAGAAGGAGAAGTAAGAGAAAAGGTGGTCAAAATGTATTTAGAGAAATTATGACTGAAAACTTCCCAAACCTACAGAAGGAAACAGATATCCAAGTACAGGGAACATAGAGGGTTCCAAATAAGACGAACCCAAACAGACCTACATCAAAATGTATTATAGTTAAAATAAAAATTAAAGATAAAGAGAAGATTCTAAAGGCAGCAAGAGAAAAACAAAGAGTTGGTTACAAGGGAACTCCAGTAAGACTATTGGCAGATTTCTTTATGAAAAAGTTGCAGACCAGAAGGAAACAAGATATACTCAAAAACCTGAAAGGGATTCTATGTCTATGAGTCTTTTTCTGTTTTGTATTTATGCTTTTTTGTTTTGTTTTGTTTTTGTTTTTTAGATTCCACACATGAGCTATCTCATATGATATTTTTCTTTCTATTTCTGGCTTACTTCACTTAGAATAACATTCTCCAGGAGCATCCATGTTGCTGCAAATGGCATTATGTTGTTGGTTTTTATGGCTGAGTAGTATTCCATTGTATAAATATACCACTTCTTCTTTATCCAGTCATCTGTTGATGGACAGTTAGGCTGTTTCCATGTCTTGGCTATTGTAAATAAGGCTGCTATGAACATTGGGGTGCATGTGTCATCCTGAAGTAGGGGTCCTTCTGGATATAAGCCCAGGAGCGGGATTCCTGGATCATACGGTAAGTCTATTCCTAGTCTTTTGAGGAATCTCCACACTGAAAAACTGCAACCTAGGATATTTTACCCAGCAAGATTATCATTTAGAATAGATGGAGAAATAAAGAATTTCTCGGACAAGTAGAAACTAAAAGAATACAGCAATACTAAGCCTATCCTAAAATAAATATTGAAAGGCCTTTTCTAAATAGAAAAAAACCCAAAATCTACAGAAAACAGAAAACACAAATGGAAATGCAATGATAGCTACAATGCAAATGAATAAACATGAAGATGTAAAACAGCACATCAAAATCATAAAATATGGGGGATGTGAGTAAGAAAATGTGGATTTATTTTTAGAAAATGTTTGAACTTATATGACGACCAGTCTAAAGCAAGTAGATACAGTAATGAGTTAAAATACTTGAATAAGTATATCTTTGAGGAAAAAATGATAATTGTATATTTCACTCCTTTCCACATAAAAGTAAACTATGCCTGACCTTCTTTTGATAGTAAATTTCGTATGGCAACATAAAGACATGCAATTTGCAATTAAGTTTTGAAAGGATTATGAGCAATTCTAGATGTTAACACAGATTGTAATGTTACAATTAAAATCATGTGGTACTGATTCAAAAATAGCTACAATATAAATGATTAAAAGAACTTATAAAATAACCTGGTTTCACACATACATTTAAAATAAGGATATTTCTATTAGGATACTTTTGGTTCTAAATAATAGAAAAATCAATCGAAATTGTTTTGAGATTTAAGGATATTTATTGATTGACTAGCATAACTGCAAACTTCAAAATTATGGAAGCTTCAGAGTTGGTTAATGGCCTGAAGTATAAGATGACTAAAGTTTACTGAGCACATACTTTATGTTAAACATCTAGGAGTGTATTCTAAAGTTTTGGGGCACAGTCTCCCAGGTGGCACCAAATCTCAGCCTTCAGTAATCCATGCCAATATTCCATTCAGTTAATGCTTCCAGGTGATGAGTAATATGGTCACAGCTGTGAATTCTATGTTGGTGAGTGATTTGTTTTACTTTATTTAGTACAAAATGTGTGTCCTGGTTAGAGATAATAATCAGTGGAGTACCAGGGCAATGAATCACAGATTATGCTCCATGAATAATAAAGCAAGCTGAAGTACTGGAGATAGAAGGGATACACACACACACACACACACACACACACACAGATACACATTCAAAATATATGATGATAAGAATCTGTCTCTTCCAGGTTGAGGAGTTTTAATAGAGTAAGGTTTTTGACTGATTGCCCTAGAGTATTTTGCCCTATGGGGGAGTCATTGATGCAATTTATTAATGGAATTTTGGACGTTCAGCCGTGACAGTAGCCAGACCATGACTGGTGACATGTAGATCCTGTTGCTCACTCAGACTGTGTAGATCACTCATCTCTGTTATGGTGACCACCAAAGTGGCTGAAGAGGCTGACTGATGTCCACAAGACAGGTCATGTTGTCAACCAGATTTCTGAGATTTTCTCTGATAGAAACTTTATATGATGAACAGACCTTTTTGCATTTGGTCAGTTCCTAGTGATCCATCCACATACCACCCCTCCAGATTGCTTTGCCATCCATCCTTCCTGTTAAATTTTTACATTATTCTAGACATGGACCCTGTTGATGGGAGGCAATATTACTTAATTTATTTTTACTGTCTGTAACAGTGGTAGCCATTTCCTATCTTTTGAATCTCAGCTTAAACATCACCTTTCAGGAAGGGACTTCTATGATTACATTATCCGTAGTAGAATTCCCCCCCTTATTTCAGCTACAGTACCTTATTTCTTGCCTTAGAAGTAGTGCATAAGACTACAACTGCTTTATTAAATTGCCTCCTTCTTTATTGGCTAACTCTATTACAAGAATATAAGATCCATGAGGGAAGAATCTTTTATATGAAACTTTTTCCATTTCATTCATTGTTTTGTCCTCACTCACGGCACAGTTTTGTACTGACATTGGTACCCTAAATATTAAAAAAAGATACAATTAATAATTGGATAAATAATTAGTTATTGTACTTGAATTGATAAATTTTTATTCTGCCAAATGTCAAGGCAGAATAAATTGAGTACTAAATAAAAAAGAAAGAAAAGCTTGTTGTGGCAAGTGGGAATATACATGATAAATTAATATTCACTGAAGCAAAATGATTGGACTGATATTTATTCTTGTCTAGCAATATTCAGAAAATGACTATAAAGCTGGTTTTTTTCTCTCCAGGTTACATCTTTTTTACCTTAATTCTGCGATGTGGTTTACTAGGATCTTTATATAACAGATGTAATTTTAAAGTTTAATAGAAAGTCCCAGTGAATTTAATTAAGCAAGAATCAATCTTGGACACATTCTGATCTAAGACTTAATGATGGATATAACTAACAGAGATAAAATGTCCATTGTTCTTTACCTCTTTTGGGAAGATAGATTATATCCTTTTAAGAACTGATATAAAAATTTTAGGAGGTTCTTTGTTAGACTTAAAACAATGCATTAAAAGGCAACAACAATAGCAACACAAGGAAGTCTCTCAAAATCTCCAGTCAAGTAGTCTGGCTGTACCAACATGGGAGAGTGAGAAGGGCTAAACAATTGAATGTTATTTTTCTATCTTGGAGTTAATGGGAAAAGAGGTAACTGAAGACAACTTTCCCTGGAAAATGGCACTTGCTATCTTTATATATAAACACAGGATTCACTTGTCTATTTGATAAATTATTCTAACGTGGTAAACTGTTGTCTTTGTGTGCTCTGTGGAATTTTTTTTAAAACACTCTATAGTGCAATTAAAAACATTCTTATGAATAACCAGAAGAATCCATGGAGGAAATGAACAGACAGCTGAATGAAATCAAACCTATCCTCAAGTAATAGTACAGCCTTTCACACCTCCTTTGTCATATTGGATGAAAGAAGAATTCCAGGATTTATGGGTGATTTAAAACGTCTTCCTTCAGATTGTAAACAAGCTTCCACAAGTAAGACTAACAGTAAATAGTGGGAAACAGGAGTCACAATTGTGTGACTTTCTTTATTATGTAAGACATAAATCATTTTGCAATAAATCAAATGTAGGTACTAATTCTAGTTTTATCACTTAAAAATGTGTGCATTTGGAAAAATTAATGAGATAGTATGACCCTCATTATATAAACTGTAAAATGGTGATTACAGTACTTGTTCCTGTAAATACTAATTGTGATGCATTAAATTGCTGAGAGCGTGATTGGGATCAACTGTGAGAGTTTTGAGCAGTTGATTGATATAATCAGAACAAGATTTGAAGAGTATAATTTGAGCTGATTCAGGAGAAAAACTGTTGGAGGACAGAATTGAAGTGGACAGACATGACAGGAGGCTACTGCAGTGGACCAAGAAGGAAATGAGGGGTAAGGAATGGACAAATTTATGATATAGTTTGAAAATAGAGATCACATAATTTGATAAAGTTATCAATGAATAATACTGAGAGCAAAAAGAGAGTGAAGAATCCTTTAAGATTTTTGTCTGAGCAAATACATTGAAGGTGGTGTCATTTAATGAAATGTGAAACAACTTTTTAATTGTGGAAAATTTAAAATTTATGTTGTATTTAGTAAGTTGATATCCAACTTTAAATGTCAAAATAGAGGTGTTTCTTATAGAAATGTTAAAACTTGGGTAGAGAGAGGGACTAGAGACACAAATTTGACTGCTTTAACATTTTTTTTGTTCAAGAAAGGGAGAAATATCCAACCAAAGACCCCAAGAAAGAAGTCTCAGTGAGTTCTGAGAGAATCCAGGACAGTGACCTTCTACTGATACTTTGATCTACTCACATTGAATATATAAATTAGTTTAAATGGGTCTCAATATTATATCTTTGTGATTATTCTTTGTTGTTATTGGGGGTGGTAATTAGGTCTATTTATTTTTTTTAATTTATTTTTAAAGGTGGAACTGGGTATTAAACCCAGGACCTTATGCATTCTAAATCATGTGCTCTACCACTTCAGTTATACCCAACCCCATATCTTTACAATTATAAATGTTGTACTGTTTCATGCAATTACTTTCCCATCTTTTGTCATTCTTTTACTTTTCCTTTAAAACTCAATTGAAGTATTACTTCCTCTAGGAAGACTTCTTTGATTCCAGTTTGACTGATATAGTCCTACACTGTGACCCTTAGCTGTGTGTGAGTATCCTTATAGTGACACTTACTACATGGGTCTGGAATTTTCTGATCTCTCATTATTTGTCATACCACTGAGTGTAGGGACCTACTACTATTCAACTTGGTAATCATAATGTGATTGATGCATTGGACCCAAATACATTCTCTACACACATACTTTTAATTGAATGGATAAATAAAAGACAAAGTTTAAAAAGCATTTAATAAATTTCCCCCTTGTTTTATAGGTAAACTGCTTCTAATATGTGAACTCAGCTCCTGTACAGACTAGATGCAACCTAGGAGCAATGTAACTTATTTCATCCTCTTGGGCCTCATACAGGATCCAAAGGAGCAGAAAGTCCTTTTTGTTATGTTTTTGCTCTTCTACATTTTGACCATGGGGGGCAACCTTCTAACTGTTGTGGCTATAACTATCAATAAGACCTTGAACTCACCAATGTACTTTTTTCTTGCTAGCTTATCATTTATGGACATGGCTTATTCCTCTTCTGTTTCCCCAAGATTGCTTTCAGACTTGTTCTTTGAGGAAAATACCATATCCTTTGAATCTTGCATGGCTTTTCTGTTTATAGAGCATATTTTTGGTGGATCAGAGGTCTTCCATCTCTTGGTGATGGCCTATGTCCACTATGTGGTCATCTGTAAGCCCCTGCATTATTTGGTTATCATGAGGCAAAGGATGTGTGTTGTGCTGCTGGTGGTGTCCTGGGTTGGAGGATTTCTGCACTCAGTCATTCAACTTGGCACTATTTATGGGATCCCATTCTGTGGCCCCAATGTCATTGATCACTTTTTCATGTGATATGTACCCCTTATTGAAACTGTTCTGCAGTGACACCTATGTCATTGGCATCTTAGTGGTGGCCAATGGAGGACTGATCTGCACTACTGTGTTTCTGCTCTTACTCATCTCCTATGGAGTCATCTTGCACTCTCTAAAGAACCTGAGTCAGGAAGGGAGAAGGAAAGCCCTCTAGACCTGTGGTTCCCACATCACTGTAATTGTCTTTTACTTTGTTCCATGTATTTTCATATATGTAAGACCTGCTAAGACCTTCCCCCTTGACAAATCATTGACTGTTTTATACAATCATAACCCCCATGCTGAATCCATTAATCTACAGTCTAAGAAATTCTGAGATGACTAATGCTATGAAGAAACTCTGGAGAAAAAAAAGCAGATATAGTATTAAGTAAGTTCTTTGTCAATCATGAATGAAACTCATTTAACCTTAGGACCAATCTTCCTGAATGTAAAAGTCTTCATAAATCTGGTGGAAATTTCCTTTTCTCTAAAGGAATTGCAAAAATTATATTAAAACATGAACTGTATGTTCATGCGATCAATGACAATTTTCCTGCTAGAATATAAACTGTATAATGTCTGGTTTATCACAAAACCTAGAAAGGTGGGGTGCATTTACAATAGGGAATCTATAATCAATATGTAATTAATTAATTAATGGAATGTTTATAGTTACACTAATTTTAAATTAATTCCTTATTTACTTTGTAACTTTTTCACAGTTAGTTTATTTTACATCAGAGTCTTACCTTTTATCTTCATTTTTTATTGTTCTATTTAAAATACTTCATGCTATATAGACTATTTGTTCAATTTCATTTGCTTTACATTTGAAATTTTTAGTATAGTATTTTAATTTTTCAAATAAACTTGGAAGTATGATGGATAATAATAAATATTAGAAGTCGAACCCATGCAAACTGAAATACTGTAGAACAGAACTCTTCTCCATCCCGTGGCGTTGTCTCCTAGTTCTCCCAGTTGCAGTCACTACTCTGTTCTAGAGAGTTTTCAAGTAGTAATCTTGCAAATATAAGCATACTTTCTTACATGAGCGTGTTTATGTCCTTGTGTATAAATTTTGCATTTTACTACTACTGCTCCTGAAGATCTTTGTGACCGGTCTTATATAGATCTAACTCATACTATTTAACTTCTGTCATACTATTTAACTTCCTTATAAAGATACACTCAAATTTAAATGCCCAGTCCTCTTCAGGTTTTTCCCATCTTTTTCTAGGATAAATAATTGTACAATGCAGTGTTTTTGAAATTTTTGAAGTATGAGTCCTGGAAGGGAAATTTTTGAGTCAACTGGTTTATATATTTATAATGTTGGTGTTCATAGTTATTGTCAAAATAGCCATCCACAATCCTGTACTAAACTCACTATTCCTTTCATTCTGGAAATTCCACATTTGATGAGATTCTCAGAAACCAGTGCTTGGTAAACTTTGTGGTATTTGACAATCTCATTAAAGAAACTGTATTTCACTTGTATACTTTAATTATAAATAAATAAATATAATTAGAATTTGGACATATATTGATGTGTTTAAGGTGATATGTATTTCTTTTTCATCAATTACTTATTAATGAATTTCATTTGTTTTATTAGATTGCTAATATTTCCCATACTGATTTTATGATTTAATTAAACACTAAGGAATTTATCCCATTTACCATATATGTGGAGTTATTGTTTTTCCAGCTTGTGATTAGTTTTTGATATATTTATACTGTGCAGAATGTTTTTGAACAAGTAGAAATAATTTTGCATTTACATAATTAAATCTTTCAATATTTTCTTTGGATTTTGTCTTGCTTAGAAAGAATTTTCCTATTTCAATGACTATACTATTTTCCATATTGGTTGCATTAATTTATATTCCAACCAAGAGTGTACAAGGGTCCAAAGTTTCTAAATCTTTACCAACATTGCTTTTCTATAAGGATATTACTTTCACTCATTAGGGCTCTGCTCCCATTATCTAATCATTTCCCAAAGGCTCCATTTGAAATATCACCACTAACATACTTCAGCGGTCAAGGAATTTTAATGTGCATTTATACCTATTAAGGATATTACTCCCCTAAATACTTCTTCAGAAGGTTCTTACCATTTCTAAATTTTTGCATTTTATGATAAATTTTTCGGTTATTTTTCAAAGTTTGAAAACTTCCCATAAATATATTTAGAATGTCATAACTCTACATTTTTGTTTAGAGGAAAATGATATTTTAATATCTCATTTTCTCATTCTGCATTCAGACATATATTGTGAAGAATTGATTGATGTCTCAAAAAATTTGTAATCATTTCCATAGAGTGTAAGTAAAATTTGCCTTTTTTTTAATTTAAACAGAGGACCCTCTGATGTAGATTTGGTTAACATTTTTAGTGATTTCAAGAAAAGTTTAGTGTCTTTTGCTGACATTCTGAGTTATAGTATAGTCCCAAAAGTCACAGATAATATGTCTTTATTTGAACACTCATAGAAACTGACACATTGTAACTAATGGTACTTCAAATAAAAAATAAAATAAACAAATGTAAAAATAGATAATGTGAACAGACCAACCAGTAGAAGTGATATAGAATTAAAAATAAAAAAGTTCCCTGCAAATAAAAGTCCAGGACCAGATGGCTTCACTGAGGAAATCTACCAAGCATAGGAAGAAGAACTTATACTGAACCTTTCCAAACTCTTCCAAAAGGCTTGAAAGGGAGGGACAATCCCAAAGTCAATCTATGAAGCCATCATCACTCTGATATCAAAGCCAGACAAAGACACTGCCAAAAAAGAAAATTATAGGCCACTATCTTTGATAAATTTAGATGCAAAAATTCTCACCAAAATATTAGCAAACAGAATCCAACAACACATAAAAAAGACTGTACACTATGATCAAGTTAGATTCATCCCAGAGACAAAGATGGCTCAACATATGCAAATCAATCAGTGTGATTCACCACATTAACAGATGAATGGACAAAAATTACATGATTATCTCAATAGATGCAGAAAAATGCACTTGATAAATTCAATACCCATTTATGATACAAACTCCTACTAAAGTGGTAGAGACAGAACACATCTTAACATAATAAAAACTATTTATGACAAGCCCACCACCAGCATAATACTCAATAGTGAAAAGTTGAAATCCTTCCCACTAAAATCTGGAACAAGACAAGGATGCCCACTCTCACCACTTCTATTCAGCATAGTATTAGATACCCTAGCTATAGCAACCAGACTAGGAAAAAAAATGAATTTAGGATGGATTTTTCTTTTTCTGCAAAGAAATTTTTGGGTGTTTTGAAAAAGGTTGCACTGAATCTGTAAATCAATTGAGGTATCATTGCCATCTTAACTATATTAAAAATGTAGCTCATAAATGTCTTTCCATTTACATGTGTCTTCTCTAATGACTTTCAGTAACATCTGCAGCTTTCAGTGTTCAAGACTTTCATCACATTGCTTACATTTACTCAAGTATTTTATTTTTGATGCTTTTGCAAATGGAATTGTTTTCTTAATTTCCTCTTTGTGTTGTTCTTTGATAGTATAAAAATTCAACATCCTTTCTTGATGAAAAACTTCATTAAATTGGGTATAGAAAGAAAGTACCTCATGTAATTAGTGTCACACATGAGAGAACCACAACACACATCCACACATCATACTAAACATTAAAGTTCAAATGCTTTTACATTAAAATCAGGAGCAAAACTAGACTCTCATCACTCCTTTGCAACATAGTACTGTAATAAAAATTCCTTTTAATTTTTTTTGTTTTCTATATGTAGACCAGGATATCTCTGAAATGAGATAATTTTGCTTAATCTTTATTTAATATTACTATCTGTAAGAGTGCTTCCACTGGTAGTCACGTCCTGTCCTTTTGTGCTCAGCTTAAACATCACTTTTTAAGAAAGGCATTTTCTGATTACATTTTCCACAGTAAGTTCCTTCCTCTCTTCTCTATAACAATGTTTAATTTGCTGTCTTAAAAGAATGGCAGTGGACTACAACTGTTTTACTAAATTTTCTCTTTATTGCCTGACTGTATTATAATAATATAAAATCCATGCAGATAGGAACTTTTATATGGTTATATTTCCCTGTGCTATACATTGCTTATTAATTCCACCCATAGCACAGTTTGTATATTAAAAATGAGTACCCTAAATTTTATATAAAAAACAATTCATAATTGTATAAATAATTAGTAATTATATTTGATTTGGTGATAGAATTTTTATATATTTGAGCAAACATCAAGGCAGAATAGATTGAGTACTAAATAAAAAGAAAGAAAAACTTGCTATGGCAAGTGGCAAAATATATAATAAATTAATCTTCATTGAATCAAACTGTTTGTGCTGATATTATGTTTTTATTACCAACAGTGTCAACATGATTCTCAAGCTGATTATTTTCTCCATTTTCCATCTTTTTGATCCTAATTGTGTGATGTGGTTTAGTAGTATCTTTACACATAGATGTACTTTTGAAATGTAGTGGGAAATCCCAGTGAATTTAATTAAGCAAGAATCAGTCTTGGACACATTCCAGTTCTAAGACAATGATAAATGTGGCTACAAGGGAGAAAATGTCCAATGATCTGACCCACTGAGGAAAAGAGGTGACATCCTTTTAAGAACCAATATATATTATTCAGGATGACCTTGGTTATACTTAAAGCAGTGCATAAAATAAAATAAAATAAAAACAGCCCCACAATGTCTAAAAATCTCAAGCTGACTATTCTGGCCACACTGAAATGATCAAATGAGGACTAAACAACTGAATGGTATAATTCTGTTTTGAATTTAGTAGAGAAAGAAGTTACTTGAGATACATTTCCCTGGGAAATGGCTAGTTGCTATCTTCCTATGTGAACATGAATTTACTCTTTTTTTAATAAATTATCCCAACATGGTGAATATTTGTTTCTTTGTGCATGATGTGGAATTTCTTTAAAATTATCTATAGTGCAAATAAAAGTAGTTTCTGAATAACCAGAGGAGACCATTTAGGAAATGAACAGACAGCTGAATGAAGGAAAATATATCCTAATAATACAGCTCTCTAATTATCTCCCCTCTGAGGCCATATTGAATGAAAGAGGAATTCCAGCTTTTTGTGAGTACTTAAATCATCCTCCAGACTGAACAAGACTCCACAAGGAAAGACTATTATATCACTTCTTTATCATATAAAAATTAAATCTTTTTGAAATAAATCAAACTTAGATTCCAATTCTAGTTTAATCACTGAACAATGTGTGACCTTGGGGAAATTAATGAGATGTTCTGAGCCTTCCTTAATTCTTCAAATAAAAATGGGAATTACTGTTCTTGTTAATGTAAACATTAAATATGATATATTAAAATGTGAGTGAATGATTTGCAATCCACTGTGGGAGTTTTGAGCACTTGAGTGATATAATCAGAACAAGATTTAAAGAAAATCATTTGGGCTTCTTCAGGAGAACAAATTATCAAAGTCCAGATAAAACTGGAGTGACTTGGCAGGAGGCTATTGCAGTGAGCCAAGAAAGAAATGGAAAGGGAATAATCAAATTTGTTATATACTTTTCAAGTAAAGACAACAACATTAAAAAAAAGGATCAATAAGTCATATGAGAGCAATAAGGGAAAAATATCACTGAGATTTTCTGTCTGAGCAATTAGATTGAAGCTGGTACCATTTCATGAAATGGAGAATACATTTCATATTTTGAAAATTTAAAATTTTGTGTTATATTTACTAAATTGATATCCAATTGTGCATGTCCAAAATTGGAGACACTGCATACAAAAATTGGAAAACAAGTGTAGAAGTAAAGGCTGGAGACTCAAATTTAACTGCTTCAGCATTTATTGTTCAGGAAAAGGAGAAATATCCAACTAAAGGCCACATGGAAGAAGTCTCAGTGAGTTCTGAGACAACCTAGGACAGTGAACTTCTGTTTATACTCTGACTTCCTCACATTGTGTATGTAAATTAGTTTAAGCGGTCTCAATATTATACTTTTGTGACTTTATAAATTATGGACCTGTTTATGAAATCCTCTTCCCATCTCATTCTTTTACTTTTCCCTTAAAACTCAGCTAAAATATTGCTTCCTCTGGGAAGCCTTCTCTGATTTTAGTTTCACTGATACATTCCTACTCTGTGACTCAGCTGTGTGTGAATACCTTTATAGTGGCACTTATTAGATAGATCTGTCATATTTCATTCATCATAACACCTGTCATATATTATATCTATGAGCGTAGGGAATGATGCCTTATTGAACTTGGTAATTACAATGTCTATGACACATTGGACATGAATAGATATTCTATACACATCCTTTTAATTGAATGGGTAAAAGAGATTAAACTTACAATGCATTTAAATATTTTCCACTTGTTTTGTAGTAAATTGTTTCTAATAATGTGACCTCAGCACCTGTACAGACTAGATGGAACCAAGGAACAATTTAACTTATTTCATCCTCTTGGGACTCACACAGAATCCAAAGGAGCAGAAGGTCCTTTTTGTTATATTCTTGCTCTTCTACATTTTGACCTTGTTGGGAAACCTGCTCATTTTTGTGACAATAACAGTAAGCAAAACCCTGAACACACCGATGTACTTTTTTCTTGCTAGCTTATCATGTATGGACATGGCTTATTCCTCTTCTATTTCCCCCAGATTTCTTTCAGACTTGTTCTTTGAGGAAAATACCATATCCTTTGAATCTTGCATGACTTATCTGTTTATAGAGCATATTTTTGGTGGATCAGAGGTCTTCCTTCTCTTGGTGATGGCCTATGATCGCTATGTGGCCATCTGTAAGCCCCTGCATTATTTGGTTACCATGAGGCAAAGGGTGTGTGTTGTGCTGCTGCTGGTGTCCTGGGTTGGAGGATTTCTGCACTCAGTCATTCAACTTGGCACTATTTATGGGCTCCCATTCTGTGGCCCCAATGTCATTGATCACTTTTCATGTGATATGTACCCCTTATTGAAACTGGTCAGCAGTGACACCTATGTCATTGGCATCTTAGTGGTGGCCAATGGAGGACTGATCTGCACTACTGTGTTTCTGCTCTCACTCATCTCCTATGGAGTCATCTTGCACTCTCTAAAGAACCTGAGTCAGGAAGGGAGACGGAAAGCCCTCCAGACCTGTGGTTCCCACATCACTGTAGTTGTCTGCTTCTTTGTCCCCTGTATTTTCATGTATGCAAGACCTGCTAAGACCTTCCCCCTTGACAAATCTTTGACTGTTTTTTATACAGTCATCACCCCTATGCTGAACCCATTAATCTACAGTCTAAGAAATTCTGAGATGACTAATGCTATGAAGAGCCTCTGGAGAAAAAAAAGCAGATTATGTATGAAATAAGCTCATTATCATTCATGAGAAAACTCATTTAACCTTAGGACCAATCTTCCTGAATGTAAAAGTCTTCATAAATCTGATACAAATTTGTTTTTTCTAAAGAAGTTACAATAATTATATTAAAAATGAACTATATTTTCATGCTATCAATGACAATTTTCCTTTTACAATATAAACTGCTTAAAGTCTCACTGTACCTAGAAAGGTGGGATGCATTTACAGTAGGGAATCTATAAATAATAATATGTAATTAATCAACTAATGGAATTTTTATAGTTATACTAATTTTAAACTAATTCCTACATTTACATTTATAACTTCTTGATCTTTAGTTTTATTTGACTTCAGAGTTATACATTTCTTCTTTTTTTATTGTACTAGTTAAATTATTTAATGCTATATAGAGTTTTCAATTTCGGTTGCTTTATATATGAACATTTTAGTATAATATTTTAATTTTTAAAATAAAATCTGAAACTATGATGGATAATAATAAATGTTAGAAATAGAACCCAAGAACAATGAAATACTGTGGAACAGAACTCATCTCCATCCCATAGTATTGTCTCCCATTTCTCCCTGTTGCTGTCACTATTCTGTTCCTGAGATTCTTCAAGTAGTAATCCTTGCAAATACAAGCATACTTTTTTCATACATGAATGTGTTTATGTCTCTGTGTACAAATGTTGCATTTTACTACTGAGGCTCCTGAAGATCTTTATGTACCAGTCTATATAGATACAACTGATACTCTTAAATTTCCTTATAAAGATACACTCAAATTTAAATGCCCAGTCCTCTTCAGGTTTTTCCTGTCTTTTTCTAGGGTAAATAATTCTGCTATGCAGTGTTTTTGAAATTTCTGAAGTATGAGTCCTGGAAGGGAAATTTTTGAGTCAACTGGTTTATGTATTTATAATGTTGTTCACCATTCTTGTCGAAATGCCATCCACAAGTTTGTACTAAACTCACTATTTCTTTCATTCTGGAAAATACACGTTTGATAACATTCTCAAGAACTAGTGCTTGGTAAACTTTGTGGTATTTTACAATCTCATTAAAGAAACTGTTTCACTTGTATACTTTAATTATAAATAAATAAATATAATTAGAATTTGGACATATATTGATGTGTTTAAGGTGATATGTATTTCTTTTTCATCAATTACTTATTAATGAATTTCATTTGTTTTATTAGATTGCTAATATTTCCCATACTGATTTTATGATTTAATTAAACACTAAGGAATTTATCCCACTTACCATATATGTGGAGTTATTGTTTTTCCAGCTTGCGATTTGTTTTTGATATATTTATACTGTGCAGAATGTTTTTGAACAAGTAGAAGTAATATCGCATTTACATAATTAAATTAAATTTTAAATCTGTCCATATTTTCTTTGGATATTGTCTTGCTTAGAAAGAATTTCCCTAGTTCAATGCCTATACTATTTTCCATATTGGTTGCATTAATTTATATTCCAACCAAGAGTGTACAAGGGTCCAAAGTTTCTAAATCTTTACCAACATTGCTTTTCTATAAGGATATTACTTTCACTCACTAGGGGTATGCTCCCATTATCTAATCATTTCCCAAAGGCTCCATTTGAAATATCACCACTAACATACTTCAGCGGTCAAGGAATTTTAATGTGCATTTATACCTATTAAGGATATTACTCCCCTAAATACTTCTTCAGAAGGTTCTTACCATTTCTAAATTTTTGCATTTTATGATAAATTTTTCGGTTATTTTTCAAAGTTTAAAAACTTCCCATAAAATATATTTAGAATGTCATAACTCTATATTTTTGTTTAGAGGAAAATGATATTTTAATATCTCATTTTCATTCTGCATTCAGACATATATTGTGAAGAATTGATTGATGTCTCAAAAAATTTGTAATCATTTCCATAGAGTGTAAGTAAAATTTGCCTTTTTTTTAATTTAAACAGAGGACCCTCTGATGTAGATTTGGTTAACATTTTTAGTGATTTCAAGAAAAGTTTAGTGTCTTTTGCTGACATTCTGAGTTATAGTATAGTCCCAAAAGTCACAGATAATCTGTCTTTATTTGAACACTCATAGAAACTGACACATTGTAACTAATGGTACTTCAAATAAAAAATAAAATAAACAAATGTAAAAATAGATAATGTGAACAGACCAACCAGTAGAAGTGATATAGAATTAAAAATAAAAAAGTTCCCTGCAAATAAAAGTCCAGGACCAGATGGCTTCACTGAGGAAATCTACCAAGCATAGGAAGAAGAACTTATACTGAACCTTTCCAAACTCTTCCAAAAGGCTTGAAAGGGAGGGACAATCCCAAAGTCAATCTATGAAGCCATCATCACTCTGATATCAAAGCCAGACAAAGACACTGCCAAAAAAGAAAATTATAGGCCACTATCTTTGATAAATTTAGATGCAAAAATTCTCACCAAAATATTAGCAAACAGAATCCAACAACACATAAAAAAGACTGTACACTATGATCAAGTTAGATTCATCCCAGAGACAAAGATGGCTCAACATATGCAAATCAATCAGTGTGATTCACCACATTAACAGATGAATGGACAAAAATTACATGATTATCTCAATAGATGCAGAAAAATGCACTTGATAAATTCAATACCCATTTATGATACAAACTCCTACTAAAGTGGTAGAGAGAGAACACATCTTAACATAATAAAAACTATTTATGACAAGCCCACCACCAGCATAATACTCAATAGTGAAAAGTTGAAATCCTTCCCACTAAAATCTGGAACAAGACAAGGATGCCCACTCTCACCACTTCTATTCAGCATAGTATTAGATACCCTAGCTATAGCAACCAGACTAGGAAAAAAAATGAATTTAGGATGGATTTTTCTTTTTCTGCAAAGAAATTTTTGGGTGTTTTGAAAAAGGTTGCACTGAATCTGTAAATCAATTGAGGTATCATTGCCATCTTAACTATATTAAAAATGTAGCTCATAAATGTCTTTCCATTTACATGTGTCTTCTCTAATGACTTTCAGTAACATCTGCAGCTTTCAGTGTTCAAGACTTTCATCACATTGCTTACATTTACTCAAGTATTTTATTTTTGATGCTTTTGCAAATGGAATTGTTTTCTTAATTTCCTCTTTGTGTTGTTCTTTGATAGTATAAAAATTCAACATCCTTTCTTGATGAAAAACTTCATTAAATTGGGTATAGAAAGAAAGTACCTCATGTAATTAGTGTCACACATGAGAGAACCACAACACACATCCACACATCATACTAAACATTAAAGTTCAAATGCTTTTACATTAAAATCAGGAGCAAAACTTGACTCTCATCACTCCTTTGCAACATAGTACTGTAATAAAAATTCCTTTTAATTTTTTTTGTTTTCTATATGTAGACCAGGATATCTCTGAAATGAGATAATTTTGCTTAATCTTTATTTAATATTACTATCTGTAAGAGTGCTTCCACTGGTAGTCACGTCCTGTCCTTTTGTGCTCAGCTTAAACATCACTTTTTAAGAAAGGCATTTTCTGATTACATTTTCCACAGTAAGTTCCTTCCTCTCTTCTCTATAACAATGTTTAATTTGCTGTCTTAAAAGAATGGCAGTGGACTACAACTGTTTTACTAAATTTTCTCTTTATTGCCTGACTGTATTATAATAATATAAAATCCATGCAGATAGGAACTTTTATATGGCTATATTTCCCTGTGCTATACATTGCTTATTAATTCCACCCATAGCACAGTTTGTATATTAAAAATGAGTACCCTAAATTTTATATAAAAAACAATTCATAATTGTATAAATAATTAGTAATTATATTTGATTTGGTGATAGAATTTTTATATATTTGAGCAAACATCAAGGCAGAATAGATTGAGTACTAAATAAAAAGAAAGAAAAACTTGCTATGGCAAGTGGCAAAATATATAATAAATTAATCTTCATTGAATCAAACTGTTTGGGCTGATATTATGTTTTTATTACCAACAGTGTCAACATGATTCTCAAGCTGATTATTTTCTCCATTTTCCATCTTTTTTATCCTAATTGTGTGATGTGGTTTAGTAGTATATTTACACATAGATGTACTTTTAAAATGTAGTGGGAAATCCCAGTGAATTTAATTAAGCAAGAATCAGTCTTGGACACATTCCAGTTCTAAGACAATGATAAATGTGGCTACAAGGGAGAAAATGTCCAATGATCTGACCCCACTGAGGAAAAGAGGTGACATCCTTTTAAGAACCAATATATATTATTCAGGATGACCTTGGTTATACTTAAAGCAGTGCATAAAATAAAATAAAATAAAAACAGCCCCACAATGTCTAAAAATCTCAAGCTGACTATTCTGGCCACACTGAAATGATCAAATGAGGACTAAACAACTGAATGGTATAATTCTGTTTTGAATTTAGTAGAGAAAGAAGTTACTTGAGATACATTTCCCTGGGAAATGGCTAGTTGCTATCTTCCTATGTGAACATGAATTTACTCTTTTTTTAATAAATTATCCCAACATGGTGAATATTTGTTTCTTTGTGCATGCTGTGGAATTTCTTTAAAATTATCTATAGTGCAAATAAAAGTAGTTTCTGAATAACCAGAGGAGACTATATAGGAAATGAACAGACAGCTGAATGAAGGAAAATATATCCTAATAATACAGCTCTCTAATTATCTCCCCTCTAAGGCCATATTGAATGAAAGAGGAATTCCAGCTTTTTGTGAGTACTTAAGTCATCCTCCAGACTGAACAAGACTCCACAAGGAAAGACTATTATATCACTTCTTTATCATATAAAAATTAAATCTTTTTGAAATAAATCAAACTTAGATTCCAATTCTAGTTTAATCACTGAACAATGTGTGACCTTGGGGAAATTAATGAGATGTTCTGAGCCTTCCTTAATTCTTCAAATAAAAATGGGAATTACTGTTCTTGTTAATGTAAACATTAAATATGATATATTAAAATGTGAGTGAATGATTTGCAATCCACTGTGGGAGTTTTGAGCACTTGAGTGATATAATCAGAACAAGATTTAAAGAAAATCATTTGGGCTTCTTCAGGAGAACAAATTATCAAAGTCCAGATAAAACTGGAGTGACTTGGCAGGAGGCTATTGCAGTGAGCCAAGAAGGAAATGGGGGAAAGGGAATAATCAAATTTGTTATATACTTTTCAAGTAAAGACAACAACATTAAAAAAAAGGATCAATAAGTCATATGAGAGCAATAAGGGAAAAATATCACTGAGATTTTCTGTCTGAGCAATTAGATTGAAGCTGGTACCATTTCATGAAATGGAGAATACATTTCATATTGTGAAAATTTAAAATTTTGTGTTATATTTACTAAATTGATATCCAATTGTGGATGTCCAAAATTGGAGACACTGCATACAAAAATTGGAAAACAAGTGTAGAAGTAAAGGCTGGAGACTCAAATTTAACTGCTTCAGCATTTATTGTTCAGGAAAAGGAGAAATATCCAACTAAAGGCCACATGGAAGAAGTCTCAGTGAGTTCTGAGACAACCTAGGACAGTGAACTTCTGTTTATACTCTGACTTCCTCACATTGTGTATGTAAATTAGTTTAAGCGGTCTCAATATTATACTTTTGTGACTTTATAAATTATGGACCTGTTTATGAAATCCTCTTCCCATCTCATTCTTTTACTTTTCCCTTAAAACTCAGCTAAAATATTGCTTCCTCTGGGAAGCCTTCTCTGATTTTAGTTTCACTGATACATTCCTACTCTGTGACTCAGCTGTGTGTGAATACCTTTATAGTGGCACTTATTAGATAGATCTGTCATATTTCATTCATCATAACACCTGTCATATATTATATCTATGAGCGTAGGGAATGATGCCTTATTGAACTTGGTAATTACAATGTCTATGACACATTGGACATGAATAGATATTCTATACACATCCTTTTAATTGAATGGGTAAAAGAGATTAAACTTACAATGCATTTAAATATTTTCCACTTGTTTTGTAGGTAAATTGTTTCTAATAATGTGACCTCAGCACCTGTACAGACTAGATGGAACCAAGGAACAATTTAACTTATTTCATCCTCTTGGGACTCACACAGAATCCAAAGGAGCAGTAGGTCCTTTTTGTTATATTCTTGCTCTTCTACATTTTGACATTGTTGGGAAACCTGCTCATTTTTGTGACAATAACAGTAAGCAAAACCCTGAACACACCGATGTACTTTTTTCTTGCTAGCTTATCATTTATAGACATGGCTATTTCTCTTCTATTTCCCCGACTGCTTTCAGACTTGTTCTTTGAGGAAAATACCATATCCTTTGAATCTTGCATGACTTATCTGTTTATAGAGCATATTTTTGGTGGATCAGAGGTCTTCCTTCTCTTGGTGATGGCCTATGATCGCTATGTGGCCATCTGTAAGCCCCTGCATTATTTGGTTACCATGAGGCAAAGGGTGTGTGTTGTGCTGCTGCTGGTGTCCTGGGTTGGAGGATTTCTGCACTCAGTCATTCAACTTGGCACTATTTATGGGCTCCCATTCTGTGGCCCCAATGTCATTGATCACTTTTCATGTGATATGTACCCCTTATTGAAACTGTTCTGCAGTGACACCTATGTCATTGGCATCTTAGTGGTGGCCAATGGAGGACTGATCTGCACTACTGTGTTTCTGCTCTTACTCATATCCTATGGAGTCATCTTGCACTCTCTAAAGAACCTGAGTCAGGAAGGGAGACAGAAAGCCCTCCAGACCTGTGTTTCCCACATCACTGTGGTTGTCTGCTTCTTTGTCCCCTGCATTTTCATGTATGCAAGACCTGCTAAGACCTTCCCCCTTGACAAATCTTTGACTGTTTTTTATACAGTCATCACCCCTATGCTGAACCCATTAACCTACAGTCCAAGAAATTCTGAGATGACTAATGCTATGAAGAAACTCTGGAGAAAAAAAAGCAGATTATGTATGAAATAAGCTCATTATCATTCATGAGAAAACTCTTTTAACCTTAGGACCAATCTTCCTGAATGTAAAAGTCTTCATAAATCTGATACAAATTTATTTTTCTCTAAAGAAGTTGCAATAATTATATTAAAAATGAACTATATTTTCATGCTATCAATGACAATTTTCCTTTTACAATATAAACTGCTTAATGTCTCACTGTACCTAGAAAGGTGGGATGCATTTACAGTAAGGAATCTATAAATAATAATATGTAATTAATCAACTAATGGAATTTTTATAGTTATACTAATTTTAAATTAATTCCTACATTTACATTTATAACTTCTTGATCTTTAGTTTTATTTTACATCAGATTTCTACATTTCTTCTTCTTTTTTTTATTGTACTAGTTAAGTTATTTAATGCTATATAGAGCTTTCAATTTTGGTTGCTTTATATATGAACATTTTTGTATAATATTTTAATTTTTAAAATAAAACCTGAAACTATGATGGATAATAATAAATGTTAGAAATAGAACCCAAGAACAATGAAATACTGTGGAACAGAACTCATCTCCATCCCATAGTATTGTCTCCCATTTCTCCCTGTTGCTGTCACTATTCTGTTCCTGAGATTCTTCAAGTAGTAATCCTTGCAAATACAAGCATACTTTTTTCATACATGAATGTGTTTATGTCTCTGTGTACAAATGTTGCATTTTACTACTGAGGCTCCTGAAGATCTTTATGTACCAGTCTATACAGATACAACTGATACTCTTAAATTTCCTTATAAAGATACACTCAAATTTAAATGTCCAGTCCTCTTCAGGTTTTTCCTGTCTTTTTCTAGGGTAAATAATTCTGCTATGCAGTGTTTTTGAAATTTTTGAAGTATGAGTCCTGGAAGGGAAATTTTTGAGTCAACTGGTTTATGTATTTATAATGTTGTTCACCGTTCTTGTCGAAATGCCATCCACAAGTTTGTACTAAACTCACTGTTTCTTTCATTCTGGAAAATACACGTTTGATAACATTCTCAAGAACTAGTGCTTGGTAAACTTTGTGGTATTTTACAATCTCATTAAAGAAACTGTATTTCACTTGTATACTTTAATTATAAATAAATAAATATAATTAGAATTTGGACATATATTGATGTGTTTAAGGTGATATGTATTTCTTTTTCATCAATTACTTATTAATGAATTTCATTTGTTTTATTAGATTGCTAATATTTCCCATACTGATTTTATGATTTAATTAAACACTAAGGAATTTATCCCACTTACCATATATGTGGAGTTATTGTTTTTCCAGCTTGCGATTTGTTTTTGATATATTTATACTGTGCAGAATGTTTTTGAACAAGTAGAAGTAATATCGCATTTACATAATTAAATTAAATTTTAAATCTGTCCATATTTTCTTTGGATATTGTCTTGCTTAGAAAGAATTTTCCTAGTTCAATGCCTATATTATTTTCCATATTGGTTGCATCAATTTATATTCCAACCAAGAGTGTACAAGGGTCCAAAGTTTCTAAATCTTTATCAACATTGCCTTTTTATAAGGATATTACTTTCACTCACTAGGGGTATGCTCCCATTATCTAATCATTTCCCAAAGGCTCCATTTCAAAATATTACCACTAACATACTTCAGTGGTCAAGGATTTTTAATATGCATTTATACCTACTAAGGATAGATTCCCCCAATTACTCCTCTAAATACTTCTTCAGAAAGATCTTTTCATTCCCTAAATATTTGCATTTATCATATCATAGTTTTTCAAAGTTTGAAAACTTCCCATAACATATATTTATAATATCATAATTCTACTTACTTGTTTTGAGGAAAATGGCATGTTTTAATATCTTGTTTTCCCATTCTGAATTAAGACATATATTGTGAAAAACTGATTATGAAATGTCTCAAAAATTTGTAATCATTTCCATAGAGTTTAAGTAAAATTTGTCTTTTTTTCTTCTAAACAGAGGACTCTCTGATGTAGGTTTGATTAACATTTTTAGTGAGTTGGTCAGAAAAGTTTTAGCGTCTTTTGCTGCCATGAATTATTCACAGTCCCCAAATTTGTGGATATATGTCTTTATTTGAGCTTTCATAGAAATTGACACATTTTAACTGATGGTACTTCAATTAAAAAATGAAGTAAAATAAGAAGATATAGATAATTTGAACAGAACAAGCACTAGAAGTAAAATAGAATTACCAGTAAAAAAGTTCCCTGCAAATAAAAGTCCAGTACCAGATGGCTTCACTGAGGAAATCTACCAAGCATAGGAAGAAGGACTTATACTGAACCTTTCCAAACTCTTCCAAAGGGCTGAAAAGGAGGGGATACACCCAAAGCCAATCTATGACACCATCATCACTCTGATATCAAAGCCAGACAAAGACACTGCCAATAATGAAAATTACAGGCCACTCTCTTTGATAAATATAGATGCAAAAATTCTCATCTAAATATTAGCAAACAGAATCCAACAACACATAAAAAAAATTGCACACTATGATCAAATTAGATTCATCCCAGGGACACAAGATGGCTCAACATATGCAAATCAATCAGTGTGGAAGACCACATAGACAGGTGAATGGACAAAAATAAATAATTTTCTCAATAGTTGCAGAAAAATGCTTTTGATATATTCAGTACTCATTTATGATAAAAATAATCCTGCTAAAGTGGCAGAGAGGGAACACATTTCAACATAATAAAAACTGTTCATGACAAACCCACAGCCAGCATAATACTCATTGGTAAAAATTTGAAAGCCTTCCCACTAATATCTGGAACAAGACAAGGATGCCCACTCTCACCACTTCTATTCAGCATAGTATAAGTTGTCCTAGCTATAGCAACCAAAATAGAAAAAAAAAATGAATTTTAGGATGGATTTTTCTTTTTCTGCAAAGAAATTTTTCGGTATTTTGATAAAGGTTGCACTGAATCTGTAAATCAATTTAGGTAGCATTGACATCTTAACAATATTAAAATTCTAGCCCATAAATGTCTTTCTATTTACATGTGTCTTCTTTATTGTCTTTCAGCAACATTTTGCATCTTTCAGTGTTCAAGACTTTCATCGCCTTGCTTACATTTACTCAGGAATTTTATTCTTATTAATACTGTTGCAAATGGAATTGTTTTTTTAATTTTCTCTTCATGTTGTTTCTTGATAATATAAAAATTCAACATCATTTCATGATAAAAAGTCTCATTAAATTGGGTATAGAAGGAAAGTACCTCAACACAACTAGTGTCATACATGACAGAACCACACCACACATCACACTCAACATTCAAGTTTGAAAGTGTCTACATTAAGATCAGGAGCAAGACAAGACTCTCATTGCTCCTTTGGCAACATAGTATTGCAATAAAAATTCCTATTAAAATTTTAGTGTTTTCTATGTGTAGAGCCAGTCATCTCTGAAATGAGATAATTTTGCTTAATCTTTATTTAATATTACTGTCTGTAAGAGTGCTTCCACTGGTAGTCACTTCCTGTTCTTTTCATCTCAGCTTAAACATCACTTTTTAAGAAAGGTATTTTCTGATTACATTTTCCACAGTAAGTTTCTTCCTTTTTTCTCTATAACAATGCTTAATTTAAAACAAACAAACCAAAAAAATAAAAATAAATAAAACGCTTAATTTGCTGTCTTATAAGAATGGCATTGGACTACAAATATATTATTAAATTTTCTATTTCATTATTGTCTGGCTACAGAATAAGAATATAAAATCCAGGTAGATAGGAACTTTTATATAAGTTTATTTTCCTGTGTTATTAATTTTGTGTTCTCACTCATAGCACAGCTTGTGTATGAAAATAAGTACCCTAAATATTTTATTTAAAAAATTGTATAAATAATTAGTAACTATATCTGATTTGATGATTAAATTTTTTATACATTTAACCAAACAATAAGGCAGAATAGATCGAGTACTAAGTAAAAAGAAAGAAAAACTTGCTGTGGCTAGTGTGAAAATATATGATAAATTAATCTTCATTGAATCAAAATGATTGGGCTGATATTTTGTTTTTACTTGCATTAGTCTCAACATGATTCTCTAGTGGATTATTTTCTTCATTTTCCATCTTTTTGATCCTAATTGTGTGATGTGGTTTAGCAGTATCTTTACACACAGATGTACTTTTGAAATGTAGTGGGAAATCCCAGTGAATTTAATTAAGCAAGAATCAGTCCTGGACACATTCCAGTTCTAAGACAATGATAAATGCAGCTACATGGGAGAAAATGTCCAGTGATTTGACCCCATGGGGGAAAAGAGGTGACATCCTTTTAATAACTGATATATATATTTCAGGATGACCTTGGTTAGACTTAAAGCAATGCAAAAAATAAAATAAAAGCAGCCCCACAACTGTCTAGAAATCTCAAACTGACTAATCTGGCCACACTGACATGATCGAATGAGTAGGACTAAACAACTGAATGGTGTTTTTCTATTTTGAATTTAGTAGAGAAAGAAGTTCCTCGACATAAATTTCCCTGGGAAATGGCTAGTTGCTATCTTCTTATGTAAACATGAATTTACTTGTCTTTTTAATAAATTATCCCAACATGGTGAATATTTGTTTCTTTATGCACACTGTGGAATTTCTTTAAAATTATCTACAGTTCAAATAATAGTAGTTTCTGAATAACCAGAGGAGACTATATAGGAAATGAACAGACAGCTGAATGAAGGAAAATATATACAGCTCTCTAATTATCTCCCCTCTGTGGCCGTATTGAATGAAAGAGGAATTCCAAGTCTTTGAGAGTAACTTAAGTCATCCTCCAGACTGTGAACAAGCCTCCACAAGGTAAGACTACCAGTAAGTATTGGCCACCAGGCTCACCATTATATCACTGTCTTTATCATGTAAAAATTAAATATTTTTGAAATAAATCAAACTTAGAATCCAATTCTAGTTTAATCACTGAACAATGTGTGACATTGGGGAAATTAATGAGATGTTCTGAGACTTACTTCTTCAAATAAAAATGGGAATTACTCTTCTCATTAATGTGAATATTAAATGTGATATATTAAAATGTAAGTGAAAGATTTCAATCCACTGTGGGAGTTTTGAGCACTTGAGTGATATAATCAGAACAAGATTTAAAGAAAATCATTTGGGCTTCTTTAGGAGAACAAATTATTGAAGTCCAGATAAAAGTGGAGCGACTTGGCAGGAGGCTATTGCAGTGAGCCAAGAAGGAAATGGGGGAAAGGGAATAATCAAATTTGTGATACACTTTCCAAGTAAAGACAGTAGCATTTTTTTTAAGTTATCAATTTGTCATATGAGAGCAATAAGGGAGTGAATAATACTGTGAGATTTTCTGTCTGAGCAATTACATTGAACGTGGTACCATTTCATGAAATGGGGAACACCTTTAGTGTTGTGGAAAATTTTATATTTTGTGTTATATTTACTAAATTGATATCCAACTGTGCATGTCCAAAATCGGAGACACCACATGTAAAAATTGGAAAGCTAGTGTAAAAGTAAAGGCTGGAGACCCAAATTTGACTGCTTCAGCATTTATTGTTCAGGAAAAGGAGAAATAGCCAACTAAAGGCCACATGAGATAGGCCTCAGTGAGTTCTGAGCCAATCTAGGACAGTGAACTTCTGTTCATAGTTTGAGTTCCTCGCCCTGTATATGTAAATTAGTTTAAGTGGGTCTCAATATTACACTTTGTGACTTTATAAATTATGGACCTGTTCATGAAATCCTCTTCCCCTCTTTTCTTGTTCTTTCGCTATTTCTTTAAAACTCAGATAAACATTGCCTCCTCTGGGAAGCCTTCTCTGATTCTAGTTTGACTGACACATTCCCACTCCATGACCCTTAGCTGTGTGTGAATATCCTTACAGTGAAACTTATTACAGTGAGTCTGGAAGTGTCTGATCCCTTGTCATATATTACATCACTGAGGATTGCAAATGTTGCCTCATTGAACTTGGTAATTACAATGTCTATGACACATTGGACATGAATAGATACTCCATACATGTAGTTTTAATTGAATGGGTAAAATAGATTAATTGTATAATGCATTTAAAGATTTTCCACATGTTTTGTAGGTAAATTGCTTCTAATAATGTGACCTCAGCACCTATACAGACTAGATGGAACCAAGGAACAATGTAACTTATTTCATCCTCCTTGGCCTCACACAGAATCCAAAGGAGCAGAAAGTCCTTTTTGTTATGTTCTTGCTCTTCTACATTTTGACCTTGTTGGGCAACATGCTCATTGTCATGACTATAAGTGTCAGTAAGACCCTGAACACACCGATGTACTTTTTTCTTGCTAGCTTATCATTTGTGGACATGGCTTATTCCTCTTCTATTTCCCCGATTGCTTTCAGACTTGTTCTTTGAGGAAAATGCCATACCCTTTGAATCTTGCAGGACTTATCCATTTATAGAGCATATTTTCAGTGGATCAGAGGTCTTCTTTCTGTTGGTGATGGCCTATGATTCGCTATGTGGCCATCTGTAAGCCCCTGCATTATTTGGTTATCATGAGGCAAAGGGTGTGTGTTGTGCTGCTGCTGGTGTCCTGGGTTGGAGGATTTCTGCACTCAGTCATTCAACTTGGCACTATTTATGGGCTCCCATTCTGTGGCCCCAATGTCATTGATCACTTTTCATGTGATATGTACCCCTTATTGAAACTGGTCAGCAGTGACACCTATGTCATTGGCATCTTAGTGGTGGCCAATGGAGGACTGATCTGCACTACTGTGTTTCTGCTCTTCACTCATCTCCTATGGAGTCATCTTGCACTCTCTAAAGAACCTGAGTCAGGAAGGGAGACAGGAAAGCCCTCCAGACCTGTGGTTCCCACATCACTGTGGTTGTCTGCTTCTTTGTCCCCTGCATTTTCATGTATGCAAGACCTGCTAAGACCTTCCCCCTTGACAAATCATTAAGAGTGTTTTATACAGTCATCACCCCCTATGCTGAACCCATTAATCTACAGTCCAAGAAATTCTGAGATGACTAATGCTATGAAGAAGCTTTGGTGGAAAAATGCAGGCAGATCAAGTATTAAATAATTGCTGTATCCATCATGAAGTTGGTAATTTAGCATTAGGTCCTATCTGTTTGGAATGTAAAAAACTTCATAAATGTGATGCAAAATTTATTTTTTCAAATGATTTAGGATAATTATTCTTGAAGAATAAATTGCATGTTCATGCTATTAATAACAATTCCTTAATAGAATGTAAACTGTATAATGTTTCATCACTGTATCTAGAAAAGTAGGATGCAATTATAGTAAGGACATCAATAAGTAATTTTTAATGAATTAATGAAATTTTTATCGAGTTACACCAATTGTTAATTTTTTTACCTTTTTAAAAATTAAATTTTTGTATTGATGCATAGTTTATTTACAATGCTGTGTCAATTTCTGGTGTACAGCATAATGATTCAGTTGTACATATAGATATTCCTTTTCATTTTTTTTATTATAAGCAATTGCAAAGTTTTGAATATAGTTTTCCTGTGTTATATAGTGGAACATTTTTTCTTATCTATTTTATATATAGCAATTGTTAATTAATTTCTGCATTTACTCTTACTAGTATCTATTAATTCATTTTATTTTTAGTCAGATTCTTATTTTTATAATCTTCATTCTATATATTATATTAAATATTTACTGTTTCATTGACTATCTTTATTCCATTTTATTTGCCTTATACATGAAATTTTTAGTGTAATATTTTGTTTTTAAATGAAAATTATAACTATGATGGAGAATTATGTTTTAATAATAAAATTTATGCAAAATGGAATAGTGTTGAATAAACCTCCAACCTATCCCAAACCAGTTTCTTCCAGTCCTTTCAGATACAATCACTATAATTTTCTTCCTAAGATTCTTGAAGAAATAATATTTTCAAATTAACCATTTTTCATATATGTGTGTATATTTATGTTTCAGTGTATAAATTTTATTTTTTTCACTCAACCCCCTGTAGGTCTTTATGTGCCAGTTTATACAGATGAAACTCATCCTAGTTTCTTCATACTGATTAAATTCTTCATAAAGCAGCACTGAAATTGATGTATCTGGTCCTCTTTATATTTTCCCCAGTCTTTTTTGATGTTAAATAATTCTACAAAAGCAATGTTTTGAAATTTTTTAGTATGAGTTCCTAGAAGTGAAATTAACTCAATTGTTATATGTATTTAAAATGTTGATGTTCATATTTATTGCAAAAATGCCATCTATTTGGGCACCTACTTACATGTTTAAAATGATTTTATTCTTTCTCTATGAATTGCTTACTAATGCTGCATGTATCTTGTTCATTGTGTTCTTAGAGATGATGTCAGTGTGTGAAGAGCAAGGGAGAAGACAGAAGAGCACAGAATGTGAATTGAAACGCTGTCTTCTTATGCAGATAACCCAGGACAGGTATTTATACACAAGATTCTGAACTAGGCTTTACATTTTGAAAGAGTACATTGGTGGTGTGAGAATTCACTCTTTCAGAAGCTCTCTTTTGTCATTCTCACAATCAGCCATGCTAGTGTTCCTCTGATTTACAAAGATATGTGGAGGTTGAGTCTATCCTGTCATGCTCTTTTTGGATATTTTTGAGTTACAATGATCTGGGATAAACTGACCTTCTCTAACATAAACTAGTCTTAAGGAATAATTTCAACTGTAATTAATTGGAGATATTTTCATGGGCAGATATTTGTAAATCTGCTGATATTCTGAGTTAATATGTTCTCTACACATTGCTTATTAATCTGTTAAAAATTAAAAGATGATGTAGCATCTGTAGACCTTGATTGAATGGCTTTCAAGAACATGAAGTAATACTGTAGCAAGCAAGCTCTTCCTTCAATTCTCACTTTTCTGTTCCCAGTTGAGCTTCAGTGTACTAACATATGTTTGTTGGCCATTGAGATACACTCTTCCCTTAATTTTTAAAATATATTTTAAATTTCTTTTATATTTAATTTATATTTTCATTTGTTAATTGCTTAGAGATCTTTGTCTATTTTAGATATTACCTCTATGTAAATCTTCTACAATGTAAATCTTTCTCCAGACTGCTTTCATGTATTTATATTGTGCTATCTAAATTTACTACATACTTAATTTTTTTGAAATTGTTAAATATACCTCTTAGGAATTTCAATGATTGGTAAAGAAGACCTCCCACCCATAGAAATGAAAGAGTTATCTCCTTAATATGTGAAGAGTAAAACAAAGTAAACCTTGCTTTAATCTTTTATTAAAATTTAACCCATTTAAATTTTTTGTATAAGGCATTAGCTATATGTACAACTATATTACCCTCCAAATAGGAAGCAAATTATGACAAATCAGTTATTAATAATGTGTTCTTTCCCCCATATGTCTCTTAATTACTTGCCTCTCCATTAGTCTGAAAGATTTTTCAGGTTAGTGATGAGGTTTTAATCAGCCTTACATGATAATACTTGAAAGTATGGAACATAAACCATATTGCTTATATGTGGAAAGAATAAACAAATTATCTTAAGACTTCAGAAAGTCACTAGTAAGAATTATATTTGTAGGTAGCTTTGTTCTGAACTCTGAAATAAGACATACAGAAGACTCTATGGAACAAAGGAGGAATGTGACTGAGTTTGTCCTCTTGGGGCTCACTCGGAGCCCTCAGGGTCAGAAAATATTATTTGTTGTGTTCTTGCTAATGTACATTGTGACAATGGTGGGCAACCTACTCATTGTTGTGACTGTGGTGGTCAGTCCAACCCTGGATTCCCCTATGTATTTCTTTCTTGGCTATTTATCATATATGGATGTTCTTTATTCTAACACAATCACCCCAAATATGATTATTCACTTACTCAGTAAGAAGAAAACCATTTCATTCCAAGCCTGCATGGCTCAGCTTTTTATGGAACACTTATTTGGTGGTGCTGAGATTTTACTCCTGGTGATCATGGCTTATGACCGCTATGTGGCCATCTGCAAACCTTTGCATTATTCCACAATCATGAATCAGCGAGTGTGTGTACTGCTGCTGCTGTTGGCCTGTGTTGGTGGGTTTTTACATGCTGTAGTTCAACTTCTCTTTGTTTACAACCTTCCCTTCTGTGGTCCCAATGTCATTGACCACTTTGGCTGTGACATGTACCCCTTGTTAAAACTTGCCTGCACTGACACCTACATTATTGGCCTCACTGTGGTTGCCAATAATGGGGCAATGTGTACGGTCATCTTTATGCTCTTACTCATCTCCTATGGGGTCATCCTGCACTCCCTGAAGAATCTTAGTGCAGGAAGGGAGGCACAAAGCCTTGTCCACCTGTGGCTCCCACATTACTGTGGTGGTCCTCTTCTTCATCCCTTGTATCTTTCTGTATGTGAGACCTCCTTCTACCTTACCCATTATTAAATCCTTGACTGTGTTTTACACCATTATCACCCCTATGTTGAACCCTCTAATCTATACTCTGAGAAATGGAGAGATGAAAAGTGCCATGAAAAAGCTCTGGACCAGAAAAAGTACATGAAGCAGCAAAGATATATATATCATCTATTTTCAAAGACTTTTTCTTTCCAGGAAACATATATGTAATTACTGAACTGCAGTAAACTTCTCAGGTTTAGTAACTTGGACGTGATGAAAAACATTTATTTTGTGAATACTTCCAATGATCAAAATATACTCTTAAGATTTGCATGATTTGATAGTTCAATACATATGTGTATATAGTTTGAAATACAATTTTTAAGATTTTCAGTTTCTTAGGAAACTATGTATACATTTGGGTGTAAATGTCTCCATTGAGAACATAGATTTATGTACTATATGATGTTAAGCTATATTTAATACTATAAATTTATTTTAGTTAGTGGAAGATTTTCTCTTGTTACTCTTAGATAATGTAATCTTTCTCATAATTCATAGGACTCATTATAGCTTTCAAAAAAGAATAGCAATACAACATAAAAATTTATTCACTCTCTTTCCCTAAAGACAACTTATGTTAATATTGAGGTATGTGTATTATTTTTGAGTCTGCAGGACACTTTGCATGTATTATTTTGCTTATATTTCTTAGCAAGTTAATATTGAAGAAACATGATGTTTTGGTTGTAATACTACTCATAAGGTGGCTATGTTAATAAAAATTATCTGAATGAACAAGGTGTATATGCAGAAAAATAAACAAATCTTACTTCTTTTCCCAATTGTATAATCATATTTTCTCTTCAAGTGGAGCAGATTTGTCCGGATGTATATTTTCATTAAGATCAATCATTAATCTTCCCAGATAGTGTAGAATATCTGGGAACACATCTGCTCCTTTTCAATCTCCCCAACTGCTCTTTTGCTTACAGTGTTTCATAGCCATCTATAGAGATGCAAACTCTTCCTTTCATCTGTAAATTTAGTATAAACCATGATCCATGTGCTCCAAGCATGAACTACAGAACATGATACCAGATACTATGGGTGCTATTGTTAAGGAAGATGTTGACTATATATACTATCTTATCTCTCTTATTAATGAAATACTGCTTACTAGGTAATAAAGAGGCCAAAATATATTGGGTTTTTTGAAGACATATTCATAAAATAGTCTCTCTCTCTGAATCAGTGTTGAAATAAAATATTATCTGCCTCTAAATGGTCAATAGAATGTGGTCAAGAAAGCTTGCTATTCTGCTTCCAATTTTTAGTCTTGATTTATGGGGGGCTAAGTCTTTGGGGCAATGGATGGTTTTTATTAGTAAGTCACAATGTATGAGAAATCTTATATCCTGACTTTTATACTTGTTAAGTGGAGATTTTTTATATCATCTCAAAGTTTTTTCAACTACAATACTATCCTCCAAAAATTTCAAACATTTGAGTTGATCAGATTTTATGTAATTCATTCTTTCACTTTTAGATGTTGCTATGGAGTGAGAATTGTGTCCCTCTCCAAAATCAGAAGTTAAATACTTTATAATGTGGTGATATTTAGAGATGGGACCATTAGGAATTGATTAGGTCGTGAAGATGGAGTCCTCATCATTGAGATAAATTTCCTTTTAAAGAGATCCCAAGAACTCACTTGACCCTTCTTCCATGTGAAGACACTGCAAAACGGCCACTGTCTATCAACAGGGAAGGGACCTAACCAGATATGCAATCTGCTGGCACCTTAATCTTGGACTTTTGAATCCCTAAACCTGTGAAAAATAACTGTTTATTGTTTAAACCACCCAGTCTAAAGTTTTCTTTGTTAGTAACCAAATGGACTAAGTCAGACATTTAGTTAATTTTCAAATGTTTGTAGTTATTTCAATTGATGAGATAGAAGTCTTTATTAATTGTGTCTGTTCATTGGTCTATAATTTCCCTGAACTCAGGTAAATTTTCTTAATTGTCTTTGTGTTCTCTGTTTCTTGAACAATACAGGGGACCCAGAATCTAGTCTATAGACTTTGTCAATTAGTTGAAACCTTGATCTAGTGAAGTGAGTAATTTTTTCAGATAAATTTTGATTAACACACTCTACATTAAAGATATATATATATAAAATATTGCTACAAATATTTACTATTCTTTGACATTTACTACAAATATTTATAATTATTGTGTCTTTTATGCTATAATTATGAATGTTCTATATAAAGATATTATTTTAACATTCTTTTACTTTTTGATTTTTTTCTATCACATCATTCTTAGTAAATTTCATAACCTAATGATTTTATCAATTTTAATCTTTTTTCAAAAATATATACAACCTTTGAAAATATTTTATTTTTTAACCCACCTATAATATATTTTTGTTTGTGATAAGGAAATAACTAAGTTAAAATGGCATAATAATCTTCCATCATAATTATTCATTTCAGTATCAATTTTAAAATTTTCTATTTAGTACATCAAGTTTTACACTGTCAAGGGTACTCATTTTGAAGTAGGGTTCCTTCTGGATATACGTCCAGGAGCAGGATTCCTGGGTTATATGGTAATTCTATTCCTAGTCTTTTTTGGAATCTCCATACTGTTTTCTACAGTGGCTGCACCAAACTGCATTTCCACCAGCAGTGTAGGAGGGTTCCCTCTTCTCCACAGCCTCTCCAGCATTTGTCATTTATGAATTTTGGAATGATGGCCATTCTGGCTGGTGTGAGGTGATACCTCATAGTAGTTTTGATTTGCATTTCTCTGATAATTAGTGATATAGAACATTTTTTTCTTGTGCCTATTGATCATTTGTATGTCTTCCTTGGAGAATTGCTTGTTTAGGTCTTCTGCCCATTTTTGAATTGGGTTGTTTGTTTCTTTCTTATAAGTTGTATGAGATGCTTATATATTCTGGAGATCAAGCCTTCCCAAATGTTCATAGCAGCCCTATTTCCAATAGCCAAGACATGGAAACAGCCTAAACGTCCATCAACAGATGACTGGATAAAGAAGATGTGGTATATTTATACAATGGAATACTATTCAGCCATAAAAACTGACAACATAATGCCATTTGCAGCAACATGGATGTTCCTGGAGAAAGTCATTCTAAGTGAAGTAAGCAAGAAAGAGAAAGAAAAATACCATATGAGATCACTCATATGTGGAATTAAAAATAATAATAACATAAATACTAAACAGAAACAGACTCATAGACATATAATACAAACTTGTGGTTACCAAGGGGGTGGGGGGTGTGAAGGAACAGACTGGGATTTCAAAATTTGTAGATATTGACAGGCATATATAGAATAGATAAATAAGATTATACTGTATAGCACAGGGAATTATATACAAGATCTTGTGGTGGCTCACAGCAAAAAAAAGTGACAATGAAATGTGACAATGTTCATATATAACTGAAAAATTGTGCTCTACACTGGAATTTGACACAACATTGTAAAATGACTATAACTCAATAAAAAAAAGTACTCATCTTGGGGGGTCATTCTCCTCATCTTCTCCACCTTCTCCAAAACTTTAGGGTCATTTTGTGAAGTTTGAAGACTCCCCATAAAATGTATTTAGAATGTCATAACACTACATGTTTACTTTAAGAACTACAATTTACTATTTTGTGTTTCTATCCAGGAGGAAAAAAAAACACACATTGTGAATGATTGATTGATGTCTCAATAAAAATTTATAATCATCTTCACAGAGTATACATGAATCCTGCTGTATGTTTTTCTTATTTAAAAAGAGGCCCCTCTTATTTACATTTGATTCATATTTTCAATGATCTGGTCAGAAAGGTCTTTGTGTCTTTTTCTAGCATGAAATACAGCACAGTTCTCAAAGTCTCAGGCATGTGTCTATTTTGAAACAATCTTAGGCCTGTATCAACAAATACACAGGTATGTATTACACCACAGCTCAGATCTATATCAGACCTCATGAGAATCTCTATGGCCACTTGTACATAGATTTTCAATAGTATGTAGGTCTTTATACAATTGTGTGTGTGTGTCTAAATGTGAAGACACATAGGTGTGTATATGATGGCACATAGATCAGTATCTGACTACCTATCTGAAAGCATTTGTTTATGTACAAGTATATGTATTTGATGTGCTCACACACAGGCCTGCATCTGTCCACACATAGAGCTATTTTGCCTTTCACTGGTCTGTATCTGACAGTATATGAATTTAGGCAGAACTTGACTAAACAATTCTTCTGTCCCATGTGGCATGGACTGAGGTCACTCTCTGGCATTCAGCTGATTGCTGGGCTTGTAAGAAGGGTCAAAGATTATTTCACTTATATGAATGGTTCCTTGGCAGGGATTGCTACAAGACTGGGTTCTTCTGGGTCTTTTTCCTTCTCCATGTGATATAAGACAATGTACAATGTCTGTCCAGTGTGGTTGTCAGACTTGTAAAAGGGCAGCTTAGGGCTCCAAGAGGGAAGAGGAAAAAGCTATCAGGTATCTTAAGTCTCATCCCATCATAACATCAGGTTGAAGTCCGGGATCTCAAGCTCTAAATCCTCACTGTTTCTACACATTGAAGAAAACAGTCAACAAGATGAAAAAGTAACCTATGGGATGGGAGAAAATATTTGCAAATCATATGTTTCATAGTAAGTTAATATTTAAAATATATAAAGAACTACAACTAAATAACATCAAAAATAAATAATAAAAGTGGGCAAAGAATTTGAATAGATATTTTTCAAATAAATAGGTACTTTTCATACAAATGGCCAATATGGACATGAGAAGTTGCTCAACATCACTCATCAACAGGGAAATGAAAATCAAAATTAAACTGAGGTATCATCTTACACTCATTAGGATGGCTATATGAGATACATAGCAGACAATACATTTTGGTGAGGGTGTAGTGAAAATGGAACCCTACTATACTTCTGTGTGAATATAAATTTGTTCAGCAACTATGCAGAACAAAATGGAGCTTTTCAAAAACATTAAAAATAAAAATACCATATGGTTCAACAGTCTCATGTCTGTAAATATATCCAACAATATGAGAACAGGAATCTGCTAAGTTATCTCTACTCTCAAGTTTACTGCAGCATTATTTATAATGAGTAAGACATGGAAACAACCAAAATATCCACTAATGAATGGATAAAGAAAACACTATATATACCTTTATATATATATATATATATATATATATATATATATATATATATACACACACACACACACATGTACATCCATTTTTGTCAAAAAAAAGTATACCTTAATTCAAAAACTAGTTTTTTGTTTTGTTTTGTTTTGTTTTGTTTTTCTGGATGGAGACATAAGGGAGACACTAATAATGGCTATAGATATTTATGAAATGTTTGTAGAAAGGGAGATTTGAAAAAGGAATTTTGTGCCTCTTCAGGCTGAAATTAGATTAAATTCAATTAGGTGATTGGATTATTAAATTAAAAGTAGGCTGGTACAGGTGCTAGATTTGGTTCCTCTCTGTAGACAGATTAAATTGACTTAAATCCTGCTTTTGAATAACAGATTGTGTGAACTTCCTTGCCTCTGAGTGGTCTGCATTTGCTTTTGAAATCTTTTGTCACTTCGTTAAGTGAATACATATTCACAGTGACCTACGATCCTATTTGACTAAGTGTTTTGAAACTTTCAGATGTTGTTGACAAACTTTCTGTCAAAATCTAATTAAAGTTCTTTTGACTTTCAGTTACTTTGTGATGCTTCAGAAGGCCATCCTGACTGGTGTGAGGTGATACCTTGTTGCAGTTTTGATTTGCATTTCTCTGATAAGTAGCTATATTGAGCATTTTCCATGTGCCTCTAGGACATTTGTACTTCTTCACTGGAGAACTGCTTGTTTAGGTCTTCTGCCCATTTTTGAATTTTTTTTTTTTTATTAAGTGGTATGAGCTATTTACATATTCTGAAAATTAAGCCTTTGACAGTCGCATAATTTGCAAATATTTTCTCTCATTCCATAGGTTGTCATTTTGTTTTGCTCATGGTTTCTTTTGCTGTGCAAAAGCTTATAAATGTATAAGTCCCTTTTGTTTATTTTTGCTCTTATTTCTATTGCCTGGGTAGACTGGCTTAGGAGAACATTGCTAAGATTTATGTCAGAGTATGTTTTGCCTATGTTTTCTTTTAGGAAATTTATCGTGTCTTGTCTTATATTTAAGTCTTTAAGCCATTTTGATTTTAGTTTTGTGTATGGTGTGAGGGAGTGTTCTAACTTCATTGATTTACATGCTGCTATCTAGTTTTCCCAACACAACTTGCTAAAGAGACTGTCTTCTCCATTGTATATTCTTGTCTCCTTTGTCAAATATTAATTGACCATAGGTCTGTGGGTTTATTTCTGGACTCTCTATTCTGTTCCATTGATCCATAGGTCATTTTTTCTGACAGTATCATGCTGTTTTGATTACTGTGGCTCTGTAGTATTGTCTGGAGTCTGGTAGAGTTATTCCAGCTTCAATTCTTTCTCTTCAATATTGCTTTGTCAATTCTGGGTCTTTTGTGATTCCATATAAATTTTAGGATTGTTTGTTCCGGTTCTGTGAAAAATGCCCTGGGTAACTTGATAGGTATTGCATTAAATCTGTAGATTGCCTTGGACAGTATGGCCATTTTAATGATATTGATTTTCCAATCCAAGAGCATGGGATATCTTTCCATTTTTTTAAGTCAACTTTAATTTCCTTAATCTATGTTTTGTATTTCTCCTCTTATAAGTCTTTCACCTCCTTGGTCATATTTATTGCCTAAATATTTTATTGATTGAATGCAATTTTAAAAGGAATTGTTTCTTTACTTTCTTTTCCTGCTAATTCATTGTTTGTGTGAAGAAATACAATTCATTATTGTGTGTTAATCTTGCATCCTGCTGTATTGCCAAATTATTTTATCAGGTCTCATAGTTTTTGTGTGGAGCCTTTAGAGTTTTCTACATATAGTATCATATCATCCACATATAGTGACAATTTTATCTCTTCTCTTATAATTTGAATTCCTTTTATTTATTTTTCTTGCCTGATTACTGTGACTAGGACTTCCAAGACTATGTTGAATAGAAGTGGTGAGAGTGGGCATCCTTGTCTTGTTTCAGATTTTAGTGAGAAGGCTTTCAGTTTTTCACCATTAAGTATGCTGGCTGTAGGTTTGTTATAAACAGCTTTTATTATGTTGAAATATGGTCCCTCTATACCCACTTTGGTAAGTTTTTTTTCTTTTTTTAATCATAAATGGGTGTTGAATTTTATCAAATGCTTTTTCTGCATCTATTGAGATGAGATGATCATGTGGCTTTTGTCTTTTCTTTTGTGGATATAGTGTACCACATTGATTGATTTGTGTATGAAAGAATGTTTTTTTAAAGGAGGATGCATTCTTGTGTAGCCTGCACACCTAATAATTTTGTAATGCGGTTTGTTTTTACTATGGATGTTTGCCATGTCTTTCTTCCATGTGTGTTGGCTGTTATTCCCTTGATTGTAGATGTGGGCAGTGTTGTGGTGACCAGAACCTTCCCTGCTTATTGAGTGGGGCCTCCTTTTTGTTCTGTGGTTCTCATGGCTCTGACAGGGGCCAGATCTTTCCCCCTTTTGGTGGAATGGAGGCTTCCAGACCTGTTTCTGAGCTGTGGTGCATAGCTGGTGGGGTTTGAGTGCTTTAAGTACTCTTTGTTGACTCTGCCTTTGTCCCTGCTTTGACCACGGGAATGTCAGTGCTCTGCTCTAGTGTCCCCCAGGTTCTCTGCTCTCAGTGCTACAAGTGCAGTTTTGCTGACTTCTGGGTGGCACACCTGGATCATGGTGCTCTGTCAGGTCAGCACCAGCTCCAGCACCTTGCTAGTCTTAGAGTCCTGCACTGGTAGTGCCCCCAGCCCTCAGTGACTACATGTTAGTGCTACTGTGTCAGTGCTGCCCCCAGCACCAAACATCACCCCTACACTCACCCCAATGCACAGCCCCTGCGCTCTCATTCCAGCGATCCTCAGGTTGGGCCACTAGGTCAATGCTGTCCCAAGTGCCACATCTGCAGATGTAGGTGGGCTCACAGTAAATGGCCACACCAGCCTTTTCCCCAACGGCATGCCAGAACTCCACTCTTTGCTCATTTGTCTTAGAGGCTCAGGTCCACAAAAGCACCTGCAGAGCAAAGGGGTCCCCTCTGCCTTGGGGTTGTAAACAAATCTCATTCCTGTCTATGAAGCTGAGGAGCCCCTGGGTACAGATTCAAGTTTCAATCCCACCTCAGCCTGGGAGCCGCACACCAGTGGATTACACTGGCCTGGGATGAGCCCTGCATCTCTTCTCCCAAGAACGTGCCAGCAATGCTGCTGCAGGTCTGCGGAGACAAAGCTATGACCCAGCTGCATCGCACCCGGCTTCTCCCCAAAATGTACACCTAGTAGTGTTACTTGCTTTGTTTCTTCTTTTATTTTTAATGGGTGACACACACTATTCTGTTCTGTATACCCTCCAGGCCACAGCACCTGAGGCTGCCTCTGTACAGGCTGCCTCTGTGCAGTCAGCCCCACTCCTCTGTCTCAGGCAGCCTGTCCCAGCCCACACCTGCCAGCTGGCATCGAGGGTTGGGGGTCACAGGGGCCCTTTGTTCCAGTTTCACTTAGGGCTGCTGTGCACAGATTCAAGCCTCAGAGCTTACCCCTGTGTCCCTGCTGACCTCTCCATTGGAGATGGGGAGTCCCAGCATAAGAGCGCTTTTTCTCCTTTGCTTCTTCCTCCTCATGGTACAGGTTGTGCACTAATTTCCTGGTTCTTCTTTTTTTATCCTGCCAGACTTGTGACAAATTTTGTCTTTTGAAATAGGTGATGTTCTGTCAAAGTTCAGCAGGTGTTCTGAGTAAATGGTTGGGTCCCTGGATGTCTCTCTTGGAGTATTCATGAGAGAAGGTTAGCTAAGAGCATCATTCTGCTCTGCTATCTTGTCTACTCCCTAAGCTAAGCTACTTTTAAATTTATATCCATTCAATACTATTTATTAAGCACCTACTAGGAGAACAGCAATATTCTACCCTAGCATGAACAAATAAACATAACCCCTGACCTCACAGGGATTACCACCTTGTGGGGAAAACAGAGAAAATGAAAGCAGCAAATAACTTAGGTTAGTTTGTGATTGTTGATATTCAGGATAAAACCAGATGAAGAGAATTACTGAGGGGAGCTAGAGAAAGTCATCAGGAAAGATTCATCTAAGAAGGTTGAAGTTCAACTGAAAGTGGAAAAAATGAGATTTGGACAGGCAAGTGAAAACTCTGGAAAAGAGCACTCCAGCAGTAAGCTGCATAAGAAAAACAAAATCTAGAACTGAGAAATGCTTGAATTATTGAAAAAGCAGGTTAAAAAAGGAGAGAGACAGAGACAGAGAAATGTACTGGAGATGTGGGCAGTAACATGATCTTAACCTGACTCGCATGATTAAAACCTGTCATTGGCTGCTGTCTCCTCAAAGGATTGGAATAAATTGGGATGGGGAGGGTAACATCTCATTGTCCTTCAGAAAAGATTGGTTCTAGCTTATAAGTTAATGACTACACAAGGTCCCTTCCTTCATCCACAGTTTCCTCGTGGCATTTTTCACCTCTGTGTTCCTCAAGGTGTAGATCAATGGATTTAACGTAGGTGCAACAATGGTAAAGGACACAGCCATTGCCTTGTCTATGGGGTAGGTGACCACAGGTCTCATGTACAAGAAAATGCATGGCACAAAGAACAAGACGACCACCGTGAGGTGGGAGCCACAGGTGGAGAGAGCTTTACGCCGTCCTTCAGAGCTGCAGGTCTTTAGGGAGCAGAGGGTGACCACATAGGAGGTGATGAGGATAAGAAAGATGGACACACACATCACCCCATTTTTGAGGATGACTAAGAGGCCCAGGATGTGGGTGTCCATGCAGGCCAGTTTCAACAATGGAAACAAATCACACATAAAGTTGTCTATGACACTGGGGCCACAGAAGGGGATTTGATACATGAAGAGAAGCTGTATAACTGCGTGGAAAAATCCCACCAGCAAGGCCCCTCCCAGCAACAGGCAGCACACCCGAGGCCTCATGATGATCATGTAGTGCAGCAGCTTACAGATGGCCACGTAGCGGTCATAGGCCATGGCAATGAGAAGGATGATTCCCACTCCACCAAAGAAGTGCTCTGCAAAGAGCTGGGTCATGCAGCCTTTGAGGGAGATGACAGTGCTCTCAGAGAGGGAGTCCACAATCATCTTGGGGGCAATGACAGAAGATTAGGTGGCATCCATGAGGAACAAGGAGGAAAGGAAAAAATACATAGGTGATCTCAGACTCTGATCTGTGACCACGGTTACCACAATGAGGAGGTTTCCCAAGATGGGACACATACATGATTAGAAACACAGAAGAGAGTATTTTCCTCAGCTCTGGATTCTTTGTAATGCCCAAAAGGATGAATTCAGTCACGTTGTTGGGATTCTCCATTTACTGTGGACTGACGTAAACTTATCAGTCTGAGCTGGAAAATCTACAAAGAATGTTATTTTTAATTAGGTATAACTGAAAGTTTTGGACATTCTTTTGCACTCTGTCTCATACCCGTCATGTCCTATCTTTTTACCTGGACACCAATTCAACAACCAGCTGATAAAAATTATATCCTGAGACCAGCTTGATCCTACTAATCCATCCAAAATCTTCTATCTCCAGTTTATATCTAGCTATCCTTCCTGACACTTGTTGCTTGAGACATTTAGAAGACCATTCTTCATCACTCTGGTGCAAACACATACCTGATAATATGAATAATTAATATATCTCAAGGAAATCCTAGATCTTTAGTAGGAGGAGCCAGTGGATAAACGGTAAGCAACTTACTACAATCTTAGATTCACTATCTTTCCTTCCCTGTTTCACTCTCCCCCATTCACTACCTCCCTTCTGTTTTCCAAAATGAACCACCTACACTCAAGCCCTTCTCTCAGACACTGTCCTTCAAGAACCCCAAGCTAATGATCTGACCTTAATTATCACTAGACACACCTAATAACCAAGAACTTGGAAAAATTCATCTTATTTCATTTATGTATTTCATATAATTATCAATCACCTAAAATATGCTCATTGAAGATCTTACAAGACAGATAGGTTGTAGCCCAAGGACTCTTCACTTATTAAGAACTGTACTCTTTCCATCTATATTTCTTCCCCTCAAATTGGAATATTATTATTACTGTGAATATTCAATAAATCCCTACTCTGTACCAAGCAATGGAATATTCTGTGAGACAGTTTCTTCATTTTAGAGATGACACTGAGTCAAAAAGTCATGAAAAAAATGAAACCACATACCCACAGGTAGTAAATATTGAAGCCAAGTTCAAGTCCAGCTTTTCCTGAATCAAAATCAACACCAATAACAAGTGATATTGCTTCTTTTATGATGAGTGCTTGGTGTGGAATAGATACTGATCATTTAATAACTTCAATATCACAACATTCCACTGAGATAAATATATGCTTCCTAGTGCTTATTTCATTCAATAGTTATATAATAAAATTCAGTGAGAAATCCAATGATAATTCTACAATAAAGACCATGTTTTATTTATAAATATAATCCAATCCTGAAACTACAAGTTATAACCTTTAACTAAGTTTTCAAGATTCTAATTATTTTCCAGATATGCAAAATTGAAAAAAAATACCTTAAATCTCTTTCTCTGCTCCAGGAAGACCCAGATCCAACTTGTCCAACACCATCCTTGCAGATAAGCTTGAATCAGTGTCAATCATTTATTCCATTTTTTTGTGTGTGTGTAGAGCCACACCCAGATGAAACAAAGGATTCTAAATAATAGTGAAAAAAGCAATAAAACATGACTCATCTATTTTGTACTCCCTATGTACCAGCAAGTTGCTTGGTCTGCTATTTGCATTATTACATCTTTTTATCACACATGGGATGGGTACTGTCACAAATTTTACCTTGAGGATGAGGACAATAAAGCTCAGACACATTATGCTTCTCTTCTGAAATATGTGGAGATTACAAATCCAGGTAATCTCATTTTGAATCACAAATTCTAAGTGTTACACTACACCAATGAATAGTGAACAATAGTCTCAACTGGCTAAATACAAGTGATATTAAAGTCAAATGATGTGGTAAAAGAACTGGTTCAGTAGCAAAGTTCTCTTTGCTTGGGATACTTAAGCAGAGGCTGTCTGTCCCTTGATGAGAATGTAGTTGAGATCATTGCTTTAAATGGGGATGTAAACTACAGGTTCTCTAAGAAACTTCTCAACACTCAAAGACCCATTCTTAGACTCATTTCTCTTATTAAACAAAGGATATATTTTCCAGGACACTTTGCAAATCTGCAGTTTAGATTAACTCCAACCTCTCCCATATCCAGGCCAAGAATTAAAAAAAAAGAAAAAAAGTTAATAGCCCTATGGGAAGAAAAAGGACATATTCTCAAAAAATCAGGGTATTTTCAAGGACAATTTTCATATCAGTTTTAACTCCTTATGTGGATGTTTAGGGATAGATAATTGATTCTCTATCCACAAAATTTTGAATGGTGTGCTGTGTGCATACCAATTATTTAATTAAATTTATATAAATCCATGAAATTGAATTCATTTAAAGAAAATTTCACTGAGCCACTGGCACCCAAGCAAACTGGTGCTAGCCTATGTCTCCAGAACCAAGTACGGTTCTCAGAAGCCTGGCTGCCATTCCTCTGACAGTGAGGTTCAGAATCCCATTTCGCATCTTCCATCTTTACCATTTTTATCCCTAGACATGTTTTAGCCAAAACCAAGAGCTGGACCATACCTGGACTCCCAGTTGAATGTTGAATCACTGCCTTCAAATCCTCTTTGTGATGTTGTCTGTTTCCTTCCAGTGTTCCTGTGAAATGCCATTGCTCAAAAGAGTGCTCATATAAAGAAGTGAGGAATTACATTTCATCAATTGTCTAATTATTACCTAGACTGTATATATTTCTGTTTCATAGCATGTATATTAATGCAAAAGATTCAAGGCAATGCCTTCTCCATAAAGAGGGAGACAAGACTTGCATGAGCACTCCTGAAACAATGCACGTACAAAATAAGTTCCAGAAGGGAAAATATCAGTATGATCTACAAACTTCAAAAAAGATGAAGTGAGCTAATCCTTGACACGAGCATTGAGAATATTAGAAATTTGTAAATTTAGAAACTGAACAAGAAGGACAACTATACAAAAAAGGCATGAAGAAAGAAGGGGAAACACGGTGTAGAGTCAAAATTCAGGGACTTTTGACATCAGAAAACCTGGGTTTCATTATGGACCTTCCAGGGATATAATTAACCAGAAGTTATTTATTCCCCTAAATCTCAGTTGCTTTTCAGAGTTGTGGTATTAAACATTAAGTTCCTAGAATTATAGCTTAAATTTTAATATTCAACCTTATAAACAGTAAAATGTAATAAGAATGTGAACTTATATTCGTTTAAATGTTTATTAAGTAGTATAATGGCCTGGCACGTTTTGTGTTTCTCATAAAACTTAGTCCCATTCCCACCCCCCCATTAATCCCGGGTATGAAGTGTCTTGAGTAGATGCACCCAGCCAGACTGGAGTTCAGTTAGGGATGGGTAGTAAGAGCTATAATCCTAAAGAAATCTGTGTAAATTTTTGAATTTTCACATTAGAGTTACTTCTGTGTTCTGAGTACTTATAATAAGTCAGACAACCTCTCTGTGCCTCACTTTTATTCTCTGTAAAATTAAAAAAAAAAGACACCTATTGTGCAATTTTGTTGTAAAGAATAAGTGATTTTCTAAACATAAAATGCTTAGACCAGCTTCCTTATTTCTTTTCCCAGCAAGAGGAGGATGATACAGACCACAAACTATTTTAAAACAGGTCCCTTGCCTATGGACCATGTGTTTACATATGTTTGCATTAAATGCTCCATGGCCAGCAGGATATCAGTCCAATGACTCCTCCACACTTGGCAATCATATAGCTTTTTAAACTGACTTTAAGAGAAAATTCTTCCAAACTTGTTCTCTAAAACACAATTTTAACAAAAAGTAGAATAGTTCAAATAAAAATAATATACTTGTATAAAAATTTAAAGTAAATTTAAAATGGACCCAAGGAACATAGTTTATATAGGTAGATAGAGTGACAGAAATTTAAAGTCCAAGAACCTCTCCCAACCATAAGTGCTCATTCTCATTCAACCCTTTATTAACAACTTAGTAAATGCTCCTTAGAGATTGCATTTGTATGTAGGTATATACGCAGTCATGTATGTGTTTTACTCTATGTCAAAGTACATAAGTATATACTAATGCATTTGAAATTCTAGTTGCACTTTGTACGGGCACTATTTGTCAGTACTTATGATTTTTCCTTCGTTTTAATTGCTACATATCATTCCTATTTTATGGTTACCACATGATTCCTTTAATAAGTCCATGTTTGCTCAAAATTTATTCTAATAGTTTGCCTTATACACAGGGTTACAATGAACATAACTTACAGAAATCACTACTTGCTTGTTTGAATATTTCTGTTGGAGAAATCTATGTCATCACCAAACAAAACAAATATGCATAGATTTAAATTTGGTAGATCCTGTAACACTGCTCTCAACATCCTGAAGCATCTTTCATTCCCATAAATTGTGTATTAAAGAGTAATTTTCCCCACAGCCTTACAGACACTAAATATTATCAACATTGAATATATACTTTTTTTAAAAATGAGGTAAAAATTTAAATCATTTTAATTTACATTCATTTAATCATTCATTCACAGAATTTCACTGTGAGATAAAAAATGAATGTTGGCCTCCAGATAAAGCTAAATTAAATGCAATGCAATATCTATATAGAGATATATAATCTATACACATATCTAAGTGTCTAACTCAAACTAACAACAATAATATATTATTTAGTATAGCTTATGTATTAGAAATTTTTCTAATATTTTATACATGTTTTCTCACTTCATCTTCACAATTAGCTATGATGAGACATACAGTATGGCTGAGATGAAGCAAAATAATTAATGTGCTTAAGAATATACAGTTAGCAAGTAATAAATACTGGATTTGAATCCAAGGAGACAACTTTAGAGTTGATTGTGTTTCTTGTGTCTAAATTTCTTATGGAGCTAGATGATTTATTCAGTAAAATCCTGGATAGCAGGAGGGTGACAGCAGTGTATTTAGGGAGTGTCCCTGTGTTGTCATTTTTAAGGAGCAGTAGGGCCTTGTGCTGCTCACAAGGCCTGTGCACTGAGCATGTGCATCACTAAGACTGTCTCTAGTGCAGGGCTTTGCAGGCTTATTTCAGTCAGTTAGTCTTCCTAACTCACTGTGATTTCCTTGAAAGATGAATAGACATGGAATTATCTACAGTAGAACTTTCCCTGGAAAAAAATTAATATGCATTTGTAGATATAAAAATTAATTCTGTCTTGGAATGCTTCCAAAGGGAACAAGCTTAATTCCTGAGCAACCTAATGCATCACCCATAGCACTGACTTACATGTATATACATATATGCATGCACATATATATTTAGTTCAATGTATTAGTTTCATTAAATAACTATAATAAATATATACTGACCAAAACAGAAAGTCTTTCCAAAACTGATTAGTGAAAGAATAAAGTTAAAGGAAGTTGGTACCAGAGGAACACAGAAATATATACTATATATATTATTATTATATATATTACTTATATAATACATATACAGAGAAAATTGCTGAAAAAGTGGGAAACATAAAATCTGTCTTGAAGTGTCCTATACATTCCAGCTACTCCTGTTCCTCCTTTTCCTAACATATCATCTCTGAAACATAAACAAACACTTATTTACTAATCTCATAATCTGGATAGAGTCCAAAAGGTAAACACTTAAATTTCCATAATGCCAACCAAGAGGAATGTAAATTAAGCTAAAGACTGTCGATAGCTCAAAGCTCTCCATCTTGAGGCTAAAATTTGTTTATACAGAAAAAACAGGTGATCTAGTAGCACATTTAAAATATAGTTGTGCATGTATACAAGTGATTCAATTATTTCAGTGATTTCAAAATAGTACTTCAAATTAATAATATCATGTTTAATACTCAAAACATTTCTAAAATCACCTCCACAACTCAGTCTGATGTGGTCTCTGTGACCTCTAAAACCAGCCACCTCATGGTCCCTGTAAGTGTGAGGCAGAGATTGTAAAAGTAAATTTTCTAGAATCAAGTCAGGGTAACCAAAGGCCTCACCTCATCAAGGATGTACTCATACAAAGTTTTATGTACAAAAAAGGTAGGACTCATAATACATTAGCATTTCAACTTAGCAATTCCTAACACTGAAGTGAGTAAATCGGGACTTACACTGGAAACAAATCATCCAAATACTTAGTGGGAAGTTATTTTGACACAACCAGGATTTCTACTATTTTTGAAGAATTTTCAAATGACACAGGATTTCAACATGTGCAGACTTGCATCATTTCACCTGCATCCCTCTGAGGCTGTGTCTCTGCTGACCGAGGCACTAATCATCATACCAGTGAATGTCCATCTGTCCCTGTGATGATCCACTTCTCCCAGGGGCAGAGCTTCACTGGAGACATGCCAACCCAATGCTCTACCAGCTCAAAGCCAGATCAAGGTATTAAAAGTTCACTTATTTTTTCCACAACTAAACTCTCTTTTTCAATAGAAGAATGGCCACACGATGATCCATCTCCCTGTATTAACAAATGAAAATGTCAGTAGGACTTGTTTTTGGCCACCTAGCTGGTACCAGAACTGAATTTTTCTGTCACCCAATCTGGTGCTGTCTACATCTCTCAAGGCTATTATTAAAATTGTGTCACATCTAACTGCAGGACAGTTGCCATAATAAAGGATTTTAAAATGTTTCTTAGCCAGAAAAATAACTAAATCTTTTCTCACTGCAAAAGAATTAGTATTATCAAATGATTTGTTTTCAACTTAGAAATATTTGGGGTTATAGCCTTCATTCATTTCTACCTTTAAAAGTAAAAGTACCAATACCGTACACTTAATAATACCCTTCATAGATTACAACTGGGTCATTAATATATTTGACCGTACACTCTGGGAAGTCCCTGGAGAAGGAAGACTCTTCCAGTTTTACTGAATATGATCCTCACAGGTGACTGGCCAACCTCTTTGTTTAGATTGCCCTTACTAAGATTCTAAGTTACCCCATATGCTAATGTAATTATTCAGACAAGGTTCAAGGCAATATTCCTCAACTGTTTTTCCACTATTGCCCCACAAAGGTGCTTTTTTTTGGCATTTAGACCCTTAGTCACTTCACCCTCTAAAATAGTAATGCTACAAACGTACAACTTATTTTTATGATTTATTTATATCTGTGTATTATATATAAATACATATACAGTAAAAAAATATTCATACCCCCCCAAACAATTTTTACCTACTTGGGAGAAATAGCACTCCCGTCAAATGCACGTTTTAAAAAACAAACATTTAAAAAAATAGAAGGGGTTTAATGTGCTTATTTAAATTTTGACCATACTGAAATTCTGTGGTGCTTCAACTACACAAATCTATACCCAAGGCTTCTCATTTATCAAATCCATTACTAGCAAAATTATATTTTTGTTTTTTCTTTTTTTGTTTACCTGATTATTACCCATCTACTCCCTACTGGAATTTACTTTCCACACAAAATACAACCCTGTTTGTATAATTTTACCTTGTATACCCAGCTCCTACAATTCTCTTCCATTATAGGCACTGAACAGTCTTTTTTGGTTCAATAAGTCAAAATTTCCTAAGCTGAACTGGCCATGGAGCCACTTTCCCAGTAATAAATGCTAACAGAATGGGACAACAAGGGGAAAAGCCCAAGGGAAATAGCACCTATTCAGCTGTTGAAGGTGCTACCCTCAGTCCCAAATAGAGGATCAGTCTCCTCGATGATTGAGTGGCTCACCTTTCCTCCAAATATCTCTTTCACCCAAGTGTCACTTCCTTTGAAATTCAACCATTTGAATTTCATTTCTTGAGCCTGTTACATCCCACTTTTCATGATGCCCACGAAGGGTAGTATATCTGCACAAATGAGATCATTACATGGCTTTTGGCTGACATGAGAGAAGTCAAGAGAGTGCAAGTATCCTGTTAAATGGAAGTTGACATGTAGCTAAAGAGAAGAAACCCCCTCACCCAGCCCCCATAAACATAAATAAATAAATAAGGGAAGAACACCCAACAGCAATCTTCACAGTGTAGCCAAGATCAGATCCGAGCTTTGGTGTTTTTACATCATGACACTGTTGTGGGTGAATACGTTCTTCCCTTGCACAGGAAAGAATTCGAGAGCAAAGCATGGCAAAGTGAAAGCAAGTTTATTTAGAGAGATACACACTCCACAGAGTGTGGGGTCTGTCTCAATTCTGAAGGGAAAACAGCTTAGGAGATACACACTCCATAGGCAGAATGTGGGCCGTCTCAGAAAGGGAGAGAAGATGAAGGGTGTGGGGTGTTTAGTTTAAAGTGAAAGTAGGTACACAGTCCATAGACAGAGTGCGGGCCGTCTCAGAAGGCAAGAGAGACAGCGACCACGAGGTGCAGACTTGTTAGGTTTCAAGGACTCGGTATTTTCATATGCTAATAAATAGGAGGATTATTCCAACTACTTTGGGGAAGGGGTGAGGATTTCCAGGACACACCCCCCCACCCACTTTTTGACCTTTTATGGTCGGCCTAAAAATTGTCATGGTGCCTGTGGGCATGCAATTAGGCTCAAGGTCTACTGGAAGTTGAATCTTCCACCATCTTCATTCTAACCAGTTTGTCCCATCCTCAAGTGCTGTGTCATTCCTTCAGTGGTTGTGCCCTGCACGCTTTCCTCCCACTTCAGTATCAAGGAATAACGTGAAGTAGGAAGAGTGAGGAAACAAAGTCTGAAAGATGATACTGTTACTTATCTTCATTGAGTCTTATTTACTTCTTGTATGAAATGGAGTAAAAACCTCGCTAATGATACCTTTGCTATATTAAGAAAATTAAAGTATGTAAAGAACCTATCAAAATGTATGCCTCATGGTTGGCCTTCAACAATAATTAGCTCATTCCCTTCAACTAATGCCTAATATTTTCACTAAATTAAAAGTCCAGATTAAACCAAAGTATCCTGACACAACATATCCAAACAATACTCATCTCATTAATTTCAGAAGAAACATACTTACTTCCTTCTAGGTTTTTTCTTTAAAGAATCGGAAATAATCAGATAGCAGTTTGTCCTCAGGAGAGATTTTTGATGGTGAGTGTAAAGAAACATCTTAACAGGGCTTAAACTTACTCACAAATTAGCAAGACTTAAACAACTGAGAACTCCAGAAAGTCTTACATTTTGTCCTTCAGTTCTTGTATCTTCCAAGTTTGCTTTTGACAATGTATAATTTTGCCTCAGTAATCTCAGCCCCCTTGCTCCCCTTCAGTGAGCCCTTGTTATAGCCTCTAAGACACAATCATTGGCCTTAGTTTCCCTCTTCAATTCCTCTGTTTGGTCCTAGAGTAAAAATGACTGTTACTCAATACTTTACCTATCCTTACACCTGGATTACTCTCATCTCCTACCTAAGAGTCATAAGGACAAAATGAACTACATGTCATTTAGTCTAGATTCTGTTGAAATGGTTAGTTCCCACCAGCAATTGTAAACTTGATCATTTTATAGATGAAATGATGACTATATCATCTTCCAGGCTTAGATTTTGGAGAAAATGTTCTGTTTCTTATGAATTTGAGACAGCCATGCACATTTTAGTAAACACAGTTGCCCCAGTACCATGCTCTGGCTTTATTGTATTGTCAAATTATGGAAAGAAGTAGCTCCATTTGACCAGCAAGTTTGTGAAGGTACATTTGTGAGAAATAACATGAGTTGGAGTGTTGCAATCAGAGAAAGTCTAATTTATAAAGAGTTATGTAATAATACGGAATGATCTAATATTCTCCACATGTATAGAGTAGAGTTGCAGGTATCCCTCACCTTCCAAAAGTTCGCTTGAGCCACTTTGCTTTAATGAAGGCCAACATTAGGACTTGTTTCCACTGACTGAAAGAAATCAGTAGGGGTTGTTTGCTTTAAAACTTTTTTGTTACCATATTAATGTTGATCTTTTGTAAAAGTGAAGTGACATAAGTCAAAATTTCAAAAAGAGGAAAAACTTGTAGTGCTGAAATTAATACCTACAGATGAGACAAGGCTACAACAAGTTTGACAACATTTTCTGGAAGGTCAAAGTGAATCATTAAGACTTTTAATATATATATAACTTTTCTTATCTATAAACAGAAACATACCAGATACAATTGTGATTCATTGAAAGTAAGACTGAGTTTTAAAGACCTAACTGGAATTTTGTAGCTAAAACCTTTGAAAGGAAGGTGCATTTCAGTGTAATAGTTTCTGGCACAATTTATAGGGTAAGCATGTGTGATGTGATGCAAGTAATTAGTAAAATTCTCTTGGCTTCAATTTGCTTCTCTGTAAAACGGGACCCTAATAATGGAATTACCAGTTTAGTGCATGGATGAATCAACTGAAGTGAAGATGTCTGATAGATAATAAGGTGTTCATTTAGTGTAAAAGTATGTATCAGACCTATAGACTAATAGCTTTGAAACCAAAATATATACCTTTTTGTTTAATTGAATGAAAGTAAGTTTACACTTTTTGTTTCACATGGCTCCTGAAGTCTTAATATCACAAAAGTAAACATTTTCTTTATAGTCAAGAAAAATTGTGAGCCATAGGGATGCTTAAGAATTTAAAACCAAATTAATAGGAATCTGTAATTTCTGGTTTATTTGTTGTGCTATGAAAAGATAGAAAGGAGAGAGAGATTTTGAATTATTCTTTCCTCCTTTTGTGAGGTCTCCCTTTTTGCTTTTGGTAAATGCATAGTGCAAGGGGAAAAAATCAGCAGTGACTCCTTCAAACAACTGTCTCTTCCCCACGTACCTATCTAAGAATTTCTATTCCTTACTTACTTTGCCAAGAATAACCAAAAACAAGAGTTCTGAGATGAAGGTGCTATGGAAAAGCCAATTTCATCCAACAAACATATATGAAAAATTTGGCAAAGTAGCAGTAAGACTCTGGAGTAAAATATATTCTACAATCAAACTAGCAGTTTATTGTTGTTTTTACCATTGGTTATTCTGAAGCTATGAACATGAACATTAAAACTTTGGTAAAGTGCATTACAAGTCATCAAAATGCCTAATGAGTGTCTCGTCAAAATAAAATACTCAACAAAATTTAGTCTCTGAGCCATTTTTTTCTGTCAGTGACTGCAAAATTTCTTATTTTTTTTCACAATTTACAACATGTATAACCCTCCCATGTATATAAATCATGAGTTTCTTGGCATCATGAACAGCCTAAGTTACTCTCCTCTTCAACAAACTCCTCATGGCATTTTTCACCTCAATGTTTCTCACTGTGTAAATGATAGCATTTAACATAGGAGTGAGGATTGCAAAGAACATAGTTACCAACTTGTCCACAGGATAGGTGGCCACAGGACGTGCGTAGGTGAATATACATGGGACAAAAAAGAGTATCATAAGTGTAAATTGGGAGCCACATGTTGAGAGGGCCTTGTGCCGTCCTTCAGAGCCGTGGGATTTCAGGGAGCTCAGGATGACTATGTAGGAGATGAGTAGCATAAAAAAATGAGTAAGAACATGCCCCCACTGTTAGCAGTCATTACCACCCCAAGCCTGTAGGTGTCGCTGCAGGGAAGTTTCAACAGTGAGAAGAAATCACACCTGAAGTGGTCAATGACATTGGGACCACAGAAGGTCAAGTCAAATGCAAAAACAAACTGCACAGTGGCATGTAGGATCCCCCCAAGCCAGGCCACCACCACCAGGAACTGGCAGAGCCACTGTTGCATGATGGTCATGTACTGAAGAGGCTTGCAGATTGCCATGTAGTGGTCATAGGCCATGACAACCAGGATGATGATCTCTGATCCTCCTAGGAAATGTTCCACAAAAAGCTGAGTCATGCAGCCACCCCAGGAGATGGTTCCCCTCTGGTACAGTAGGTCAATGAGCATTTTAGGAGTTGTGACAGAGCTGAAGAGGACATCTATGAAGGACAAGTAGGGGAGAAAGAAGTACATGGGAGCTGAAAGTACAGGGCTGAGGGAGATGGTGATGACCATGAGCAGATTGGCCAACACTGTAAATAAGAAAATGAGCAAAAAGACAATAAACAGTATTTTCTGCAAGTGTGGATTCTGCGTGATTCCCAAGAGAACAAACTCAGTCACGTTGTTGGAAGGCATGAGGAGATCCATTCAGCAAGTTACACCTTCCTGGGGACTCAATTATCTAAAAGAATAGGGAATGATACTTATTAATCATGAAAGAATTGTGATCTGAAATTTTTGGTAAAAGAAAAAGCAGTCACTGTACCTGTGGATCATGTCCCTGACACTCCTGCCTCAGTGCTTGTTTCAGTTCTCTCTTACGTCCTCCATGATGTTCCCATCTCTTCAGACACCTCGTACCTGTCACCTGTAAAACATCTATAGGGCAACATTTGGTCAGTAATTTACTGAGAAAATCCTAGGCTGTCTACACAATATCTGGATTCTCTTTCTTGTTCCAGCTCCATGTGACTCTGCTAAGTCATCTCTGTGTTCCATGGTTTTGATTCCTCCTCTGTGTCTGTGGGCTTGCAAATTGTAATTCTCAGGTGTATATTGTAACCTGAAAGCTGCTGCACACACGTAAGAGGTATTTCCTCTTCCATGAGAATTTATATTTGAATCCTCACTTTAACTGTGGAAAGAAAGATATCATCAATAAATATCTACCATAAGCAGGTACTTTTGGGAAATGTATTATGTCATTGGCAACTCACTCTCCTTGGTACCTACCAGAACACATAAGGTATTCACTGCACCTACCACAGTGCCTGGAATAATGTCTGCACTGCCTGAAACTCACTAGGTTATGAGTGAAGCTTGGTGAATTGTCACTCTCCATGGGTAATAATACACCTGCTTCCCCAGACCATAAACCTACAATGAATTCAAGTGTTCTCGTCCTCCTGCTCTGTTTATCACACTCTCTACTTTATGAGAAACATAAATAAACATTTGAAAGTAATCTGTATTCCAGTTTAACATTTTCAAATACACTTATAGGGTAAATATGAAATATTAATTGCCTCTAAGAAAGAATATATTAGTGGATCATTTTACTTTCTAGGTAATTATAGTGTTTGCAAATCAATAGTTTTTATTCTTCAAAATTTGTTCCACATATAATTTAACATAGTCATATTTGGTAAATTTTGAGTTTTCATATTTTTGATTTAAAAAGAAAAACTCTTGCATAGGTGTTCAACACACAAGGATCTATCAAGGAAAAAAATCCCTATTTTCAAAATTCTAAAAATAAAAATTTAATGTGGAGAACAAAAAGAAATAATCTGCTAGATAAGGTGGAGAGGTAGGTAATGCACTAGATATTTACACATGTACACACATAATCCTGACACATGCAAAATCTATTACTTTAAATGCCTATGTCAAATTCACTCATTCAAAAAATATTTATTGGATACTTACTATATATATTAATGTATGTTTTTTTACACACTCATGAGAAGTGTCCTTGTTAAATGTCCTTAGTGACTGAAATTTCATTACCAAACAGCAGCAACCCATCCCTCCATGATGTGAGTGACCTTCCCACCCCTTTATGTTTCTGCTACAGGCATTCTCATGCCTACTTCTCCCATCTTTCCACAGCATCCATCTTCCATCATTCCTGGTTACAGGACACTGCATTACTAATAGAATGAGGACATTTAGGGACATAAATTTCCCAAAGAAAAGAGGAAACATAAACAAAATAAGATGTATTCTGCCTAAAATATGTCTTTTCATTACAAAGATATTTAATTTTCAATTTATTTTTTTTAATTGAGTTATAGCTAGTTTACAATGTTGTGTCAATTTCTGGTGTATAGCAAAATTCTTCAGTCATACATGAATAAACATGTATTCATTTTCATATTCTTATTCACCATGACCTACTACAAGATATTGAATATATTTCCCTGCACTATACAGTATAAAGTTGTTTATCTATTTTGTATATGCCAGTCAGTATCTGTGAATCTCAAACTCTTAGTTTATCCCTTCCCACCCCTCCCCCGGCAACCACAAGTCTGTATTCTATGTCTGTGAGTCAGTTTCTGTTTTATATATGAGTTCATTTGCCTTTTTAAAAGAGCTTTATTTTTTAATTTCCCAAGCTGGAAAATGTATCCATATGTGAAAACAAAGTGCATCAGCTTCATTGCATTCCCTTATTCTCTGGTTGACTTACCCTATAGGTCAGAAGAGAGTATATTATACATATAGTAAGAATTAGACATAATTAATAAAATCAGTTTAGAAATAACTAAAGAAATAAAAATTAATTTTTTCTTTTATCTTTGGCTCCACAATACACTTTCTAGAAATAAACCCTAAACAAAAATATTCTTAAAACATAAAAATAATTATTTATAAATGTATTCAACACAATTATTAAAACCTGTGGAAAATTTAGAAACTACATGGACTGTTCAACATTGGAAAGATGGATAATTAAAATATAGTGCATCTCTTTGATTGATGTGTAGTTTTTAACAGAAGTGTTTTAAAAATTGTGTAATATCATAGGATATACTTACATTGTATTATTAAGTAGGAAAAAATGATGCAAATTTGCAGTATATAATTATTATAACTAATTTAATTCTAACTATATTATTCCTATAACTAATTTAAATACATATCACTGAGAAAATAAATCCAAGTATTTTTTGTTCAAAGTTGGTGGTATTGTAGATGGGTCGATCTTTCTTGATGTTTTGCAAGTTGAAGAGGGGTTAAAATCTCAGATTGATGAGGATGACAGTGATTATATAATTTGTAAGATTCATTTAAACTTGAAAATCTATGATTATGTGGTTTCTTGGGGAAAAGGAGATCTTACCTATGAAGTTGTCTAACATAGCTCCATGGCCAGGGTCCCAGGTAGCTGTTAGTTCACCAAGAAAGAAGTAAAGTAGTAAAATGAAAAATGCCAACTAGCTCAGTTACAATCAGTCTTTGCTGATTTACCTTTAGATAAATTATTTCTCTTGAGCCTTAAAAGTGCTACCACATATCCTGTTTGCAGGCCAGTTTGGTGAAGTTTCTTAGCTGTGGCTGATTGGACCTCAGGGGTCTTTCACCATCATTAGGAGGTCTTGTCAGCAACATGAGAACTTCACAATAGAATTATTGTAGCATTCGTCTTTAATTTTGAACTCCTCATTAAGCCTACATGAAGACAAAACACTATGATAAAAAAATGTTTACCATTTCTAAGTTTAAGTATTTGATAACAAATGTGTATAATATGGAGGTTGACTCTTGCCTATTGTATGAATTAAAAATTTGGGTGGTTAACTATCTGATTTAAACATTTTCATGAATGTATTCTATATTTCAATTGATCTACAATTAACGCTAATCACAGCTTTAAATATTGTTTTCAGACGTACATTAAGTGACAATTATGAACCTTATTATAATATTAGCACTTTATGCCTAATAAAGTTCACAGCAATTTTCAAAGTAGTTGGACTTGTCTCATTCTGCAACTGAGATGATATGATAATGACAATGATGAAAATAATTGCATCCTTCAATTACATTCAGAGATGGTGGAATGCATTTATTTCAATTATTTAAACTTAATCTCATAATATTTCTATGGAATAGAAAAAAAATAAGCATCAATACTCACAATTTACAGCAAGTTTATATTACAACAGGAAAATGAACACCATTTGTGGTGGGGAAATAAGAAGCCAGGCCACTAAATTCTGGGCCAGGATTCTTATGTTTCATTTATAGTTTTGTGACTCAAGTGTCCTGATACTCTTATGCTGCCACCAATTGTAAGGCCTATTACAATTATCTACTAAAATAAACAAAATTGATATTTGAAATTATTTTAAAAATAGATTCAGTCCAATTCAACTTATGGATATTCCTATACAGAACCACACTAAATCACCATGTTCCAATATGCTTGAATTAATAATAAGAAAAAAAATTGTACATAACTCTGGATTGGCTCCAAAGAATGTGGTCACTGTGAGCAGCATGTGTCACCAAGGGAAAGAGTTTAAGAAAACTGAAACCACATTAGTAAACCTGGTTTGACTAGACACTTTAATATTATAGTGCCAAAAATAATACTTGTAATGTTAGATGCTGAAGATTGTATGAATGAGGGTCTGAAACCATCTATAAAACTATGGGGAGTATGGATTTTCCTGAAGTGTCATCATGAGAATGTCTTTCAACTTGAATTTTTCTTTCAACTCTGGAATGAAAGCCAGAGTCAGATAAAAGAATTAGCAGGTACAGACAATCATCATTCCAACCTCATAAAAGCTTGACATCCATTTGCAATGGCCCATTAAGTGTCCTTCCATCCTCTACTTAAATAGCTACAGTTTTGGGCAGAGAGATTGCTTTAGAAACCCAACCCCTGTCTAGTGTATCTCCCCAAGCCCTAGAGAAGCAAAGCTTGGAAGGAGAACAGAGATAGGTTTAAAGCAGTGAACATTGTCCAGGAAAATAATTTTTCAAAAAAGGAGTTCCTGGAGCTATACCAGGAAAGTCTGTACCCAGAATACAAATCCAAGGCCAGAGTGTTGTAAACTCTGAAGAGACAGCACCACAGATTCTCAAACTTGAAGAGTAAATCAGAAAGAAAGCAGAAGAAAGTTTATATAGATTTTACCACAGTTGATCAGAAATTAGGTGAGGAATGGATTAACCTTGATAGGTTCAGGGACTAATTTCACAAAAACAAGATATCTGCCAAAGTGTTTTGATGACATTTCACTAAGTAGAGGAACATGTTCTCAATATAACAAAGCACACAAGAGCAGAGTTCATGCTGTGTTAGTCCAATCCAGAGACAATTTTATCACAGAAGAACATCTCTGAAGTTGTTTACCAGAAACAGAAAAGTTTTGGGAGGTGGACTGTGGTCTCATAACTCTTCCAATTTTACCTCCAATTGAAGTAGAAACAAAAATAACTATATTTATGGCAATAAACATATTGGTTCAGGCCAAATCACAGAACGTGGAAACACCTTCCAACTTACCCAAACTACTTGTACAAATAGGGGAGGCTGTTTAAGGTTATCAAAAAAAAAAAGATGGCATAATGTGAAATAAAACCCATATCTCTTGATGCTGAAGATGGTGTTCTTACTCTCCATCATGTTTTCATAACCATAATATGCTTGCTAAATAAGTAATTTAGGAAAAGGCAATTGGCAAAGATGTAAAGAGAAGAAGTCACTCCACCACCCAAAAAATAAGAATGCCTCAATGACAGTCTCCACAATGTGGCCAATGTTCAGATCTGTGTTTTGGTATTTTCACATCATTAAAACAAGGAGAATGGAGTGGGAAGAATAGATAGGCAGAGTCTAAAGACAACATATTATGGCTTAAGTCTATTGAGTCTCATTTTCTTCTTTTATGAAATGGAGTAAAATCCTCTCTAATAATACATGTTGCTACATTAAGAAAGTTAAAATATATAAAGAACTTCTCAAAATCTATGCTTCATGGTTGGCCTTTAACAACAGTTATCTCATTTCCCGTGCTAATTTCTTAATAATTTCACTGAATTAAAAATCCAGATAAAACCAACATATTTTTTACACACCAGAGCCAAACATTATTTATGTCATTAATTTACATCATTAATATATCCTTTATATGTTATTTTAAATATCAGAAATAATCAGGTGATACTCTGTCCTCAAGAGAGACTACTGATGACGAGTGCAAAGGAATATCTTAACAAGCATTAACCTTACTCACTAACCAGTGAGACTTTATCCAGTGAGACCACCAGACTGCCTTATATTTCCTCCTCTGGTTCTTGCACCTTCCCAGTTTGCTGCTGACAGTTTATAATTTGTGCCTAATTCATCCTCTCACCCCTCCACTGAGCCCTTGGGATAGCCCCTAAGACACAGTCACTGGCCTTAGTTTCCCCTTCAAATCCTCCATTTGGCTTTAGAATAGAAATAACATTTAATCAATACTTTTTCTATCCGTAGCCTTGGATTACTCTCATCTTCTATCTAATAATCATAAGACAAAGTGTACCACACATCATTTAGTTTAGATTATGCTGAAATGTTTAATACTCACCAGCAATTGCAAATATGACCATTTAAATAGACAAGGTGCTGGGAAAAGGTTCTGTTTCTTATGAATTGGAGACAGTCATGCCCACCTTAGTAAACACAATCACCCCAGTACCATGCTCTGGATTTACTTTATGGTCAAATTATGGAAGAAATAGCTCCATTTGACCATTGAGTTTGAGAAAGGGACATCTGTGAGAACTCCATGTGCAAGAGTGGTGCAGTCAGAGAAGCTTTGTTTTATAAAGAGTTGTGTAATAAAACAGAATGGGCTGGTATTCTCCACGCACATAGAGGAGAAGTGCAGTTACCCCACTTTCTGAAAGTTCACTTTAGGCACTTTTTTTTTATAAAGACCAACATAAGTACTTTAGTACTTGTTTTCAATACACAAAATAAATCTGAAGGTGATTCTTCTTTAATAGAAGAAATCTGTCGCCATACTAATGTTGGTCTTTTGTAAAAGTGAAATGCCATAGCTCAAACTTACAAAAAGAGGAAAAGAAATGTGTAGTGCTGAAATGGACAGCTACACATGAGACAAGGCTACAGCAAATCTGACACCATCTTCTTGAAGGACAAAGTTGTTTTATTAAGATTCCATATAATTTTTTAATCTGTAGACCTAAACATACCACAGACAGTTGTGTTCCAGTTGAAAGAGAGTAAGATTGAGTTTTAAAGACCTGTGTTGGAATTTCATAGCTGACATTTGTGAAAGAAAGATGCATTTCAGTGTAACAGACCCTGACACACTATATGGGGTAGCCATGCATGATGTGAGGCAAGTAAATTAGTAAACCTCTCTTGGGTTCAATTTACTTCCCTGTAAAATGGAGATGCTGATCATGGAATGACCAGTTGAGTTTGTGGATGTGACTCTGCCTGATAGAGTCATAAAGTGTTAATTTAATGCCTTCCAAGAAAGAAATAAAGCAGTATGATATGTGTATCAGACTCATAGTTCATTACTTTTGGAACCTAACCATAGGCTATTCTGTTGAATTTTGGTAAAAAAATGATTATCTATGTTTCAATTGGTTCCTCTAGTCTTGCTATGTAAAAATAAAACATTTCCTTTATATTCATGAAAACTGGGTGCCACAGGATATTTAAGAAAAAAGGAGCAAACTAAAAGTAATTTCAAAATTTCTGGCTTGTTTTTTTTTTTTTTTTGCCAAAAAAGAATTGGGGATAGATTGTGAATTATCTTTTCCTTCTTTTGAAAGTATCTCCCTTTTTACTTTTGGCAAATTCATAGCATACACACACATACAAAATAAGCAGTGATTCCTTCATGCAAATGTCCTTTCATCACATATCTAAGAATGAGAATAAGAATTTCTATCCCTTAATTGGTCACCACAGGCTAAGCAAAAATAGAAAGATTTCTGAGATTAAATTCCTGAGGAAAGGCGAACTCCATCCAAGTAATATACCTGAAGAATTTTGTAAAGTAGAATGAAGACTCTAGAGAAAAACATACTCTATATTCATCATACTAGGGGTTGATGGTTATTCTCTTCATTGGCTATTCTGAAGCTTTAATTCTGAACATTGAAGCCTTGGTAAAGTATATTACAAATTATCAAAACATCTTAAAAATGACTAGCCAATATTAAAAAATTGACAAACACTAGTTTATAGACCTTTTTTTTCTGTCAATGATCTGCAAAATTTCTTCGCTTTACTGCACAATTTACAACATGTATAACCCTCACGTGTATATAAATCATCAATTTCTTGTCATCATGAACAGCCTAAGTTACTCCCCTCTTCAACAAACTCCTCATGACATTTTCACCTCAATGTTTCCCACTGTGTAAATGATAGGATTTAACATGGCAGTGAATATTGCATAGAATATGCCCATAAACTTGTCCACAGGATAAGTGGCCACAGGACATTTGTAGGTGAATATACAAGGGACAAAAGAGAGCACCACTACTGTAAAGTGGGAGCTGCAAGTAGAGAATGCCTTGTGCCGTCCTTCAGAGCTGTGGGATTTCAGGGAGCTCAGGATGACTATGTAGGAGATGAGTAGCATGAAAAAAATCAGTAAGCACATGCCCCCACTGTTGGCTACCACCACCACTCCAAGCCTGTAGGAGTCACTGCAGGCCAGTTTTAACAGTGAGAAGAAATCACACCTGAAGTGGTCAATGACATTGGGACCACAGAAGGTCAAGTCAAATGCAAAAACAGTCTGCACAGTAGCATGTAGGATCCCCCCAAGCCAGGCCACCACCACCAGGAACTGGCAGAGCCCCTGTCGCATGATAGTTGTGTAGTGCAGAGGCTTGCAGATGGCCACAAGGTGGTCATAAGCCGTGACAATGAGGGCTATGACTTCTGATGCTCCCAGGAAATGCTCCAAAAAGAGCTAAGTCATGCAGCCACCCCAGGAGATGGCTCCCCTCTGGTACAGTAGGTCAATAAGCATTTTAGGAGTTGTGACAGAGCTGAAGAGGACATCTATGAAGGACAAGTAGGGGAGAAAGAAGTACATGGGAGCTGAAAGTACAGGGCTGAGGGAGATGGTGATGACCATGAGCAGATTGGCCAACACGGTAAATAGGAAAATGACCAAAAAGACAATGAAGAGTATTTTTTGCAAGTGTGGGTCCTGCGCGCATCCCCAGAGAACAAATTCAATCACATTGTTGGGAGATTTGAGGAGGTCCATTCAACAAGTAACACCTTCCTGGGACCTGAATTACCTACAAAAGTTATGAAATATTACCCATCAATCATGAAAGGATCATGGCCTGTATATCTCTAAACATAAAAACAGAGCAGTCACTGTACCAGTGGAAAGTGTCCCTGACACTACTGCCTTGGTGCTTGTTTCACTTCTCTCTTACTTTCTCCTTGATGTTTCCATCTCTTCAGACACCTAGTACCTGTCACTTGTAAAACATCTATAGGGTAACATTTAAAGGTTAATTTACTGAGAGAACACTGGACCACCTATGTGAGATCTGAATTCTCCTTCTGATCTAACTCCATGTGACTCTTCTAAATCATCTCTCTGTCCCATGGTTCTGAGCCCTACTCTGTGTCTGTGAGGTTACAGACTGTTATTCTCAGGTAGATCTTGTAAGCTGAGAGGTGCTGCACACAGGTAAGGGTTATTCCCTTTTACATAAGAATTCACATCTGAACCCTCAGCTCTAACTGTGGAAAGAAAGACACCATGAATGCAAATCTCCCATAAGCAGGCAGTTTAGGGAAATGCATATAAGTAGTTGTCAACACGCTGTCCCTGGTATCTACCAGAACACATAAGCTATTCAGGTGTGTTTCCTCAGTGCACCTACCACAGTGCCTGGCATAATGTTTGCACTGCCTGAAACCTGTTAGGTGATGGGTAAGTGCTTGGTGAATTGCCATTCTCCATGGATGAGAATACACCTGCTTCCCCAGGCCATAAATGAACCAGGAATTCAAAAGTTCTCATCCTTCTGCTCTGTTTACCATCTCTCTCTAGCTTATCAAAAAACATTAATAAATATTTGAAAGGAAGTTGCCTTCTAGGTTAATACTTTCTGGCACAGATTATGGGGTAATATGAAAATATTAAGTGTCTCTAAGAATGAATGTATTATTGGGCCACTTTGCTTTCAAAATATATGATTGTTAATTGATATTTTCTATTCTTCAAAATTCTGTATCACAGACAATTTATCAGAGTCATGTTCAATAAACTTATAGCTTCAGTAGACCCGGATTAAAAAAAAATCCTGTATAAGTGTTCAGTACACTAGGACCTATCAAGCAAATGAAAATCTTATTGTCAAAGTTCTAAAATCAAAAATTTTATATGGAGAATAAAGAGAAATAATTTGCTAAATAAGATAGAGAGGTAATGTACTATAGACATAAATATATATTAACACACAAAACACAAACACAAAAATCTGTTACTATAAGTACCTTTACAAGTTCAGTCATTCAACACATATTTATGGACACTGACTGTGTATATTAATGTATGTGTGTGTTCACAGAATATTGTTTAAAATTGTCTCAGTGAAATGCCTTTAGTAATACCTTCCCTGACATTTTATTACCAAACAACAGCAACCCATCCCTCCATGATGTGAGTGACCTTCCCACCCCTTTATGTTTCTGCCACAGGCATTCTCATGCCTTCTTCTCCCATCTTCCCATAGTATCCATCATCCATCATTCCTGGTTATAGGACACTGCATTTCGAATAGAATGGGGAAATTTGGGGACAGAAATTTCCCAAAGAAAATAAAAAACATAAATATAATACAATGTATTGTGCAAAAAAAGTCTTTTCCTTTCAAAGATAAATGAATAAAAAGCATTATTTTTTAATTATGCAATATGAAAAACTTCACATATGTGAAAACAAAGTGTGGCAGCTTCATTGCATTCCTCTGTTCTGTGGTTGACTCCCAACAGACCAGAAAAGAGAAGATTGAACATAAGGTAAGAATTATATTTAAAAATTATGTTTAAAAAGTGTTTTAGAAATAACTATAAAGAAATAAAAATTACTTTTTCTTTTTTCATTAGCTCCACAGTACTCATTCTAGGATTAAACTCTAAAAAACTATTTTTAAAAGCTAAAAGTCTTTATTTACAAATATGTTCAACACAATTATTAAGAGTTGTGGAAAATTTAGAAACTACATGAGATGTTCCACATTGGGGAAATTGATCATTAAAACATAGTGCATCTCTTTGATTCATGTGTGGTTTTTAACAGTGTTTTTAAAAATGATACAGTATCATTAGAAAAGTCTGATTATTACTAAGTGGGGAACATTTTGTATGAAAATTTGTTATATAGTTGATCTCATTTGATTCTAACTAATTATCTTATTCTTCTAATTGAAATATATATCAATAACAAAAAAGGCCCCAAATATTTTCACTTCTAAGTTGACGATGTTGTAGTTGAGTCGATCTTTCTTGAAGTTTCGCCTGCTGAAGAGGGACTGGAATCTTAGACTGGGGAGGATGAGGGCTGACTCTACAATTTGTAAGGGCCTTTTAACCCTGACAGTCTATGATGATGTGATTTCCTGGGAGGGGGCGGGGAATCTTACCTATGACCTTGTCTGACATAGAGCTCCATGGCCATGGCAAAAGGCAGCTGTTAGTCCTCCAAGAAAGCACTGAAGTTGTAAGATTAAAGTTGCCGAATAGCTCAGCTACAATAATTGTCTTTGCTGACTTATAAATAGTACATTTGGATAAGGTCTTTCTCTTTAATTTCAGACGTGCTACCATGTTTCCTGTTTGTAGGTCAATCTGAAGAAGTTTGTTAGCTGTGGCTGATTGAACCCCAGGGGTATTTCACCTCCATTAGATCTTCCAACATCCCAACTATTTCATGAAACTGAACTGAACTTCAGAGGGAAAATTATAGCATTCATTTTTATTTTGAACTCTTCTTAAATCTACCTGAAGACAAAATATTATGACAGAAAAATAATAGGTTGACCATTTATGAATTTAGGTATTTGAAACAAATGAGCTTAATATTATGTCTGAATATTTGCTATTATATAAATTACTCATGTAGGTGGGTAACTCTCTGATTTAAAGTTTTTTATTATATGATTTTATTATCAATCTACCTGTTATGCAAATCAGAAATTTTAACTATTATTTTCTGAAGTACATTAAGTGATAATTATTAACCCTATTATAATATTGACACTTCACATCAGGTAAAGTTTATGGTACTTTTTCAAAGTGGTTGTATCTTGTGTGAATTCTGGAATTAGATTAACAAGATAATGATGAAAATAATTTCACTCTTTAATTATATTCAGAGGTGGTAGAAATACATTTATTTCTGTCATTGTTTCATTTTATAATTAATGTTGCAATGAAAATGAGAGTACAGCTATCTCTTCAGATTCCTGGTTTCATATCCTGGCTATGAAATATACATAGGATATGCACATACACATAGGATTGCTGAATCATACATTAGATTTATCGTTAATATTTTGAGAAATCTCCATAATGTTCTTCATGGTGTCTGAACAAATTTATATTCCCACCAAAGAACAGTAGAGTTCCATTCTCTGTACATCCTCACCAAAATATCTGCTCCATGTCAAATAGAGCCATCCTGACAAGTGTGAGGTAACGTGTCAGAATGGCTCTGACTTCCATTTTCCTGTTGATTAGTGATGTTGAGCATATTATTCTCATATTCTTATTGGCCATTTGTATTCTTGTATGGAAAAATATCTATTCAGGTGCTTTGCTCAATTTTAAATCATTTTTTTGTTGTCACAATTTTGTTGTAGAAATTCCTTATATATTTTAGATATTAACTCATTATGAGACATATGAATTTCTCTCAATCACTAAGTTACCTTTTCGTTCCTTCATTGTTCCCTTGAATATAAATATTAATCTGAATTTAAAACTTGATATCCTGGACTTCAAGCTGATGTTATGATGGGATTGGCTTAACTGAGCTGATCAACTTTACCTCCTCTCTCTGGGAGCCCTAAGCTGCCATTTTACATGTCTGACTACCTCACTGGGCAGACATTGTCTATATTACCCTACATCTACATGTATAAGAAAGAGACTCAATACAGTCTAGTCTTGTAGTCATCCCTGCCAAGGGACCATTCATACAGTTGAAATAATCTTGGACATTCCTTAAGTGTCAGGCAAAAGATGAATACCAGAGTGTGACCTAAGCACATGCCACAAGGAGCAAAAGAATTGTTCAGTCAAATCCTAACCAAATTCATCTGCAGTCAGATACAGATAAGCAGATGGCAAGATAGCGCTGTGTGTTGACAGATATAAGCCTGTGTGTCATCAAACATACACATGTATATGGCAAGAAACAGCCCTGTGTGTAGACAGATGCAGTCCTGTGTGTGATCACATCAAATACATAGGCATGTACATATACAAATGCATTCATGTTGCTAATCAAATATTGATCCATGTGCCATCCTATACCAACCCAGTGTGTTCACACAGAGGCACATATGTGCAGTTGGATGTAGACCTGAATTTCATTGAATGTAGACATACATGTGGTCATAGGGATTTACATGAGTTTGGGTCAGATCTGAGTGTGTGGTGGGATACATGCTTGTGTAGATTTGGATAGAGGCCTATGAATGTTTGAATATAGACATTTTGAGAGAGGTAAATAGACAGGCTTACTGACACTAGCTGGCTATCAGCAAGGGGAAGGAAGTGCCAGGCTGTTGCAAAACAGGACTTTTTCTCTTATCCCACAGCTGACTCCTTGATCTCAAGCACACAGCCACACAACAAGACACTCATGTCCCACAACTGCTGTGTCAGTCCCAAGGACACATCCTGGTATCTCTTTCTTTGTTCTCTTTTTCCACTGAAGTTTCTGCTTCAGGGCTGAGGTCCATGGGAGGAAAGAGTCTATAATAGAAGCAGATTGGCACCACTGGGATGAAGATTATGATGGCGAAGCCTTTCATAAAAAGACCCTGTGACCCATTTGGGGGATGAAGTCTCAACAGTCTACCTGGATGACTGCTCCTGACTTGATTGGTTTTTTTTTTTCTCCCTTTCCTCTCTGAGCAATGAAGCAGCTTTTCACTTTGACCCTCTGCCTCTGCTGAGAATTCTTTCTCAACCTGGTGGGCTTACCAACTTGAGGGCCTTTGTATCCACTAACAATATGTCCTTGGCTTTGAGAATTGTCCTGTAGTTCAGGACAGGAAAAATCATTAAGCCCCTTCTGATTAGCTCATTGAAAATGTGAATCAAATGTAAATAAGAGAGTCTTCTTTTTAAATAAAGAATCATAATGTAAGATTTATTTACACTCTACAGTGATGATTACAAATTTTTACTTAGACATCAATAAATCTTTAACATTATATGTCTTACTTGGAATGGGAAAATAAAATATTAAAACATGTCATTTTCCTCAAAATAAATATATAGACTCCTGATATTCAAAATATATTTTTATGAGAAGATTTCAAACATTTCAAAATTACCCTAAATTTTAGGTGAGGAAGGGAAAAGTGGGAGAAAAAGGAGAAAGTGCCCCAAATTTGAATCTTCTTGATGGTGTAAAATCTGATGTACTAAATGGAAAATTTTCATATTATTACCAAAATCAATAATTATGTTGGCAGATTATTTTCCCTGTTTGGGCTTAGATATTTCCCCATCATAAACAAAAATGCATTTTAGGTGGGAAAAAAATAAAATTGAAAAGCTGTCATTTAAATAAAGATTAAAATTAATAAAACATTTGGAAGTATGTGGATTTTCCAAGTGATAGAAAAATCAAAAGTAAAAGAATATTAAATAACACATGTATATAGGGACACTCATAATTCTAAAATAAAAATATTTGTAGGAAATTTCAAGGAAGAGTGAATATTTGTAGCATACATAAACATATATATACATTTACATATATTTATATATACACACATACATATATTTACAATTTAACATAGAAAGATTTCATCAAAATTTATCAGAAAAAAATCACACTCCAATAGATCAAGAATTGAAGTTATGGACAAAGTATAGAGTAAATTCCATGTGCCATATGTTGTGTAAGAAACAGAGAGCACAAAGGTAAGTAACTTTCTTTGACTTCTGGGAGATTTAGACCAACAGAGAAAATTAACAAACACTCTTATCTCATCCCTTGAAATGACTACACAAATTTGAAAATTAACTAAATATCTGTCTTGGTCCATTTGAGCTGCTAATACAGAATATCATACACTGGGTATCTTAAACACTAAACATTTATTTTTCACAGGTTTGTAGGTGCAGGAGTCAAAGATTAAGGTGCTGGCAGATTCCATATCTGGAAGGTCCCCTCCCTAGTTCATAGGCAGCCATTTATTTGTTGAGTCCTCACATGGCAGAAAGGTCATGTAAGCTCTTGGGGTCTCTTTATAAAGGCATTAATCCCATTCATGAGGACCCCACTTCCATGATCTAATCATTTCTCAAAGAGCCCTACTCCAAATACCAGTACATTATAAAGGATTTAATTTATAATTTTGAAGAGGGACACAAATCCTCAGTCTATAGCAGCATCCAAAAGGGGAGGAACAAATTATATAAGATCTGACAAATTCAAATGCTTGGTAGTATTTTGTGCATTGTATTGTATTTGTGAAGACTTTAGGATAATATAAGAACTTTCTCTGTAGTAGGGATAATATCAGAATATGAGGTTTTTTCATACAGTGTCATTTACTGGTGAAACACACCCATTGCTCTAAAGACTTGGCCCATCATGAATCCAGACTAAATAATGGAGGCAGAATAATAGAGTTTTTTTGTAATAGGGAAGAACAAATCTGACTCCATGCTAGATTTGTTCCTTTTGCTTTAACCTTTTGCTCTGTATCCTGTGCCTAGTCATGCTGGTTCTGCATGTTTTGTAGATGAATGTTGCCTACAGCCTGAAATATACAAGATAGTGTATTCTCAAGACTCTGACATTTAAGCATGTAACACTTTTCCATTCACATATAGATAATCTGTTGCAGAATAGAGAATAACATTTGTCTCATTGGAGGTTTACAGAGACATCATAACTGATCTACCTGGACAGCTTCAAGAACAAAGTATTTCAACACCAAGAAGTCTGTAACACTCAGCCACGCCCTCTCCCCTTTATCCCCTTCTTAGTATAAAAGGAACCTGAATTGTGATTTCAGGTAAGATGATTCTCTAAGACTTTAGTTCTTCATCTACTCAGCCTGCTGGATTTCCAAAAACAATTGTTATCCTGGTGCCAACACCAGGCCTCCCAATTTACTGGCCTGTCATGTGGTGAGCAGAACAAGTTGGGACTGGGTGACATGTTGACCACATATTTCTGATGATTTAGAGGCAGGTAATATTTTGCTTCAAGCTTCATTCACAGATGGAGAGGATTTTATGAATGATGTCTATCAAAGAAAACAATATATTCTGGCCTCTTTATTACCTAGGAAATTGTATTTCATTAGCATGAGAGATAAGAAGGGCATATATTGTCACCATCTTTCTTAAAAATGATATCATCCAAAATGTCTGGTGTCAGGTTCTAAAATGCATGTTTTAAGCTCATGGATTATGGTGAATGCTAAATTTACACAAAAAGGAAGACCTGGATCTCTACAGAGTTTATGAAACATATAAGCAAAAAAGGAGATGGTGATATTGAAAAATAACAGAGGTATGATCAGATATTTTAAACTATTTGGGAAGGCTAATGAATCATATCTATGAAAATATGGCTCCAAACAAAGCTGCTCCACTTGAGGAGATAATATGATTACCTAATTAGGAAAAGAAGTAAAAGTTGGTTATTTTTCTGCATATAAATCTTGGTAATTCACATTATTTCTATAAACTTAGCTTCCTTATGATTTCTATTACAACACTGAAACTATACTCTTTGATGTTAATATTCTAAGCAATACAAGCTAATTAATTGATTTAAAGTATCTTGCAGATACATGCTTTCAATATTAACATGGGCTGTCTTTGTGTGGGGAGGAGTGAATGAAATGTTTATGTCATATCTCTTCTATTATTTTTTTAAAACTGTAATGCATCATTAATTCTGAGAAAGATTACATCATTTAACAGAGAAACAGGAGAAAATCTTCCCCTAACTAAAATAAATTTGTGATATAAACTGTAGGTTAACTCATCTATAGAATATAAATCTATATTCACAAGAGAGATACTTTACATCCAAAAATTGTACATATTTCCCTAAGAAATGGTGATAATCTTAAAAATGTATTTCAAATTATATATATATACACACACATACACATATATATATTTGAACTAGAAAATTCTGAAAATCTTAAAAGTATATTTAGATCATTGGAAGTATTCATGTAATAAATGTTTTTTAACATGTCCAAGTTATTAAACCTGAGGAAACACCTACTACAGGTAAATAGTCACACATGGCTTTCCTGAAAATAGCAATTTGTCATTGAAAATAAGTGATAACATTTACCTCCTGTCTCATTTCCTTTTTCTGGTCCAGAGCTTTTTCATGGCACTTTTCATCTCTCCATTTCTCAGAGTATAGATTAGAGGGTTCAACATAGGGGTGATAACAGTGTAAAACACAGTCAAGGACTTATCAATGGGTAAGGTAGAAGGAGGTCTCACATACAGAAAGATGCAAGGGACAAAGAAGAGGACCACCACAGTAATGTGGGAGCCACAGGTGGACAAGGCTTTGCACCTCCCTTCCTGACTAAGATTCTTCAGGGAGTGCAGGATGACCCCATAGGAGATGAGTAAGAGCATAAAGATGACCATACACATTGCCCCATCACTGGCAACCACAGTGAGGCCAATAATGTAGGTGTCAGAGCAGGCAAGTTTTCACAAGGGGTACATGTCACAGCCAAAGTGGTCAATGACACTGGGACCGCAGAAGGGAAGGTTATAAACAAACAGAGGATGAGCTACAGCATGTAAAAACCCACCAACACAGGTCAACAGTGGCAGCCGTACACACACTTGCTTATTCATGATTGCTGAATAATGCAAAGGTTTGCAGATGGCCACGTAGCGGTCGTAAGCCATGGCCACCAGGAGACAAATCTCAGCACAACCAAATAAGTGCCCTGTAAAAAGCTGGATCATGCAATCTTGGAATGAAATAGTTTTGTTCTCACAGAGTAAATCTACAATCATACTTGGGGTGACTGTAGCAGAATAAAGAGCATCCATAAATGATAAGTAGCCAAGAAAGAAGTACCTAGGGGAACCCAGGGTTGGACTGACCACCACAGTCACAACAATGAGTAGGTTGCCCACCATTGTCACAACGTACATAAGCAGGAACACAACAAATAATATTTTCTGACCCTGGGGGCTCCAAGTGAGCCCCGAGAGGACAAACTCAGTCACATTCCTCCTTTGTTCCATAGAGTCTTCTGTATGTTTTATTTCAGTGTTCAGGGCAAAAAATTCTGTTAATATAATTGTTTCTAGGGGCTTCCTGAAGTCTTAGATATTTTGTTTATTCAATCAAGGAATAGACAGTATGGTTTATTATGTTCCAGTACTTTCAGTGATTATAGTAAAGGCTGATGAAAACATTATCCCTAACCTCAAAAAGCTTTTAGTCTAATGGAGCAGCAAGTAATTAAGAGATATATGTGGGACAAGAACATATTATTCAGTAAATGAGTTGGCACAATTAGCTTTCCATCTGGAAGCTAATTAAATTGTATATATAGGTAATACGTTATACAAAAATAAAAATTGATTGAAGTTCTAATAAAAAAGAAAAGAAAGATTTACTTTATTTTAATTTCCAGCATTAAGGAAGTGAACTTTTCTAACCTAGGGTTTGAAGAAACTTCTTAACCAATCATTTAAATCCCAAAGAGATATATTTAACAATTTCAGAAAAGTTTTTAAGGTCTTAGGAAAAGATACTACAATGTAAATAGACAAAGGCAGTTTGGAGAAAGATTCACATTGTACAGGATCTACACAGAGTTAATGTCTAAAATAGACAAAAATGTCAAAACAACTTATGCATAAAATAAAAATAAAATATAAAATAAATAAAAATACAAACAAACAGTTAAAGGAAGAATACATCTAAATGGCCCACAAACATGTTAGTTCACTGAGGCTGGGAACAGAAAAGTGGGAACTGAAGTAATGGCTTACTTACTACAGTATTACTTTGTGTCCTTGAAAGCCACTCAAGGTCTACAGATGCTACATCATCTTTTAATTTTTAACAGATTAACAAACAATGTTTAGAAAACATATTGATTGAGACTATCATCATATTTATAAATATCTCCTTATGAAAATATCCCAAATTAGTTACACTTGAAATTAGTTTCTAAGGCTACTTTATGTTAAAGAAGGTCTCTTTCTGTTAGAGAGGGTAATATGAAAATATTCAGGAAGAGTATTATAGAATAGAATCAATCTCCATACACTTTAGTGATCATAAACGATTAATAACATGGCTGATTATGAAAATCACAAAGGAGAACCTTTAAAAGACCGAACTCTCATACCACCATTGTACTCCGGCAAAATGTAAAGCTTAGTTCAGAATCTTGTGTATAAACACCCTCCCTGGATTACCTACACAAGGAGACAGCCATTCAATCCACATTCTGGATTCTCTGCCTTCTCTTTTGTCCTTCACCCACTGATGTCATCTCTCAGAACACAGAAAGCAAGATACATATACCATCACTGGACCTTGAACTGTTTCCATGTGACCAACCCATTCCGTGCTGGCAGGAAATCTATCTCATCTCAGTCATTCAGAAAAATATTCCTTTTCAGATAATTGGGATTTTCAAAATGAGTATCAATGGCCCATTACAAAAGAGCTCTGAATCTTGAGTCTGAACACAGAACTGAAATAGTCATTGTTGGCAGGATTTGTCCGAATCACCAACTAATGTTAATTCAACATTTTGGTTGGTGACAAAACTGTAAATTGTGTCATGAATTGTTTACATAGAAACAATTTTATTGGTGACTTATACCAATAAAAGTGAAATAGTGAAACAGCATTTGCAGTCTTTTTAGTCTCAATCAGTTATACTGTCCTGCCTTGACACAGCATTGCTGAACTTTGGGTTTCCTGAAAGATGGAGAATGATTATGTATACATACTTATATTATGTTTGGAGTCAATCATTTCAGTTCATGAATGCCTTTCCTGCAGGAAAGAACAAAGGTCCGTAAACCCTTTATCTACATTTGAACTCGTGAACATGTTATGGAGTCATTCACCTGGTGCATCTCCAAGGGTGATTCTTGTCTAATTAAATTCATTGGGACCTTAATCATAATTTTGATGGTAGACTCTGTTCTCCAGGGATGCCACCAAGATAATCACCACATAGAACAGGACTTACAGGACAATGCTCCCTAAGGAAAAGCATGAAAAGATAAACAAACAATCAAACAAAAACAAACTTGAGGTCGTGTCACCAAAAGGGAAGAGTCCAGTCTAGGCATCAATGGAATATGTAAAAATCTGTTTAAATCATGACCTTCAAAATAGGAACATCTGTTTAAGCTTTGTATTTGAAGATAACATCTGAACTCATTTCCAAAATATTATGAGTGCTAATTTCAGAACAAGACACTTAAAACTCATTTCAAATGCAGATACATTTTATCACATAGTTGGTCACATATTTTCAGACAGGCAAGTTGATAGAATGTATGTTAGTGTGGAAATGGGGAAAGAAAACTTTTGTGGGGCTATTCTACTCATCTCCAAGTGCTCATGGGGCATTCACCAAAGGAGACTATTCACTAGGCCATGACACAATCATAATACCTTTCAAAGAACTTAAATCATATAGTGTGTGTATGTGTATATATATACACATATATGTATACATATATATACACATATATATATTTTACAATAATGTAATTCAATTAGAAATCAATAACTAAAATATATGATTTTTCAATTAATTACAAAGTAAGCATTAGAAATCTAAATTAACTGTGAACATTCTGAAAGGCATATTTTCAACACAAGGATAATGATACAAATTTCTCTAAAAGGTACATGAAAGGTACTTATGAAGTATATGTATATGTATAAAAGGCTATATATGATGTAGTTTATTATATATAAATCCACTGGGAGTAGCTAAAGGAGTGCTTAGAGAGGAATGTATACCTTAAATGCAAGTGTTGGAAATCAAGAAATGTTACAAGAAATGAACTGAGCTTCTGTCCCAAGAAGCTAGAAAAAGATAAGAAAAATGAAACCCAGAGGACATTGTAGAAAGGAAATAGCAAATAGAAGACAGAAATCATAAATAGAAATTAAGCGAAAATAGAGAAAATATTTAAAACCAGGAATTTGTTTCTTTGAAAATTTGATATAATTGATAAGATCCTAGAAAACAGATTAAGAAAAAAATAAGAAAAAAGAACAATTTATTAGAATTAATGGTGAAGGGAGGGTCATCACTGCAGATACTGCGGATCTTAAAAAGAATAAAATGATATGATGAACAAATTTATGATGGTGTACTCACCAACTAAGGGAAAATGGACCACTGCTATAAACAGACAAGTTTCTAAACACACAAGGAAAAATAATTAAAAGCTAGAATAACTTAATACCTAAATAAATGAATTCTTTAGAATCCTATCATTCCCAAAACAAAATTTCATTTCCACATAGTTTGAATCAATGAATTCTATAGACCCACTAATAAAGAAATAGCACCCAGTCTACATAAATACTTTCACAGATGGGAGGAATTAATACAATTCCTAATGCATTTTATGCACCCAGCAAAACCCTTATACTAGAATGAACAAAGTATGGCAAAGAAAAGAATTAGATTAATACTTCACATTAACAAAGACACAAAACCCTGAACACAGTATTTAGTATTTAGTTTCATTCTATTGGATGCTTTTTTTTTTTATTTTTTTTTTCCTTGCTTATGTGGTTTCTGAGGAGGCCTTGAGATGCACTCAGTCCGGGGGTAATTATGTCCCACGACTGATGCTAAATGTTCCTAAGTGTTCAACTCAGTGCCCTGGCCTGGGGCCCTAAGAGCTTTTCCAGCTGGTAAGAATGTGCATTATTCTGGGTCCAGTGTGAGGACCAAGCACTGTTCTCAGTAGTCCATCTGGTTAAAACTTTCCCCAGCCTCAGGGAGTTTCTTGAAATGCATGCGCTGGTCAGTACTCTAATGCTTAGCTGAAAGGGATCCCCTTTAGTTCTCCAGAACTCTCTCTGTCAGCGTCAGTCTCTCTCACTCTATTTCTATGGACTAAAAACTACTTGCATTATTGTCAGTTTTCTACAACCTTCAAGCAGCTTAAAGTCAGTAAAAGGTATAAATCCCATAGACTCATGACTCCAAAGGAATGCTATAGATAACACACAGTGTTTTTCTGTGAGTGTGTTGCATTTCTGCCTTTTGCAATATTTTCTCCAAACAAAATTTCATTTATTTATCATCTATACATCAAAGGAATTATAGATGCGTCATGAACAAAATAAATGTACATAAAGAGAAAACTATTTTCATATTTACATTTTTACAAAGGAATAACCACAAAATTTCAGCATCCACTGGAGTTTTAACAAGAAATAGCATACTCAAAATGAGAGATTAAAATGAGTTGATTATATTTACTTGTCAAGGTATGGGTTGAGTTGAGGGAAACTAACAGGGAATGATAAAGACCCCAGGGTTAGTAACAGTAGGAAGACATGAACACAATAGGGCTTCAGAGATAGATCACAGGAACCCAGAAGGTCCATCCAAGGGAGCCCTTCCTCAGTGGAAGGCACCCAGCTATTGACTAACCACTACAGGGAACCAGAACAATAAATACAATGACATGCCTCTTTTCTTCTCACCTTCCCTGAAATATTCAGCCTCATACTACCCCTTGGCCAGAAGGAAAGGGCACTGGTTAAAGTAGATCAGGAAAGAGTGCTGCTCATGATGGAGAGAGTGAGGGATCTCAATGGGTGAAAGAAAGATCATTTTTAACATTCTAACTGTTTATTCAGTTATTTTATTTGTTTGTTTTTGGGGGAGGTAAGAGAGTAAATGCTATGTTTTAGAGTTAGCTTGAAAAAAGAAAAAAAAAAAACAGAGGGAATTGAACATCTTCCAACTTGTTTATTCACTTAATTTTATTGAACAGCAGTGTGAGTCAGACACTGAACCAAGTGCTGGGGAGACAGGCCTATATTCCTCAGGCTTATTTAAGTGGCTTTTAAATGGAAGGGGTGGGTGAATTAGACTCAATTTGTGTATCAACTGTGTGCAGAACCAGAGTCAATAGTTGTACAAACATTTTAGTAGTTAAGGAAGAGTTTTTAGCATTTCTTATTGGCTGAGAAGCAGTCAGATTTATTATATTGTGAGCTCCCTGTGCCTAAAGGTCCTCCAGCAAAGGCCCAGGGACAAGCTGTCAGAAGGCACTGAAGAAGGATTTAAGCTTCTTTGTAAGAAGCTGAATTAAACAGCCTCAGTTGTTCACTCTTTTTTTGTCATGTTGCTTATCCTCTAGCACACTATGGAAAAAATAGTTTGTATTATCAAGGAGCTTTGGATTACTTGAAAACCCAATATATTAAGTTTTAGTCACGTTGCTACTGAAAATATTGTCTTTACACGTTAATGCCCCAACTCTGCATTCATGACCAGCATTAAAGTGAAAGAAGACAGGATGAATATGACTGAATTCATTCTAATGGGAATTAGCGGAATCCTCAGATACAGAAAATCCTTTTTTTGTTGTTATCACCTAATTGTCATTGTCATGGGCAACCTGCTCACTGAGGTTGCTATAATCTGTGCCCAACTTTGGACCCTCTCATGTATTTCATCCTGACTTTCTTGTCTTTGATAGATGCATGCTATTCCTCTTTCATAATCCCTAAAGCATTAGGTAATTTGCTCTCTGATTCAAAAGCTGTCTCCTTCTCAGTGGCTATATGACACAGCTCTTTACTCAACATTTCATGGGAGCTTCAGAGATCATCCTCCTTGTGGTCATGGCCTATGACCCTATGTGACCATCTGTAGACCCCTGCACTATAACACATTGGGCACAAATAGATACTTCATACACATTGTTTTAATTGAATGGATAAATGAAAGATAAAACTTGTAATGCATTTAAAAGTTTTCTGCCTTGATTTGTAGATAAAATGCTTCTAATTTGTGAAGTCAGCTCCTGTACAGACTAGATGGAAGCAAGGAACAATGTAACTTATTTCATCCTCTTGGGCCTCACACACCATCTCAAGGAGCAGAGTCCTTTTTGCTATTTTCTTGCTCTTCTGCATTTTGACATTATGGGCAACGTGCTCATTGTCATGACAATAACTGTCAGTAAGACCCTGAACTCACCAATGTACATTTTTCTTGTGAGCTTATCATTTATGGACATGGCTTATTCCTCTTCTATTTCCTCCAGATTGCTTTCAGACTTGTTCTTTGGGGAAAACACCATATACTTTGAAGATTACAAATCTCAGCTGTTTAAAGAGCATATTTTTGGTGGATCAGAGATTGTTATTCTATTGGTGATGGCTTATGTCTACTATGTGGCCATCTGTAAACCCTTGCATTATTTGGTTATCATGAGGCAAAAGGTGTGTGTTGTGCTGCCAGTGGTGTCCTGGGTGGAGGTTTTCTGCACTCAGTAATTGAACTTGGCACTATTTATTGGCTACCGTTCTGTGGTCACAATGTCATTGATCACTTTACATGTGACATGTACCCCTTATTGAAACTCATCTGCACTGACACCTATGTCATTGGCATCTTAGTGGTGGCCAATGGAGGACTGATCTGCACTATTGTGTTTATGCTCTTACTCATCTTCTATGGAGTCATCTTGCACTCTCAAAAGAACCTGAGTCAGGAAGGGAGGTGGAAAGCCCTCCAGACCTGTGGTTCCCACATCACTGTGGTTGTCTGCTGCTTTGTTCCCTGTATTTTCATATATGTGAGACCATGCTAAGACTTTCCCCATTGATAAATCATTAAGCATGTTTTTAACAGTCATCACCCCTATGCTGAACCATTTAATCAATAGTCTATGAAATTCTGAGATGACTAATTCTATGAAGAAGCTCTGGAGGGAAAAAAGGCAGATCAAGTATTGAATAAGGGAATTATCCTTCACAAAGAAACTAATTTAGCATTAGGGCCAATCTCCTTGGAAGGTAAAAGTCTTCGTAAATCTAATGCAAATTTTCTTTTTCTCTAAAGGATTTCTGATAATTAAATTAAAGATTGAATTATATGTTCAAAAACAATGATGGTTTCCATGTTAGAATGTACATCCTATAGTATCTGGTTGATTACTGCACCTAGCGGGGTGGAGAGGGGTGGAATGCATTAAATAGGGAATCAATAAATAATATCTAATGAATTAGTCAATGATATTTTTATAGAGTTACACTAATTTTAATGAATTTCTGCATTTAGTTTTATTACATTCTCATTCTTAGTTTCATTTTTTCAGAATCTTGTGTTTAATCATCATTCTATTTATTATATTAGTTAAAATATTTAATGCTGTATGGACTATTGTCTTTACTTCATTTGCCTTACTTGTGAAATTTTAATGTAATATTTTAGTTTTAAAATAAAATTTGGATGATAGACGATAATAAATATTAAAAATAGAATCCATGGAAATGAAAGAGTGTAGAATAAAACCTCCTCCACTTCCCAAACAATTGTCTCTCAGTCTTCCAGGTGCAGTTACTCTGTTCTGAGACTTGACTCATAACGTTTGCAAATACCAGCATGTTGTCACACATGCATGTGTTTATGTCTGTGTTGCGAGTTTGCATTGCACCACTTAGCCTTCTGAAGGCTATTACATACGAATCTATATAGAAGTGATTAATTCTCAGTTTCCTCACACTTGCACTTTGTTACACAGAGACACTAAACTGGATGCACCTGTGATCGGGAGGAACTGCTATGACTTCACAGTGGGTCTGCTTTCACCTTTGTGCCCTATTGCTTTTGCTACAAGTTAATCACCAAAGGGGGGGTCACCTGTAGCTTAAAGTATACATAATGAATGGCCCCTCTCTGAGAACCGGTCTCCCGTGCCTTAGCATTAACCTAAAATAGCTCTGTTAAGCTCAAGGAAACATCCTGACCAGGCCCACCTGTGACTGACCACAGGACATTCACACACACACCCTCTGGAGTCTGGCCAGAACCAGCAAATATTTGCAACACCTTTCACTTTTTATATTTTACTGTCTCACTTACCCTTTCCGTTCTGTAAGGAAACTAGCATCCAAACCCAGGCAAGATGGTTCTTTGGGACACTAGTCCACCCTATCTTTGGTCTGCTGGCTCCCCAGATAAAGTCACTATTCCTTGCCCTAACAACTTGTGTCTCAGTGTGTTGGCCTGTTGTGTGGTGAGCAGTATAAACTTAGATTCAGTAATAAAAACTCATTTTTGTTATTATCTTAACTAGCTATTCACTTTAAGGAACTCATTTTCACAGTTTTGCTTTATTGGTGGGGATTTTACATTATTACAAATTTCACGTACATTTTTGAGCTTTGGGTGACCAGTTCAAGTATGGTATAATGTTAAAGAGCATAGTCTTTTTGAGGAAGATTCTTCTGAGATCAAATCTTAACTTTCCCATTTTAATATAAACTTTGGCAAAACACAACTTCCTCAAGTTTTGTTAAATGGGAAATGGTGGAGATATTTTCTAGATCAAATAAAAGAATCTATATAAACTCTTAGATAACTAAATGCTCAGAAATATTAATTATTGTGAACACTTTATTATTAGAGTCTTTTAAATTGTAATAGAACTCCTTAACTCACATAGAGTATTAAGTTAATATACATGTTAGTTTTATAAGTATATTTATAAATCAATATGTTAATTAAATAATAATTAATTAATCTATCTCTAGGAAGCCTCATACATAATTTCTCTGTGTCTGCAGAGAGGAACATGATGAAAGCTGGCTGACCTTGTAAGCATTCTTAGTGCTGGAATGGTCCTCTAACCTCCTAATATATTAAATCATCTCTTTTTTGTTGTCTGACTCTATTATAAGAATATAAGATCCATGTTGGAAGAAACTTTCATCTGATTTTTTTTCCCTTCTTTTAATGATTGCTGTCTCCTCAAATATAACACAGTTCCTTGTATCACATAGTTGTCTTCAGCATTAAAATAAATAATAATTAGACACAGTATTAGATATCATATCTGAAATGGTGATAACATTTTCATGAATTTAATAAATGTCAAGTCAGCACAAATCGAATATTAAATAAAAAGGATGATAAGCTTGCTATGGCAAGTGGGGAAACACTTGAGGAATCAGTCATCCCTGAAACAAGATGATTTGGCTGCTATTTTATTCTTGATTCGCAATAGTTTGAAAGCAGTTATAAAGCTGTTTTTCTTTTTTCTTTTTTTTTTTTATGTGACATCTTTTTTACCCTAATTCTGCGATGAGGTTTGGTAGCCTCTTTACATACTGATGAATTTTTAAAATGTAGTGGAAAATCCCAGTGAATTTAATTAAGTGACAATCAGTTTTGGAAACTTTCCAATTCTAAGGCTTAACAACAAATGAGTTTAGAAGGAATAAAATGTCCAGTGATCTAGCCCCGAGTGGGAACAGAGATACTATCATTTAAGAACTGATATAATTTTTCAGGAGATCTTTTTTAGGCTTCAAGCAAATCACAACAAAAAGAAAGAAACAGAATGCATCTCAAACTCTCAAATCAACTAGTCTGGCCACACTAACAAGATAGATGAGAAGGATTAAAAAATTAAATGATATTTTTCTATTTTGAAGTTTAGGAAATGAAGTTACTTGAGATATATTTCCCTCAGAAAATGGCTGGTTACAATCTTCCTATGTAAATATAGGATTTGCTGACCTTTTTGATACATTATCCAAACATGATAAACCTTTGTTTTTTGTAGTCACCATGGTATTTCTTTTAAAGAATCTGCAGTGAAAATAAAATATCTTCTGAATATTCAGGAGACTCCATACAATAAATAAACATAGCAGAATGAAATAGGATATATCCTCAAGTAATAATGCAGTCTCTTGACCTCTGCTGTCAAATCAGATGAAAACAGAATTCCAGGTTATGAGTAATTTAAAAAGTCATCCTTTAGATTATGGAACAAGCCTCCACAAGGTGAGAATAATAGTACATAGTGGGAACCAGGATTCACAATTGTGTGACTTCATTATGTAAGAAATAAATCATTTTGAGATAAATTGAACCTAGGTTCCAATTCCAGTTTTATCATGTAAAAATGCGTGACCTTGTGGAAATTAATGAGATGGTCTGAGCCTCATTTTTTTCAGCTATAAAAAGGTGAATACAGTTCTTATGACTCAACGTTAAATGTGACACATAAAATTCTGAGTACATGACTGGAATCCACTAGAAGTGTTTAGAGCAGTTGGGTGATACAATCAGAACAAAATTTAAGGAGCAAACTTTGGACTACCTAAGGAGAACAGATTCATAGAGGCCAGAATAAAAGTGGAGAGACTTGGCAAGAAGTGATTACAATGGGCAAAAAAAGAAGTGGGGGGAGGTAGGAAATGACCCAATTTGTGATGTATTTTGAAAGTAGGGACAACAGGAAGTATTCAAAGTATTAATAATTAATATGAAAGCAACAAAGAATCAAACGATACTGTGAGAACTTTTTATCTGAACAATTACTTTGAAGGTGGTACCATTTCATGAGGTGGGAAACACATTGGTTATTGTGGACATTTTAAATGATGTTTTATATATATTAAATTGATACCCAGCTGGAGATGACCAAAATTGCACATGCTGCTTATACATGTAGAGACAGAGGCTGGTGGTACAAAACTGGACGGCTTCAGCAATGAATCATCAGGAAAAGGGGGAATGTCCACCTAAGACAGTAATAAAGAAGTTTGGGTAGTTCTGAGACAGTTCAGGGCACTGGCCATCTATTCATATTTTGATCTACCTACACTGGGATGTGTAAATTAGCTTATGTGGGTGTCAAGTATTACATTTTTGGGACTTACAAATGGTATACCTTCATGGAATTTCCTTCCCATCTTTTCTTGTCCTTTCACTTTCTCTTAGAAGCTTAGCTAAGGAATTACATTTTTAGAGAAGCCTTCTTTAACTTTAGTTTGACTAATACATTCCTACTCTTTGACTCTTAGCTTTCTGTAAATATTAGTGATGCTTTTCATTACGTGGATCTGAAGCTGTTTGATTCCTGATAATATATCATATCACAGAGAGGGAACTATGCCTTATCCAACTTGGTAATCACAATATCTATGATACATTGGGCACAAATACTTCATACATATTGTTTTAACGGAATGGATAAATAAAATATAAAACTGCAATGAATACATTTAAAAGTTATCTGCCTTGTTTTGTAGGTAAAATGCTTCTGATATGTGAAATCACCTCCTGTACAGACTAGATGGAACCAAGGGAACAATGTAACTTATTTCATCCTCCTGGGCCTCACACAGGATCCAAAGGAGCAGAAAGTCCTTTTTGTTATGTTCTTGCTCTTCTACATTTTGACCTTGTTGTGCAAACTGCTCATTATTGTAACTATAACTGTCAGTACGACCCTGAAGTCACCAATGTACTTTTTTCTTGCTAGCCTATCATTTATGGGTGCCACTTATTCATCTTCTTTTACCCCCAGATTGATTTCAGACTTATTATTTGGGGGAAAATACCATATCCTCTGAATCTTGCATGACTCAGCTGTTTACAGAGCACATTTTTGGTGGGTCAGAGTTCTTCCTTCTGTTGGTGATGGCCTATGACCACTTTGTGGCCATCTGTAAACACTTGCATTATTTGGTTATCATGAGGCAAAGGGTGTGTGTTGTGCTGGTGATGGTGTCTTGGGTTGGAGGTTTTCTGCACTCAGTTATTCAAGTTAGCACTATTTATAGGCTCCCATTCTGCAGCCCCAATGTCATTGATCACTTTATCTGTGATGTGTACCCCTTACTGAAACTTGTCTGCACTGACATATATGTCATTGGCCTCTTTGTAGTGGCTAGTGGAGGACTGATCTGCACTACTGTGTTTCTGCTCTTACTCATCTCCTATGGAGTCATCTTGCACTCTCTAAAGAACCTGAGTCAGGAAGGGAGGTGGAAAGTCCTCCAGACCTTTGGTTCCCACATCACTGTGGTTGTCTGCTTTTTTGTTCCCTGTATTTTCATATAGGCAAGACCTGCTAAGACCTTCCCCTTTGACAAATCATTAAACATGTCTTATACAGTCTTAACCCCCATGCTGAATCCATTAACCTACAGTTCAAGAAATTCAGAGATGACTAATGCTATGAAGAAGCTCTGGAGGAAAAAAGTCAGATCAAGTATTAAATAATTGCTTTATTCATCATAAAGGAAGTAATTTAGCATTAGGGCTGATCTCCCAGGATGTAAAAGTCTTCATTAATCTGCATGAAACTTTCTTTTTCCCTGAAGGATTAATGGTAATTATAATTCAAATTGAACTGTATGTTTGTGCTATTAATAAAAATTCCTTGCTAGAATATAAACTATATGATGTCTGGTTTGTCACTTTGCCTAAAATGTTGGAATGCGTTTCTAGTAAGGAGTCAATAAGTAATATATAATTTATTAGTCAATAAAATTTTTATTGAGTTACAGTGATTTTTAATTTCTGCATTTTCTTTTAGTAGTTTCTCATTCTTAGCTTTATTTTCAGTTGATTATCTTTTTTATCTTTCTGTACTAATCAAAATATTTAATTTTGCATGGACTCATTTATTCAATTTCATTTTCCTTACATAAGAAATTTTTAGTGTAATATTTTAATTTTTAAAATAAGTTCATAAGTGTGATGAAGAATAATAAGTATTAGAAATAAGATGTATGCAAAATAAAATAGTGTAGAATAAACCTCCTACATATCCCATGCCAGTGTCTCCTAGTCTTTTTAGATATAGTCACTATACTCTGATTTTAAGGTTCTTCAAGTCATTATTCTTGTATTTTTCCATATATGTGTATGTTTATGTTTCAAGTGTACAAATTTTGCAGCTTATTACTCTGTGTTCTGAAAATCTTTACATACCATTTTATATAGACTTAAATCATTCTCTGTTTCTTCAAAATTCTTTAGTTTATAAAGGATACACAAAAGTCGATATATCTGTTTTTCTCTATGTTTTTTCCCAGTTTTTTATGTTAAATAGTTCTGCAATGAAATATTTTTGAAATTTTGTAAGTATAAGCTCCTAGATATGAAATCATTAAGTCAATTGGTATATGTAGTTATAATGTTGATACAAAGGTAAAATTGTTGAGTCAATTGTTATAGTGATTTATAATGTTGGTGGCCAAAATGCCATCCGTAAGCTTGTACCAAACTCACTACTCCTTTATTTCTGGAAAATACCTGTTTTGTGGCATTATCAAACAACCAATGTTTAGTAAACATTTATGGTATTTGAAAATCTAAATGAAGAAATATTGTTTCACTTGTATACTTTAATTATAAATAAATATAATTGAATTTGGACATCCATTCACATGTTTAAAGTGATTTGTATTACTTTCTCATGAATTGCAAAGTAATTAATTTTGCATTTTATTTGACTGCTGATACTTTTCATACTGATTTAATGATTTAATCATATGCAGATGAAATTGTCCCATTCCCATGCATATTAAATTATTACTTGTCAGTTTGTGATTTGCCTCAGAGGGTTTGTACTGTGCAGAATATTTTGGTCCATATAGAAATATTTTTACCTTTACATAATTAAATCTATCAACATTTCCTTTGTATTTTATAACTTACTTAGAATTTTCCTATTTCAATGTTACCAAATTATTTTTCCACATTTTCCAACATTTAACTTTTGAGGTCTTTTTGTTGTTTCACATTTTATGTTTAAATTTTTATACAATCTACACATTATCTTGATGTAAGGAGTTCATTAGGGATCATATTTCAATTATTTTTTGAGATGGTCATTTATATAGATGCATACTTTCCCCATAATTTTGATATTCCAAGTATTCATTCTAAAAATGGCATGTGACTGGATCCAATTCAGACCTCTATTATCTTCCATTGATCTCTATATTCATGTGTCATTCAACACAGGATGTAACTGTATTTGATTTAAAATACACTTTGATACCTTATGAGCCAAGGACTTCTTCATTACAATTACTTATCAGAACTATGTCTATTCTTGCATAATTATATTTCAAAATAAGCTAGTCTGGTAAAAAATTAGTTAGTTGGTATTTGCAATAAGTTTTTATTTAGAAAGAACTTGTATCTTTAGAGAATTGAGAAATTTTATTCACAAACTCGGTAGGTCTTTCCACTTAACAAGTCTTCTTTTATGTTCATGTATATCTAGTATGTTTCTTTGTAATTTTAGTCATTTTGATTTTTTTTTTTTGCTGCTATTATAAATAGAATCTTGTCTTATACTTTCCAAGTGTTTCAATGTAGGAAGTATTTGTACTTTCCATTTTTACATAATATTTAATCTTTACAGTACAGCATTCTTCCTTTTTAGTCTGCTTTATAAGTTTTGACAAAATGCAGATGGTTGTGTACCACTATCACAATTATTACGCAAAATATTTCATCACAAAAAATATTTCCTCATGTCTCTTTGTAATCACTTCCTCCCTTCACCTCCAGGTCCTGGCAAACACTAATCCATTTCTATTCCTATAGCTTTGTCTTTTCCAGATGGTCATATAAATTGAATCACATAGTATGTATTCTTTCTTTCTCCCAGCTTTGTTGATGTATAGGTGACAAAATAAAACTGTATATATTTAAGATGTACAGTGTGATGATTTAATATACATATAGATCATGAAATGATAATCACAATCAACCTAAATAACACATCCATCACCTCACATAATTATCATTTTGATATTTGGGTTAGTTTTTCTTTTGGTAAGACCCCCTTAAAATCTACTCTCTTAGTAGATTTCAAGTGGGCAATAATGTATTATTAACTGTAACCACCTTGCTGTATATTAGATTCCCCATAACTTATTTATCTTATAACTGGAAGTTGGTATGTTTTGAGCAATTTATCCCCAGTTATCCCACCCTCCAGCCCCTGGGAATCCACATTCTGCTTACTATCTGCTTCCTTGAGCTTGACTGTTTTAGATTGCACAAGTAAGTGAGGTAATACAATTTTCATCTTTCTGTATCTGGTTTATTGCACTTAATGTCCTCCATGTTCATTCATATTTCCAAAGGCAGAATTTCTTTCCTTTTGTGACTGAATAATATTCCATTTGTATATATATCCCATTTTTTTTTGTCCATTTAGTTGTTGAAAGACACTTAGGTTGTTTTCATAACTTGGCTATTGTGAAAAATGCTTCAATTTATGTGGGAGTGTAAGTATTTCTTCAAGATATTGATATTATTTCCTTTCTACATGTACCCAGAAGGGGGATTGATAGATCATATGTTAGTTCTTTTTTAAATTTATGTTAGGGATGTCTGTATTATTTTCCATAATAGTAGCATCAATTCATAGTCCTGTTAACAATGTACAAGCATTCTAAATTTTCTGCAACTTCATCAACATTCCCTTTTTATGAGGACTTCAATGACATAAAATTAGAAATCAACCACAGAAAGAAAAATAAGAAAAAAAATGACTGCATGGAGACTAAACAACATGCTTCTACAAAACCAATGAGTCAATGATAAAATCAAAGAATAAATTTAAAAATACCTTAGGGCAAATGACAATGAAAACACAATCACACAGAATCTATAGGATGCAACAAAAGCACTCCTAAGAAGGAAGTTCATAGAGCTAGAGGCCTTTCTCAAAAGATTGTTCCACCTAAAAGAATAAAGAAAGAAGAATAAACAAAACCTAAAGTCAGCAGAAGGAAAGAAATAATAAAAATCAGGGAGGAAATAAATAAAAAAAGAGATTAAAAAAAAGAAAAAATCAATCAAATCAAGAATTGGTTTTTTGAAAGTGCAAACAAAATAAACAAACCTCTGGCCAGTCTCACCAAGAAGAAAAGAGAGAGGGTGCAAATAAACAAAATAAAAAATGAAAATGGAAAATCACAATCAACACCACAGAAATATAAAAAATAAAAAATAAGGGAATACTATGAAAATGTATATGGAAACAAGTTGGAAAACCTAGGAGAAATGGGCAAGTTTCTAGAAACATACAGTCCACCAAAACTGAATCTAGAAGAAATAGATCATTTGAACAGACTGATCACTAAAAGTGAAATAGAACCAGCGGTAAAAAAACCTCCCTGCAAATAAAATTCCAGGACCAGCAAAAATAAACAAATGGGGCCTGATTAATTAAACTCATAATCTTTCAGAGCAGGGGAAACCATAGGCAACACAATATAAAAACCTATGGAATGGGAGAAAATATTTACAGTGATGCAACTGACAAAGGTTTAATTTCCAGGATATATTACAGTTAATATGACTAAATGACAAACAAACAAGCCTATCCTACCATGAGAAGATCTAAACAAGCAATTCACCAATTAAGACATACAAATGGCCAATAGGCATATAAAAAATGCTCAATATTGCTAATTATCAGAGAAATGCAAATCAAAACGAGTTATCATCTCACATCAGTCAGAATGGTCATCATTAAAGAGCCCACAAACAATAAATGCTGGAGAGGGTGTGGGGAGAAGGGAACCCTCCTATACTGCTGTTGTGAGTGTAGTTTGGTGCAGCCATTATGGTAAACAATATGGAGACTGCTAAAAAAAAATAAAAACCAGCTTGTCATATGATCTATCAATCCCACTCTTGAGCATAGATCCAGAGGGAGCTCTAATTGAAAAAGATACACACACCCCAGTATTCATAGCAGCAGTATTTACAATAGCCAAGAATGGAAATAATCTAAAAGCCCATCAACAGAAAACTAGATAAAGAAGTTATGGTGTATTTGTACAATGAAATAGTACTCAGTGATTTAAAAAAAAAAAACTAAAATAATGCCATTTTGCAGCAACAAGGATTGAACTGGTGATTGTCATTCTAAGTGAAGTAAGCCCAAAAGAGAAAGAAAAATAACATATTATATTATTCATATGTGTCATCTAAAAGAAAAAATGACACAAATGAACTTACTTACAAGAGAAACAGAATCTCAAACATAGAAAAGAAACTAATAGTTACAAAGGGGAAATGAGGGTGGGAAGGAATAAATTGAGGGTTCGAGATTTGCAGATACTAACTACTGAACATAAAAATAGATGAAAAACAGGTTTCTTCTGTATAGTACAGGGAACTATACTCAATATCTTATAGTAACCGAGAATGAGAAAATATGTGAATACAACTATGTGTACATATATGTATGACTGAGACATTATGCTGTACACCAGAAATTTACACAATATTATAAACTGAGTATACTTCAATAAAAATAAAATAAAATAAAATAAATAAAATAAAATTAGTGTGATTTACTCTTTTTCATGTGATTATGGCTGTACTCTATCTTCCTTGGAATTGTTACTTCTCTCTTTTTTTCTCTATAGTTTTTTTCAGTTTCCTTCACTCTCCTCTCAGGCTTGGATCATAAGCTCCAGAGATCTCTCTAATGGAATTTAAATCTTGCTTCTTTAGGATTATTTTGAATCTTGTGTATTCTTTGTTATGCTGCATGTGTGAGTTATGTGCGATCTTATGTGCCTGTTGTATGTTTTATTAGACTATGTGTACAGAGATTCAGATTTAAGGAGCTGCAATAGCTATGTTAAAGACCTCTGGATTTAGTTTATGTATTCCTTATATTAATTTATAATTGTCTCTTTCAAATTATGAGTCTTTATCTATTTTTGCATTTCTTTTTAAGAGAGATTCTTTTCTCTTGGACAGAAGTTCTGAGTTGGAATTTTGTATGTGGATGTTATCTGAGTTAAATTGAAACATTTAATAAATCACTTATGGATAATCTCACTAAGTACATCTGCTATACACAAAGACCATCTTTTTAATTCACTCCAGTACCACCTTGGATTTGAAGATTTCACTGAGTAACTGAAAATAAAGGATTCTTGTTCAAGCAAGCTTATGTATTTGCTATTAATAAGTGACTCACTCTTTGGTATTAGAATGATATTTTTCTAGTTAATTCCCCTAATGTGATTGGCAGGAGAAGCCTCTGAAAATATACAATGCATTGGAAGGCACTTATGGAAGATCTCAGTTCTCTAGAGCATGATTCCTTGGTGAGTTTAATGTTGAATGAGCAGCCTTGGGGACAAACTGTTTTGACAACTCTGAAGTAATTTATTGTTCATTGTTGATTAAGTTCCCAAACACATCTTCAATTAACTGGGGGAAGATTTCTCCTTGGGTATTTATGTCACTGTCAAGATGTAAGAGAGAAGCTTAGTAGATAATAAAGAGATAATCTTAGTAGATGAGAATCATATTAAAATATTCATATAAATGCTTTTGAAAAATCCAAAATAAAGCCCATTTTAAAAAATTATCCAGCTTTCTGTATTATTGACTAACACTATTTTCTTTTTTCTTTTTTTAAGTTTCATACATATATTTTTTTAACATTTTTTATTGATTTATAATCATTTTACAATGTTGTGTCAAATTCCAGTGTTCAGCACAATTTTTCAGTCATTCATGGACATATACACACTCGTCACATTTTTTTCTCTGTGAGTTATCATAACATTTTGTGTATATTTCCCTGTGCTATTTCAAAATTGTAGAATAGACTAACACTATTTTCAAAGCTTTATTCAATTAATTTGGTCAGTTAAACATCATTATAAAGTTTTAAATTTGATCTGGAAATATATTTCCAGTGACAGCTTTCAAATTCAGTGACTTACCATCCATATCAATTGCATATTCCTGAAGCCAACTCTGAATAATTCTATAATCTAAACTGCAAAATGTTTATCAAAGTTGAAGAACATGGTCATGGTCAAGAGATGTATGCTTATGTGACAAAATGATTAAGTGTATCCTGATCTCTCTGCAGTCATACCAGGTTTGATGTGGTGGAAATTCTGACTTATCTTCATAGAACTAAACTTTCATCTTCAAGGACCAAAGACAGAAGTGGGGAAGTCTGTATTTGGAACAAGGGACTGAAGAGGAAATAGAAAACCCAGGTAACATATTTACAAAAACTCTTTCCTGCTATAAGAATGGGGAAAAGAGACTTACTTGAAATTAATGATGTATATTTCTTAAGAAGCAAGTTTTATCATATGACCTCAAACATTTTATACCAGAAGCTCCAGGAATAATATAATGCATGCATTTTCTCCATTTTGTAAAATATTATTGGAATAAGAACAATGATAATAATTTTCTCCAATGTTTTGTATTAGAGTTCTTTACATGCATACTGAGCTATGCATTTCAGAATTCACAGAGCAAAACACAACATAACAACATAACCTGCCACTTATATAGTCTTCACAATAATTTATTTTAGATTTCATTATACAGTGTAGAGACTTCAACAACTATTTTATATTTTAATATATTTAAAATAATGGAAACAATATAGCTCTTTATAAATTGTTACCTTATGCATGATATCTTTAAATGTTCTGGTTCTCTGTAGAGATTTTATTTATTGATAATTTTTAATGTGGTAAACTATACATAACACATTTTTGTGTACCCATCACATTCTCCATCTCCAGAACTTTACCATCATCTCAAACTGAAACTCTGTACCCATTAGACAGTAACTGTCCATCTCCTCATCCCTCCAGTCGCCGGGAACCACTGCTTTACTCTCTGTATCTTAGAACATGACCCTTCTAGGTACCTCAGAAAAGGGAGATCATAAAATATTTGTCTTTTTCTGTCTGGCTTATTGCACTTATAATAACCTCTTCAAGCTTCATCCATGTTGTAGCATATCTCAGAATTTCATTTCTATTTAAGGCTGACATCTACCACAATTTGTTTATACATTCATTAGTTGTTGGACATTTGGGTTGTTTCCACCTTTTGGCTATTGTGAATAATTCTGCTATGAACATTGTTATAAAAATATCAGTTAGAGTCTCTACTTCCTATTCTTTTGTGTATAAACTCTCAATAACATTTTTTAATATGTAAACTAACAGCCTCATTACAAAGGGAAACTCAAAACTTACAATGTGAAAACTCGAGTTCAGAGACATTTAGTTACTTTTTAGATTCATTGACCTATGACCTATACTTATCCATTATTGGAAAATGAATTTTAGTATCTGTGGAAACAGAATTCATGTATATTTTTAGATACAAGATTTACAGACTCAAATAAAATGCCAATATCTATTTGTCCGTGGGTATATGACATGGATATTTTCTCATTTTGAGGGACTTAAAAATACTGTAAATGAAAAAGAACACATCACATTATGCACTCAGTTGACCTCTTAATTTATGGAAAGATCCCTCAGATTAAGATTAGTTTTAATGATACATTTCAAAGAGAATGTGATTTGGAGAAAGACAGACAGGGCAATTTCCACACATTAATGTAAACAATGAAAAGAAGACAGTTTCCAGAATTGCATACGGTAATGACACAGTCAATCCATCCATCACTTGGGGAATGATCCTTTGGATAACTAGACAAAAGAGTGGATTTGGGGGAAAACTTACATAAAACTAATGTAGAGATGAGACACTGAAATTACGTGGGGAAACAATCAGCTGCTTGACAACTTGGACTCAGGTGGCTGTGCCTGTCTTAGGTTGCCCCCTCAGGGGATCTTACCCGGCATTGGCTACCCAGCCTTCTCACATCTGAGTCTGCAGCTTTTTATAACTTGTTTTCCATTCCAGCCCAAGGCTGTTTTGGGGATAGAAGACTAACAGCAGGCACACCCATTGTTTATAGCCAGGGGCCTGGGTCATTTCTAAAACCTCAAGGCAGTTGCTAAGCACATTTTCTTTAAGGAGATAAGTGGCTGGGATCTGTTACAATTTGTTAACCCAATCATGGGCTCCCACATTTAAATTTTTTTTTTTCTTTTTAAAAAGTATGATGAGCTGGTTAGGTGTTTAATAGGACCTCAAAATTTTTGCTACATCATTTTTTAGACAGTGCTCAATCATTAAGAAAAAGCTATTGGTTCCATGGGAAATAACTATATAGAAAGTTAAATAGGAACACATCTAGGCATGAATTGTGATCATATGTTTCAAATGGATCTAGACTGAAACAATATTTCAGGGTCTATAATTTTCAATGTCCTTCTAATTGAGTTTTTTCCCAGTATTTTATATCTTTCATACCATTTGTTTTCCATCTAATGTTGCTGAATTTGACACAGTGTAGACCTACTTAGTTTATCTTATTTTATTTATCTTGGTGGGATAGTTATCATAGACTTAGATTTTTGAGCATTCTTTAAAGATTTTATTTGTTCCCATTGAATATGTTAAGAAATTTGAAGAGTCTCACAAATGTTTGAGACAGGTCTATTTAGTCTTAATAAAGTGCAATATTGATAAAGTATAGAAATTTTTATTACTCTAAGTCAAATTAATTAGTTTTGAACAGTTTAGAATAGTAATCATGTTCATAAGAACATTTTAACAGTCAAATATTTATTGATCACTTAAAATGCATAAGGCACATTCATAGATCCTAGAGATACAATTATTGATAAGGTATGGTTATTGACCCAATAGATCCAACCGGTGACAGTGGAAAAGCAGCTAGAGACACATGAGTTGTAAGTGCTCCATAGGTCAAGGACTTAGACTCTCCTATTAGAAGTTACCTCTTGAATCCTCAGACAACTCCTATGAAGTGTATTTATTTTCCATTACAAATGTGGATGTAGCATCCTCATTGTGCTCGGGGACACTGAATTATGTATTATGCAATGAAATGCCGGAGTTCAGAAGATGGAATTCCTTTAGGCAGCTGGTTTTGTCTACTCATGCATCTGAAAGTTCAGGTTTTGATTTTCTCATTTTCCTTTACTCTGGAAGTCTAAAGGTTCTGAGAGGCAAGTCCTGGTGCTGATGCTGAGTTAACACTCCAATCCACCTCCAGATTGACAGCTCAGGAAATTCAAAATTCCTTTACTTCTAAATAACTCACTCAATGCCTCTAAACAAAACCACATACAAATTTCAAAGCATATTTTATTCAGCTGATAGTCTTTGACATTTTCTAGCTGCCTTTTTTCTGTCATCTCTTAACTTCTCTCCTCTATACTTTTATTCTTCTGCTGATGTCTGAGTACAAATTGGTTCATGAGAGGCACAAAGAATAGAAAAAAACCCTGCCCTTCACAAATGGCAGTCTATAAATGTAGACACTGGAATGGAGCACATTTGAGATAGTCCTGCCAAAATGAAATTATCCACATTACATGTAAAACTGGACCTGGATCATATCAGAAATGCCCAATAGATGACTGAGTTTCCTCAAGTGAGTATGAGTGTCCTAAGTTCCACACAGACTAAGATAATCAAGAACTTACAATATGAACAAAATAACTAATCTAGTTTACTCATTACTTTAATAATCAAATAACCTTTAATGCACACTAATTCACCCTGATTAATATAAAGAGAGTCTACCAGTGGAAGTGTTAGAATCCAGTTTGAGATAAAGGCTTCTATGAAAAGAATTCAGAAACACATCTGGGAAGATAATCACCTTTTCAGTAAGAATGAATTGGGACATGATTTTTCCAAGATGACTGAGCCAAATCAAATAATATATTTCTTGATTTTGGTATAGAATTCTTTCTCCTATACCACAACTATGTCTCAAATTTTATTTTGGCATTTTTAATTAAGCTATGCTTAGCGACAATTGATTCTGAACAATTTGGAAAGTAGGAAAAATGTCAATGTAGTATCAATCACTTCGGTTTATACTGTCTAATTTTCTCTAATAACATTGTGATAAGTGTCATTTTAGTTTGTGTTTGTTGGGGGTGCATCTTTAAATAAAACATTACTTTCATTGTACTTTATTGGGAAGAATTTTAGACATTATCTCTGTTCAGTTGTTCTCTAATGAGTTTTGAAGTTCAGTTTATTTAAACAGAGTTTAACAAGCTTCTAATGAATACTCGTGATGAGCCTGGTTCTTTCACACTGTGGGTGACTTAATTCTTGATTTTTGGAGCTCACAGTAATTCAGAGAGATAGTTATCTAAATGTAAGCCAATAGTTTTATGCTCCATGACTAAGCATTACTTTACATAAATATATAAATCAGTTATTAGAGATGAGATTGTTTTCACGGTGGGCCTCAGAAGCCAAAATGTGTTCAGGAAAAATAGAAATGGTATATCAAGGCAAAAGTGTCATCTTTGTGAGAGAGATTGTGGAAAAAGCAGCTTTCTTATTGTGTGGTATGCCACCTCTCAGGTATGCCTCCCAGTTAGAATACTGACCTCTCATCACTGTAGTTGAAGCAAGGAATTTGTGATATTGAATGGAGTGCTTGTGGGAGGAGATTCCAAAATCTCATTGTGTGAACCCTCGTGGATAAAACACTGTGCAGTAAGATATCACAGTTTTGACAGAAAGCTTGCAATCCTCTCTAAGTCATTGTTGGCCCTTTTGTTTGCAGACTCTGACACTTGATCAACACCTTTGGATCACCATGGAAAATAGGAACAATGTGACTGAGTTCATCCTGCTGGGGCTCACACAGAACCCTGAGATGCAAAAAGTTCTATTTGTCCCCTTCTTACTCATCTACCTCGTGACCATAGCGGGCAATCTGCTTATCATGGTGACCATCATGGCCAGCCGGTCCCTGGGTTCCCCCACGTACTTTTTTCTGGCTTATTTATCATTTATAGATACTGTCTATTCTACTGCCATTGCTCCCAAAATGATCACCGACTTGCTTCATGAGAAAAAGACTATTTCCTTCCAGGCTTGTATGACTCAAGTCTTTATAGATCATCTGTTTGCTGGTGTTGAAGTCATTCTCCTGGTGGTGATGGCCTATCACCGATACGTAGCCATCTGTAAGCCTCTTCATTATTTGGTCATCATGAATCGGCGGGTATGTGTTCTCATGCTGCTGCTGGCCTCGACTGGAGGCTTTCTGCACTCATTGGTTCAATTTCTCTTCATTCATCAGCTCCCATTCTGTGGCCCCAATGTCATTGACAACTTCCTGTGTGATATGTACCCCTTATTGAAGCTTGCTTGCACCAACACCCACCTCATTGGACTCTCCATGATAGCTAATGGAGGGGCAATCTGCACTGTTGTCTTCTTCACTCTTTTAGTTTCCTATGGGGTCATATTACACTCCCTTAAGGTGCATGGTGTGGGAGGAAATCACAAAGCCTTCCACACTTGTGCATCACATATGACGGTGGTCATTTTATTCTTTGTTCCCTGTATCTTTCTGTATGCAAGGCCTAATGTCAACTTTCCCATTGACAAATCCATGATGGTAGTTGTAACTTTTATAACTCCCATGTTGAACCCCTTAATCTATACCTTGAGAAATGCAGAAATGAAAAATGCCATGAAGAAACTCTGGAGTAAAAATCTGACTTTAGGTGGAAAAGGGCTGTATCCCTCATGTAGGACATGATATTCATTCTTTTACAGAATCATGGAATACTTTAAACTACACGTGATTGCATTTAAAACATCATTTCCTTTGGGTTATTTAGCCTATTTGTTCTGAAACAGCTATACAAATTAATCTTTTTGTAAGTGGAATATTTTATAGTCCTTAAGACCAAGAGAATTGCATAGGTTTAATTTCTTATATATGTATTCATAGTGTATGAAGATTCCTTACCTACAACAATTTTTTGGTTTTATTTCAAGTTCTTGTTTGTGGGGTATGGTACCATTCTGGTATAGAGAAACACGACCTAAAAGAACTTGTTTCTTTTATTCTGAGAGGGTGAAATTTGAAATTAAAAATTTAGATTGTTTTAAAAACATTAATCTAACAATAAAAATAAATGTCTCAGTCAAATTAATTAATTTAAAGTTTCACAGCACATGTTCATAGCAAAGGATAAATCCACAAGACATGAACTTTGTGAAATTTATGCTGTAATGGTAGGGTGTGGTTGATTTTCTTTACTGATCAAGTTTTTGACTAAGAATTAAATTTTTAAACCCCTTGCTATGAACCTAGCTCAAGTGGTCCTCCCCAGTAGTTGAATATATATTTAAGTCACTCAAATCATCTATATCTTCAGAGTCTGGCTTCATTAAATTAAACTATCTGGGTTTAGAGCTTTTTGTTTAATGCAATAAATATTTAACATCAGGGATACAGATTATTTTGATTTACATAATGAATGCTTTTCTGATTCTCCATAAACTATGAGTTCTTGACTTAAGTGATGAATCGAAAGTATCTTCTCTGTTTACAGTACCTCTATGGTGGCTTTGGGGAACAAATACTGCATTACAAAGATCGGTTTTAAGGCTCTGGCATTACAAGCTTCCTGTCAAAATGCAACTCACAACTTAGACACTCAGGTCCAAAATATGCCTTCTTTTTATTTTTTTTCTCAATTTATAACTGAAATCACTCAGTGTGCTTAGCAATACTAATGCCTCCATATGTTTGAGACTGTTTTGAATTGATACCAACAATAAAGTTTTATCTATTCTTCAGTGAAGGAAATAAAAAGTACTCTAGGTCTTTTAATTAGAAAGAAATCTAATACTTCAAAAACGGTCAGATTTTAAGGAGCTAACTGTTGGATTTGAAGATGCTCATTAGAGGGAGCATGATTGGGATCAAGGATTCACCACCTGTGCTGTACAGTAGGGATGAGGAAGCTGGACTCAGGGTGAAATATCTCTGCATGTACTTCTCAAATTCCTTCCCTGCTCTGAGATAAATAATTTTCTTTAAATATTTTACTTTTTTTATATTTACATCTTTCAACCACAAAGGATATATATTTTTAGGTATGGTATGAGATGGGTGTATATGTTGCTTTCTTATAAGGATAAGTACCTTTCCCCAGTACATTTATTGAACAATTCTGTTACCAATTAGCCTGCAATGCCACTACTTCTTTCATATATAAAGATCTATGTATCTATTATTCTATTACTTAGCTTTCTATTTTGTTCATTTAGCGTATCTACCATGAGCCAGTACTACAACATCTAAATTACAGCAGTGTTACACATACCATTGCCATATAAAAAAAAAAAAAACACCTCAAAATTTAGTGATTTAAAACACCAACATTCACTTTATTTCAGATGGTTTCAGTGGGTCAGGAATTTGATCAGTTCATTTGGGACTTCAAGTCTTAGCTACTCCCATAAGTTTGCTGTTAGAAATTGGCTAAGACAGAAGTCATCTAAAAAGTTTCTTCACTCATACCTGTCATGCAGGCTGGAAAGCCTTGAGCAGCAGGGACTGGAATAGCTGTACTCTTTGAGATAGTAAGAGTGAGGTTCTAATCCAATGGAACTGGCATTTTGATAAGAAATGAAAAGTACACCAGAGCTTGCTCTCTGATGTTTGCTTAGAGGAAAGGCCATGTTGTTGCAGAAAAATTGGCCCCCATCCATGATGAGCCTAATTGAAACTCAAAGATGTGGTCTTGATGCAGGAAAGATGGATGTGGGGCATGAGGAGGGCCATGTCCCAGGCTTCAGCTGAGCCCCTGGGATGTGCCCCACCAAGTGTGAGTCCTTGGCTTTGCACAAGAAAGAATTCAAGAGTGAGCCACAGTTGAGTAAAGGTAGATTTATTCAGAGGTACATTTTAAGGCAAGAGAAAGGCCACAAAGTGTGGGTGTTGGCTGCTCAAATTAACAGTAGGTACACACTCCATAGACTGAGTGTGGGCTGTCTCTGAACAGAGAGAGAGAGAGAGGAGAGAGATGTGGTGGTTGTGAGGAACCATGTTGCCAGTTTTTATGGTCTCAGTGGCTTCATATGCTAATAAGTGGAAGGAGCAGTCTAACTAGTCTGGGGAAGGGGCTGGGATTCCCAGGAAGTTGGCCATTTCCCACTCTGAGACCTTTTGTGGCTAGCCTTGGGGCTTCCATGGCACCTGTGGGCATGTTACTCACCAAGGTAATATGTTACAGTGAGCATATAATGAGGCTCAAGGTCTGCTAGAAGTCAAATCACCCACCATCTTGAGCCTCAGGGCCTACTGGGGGTTGAATCTTTCACCATTTTGATGTTAATTGCTGTGACATTCCTTGAATGGCTGTGCCCTGACCCCTTTTTGTCTCAGTCTTAGGGCTTAGAAGAGAAGAGAACAGCTTTATTGATTTGCCAGGCAAAGGGAGTTCACAGCAGGCTAGTGCCTTCAAAACTGTGAACAGGGTGATTACACAGCCATAGCTTAAACAAAACAACAATCAACAGAATTATTTTCTTCTCATAAGACTCAGAGTGGACATCATGGTGTCTCCAGGTGACCAGTTCTATAGAGGCTAGTAGTTGTCACTCTTTCCATCTCTTTATTTTATAAGCACCCAAGGTGTGGTCTTCTTGGGAATTCAGGCTATTTTGTAAGGTTACAGTCCCGTGACTTTCTCCCTGGTGAATGACTCAGAGACTTAGCATGATTATTACTTTTGATTACTGGAATAAAGTAGAAACAGTAAAATTAATAGCTTTACTTTAACAATGGGCCGTGAGCTGTGAGTAGAAACCGGTCAGTCCAGTTAGTTGACTGTGTTAAGGGCAAGTATAAGAATAAGCAATCTGTTAGCCTAAGTGCAGCCATTTTATTAATTCTCCTCCAACATGAGGATAGAGGAGAGAGAAGGTGGCCATTTTTAAATTGGGAAGAAAGTTCTCACCAGAACCCCACCCTGCAGGCACCTTGATCTTGGATGTCCAGCTTCCACAACGGTGAGAAAATAAATAGTCCATTAGTTTAAGCTATCCAATCTGAAGTATTTTGCTGTGAAAACCCAAGCCAAGTAATATGATGATGATGATGATGATGATGATGATGATGGTGATCAAATATAATCTAAATTTGGTGAACAGTGGTCTGAATTGAGTAAACAGATTCAATTCAGAAAAATCATGGCTCCTCATCCAATCACCAGATGTGGATAATTTCCAAATCAGAGGGTCTTTTTGTTTGTTTTTGTTTTTTTAAATGAAGGCTACATCAGGTAATTTTGAATGGGAACTCTGTGATAGCACCACAAATAGGTGATGTGGATCTTCAACCTAATCTTTCTCTGAGGGAGGTGAGACCATTTACTGGGGTAATTGTGCTCTGGACAAATAGAAATACTTAAATCTTTCTGGAGATTACTTGAGATAGATTCTAAGCTAACACTCACTCCTGGGTGGCAGAATGCCGCTATGGTCCACTGGTCAGAAAGCCAACTGATGTTTGTTTATCTGAAACATACAGATTATCAGATTTTCTTTTCTAAAAAACAAATGGGCTTGTTTGGCACCAGCAAGAACTGCAATTTGAGACCTGTAACCATGTTGAACAATGTACAGTTCTATCCATGGCAAGGAAAAGAGAATGCTTTCATAAAGGGGTAAAGGGATTTGGGAGGGCTATAGTAAGTAAAGGGCCCATGACTTTTCATTGGCTGAGCCCTTGTCAGGAAAGAAGAATCTTTCTTCTTTTGTTAGTCTCTGCTATGTTGCAGAACAGAAGAGTTCCCCCTCATGGTCTCCCAACTCTATTTAATTGAATTTCTATTTATTAATTGCTTTACAAGATGAGAATATTGGCCCAAAGCTCTCTCAATGGGTGAGTTCTGCATATCTAGTGGACTATGGGTATTCTACAGAAGGCATAAATTTCCATATTGTGTCCCTGATGCATGAGTAAATTTATTTCAATATAAAGGACTGGGTAGAAGTATTTGGAACTAATCTCCCCTTCCAAATAGTAAAGAAAAAGCAGCACCACATTCTTGTGCTGACAAAGAGATCTGATATATACAGGAAATAACATCTTATCATGTTCCCACATAATTTACTTGTTTGGTTTAAGGATAAAATGGAGAGACATACTAAATTGGTATGGAAAATGGGAGCTTAAAAACAATCCTGTTCTTTTTAAAGAAAAATCTCTTTTAAAAATATCATTTCTTTGTGTGATTTTCCTTTATATAAGAAATCCTATAGGATAGAGTCAAAGATGTATTTTTTTATGACCTCTCAACATCTTCATTTCCCCAGGCACATCTCACTTGGGAAACAATGAGGCTTATTAAAGTAATTACAGAGATCAATTGGGCAAATGTAACAATGTCTTTTGTTTGAATTACTTTTGTTTGAATGTAACAAGTAAGAATATCAGCTATTCTGTGTAGAGAAAAGATTAAACAGGTTGGAATATAAGAAAACCTGAATTCTTATTTTTAATCTGACAGCATCAGAATGTGCAATTTTAGATATGTTCCTTTCCTTCCCTGGGTGTCAGGTTTTTCTATGTAAAAGAAAAATAATGAATTAGATACTTTCTAATAACCCTTTCAATTCTCAATGCCTATGATTTTATTGCATGTTTGTTTATTTGTAGATCAAATTCTGGCCTCCATGTATGCAAATTTTTAGAGAGCTCATTTATAATATAGTATGAAATCCAGGAATATTATTCTGCTTATGGTGAACCATACCCAACACTTCTAGAGATTTCAGCTCTTACCTTATACTAGCTAACAGCTTGGAACAAACTTGGAATAATGTATACATCTCATAGGGTTACTCTGAGATTAAATATGAAAGAGAAGTCAAGAAGAGCTTGTCACATGATTTTTAATTTTTTTTAATTTTTAAAATTTTTGAAGTATAGCCAGTTTACAATATTGCATCAATTTCTGGTGTACAGCATAATGTTTATGTCATACATATACAAACACATATTCTTTTTCATTATAGAGTACTACAAGATATTGAATATATTTCCATGGACTATGCAGTATAGAATTGTTGTTTATATATTTTATATATAATAGCTATTATCTGCAAATCTTGAACTCCCAATACACCTTCCCAACCCCTGTCACCCTGGTAACCCTGTTTGTTTTTCATGTCTGTGAGTCTGTTTCTGTTCTGTAAGTAAGTCCATTAGTGTCTTTTTTTAATATTTCACATATAAGTGATATCAGATGTTATTTTTCTTTCTCTTTCAGGCTTACTTCACTTAGAAAGGTAATATCCTGGTCCATCCATTTCAGATGCAAATGGTATCTTTATGGCTAAGTAGTATTCCATTATATAAATATATCATAATCTCTTTATCCAGTCATCTGTTGATGGACACTTAGATTGCTGCCATGTCTTGGCTATTGTAAATAGTGCTGCTATGAACATCAGGGTGCATGTATCTTTTCAAATTAGTTTCTTCCAGATATATGCTTAGGAGTGGGATTGTTGAATCATACAGTTGTCTAGTTTAAGTTATATAGGAATCTCCATACTGTTTTCCATAATGGCTGCAACAAACTACATTCCCACTAACAGCACAGGAGTGTTCCCTGTCCTCCACATCCACTCCATATTCACATAATACTTTTTTAAATAGCAAATTTAGGGAAGATTAGAAATGGACAAAGTTATATGTTATTAACTGACTTAGCAAAGTAAATAAAATTACTATACAATTCTTAATTCTCCTGAGAGAGGAGATGAGAAATTCTCAGAGGAAGAAGATGCCATCTTACAAATTCCCAAGTGTATTTTGAAACCGTTATTCAATGCCTCCACAAATTAAGATGAGAAATAGTCTTCTGAAAGCCTTTGTTGAAGGATAAATGTTAGAGAAATATCTGGCTAATTATTTGGTAAGTTTTTATGTGGGAGGTAATGTGGAGCCAAGATCAAGATCAAGACTTGAGGTCAGACTGTCATGAATTATATCTTCAGGTCTGCCCCTTATTAACTGTATGTCCTGTGATGCAAGGCTTGACTTCTCCTTGTCTCAATTTTCTTATTTTCCAACCACATGTAACAGAAATAATGCAGCATTTTATTAGAACCTCTCTTGTTTTACAGTGACTGAAAACTTTCCTTTTTAATTATAGAACTGTATAATGTGTCTGTGTATATAAGCAGTTGTTACTCAGAAAGCTGTGAGGCTTGTTGGTATCAAGGATGATGTGGAATATATTATAGAAAAAAACATATTTGCCAATGTTCCCTTGGCACACACCTGACATACCCAATATTTAAAATTATATTGGATTTCTTATTTTGTTTGGTAAAAGTTGTCAGTGATTATAAAAATTGATTTTACTGTACTAAGACTGACATGAAAAATTTAAAGTGTAATCAAATTGTCACAACAGCATTATAAAGTTAAAATTTAGTGTTCTTATTTTACAAAAAAAAAGAAAGCAAGATCAGAAAAGTTAAATTACTAGATCATAGAACATGAAAGTCAGCTTTGAGCCCAAACACTCTTACTCCCCATCCTGTGATCTTTTCATTATACAGAATTTTGGAGGGCTAGAATTTGATTACATTTTGGTATATAAATATATTTTTGATTATATACCATAGGAAGTTGCACTATATTATACTAGCTATTATTAGTAGCAATTAAATGCAGATGTTTTTCAAGAGCAGATAGTAAAATATATTTGTAAAACAATTTTGGCTTTACATTTATTTCTTTGAATCTAGAATCATTTTTGAAAACTGCTTTAGGAGGGTGTTTATGATAGATATAAAAAAAAGGAATATTTAATCCACAGTTGATCAAAAAAGTATTTCTCAGATAACTTACCTAAGTTAATTAGACTCTATTGTGAATTAGTTTGTCTCTTTTCAAAAATGAAGTTTGCTACCAAAATACGTGTGTGTGTATATGCCATAGAGATGTGTTTATAGTTTTCTCTCTTGACAAAAGGATTCAGCCTTCCACTTCACGGATACCATATGTTTTATTGAAAACATCAATGGACTCTTTGATGTAACAATATTTAGCAAGTATACTATGAATAAAAACAGTGATGGAGTGTAGGAGCACTAGCTTTAGGATCAGCAGATGCCCGTTTTATTTCACACTAAGCCATTATCTTCTCCCACAATCTGGAACAGCTTCCCCAATTTCTAGAAGTACTTAACTTAGGTAAATTGGAAGGTGTTTCCAAGTTCTGTGACCTGCCCGAGCCAATATATTTATTGCAATAAGTGTTGTCATATTTGCTTCTACTTAAATTAGAAGTAAAACTGGAAGAGTTATGACACCGCAGTCTGCTTCCCAAAGCTTTTCTCTTGCTTGTGAACAGTCTTGCAGACGTCCTTTTGGGTACAGTTGTCTCTGGATTGGACTAAGACAACAGGAGCTCTGCTCTTAGAAGTGTTTCCTTATTTTAAGAACATGCTTTTTTATACCTAGTGAAATGCATGAACCTGCTGTCAAAACACTTTGTCGGGTATTTATTTGTTTTTTGTGAAATTATTCCCTGAACCTGTTGGACATTAAACCATAATTCACCTAGTTTCTGATCAACTGTGATAAGATCTCTATATAATTTCTTCTGCTTTCTTTCTGATTTACCTTTCAAGTTTGAAACCCTGTGTCTCTCCAGGGCTTTAAACAACTCTGGCCTTGGATTTGTATTCTGGATACAGACTTTCCTGGTACAGCTCCAGGAACTCCTCTTTTGAAAAATGATTTTCAGAGACAATCCTCACTGCTTTACACTGAACTCTGCTCTTCTTCCATGTCGTGCTTCTCTAGGGCTTGGAGAGCTAGACTAGACAGGGGTTGGGGTTCTAAAGCAATCTCTGTGCCCCAAACTGTAGCTATTTAAGTAGAGGCTGGAAGGTCACTTAATCTGTCACTGTGAATGGATGTCTGAGGGAGCCCATGATTGGGTTAACAAATTGTAACAGATCCCAGCCACTTATCTCCTTAAAGAAATGTGCTTAGTAACTGCCTTGAGGCTTTAGAAATGACCCAGGCCCCCGGCTATAAACTCTGGGCATGCCTGCTGTTAGTCTTCTATCCCCAAAACAGCCTTGGGCTGGAATGGAAAACAAGTTATAAAAAGCTGCAGACTCAGAGGTGAGAAGGCTGGGTAGCCAATGCCAGGTAAGATCCCCTGAGGGGGCAACCTAAGACAGGCACAGCCACCTGAGTCCAAGTTGTCAAGCAGCTGATTCTCATACGTTCCGCCCTGATAAGCTGAAAGGCTCAACGTGAACATGATTCACCAAAAAGGGTCTTCTGACCTTGAGCCAAACACCAACAATAAACAAAGCCTTTGTACTCATTGTGATCCCACCCTGTCCTTCCCTAAATTCCTGCATTCCTCCTTTGACTGTACTCAATAAATATGAGAGATTTGAGAAGCTCTGGAGTTGGCTCCCAACTCTCTCTTGCTCTCTTGAATTTTCCACAGAGTCTTGAGTAATTCATTCCATCTCGGAGGGACTTCTGCTGGCCAGAACCCACAACTGGTGATGAACCCACAGATGTCAAGCTTTTATGAGGTTGGGAATGATGACTCTGTACATGCCAATTCTCTGGTCTGATTCTAGTTTTCATTCCAGAATTAAAACACTAGTTCAAGTAGAAAAACACTTTCACACTGACACTTCCACAAAATCCATATTCCTTATAGATCTTTAGGTAATTTCACATCCTCATTCAGTCTTTGACATCTATCATTACACATATTATTACAGCATTACACTATTAAAGTGCCTAGTCAAACTAAGTTTAGTCATGTGGCTTCAGTTTTCTTAAACTCTTTTCCTTCATGGCACATCCTGCTGATAGTGACCACATCCTCTAGACCCAATCCAGAGCTATGCACAATTTATTTTCCTTCTTATTAAAAAAAGCATACTTTAACATGTTGAGTGAGTGTAGTTCTATATAGGAATATTCCTGCATTGAATTGGTTGAATTTATTTACAAAATAGTTTCAAATATTCAAATTTATTTATTTTAGTAGGTAATTGTAATAGATCTTACTGTTGGTGGCAGCTTAACAACATCAGGACAATTTCACTGTAAAGCAATAATTTAAAGATAAGAATCCTGGCCCAGGGTTTAGTGGTCTGGTTTCTTATTTCCCCTTGCCAAATGGTTTTCTTATTCAATGTCTTATATTTTCTTGTTATAAATTGTGAATATTATTGCCAATTTTTTCAGTTTCCATAGGTCTATCATGAGATTAAATGACAAAATTGCATTTTACCATCTCCAAATATAATTGAAAAATTGAATTATTTTCACCATTATCATGTTAATCTAATTCCAGCATTAACACAAGATATGACCACTTTAAAAAACTACTGTAAACTTTACCAGGTCGAAAGTGCCATAATTATAATAGTGTTCATAATTATCACTTGTACATCTAAAAACAATATTTAAAAATTATGATTAGAATGAATGGTAGATCAACTAAAATGAAATACTATCCTGAAAAATTTTAAATTCAGATAGTTACCTACCTAAATGATTAGTTTATACAATAGTCAATATTTGGACTCCAAATTATGCTCATTTGTCATCAAATGCCTAAATTCAAAATTGTTCAAACTGATGATGTTTTTCTCTTGTCATAGTGTTTTGCTTTCATGCAGGTTTAAGGAGGAGTTCAAAAATAACATGAATGCTCTAAGAGTTCTCTGAAATTCAGTTAAATGCAATAATTAGGTTGTTGGCAAGATCTACTAATGGTGGTGAAGTACCCCTGAGGTCCAATTAGCCACAGATAAAAACTTCACAGAACTGGGCTACAAGCAGAAAATGTGGTAGCACTTTTAGGTTTCAAGAGAAATGCCTTATCCAAAGGTCCTGCTTACAAATCAGCAAAGACACATATTATAGCTGAGCTATGTGGCATTTTTAATCTTACAATTTTACTTCTTTCTTGGTGAGCTAACAGCTGCCTGGCACCCTGGCCATAGAACTATGTCAGACAACTTCATAGGTAAGGTTTTTTTTGTTTTTGTTTTTGTTTCTGTTTTTCCCCCAGGATATCATATAATCATAGGCTTTCAAGATTAAATGGATCTTACAAGTTTTATGATCACCCCTCATCTTCACCAATCTATGATTTCAATCTCTCTTCAGCATGAAAACATCAAGAAAGACTCAATTACACTAACATCAATTTATAAATAAAATATTTTTTCTCAGTGAGAGATATTTAAGTTATGATAATAATATAATTAGAATTAAATTAGTTAGAATTATTATATAATTCAAATTCACATCCCAAATTTTCCTTACTTAAGAAAACAATGTAAGAATTTTCCTATGATACAACACAAGATTTAAACATCTCTGTTAAAAAGTACAAATGAATCAAGGAGATGCACTATATTTTAATCATCCAACCCGCCAATATTGAATATTCCATGTAGTTTCTAAATTTTTCACAGCTCTTAAAAATAGTGTTGATCATGTCTATAAATAATGACATTTCTCTTCTAAAAATATTTTCCTTTAGGGCTTATTCCTAGAAAGAGTTCTGTGGAGCCAAAGGAAAAAGGAAAAAATAATTTTCATTTCTTCCTAGGTATTCCTAAATCACTTTTATTAATTATGTCTAATTCTTACTCTATGCACACTCCTCTTGTTTCCTCTCTGCTGAGGGATCCCACATCACAACAAGGGCATGTACTGCAGCTGCTGCACTTTGTTTCCAGATATGTGTAAGGTTTTCATTTTGGATAATTAAAAAAATAAAGCTTTCAAAATGTATCATTCAAAGGAAAAGATATTTTTGGTCAAATACATTTTATTATGTTTATGTTTTCCCTCTTCTTTGGGAAAACTTTGTCCCCAAATTTCCTCATTGTATTAGTAATGCCGTGTCCTGTAACCAGGAATGATGGATGATGGATGCTGCGGGAAGGTGGGAGACTGGAGGAATGTGAATGCCTGTCGCAGAAACATAAAGGGGTGGGAAGGTCACTCACATCATGGAGGGATGAGTTGCTGCTCTTTGGTAGTGAAATTTCAGGCATCATTGGCATTTAAGAGGAATACTTTTCATGATTGTGTGAACAAACATACATTAATATATGTCTAGGAAATATGTGTTGAATGAGTGAACTTGTAGTAGGTATTTACAGTAAGTAAGAGATTTTACATGTCTGTGTTGTGCGTGTTTTTACACATATATGTATATTGTCTATCTCTCTGTTGTATCTAGCAGACTATTTCATTTTTTATTATTTTTAGAATTTTGAAAATTGGGATTCCCTTTGTGTGACAGATCCTGTGTACTGAACACCTATGCAAGAGTTTGTTTTTTTTTTTCCAAGTCTACAAAGGCTGTAAATTCACTGAATATGCCAATATTAAATTGTGTGTGGAACAGAATTTTGAAGAATAAGAATTATCAGTTAAAAAACACTATAATTATCTTGAGAGTAAAATGATCCAGTAACTTACTCTTAACTAGAGATGATTCATATTTTCATATTTACCCTATAAATGTGTTAGAAACTATTAAACTGGAATACAGCTTCTTTTCAGATTTTTATTTATGTTTCTCATAGAGAAGATAAACAATGATAAACAGAGCAGGGGACAAACACACTTTAATTCCTGGTAGGTCTGTGGTCTGGGAAGCAGTCGCATTCTTACCCATGGAGAATGGCGATTCTCTAAGCACTTACTAATCACCTAATAGGTTTCAGGAACTGCAGGCAGTGGGCCAGGCACTGCGGTCGGCTGAGTGACAAGACTCACATGAATAGTATATGTATTATGGGAGGTACCCAGGGAGGGTATGTCAACAACAACATATACACTTCCCTAAATGGCCTGCTTATGGTAGATATTCACTGCCACTGTCTTTCTTTCCAGTTAGAGCTGAGGGTTCAAATGTAAATTCTCATGAAAGATGGAATACATCTTACCTGTGTTCAGCACCTCTCAGCTTACAGACCCATCTGAGATTTACAGTTTGTAACCTCACAGACGCAGAGGAGGGCTCGGGATCATGGGACACAGAGCTGACATACCAGAGTAGCATGGAGTTGGAACCAGAAAGAGAATCCAGATCTCACGAGGACAGCCCAGGTTTTTCTCAGTAAATTTCCCATCAATTGTTGCCCTATAGAGGTTTTACAGGTGACAGGTATGAGGTGTCTGAAGAGAAGGAAACATCATGGAGGATGTAAGAGAGAACTGAAACAAGCACCAAGGCAGGAGTGTCAGGGCCACGCTCCACAGGTACAGTGACTGCTCTGTTTTTGCACCAAGGTATTCAGACCATGATCTTTTCATGATTAATGAATATCTTTCCTTATTTCTTTTCTAGGTAAGTCAGGTTCCACGAAGGTGTTACTTGCTGAATGGATCTCCTTACGCCTCCCAACAATGTGACAGAATTTGTTCTCTTGGGACTCAGACAAGACCCACACTTGCAGAAAATAGTCTTCACCATCTTTCTGTTTACTTTCCTATTTACCCTGCTGGCCAGTCTGCTCATTGTCATTACCATCTCCCTCAGCCCCACACTTTCAACTCCCTTGTATTAATTTTTCAATTGTTTGTCTTAGATGCCTCCCTCACTTCTGTCACAACCCCCAAAATGCTCATTGACCTGCTGCACCAGAGGAAAATCATCTCCTGGGGTGGCTGCCTGACCCAGCTCTTTTTGGAACACTTCCTGGGAGGCTCAGAAGTCATCATACTGGTTGTCATGGCCTATGATCACTATGTGGCCATTGGCATGCTTCTGCACTACACGACCATCATGTGACAGAGGATCTGCCAGCTCCTGGTGGTGATGGCCTGGACTGGGGAGATTGTGCATGCTACTCTGCAGATTCTTTCTGCAGATGACTTGACCTTCTGTGGTCCCAATGTCATTGACCACTTCATGTGTGAGTTCTTCTCACTGTTGAAACTTGCCTGCAGCGACCCCTACAGGCTTGGAGTGGCGGTGGCAGCCAACAGTGGGGGCATGTGCTTACTGATTTTTTTCATGCTACGCATCTCCTACATAGTCACCTGAGCTCCCTGAAATCCCATGGCTCTGCAGGATGGCACAAGGCACTCTCTACATGAGGTTCCCACTTTGCAGCAGTGGTGCTCTATTTTGTCCCTTGTATTTTCACCTACAAATGTCCTGTGGACACATACCTGGTAGACAAGTTGGTGAGTGTGTTCTATTCAGTCCTTACTCCCATGTTAAATCCCATCATTTACACAGTGAGAAACTCAGAAGTGAAAAATGCCATGAGGAGTTTGTTGAAGTAGAGAGTAACTTAGGCTGTTCATGATGCCAAAGAAATAATGATTTACATAGGGAGGATTATACCTGTTGAAAATTGTGAAAAAGAAAAATTAAGGAAGTTTGCAGATCACTGAGAAAAAAGGCCTAGGAACTAGCATTTCTTGACTATTTAGTAATGGGTAGGCATTTATTCTGATAACTTGTACTTTACCAAGACTTCAATATTCATGGTCGTAGCTTCTTAATAGCCCATGGAGAGAACAATCATCAACCCTTAGTAATGATTGTAGCATATGCTTTTTTCTCCAGAATCTTCCTGTTATGTTACCAAATTCTTAGTATATGTTACTTGGATGAAATTAGCTTTTCCATAGGACCTTCATCTAAGAACTCTTGTTTTTGCTTAGCCTTTGGCAAAACCAATAAGGGATAAAAATTCTTATACAGACACACAGGGAAGGGACAGTTGCTTGAAAGAATCACATCTGATTTTTTTATCCCTTCTTAATGAATTTACAAAACCAAAAAGAGAAACATACCCAAATGGAGGAAAGAATAATTCAAAATCCATCTCTAATTCTTTTCTTGGCACAAAAGTAGCCAGAAATTTTGAAGTTACTCTTTTTATATTGAAGTATAGTTAGTTTACAGTGGTTCAGTTTCTGGTGTTCAGTATAATGTTTCAGTCATACATATCCATAAATGTATTTGTTTCCATATTCTTTCCTAACTATCCCTATGGCTCACAATTTGTCATGAATTTAAAGATTTTTTTTTTCAGTGTAAATACTTGTGGAGCCATTTGAAACAAGAAGGGTAAACTTTTTTTCATCCAAATTCAACAAAAAATGAATATAGTTAGGTTCCAAAGCTATTGATCTGTAGGTCTGATACACATTTTTACGCTAAATGAACAACTTAGTATCTATCAGGCATATCCACCTCAGTTGTTTCATCCACATATTAAGCCTGTTGTTGCATTATTAATATGAACATTTTACACTGAAGCACATTGAAGCCAGAGAGGTTTCAGTAACTTACTTGCCTTTACTAATTTACTTACACACGCTTACCCCATATAGTGTGTCAGGGACTATTACAATGAAATGCACCTTCTTTTCAAAAGTTTCAGCTACAAACTTGCAATCTAGGTCTTAAAAACTCAGTCTTACTGTCTTTCAAGTGAAACACAATTGTCTGTGGTATATTTAGGTCTATATATAAGAAAATTGTATACAATACAATTAAAATATAGTACTCTGCTGGCATCAATTTCATTCATTAAACTTTCTGAACTTATTACTTCACATATTAAACAAATATAAAGTCAAGGACCTCACTCCAAGGTTCTTCCTCATATTTTCATTATGTAATTATAATAAAGGTCATCCTAAGGGTTTTCTAAAGACTCAAGTCATTACACTAACATGAATTTAGTCTTTATGGTGGAAAAGAAATAAAGAAATTTAGGACTAAAATGAATCTTTACTTTGAAGTATTTTTAAGTGTATTGTGAAGTTTCTTCTATAATTGAAAATTAAAGGGCAACTAGAAGCGAACTACAAAAGCTTTTCACACCATGTTTCCCATCTCCTCTATAGCACAAAAGTTAGAGTTATCCTGTGTTCCTAAAACATTTTTGTCTTTGGGTCATTTTTAAGAGACAACAACATTCATGCTCTCTGGGGGCTCAAGGAGGACTACAAATATCAGCATTACAGGATCTAAGCCCTGTGTACATTTCTGATCTTGCTCCTTGCCACGTCATGCCTGGATCATTGTGTCCCATCCATTCTGGTATTTCATAGTTCCTTGGAAATGCCATGGTATTTCTTGCATTAGAGTCTTTTCTCTCTAGAGTCTTCATCCCACTGATCCTCATATGGCTGTTTCATTTTGACCATGTTTTGTCAATTATTGGTGCTCATCAGTATTAAGCTTATTAATTAATATATTTCATAACATTTCCTAAGAGAACCTCAACAGAGTTCAAAGTCAGCTGAAACATTACCTGCTAATAGAATCCTTCTCTGACTATCCAATATGAAGTATGTTCCATGAAATAAACACAGCCTTCCATTTCCACAAACTCTGTACTTATGGCCAGTTTCTGCCTTTTGGTTTTCCTTTGTTTATTTTTCATTTTATTGATTGCCTTCTTTTTTCCCACATAACCACTTGAATTTGGCTATTTGAATTTGGTTATTTGGCTTCTTGTATTCTATAATCATTCAACAGGTATTTATTGAAAACTAAAACAAATGCCATGCATAAATAAAATTTCCTCTTTTGTAGTTGTCCAATCTAGACAGAGATAGAAATTAAAAAAATCCAATGATAATTATACACAAATAACTTTTGGTCATTGTTACTAATGAGACAAAGAAGATGTAGACATAGAGAGTAATGGTAAGAGTAGAAGAATCATTGACTTGACTCATGGCGGGATGCTCTCTGAGGGAATGTCAATCTCTTAACCTGGGACCAGAAGCTAGAGACAAACAACCACTTGAGTAGGTGATGACTTGTTTTCAGAGAGAGAAGCAACAGCCCTGAGGTGAGAAAAGGCTTTATCAGCTCTAAGGGCAGACGGAAAAAAACCCAACATTTCTGGTACATGGTGAGGGGTGGGGGAAGCACTCAAGATGTGGTTGGAGAATTACAGGTAGCAGAGAGATTAACTAGGAGATTCTAGGACAAGTCAGGAGGTTCTAAGGGCAATGGGAGGCCAAGGAAGGATGTGAAGCAGTAGAGTACCATAATCCTTCCATTTTAAACACCCTAAATCATAAATCACATTTATATTTTTAAGAGATCCCTCTGGCTGTTGGTGGAGAATAGTTTTACTTTTTACATCTTTCAAAAAGAATGACTTCTTCTTACAGGAAATACGTGATTTGCTCAGCATGTGATCACTTGCCAACCGAAGGATTTCCTTGTTTCATCCACAGTTTTCTCATGGCATTTTTCACCTCTGCATTCTTCAGGGTGTAGATCAAGGGATTTAACGTGGGTGTGATGATGGAATTGAATACAACCATTGCCTTGTCTGTGGGGTAGGTGGCCACAGGCCTCACATACAAGAAAATGCATGGCACAAAGGACATGACGACCACCATGAGGTGGGAACCACAGGTGGAAAGAGCTTTGCATCACCCTTCAGAGCTGCAGGACTTCAGGGAGCAGAGGATGACCACATAGGAAGTGATGAGGATAAGGAAGATGGCCACACACATCACCCCACTTTTGAGGATGACCAAAAGGCTCAGGATGTGGGCATCCATCCAGGCCAGTTTCAACAATGGAAACAAATCACACATAAAGTGGTTTATGACATTGGGGCCACAGAAGGATACTTGAAAGATGAAGAGAAGCTGTATAACTGCATGGAAAAATCCCTCCAGCCAGGCCCCTTCCAGCAAGAGGCAGCAAACCAGACTTCATGATGGTCATGTAGTGCAGCAGCTTACAGATGGCCACGTAGAGTTCATAGGCCATGACAATGAGAAGGATGATCCCACTCCACCAAAGAAGTGCTCTGCAAAGAGCTGGGTCATGCAGCCTTTGAGGGAGATGACAGTGCTCTCAGAGAGGGAGTCCACAATCATCTTGTGGGCAATGACAGAAGAGAAGGTGGCATCCATGAGGGACAAGGAGGTAAGAAAAAAATACATAGGGGACCTCAGACTCTGATCTGTGACCATGGTTACCACAATGAGGAGGTTTCCCAAGATGGTGAACACATACATGATTAGAAACACAGCAGAGAGTATTTTCCTCAGCTCTGGATTCTTTGTAATGCCCAAAAGGATGAATTCAGTCACATTGTTTTGATTTTCCATGTATCAGATGATGATATAAGCCCCAGTTGAGAGTTATAAACCTGAAAAAGAAGCATACCATTTATAATTAGTGATTATTTGGCTTCATGTATTTCCAGGATCTCGGGGAATTTATGTTTTCTTCTTCTTCTTCTTCTTCTTCTTCTTCTTCTTCTTCTTCTTCTTCTTCTTCTTCTTCTTCTTCTTCTTCTTCTTCTTCTTCTTCTCCTTCTCCTTCTCTTCCTCCTCCCCCTCCTCCTCCTCCTCCTCCTCCTCCTTCTTCTTCTTTTTCTTCTTCTTCATTTATTCACCATCTAAGCATTTGTCCTTTAATAACATGCTAAATAAAGAGCTTAAAAGAGAGCTAGTTCACTAAGGCTAGGATCTCCCCAGGCCTTTTCTTCTCTCTCTTTAAATGGTGCTTCCATGTGAAATACATTTTTCCTCCTTTTATTGTTATCATTTATAGCCAACATTTTAAAGCACCTACTTTGCTCCAGGCACTAGAATAACCCTAAGACTGACTCTTTTACAGATGAGGCAACTGCTTCTCAGAGAGTTCAGGAAACTTGATGAGGGCTGCATAGCTAGTGGGTAGCGAGGCTGGAAAGTGAGCCACATTTTCTGACTCTAGAATCAGTGCCTTCAAACATCAGTATTGCTTCTCTAGTAATTACACTGTGAGTTTATCATTTACCAATCTCCATGCTAAGTATGTTACAATGTATTATCCTGTTTTATCTTCAATAAACATGAAGTGGATTATTCTTCTGGGTTCTTTTCCAAGCAATGTGACAATTTTTCATAATTTTGTGCTATGCTCCTAAACATGAAATGATCAAAATACATTGAAAACCAATGATAATATCATTTCTGACTAATAAAGTGTCCATTGATGAAAATTACAAAGTATGATGATTCAGCAAAGACCCAGGTCACAATGTAATTGACTCAAACCTGAATCAATCCAGGTCATTCCTTTCAGTTTCTCTGTTCTCTACATGGAGCAAAGGACTCTGGAACACAGTAGTGACAACAATTCAATAATTAGACTCACTAACTGTGCTGCCAAGCAGTGTCAAGTATGATGCAGGTATTACCTCATTTAAACTTCATGGTACCATATGAAGTGGGCACTGGTACTACACCGATTTTAAAGAACAATCGAGGTCTTGGCAAGTTAAATCTCTTTCATAAGATTATACAACTAGTGTGCTACAGAGCTGGCATTTTGATCACAAAGCTCAAATGCTTAACTGCTATTTTCTGCCCCTGGAAGAGAGAAAAGATTATGTGGGGTTTCAGGATAGTTACTATGGCAACCTAGAAGAAAGTTACAATGAAAACATACTTTCTATTTGTGAGATTTCTAAGCAGAGGTGGGCTGCCTCATCTCAGGAATTTTGCAAATAGCGTAGCTTTACATTGATCTTTGGACTGTATCACTCTGAGTGATGAGAGGTCAGCCATGCTATTCAACAACCCCACCACCACCTCCACCCCGTACACAAAATGCAGAGTGTCCACAGTAGACTATGGGAGTAAAATTTTATTCATGTTACTTAACCTTCTCCTCTCCGTCCCAGCTCGAGAACTGAGATTATTCTTAGAAAAGCCTTTGTGCATCATAAGGAACACTGGCTCAGGAGTCAGGAAGGGAGAAGTGGGTCTTATCCCAAATCATGTCACTAACCTAGTCTATTAGTTTCCTCACTTGCATGTAAGGATGGTTCCCTAGCTGAGTAGCAACAGAAGGAACTCTGTTCTCTTCATACACAAACATTCAACTCTTAATTACATTCATTATTTATGCCTCTGGGTAAGATTTCCTTAAAGAGGTGATTCATTTCATGCTAAAAAAAAAAAAAAAAAAGGAAGCCAGGGCTCTAAGTATTAACTCATGCCCCATCTGCTTGGAACTTACAGTGATTCCTACCTGACATTCAACATTTCTCTCCAGAACCCCATCCCTTAATTATTCAACTTTATTTCTGTTTTCCTTACTTTATTTATTTCACTGTCATCCCACTCACTTCCTGCCAGTCTCATCACTTCTTTTCACATCTGCCTTTCTGTGTCCAGGGAACATCACTGGATACAGATAGAACAAACATACCCCTAAATCACAGCCAGGCCACTGGCAGGCTTAGTACATAATCTCAGCCTCCCCAGTCCTCAATTCCTTCAGCAGTGCAATTAGTCAAAGAGAAACCATAGATAACATGTATGCATTGCTTATTGTTTGAGAAGAATCTACACAGGTTTTTTTTTTTTCTTCCTCATTTAATTACCTCAAACAGCCAAATGATATAAGTATTATTGTTGTGTGGATTTTCTGAAGCAGCTACTGAGCCTTAGAGAAGATGTATGGCACCCCCAAAGTTTCTTGGCAGGCATGTGATTAATTCCAAAGCATACAGCACTAACTACTGTGCTTTCAGGCTCCCTAGAACCTACCTCCTGCCTCACAGAGCTGCTGAGAAGGTCAAAGAAGGGAATGCATATGAGAAAACTCTGGAAAGCAGCCTACATATGTTTTTCCTGACGATATCCTTATGTCTGTAAGTTCTAGTCTTCCTTACTGCCTCTGTCCACTCCTTTCTACCAACCAATCCATCGCTGGGCTTCCCAGATGATGCCTTTCCCCCCAGTGCCTGCACCCTCACCAGCCTGTATATTTGTTCCACTTACTCATGAAACTTTTTTTCTGTGTATGACTGCTTCATGTTGATTTCATGTTTCTCTTATTTCCATAGAGGCATGTTTAAGGATTGCCACTCCTTTCATATTTCTCAGAGTCCTTCATAAATTAGTAAGGAAGCAGTGGGATCAATACAACCCAAGACATCTTATCGACTAGCAGGAAACTGAAAGGAGCTGAAGGGCACTGGTAATACTGGTGCCCCCTCTTCTCCAGGTTTGAAAACAGGTCTGTTATCACAGTCTAGTTGCTGTTTCTCTGTCAACCGGGCATAATGATGCCATTTACTGGCTGCTTTTGGATAATCTCTGCTTTAGCCAAAACCAAGAATGAAACAGTGCCTGGAGCTTCAGTCCAGTGTTGAATCTCAGCATCAGCTGCACTCCTGATAAGTCCTTTCACACTGGTCAGCAAGGAGTTACTTTTTCAAAGGCTGTTCAAGAAAAGACAGGAGCAGTTATGACAAATGCTTTTCTTTTATTTGATAGTCTGCTTCCTTCACTTTGCCCTCATTACTTGAGTAGACAACAAATATTTTGAAAATTTTCCAGAGGTAATCCATTTCCTTAAATAAGGGCAGAGCTGGTAAATTTTAAATAATTACAAAGGAAATCATTGTAAAGTAAATAAGTAAATCAAGAAACTATTAAATAAACAGTGTTTTAAAGCTAGATCTTGTCTAAGAGAAAGGAGGACTAGGGCTATTCCCAGCAGAGAGAACATGGGCAAAGGCCCAGCGGTGGGGCTGAGAGACACTGTGCAGTGAAGGCCGGAGAGTAAGGGCCTTGACTCACATACACAAGCTCTAGTTTTGATTCTGGACCACTTTCAAGCTATGTGATTATTTTGCCTCTGTAATTTATTCTTTCAGCTGTATATTTGTATCTATAAATATTGAATTTGTATATTTATGTATGCAATTTAATAATAAAATTTTACAACAGGTACATATATACACTGTACATTTTAACAAAAAAAAAGTTACCATGGACACCACTCCATGTCAGTTCATGAAGATTTATTTTATTTCAATTTCTGCTATTTTAACAATGCTGTAGTGACAATCATTTCATGTTAGTGTGTCTATCTATCTGTATAAGTTTTTGTAAGGTAATTTTTTTTTACAATGGAATTGCAGAATCAAAGACTATGAACACTTTACCCTGAACAGGTATTGGTAAATTCTCCTCTCAAAATGTTTTCCCCACCAATATTATATCAGACACTTTGTTCTTTCTATAAATTATTGTCTTTCTTTTTTATATCCACTCTTTATTTTTTGCTGTTTATTATTACTTTTTTAAATTTCACAGTTACTTATTTTTTCAGTTGAAGTAGAGTATTTCTTATTTTAAATTGTAGTTGTATTTTATAGTATTTTTCTTTTATCTTTATAACCTTATAAGAATGCATTGTATAGTCAAAAATAATTCAGAAAAGTTATTCAACAAACATTTAAATTAGTTTCATAGATAAAAGAGAGTGACAATTTTTTTTTGATTCATCAGTATACCCATTTCAAAATAACAACTGTGGTAACTAGCTAGTCATAGAAAGTGTCACTTCCTTGAGGTCATAGAGTTAGTGAATGGTGTAACTTGGATTTGGATTCCAGGAACTCTGAAATTGAACCCTGTGGCTTGGCTTTCTCATTTCTGCTTGAGATTTATAGATAGATAGATAGATAGATAGATAGATAGATAGATAGACAGACAGACAGACAGACAGACACTATCTATATATACACACAAATACTGTATATATAAATACATGTATACTTTCTCCAGTGACCACTTGAGCAGCTGCATGATCCTAGTGCTTGCATCTGGATTGTCAATTTTACGTGTAATTAATGGACCTGTATCCTATAGAACTCTGTGAGCATTCTAACTCAATAACTAGATTTATCACTGAAAGGCTTCAAAACAACTCCTTCACACAAATATCTTCCCAGTACTTTTCTTCTTTTGTAAACCTAAGGACTAGTTAATAGAGTGCAGCTAACTCAAATAGAATTTTTCAGAATGAATATGGCAATAATTTTGTAATTTAAAAAAAATTTAAGGTCCACAGTAACTTATTAGTGTTTGCCAGGGTGCTCCTAAGTTACTTCCCTGGTTAATGTCATGAAACCAACATTATCATCGCTGTCATCACCACTGCCACCATCATCATCATTGTCGCTGTCACTACCATCATTCTTATAGGTAGATCTACTTACAACTAAATTTAGTACTTATGTTTTGATACATAGAGAAATGTAAAATTTCAACCCATCCTTAAAGCCATCAAGCTAACATTATTACTGACTAAATATAATACATTGTAGAAAAAGTAATAATTTAGTTTTTCTGTTTTGTTTTATTTTCTTAACCAGAGATTAGAGATCAATAGTAAGAAAGAAAAGAGAGAAAAGTCTTGGGATGTAGGAAAAAGAAGAGGAAGAAAACAAATAGAGAGTGGGAAACAGATGTAAACTCATAGGGAGAAAGTGGAGACATAAAATGAGGGCAGAGGAGGGAGGGAGAGAGGGAGAGAAGGAGAAAGGGAAAGAGAGAAGCAGAGCTTGAGATAGATAGATAGAAAGATAGGGAAGTGAAATTGGGATAAAGGTCATCTGATAATTAAATACTTCACCAAATAACAAAGTGATTCCTAGAGCTTAGTTTTAACAGTTGGTTAAAAATGACAGATTGTGGCAAATAAAGATTCCAAAGTCATCTGAAGTCTAACCTAAGATCTTACCAAACTGAATATTCATTCATGTAAAGTAACATTAGAGAGTCCAAGAGCCAGGAAAAACTATTCCAGCTTGGTTTTTCTCATGAGGGTGGCAAGCTGCCCTATATAATGATATATCGAATGTAAATGAAGTAAAGGTTATCCAATTATTTCTTTCTGGTCAAATTTGTAGAGATAGGATTTTCATTGATTTCAAAGAGAGATTGAAAACAGAAGTCTTAAGTATTTATAATCTTAATGAAGAAATAACCTTTCTGATTTATCAAAGGATTTCCACTCTCTCCAATTAAGGATAATTGCTAAAAGACATCCAAGTACAGTGCTTACCATAATAATTTTGTTAAGGAAAAGCCCAGCTGGGCTAATGAGCTAAGTCACAAATCTAAGTGTGATAAGTGTCGGTTTACTGATCCAAGTTCTGCCTGGCTAACTTGTAAATCTGAAGTTTAGAGTCAGTTTACTGGGCTAACAAGCTAACTCATAAATCCAAGCTCAACAAGTGTCAGTAACGTAATCTGCTCTGAATTGATAAGCTTCAGTGTACTGGTTCCTTGCTTTTTGTTGTTTGAGCCTTATTGGCTAATAGCCCCATACTTGTAATTAACCCTATAAAACCTCATGTGCACATCTTGGAGGGGCTCAGAGCTTCAGAGCAGAAGCCCCTCTAAACCCACTGGAGTAATAAATCTGAGTACTCCAACCCTCTGTATGGTGTTTGTTTCTTGGCTGGCCTGTTGTTTATGTAACATTTCAAGTCCCTTCTTGAATCCTAATTGAGTGTATTCTTAGATCAAATAGAAATAGTTTTCTTTCAGCTTCTTAGAAGCTTCATTATAAATGTAATGTTTTCCATTGGGTGATGAACCTGGGCTGTAAGATGTCAGAGTGACTGTTCCAGCAGCTGTGACAAGGCACGGGCTGGCATCATTCTAATCGGCCCCCTTGTGGTTGATTCCCCACTGATGGAGGTGCTAATCCTTAATCCAGTGAATTTCCACCTTCCTACTTTAATATGGTGCTCCCAGGAGAAAGAAAATCACCCATAACTGAGACCAGATCAACATGCCTCTCCACAAGCAGAAATCTAGATCACAGAATTAACCACTTAATCATTTATTTCTGCACCATGATCTGTATTTTAATTACAGAATGGCCACACATGGTCTCGTCCAACAGAGCCATATGCTTCTTAACACGCATTGTTCTTTTTCAAGCTTTGGAAAATTTCTTTCTAAAGCTACAGTAGTTATTGGATACTGACTGGTATCCTTGAGCAATTGCATGACATAAGTAGAAAGCGAGACTTGGTTCCTTGAAAGAATTCCTAACCTATCAAGATTCTCTACCTTGAGGTAGTCATACTGACTTCTGTTACATCCTAGAGTCCTATTACCTCCTGATTTGCTGTTGCCAGTTTTTTACATTGGTGTCTCATTCATGATTATTTTAACTCCTCCCGCACTAAGCTCTTGATACATTTCTATCAGACTCCCATTTTTCAGTTTGATATTATTTACATACTTGCTTATGCTCTGGGTTAAATGGTAGTTTTTTAATACCTCTCCACTGCTGACCCTTGACTTGCCTTTGGTTGTATTTCCATCTCCCAGGTAGGAGATGACTAGCAGATGATGAAGAGTAGCCAAGAATATAGCATTTTCATGGAGAAACACAATTGCCAAAAGTTATGGATGATGAAGTACTACAACAATTTTGTCATAATTTTCTAGCTCTCTGGTCAAATTATTTGTAATACTGAAGATGCCACTGAAGTTGGATTAACAAAATACCTACAGAAATTTACACAACAACATAAAAAGCTCTATTTTAGTCTACAGGCCACTGAACTAAATGAAGTTAAAAGATATGAATTGAAACACTTTAACTGTAACTTAGCAGCTGTGAAACACTGGGTATACATATATTACTAATTTTCTCCAGGTCTCGTTCATGGGTCTGTTGCCAAAAGCTGAAAGAAGACGGTCTCTGCAGTTATCACCTTACAGATCCCTTAGGTGCGCATACAATGGGAGAAATCTAATTCTCATCCAGAGACCAAGCTCTAGGGCATGCCGGCAGCATGGCTTTTAGCATCCCAATGCATTCCAAAGTGAAGGTAGGTGGAATGGAGCTCGAGAGAACCAGTACAAACTGCTAAATACAAGTTTAAAATGCAGACTACAGCTGTTCACAGGAAAAAAAAAATCAGCTTTTCACACAGGGCTATATTTAAAGACTAATTGTTTCAAGGTATCTCTGAAGTAGAAAGTGATGTCATTGGTTTGGGATAGAGGAAAGAGAATAAAGTATTGGGATTTTAAAGAGAGAGGAAAACGTGGAAATATTCCTCTAGCAGATATGGTCCTGTATCACTAACAGTCCTAATAGCCCTTTATTCACTTTAGAACAATGAGAGTGTAAATGGATGGTGGAAATGCAGTGTGATGGTCTAATAGCATCAAAGTCTCACTTGAGATCTAGGTCACGATTTTAAGAGGGATTGGTTAGTGTGGTCCCAAAGTAATGGGACCACAGGATGAAGCACAATTGTAGGTTGAAAATTCACACAGTCCATTAGCGTTTTCTGAAGACAAATCTACAAAATTTCTAGGTGAAGTTTGAAGGAGCTGGGCTTAGCCTACTATTTGACTTGGGCGCCAACTTGTGGGAAGATAGCTTAAGGGCCAAGTTAACCAAAGGGGTGTTGGAGCTACAGAAATTATCATATATGGGTTTGCCCTTAATCTGTGCAGGGATAGGTTTGTTTGGCATGTTCCCTACCTGTTTAGAAGATCTTCCTGGGGACTTGATATTTATCTGATAAAGGACTTGATATTTATCATTGCATCAGCTTAGCTTATTGGTCCACAGATGTGACAAATTCCCCACTTCAAAAAAAAAAAAAAAAGTATTGTCAACTCTTTAGTAATACGCTTTTCCTTTTCCCTCCAGGTTAAGAGTCTTTGTTTCTGTTTTCCTCTGAGAGATCTGAACAGTGTTGTGCTTCAGTTAAGAATTCTGTAAATGGTGCATTTGGCAAGTTCTCCAAACAGATTTCAAAACATCTTGAATCTGGCAGAAAGCTGCTCCAACTGCCCTGGAAATAGTCTCTAGAGCATCATCTATTCCTGATTTTATCCCAAATATTTATAGTTAACTCTTCTTATAATAGGAAGTTTCTTCTACTTTGTGTTACCTATAGTTGCAAATGTGGCTCAAATTAGTTTTCATGGGATAAATTGTTAAAGTCACTTTTCTCTCACAGTTTCATTTTCCACCTAGAGCATGTTACAATTCCAGGAGTGCAGGGCTGGCTCATTTAGCTTCTGCCTTTTGATGACATTTCAAACCTCACAGGGCAGAACGGTTATAGAGTGACAGATATCTGACGAAGTGGGATTATTTCAGTGTAGAAATGCCCCATTCTTTAAATATGAGGGTATTGTTGGATACATTTCTCATATTCCATGAGGCTTTAAAAATTACGATACACTCAAACTTTAGCCTGATTTGGGGCTGTTTTATAGGGACCAGCACATTTAACTTTCAGGGGATTTAGGAGGGTAATTGTGGCTATATAGAGGGGCTATTTAAATTTGGGGTTTCAATATTGGGAACATGGATAGAATAGCATTAAATGGAAACTTATTTGAGACAAAAATTACATTTTGCAGGAAGAAAAATTGAGTTAATGTTGACTTTTTTCTGACAGAAATCTCATCACTTGTGTTTACACACTTACCGCTTTGGGGGCTTTCGTTGCTTTCAGCAGACCTGGATTCCCATCTGGTGTTCTCTTCTGACTGGAGGACGTCTTTAACCTTCCCTGTACTGCAGTTGGGTTTTTATGAACTGCCTGGCTTCTGAGTATCTGAAAGTCCTTACTTAACCTTTGTTTTGAAAACTATTTTTGATAAGTATTGAATTTTAGGTGGACAAGTTTTTGTTTGAATACTTCAAAGATGTTTTTCCGCTGTCTTTTGACTTATATTATTTCTGGTGAGAAGTCTACTGTAAGTTTTATCTTTATTCCTCTGGGCATAAACTGTACATAAGTTTTTTTTCCCCCTCTTTGGTTGCTATTAACATTTTCTCTTTATCACTGCTTTTGACCAATGTATTATAATGCATTTTTTATTATAACATTCTCCAAGATTTTTTGTGCTCGAGGTTTATTGGATTATTGGATCTGTGGACTTACATAATTTTTATTAAATTTGGAAAAAATGTGGCTATTATTTTTTAAAATATTTTTCTGTTGCTTTTCTTGTTCTATTTTTTTGAGGATTTCAATTACTCATATGCTAGGCAGTTTGAAAAAATTTCATAGCTAACTAAGTATTCTGTGTCCTTGTTTTTCAGTTTTCTTTTCCTTTGTTTTTCATTTTGGATAGTTTCTATTGCTGTATTTTCAATTGTGAAGTTTTATATTCTTATGGGTACAAAGCCCAAACTAGTCCAGGTCCTGTGTGAGTTCCTGGAATTATTTCCTCTCAGATCACTAATCTTGCCTGACATCCTGAAGATACCCAACATCCTGACCATCTCAGCTCTCCACAAGTTCACCTGCATGTTAACCAGTCCCCCAGTAAAATAAGTAATAAGATACTTTTTAACCATGCCAGTTTGTTCATATTGAAAAATAAATAGACAAACTATGGGCATGGTTTTTGTCCAGGCTTTGACAACTGGGTTGAGAGCAGAAGTGCCCAAATGTATCCTGAATGGCATTTGCTTCCATTCCAAGAAACTGCGGGCCCTGAGGTTAGAGTTTGCCAAAGCCAAAACCAAAATAAACAAGAGCAAACTAATGAAGATTCCAAATCTAATCAAAGTCAACTCCAATTTAAGAACACATTTCATTATGGATTCTTACTAATTATGGGATGTTGGGGGAGGCTCTGATTCCATGTTCCCAGAGGCCTGGATCCCCATAGAACTGATTCCAGATGATCACCCATGATAAGTGATGTTTACTATACATGTTTACCATACACCACTAATGAGTTCTCTTTACCATGCACCACTGATATTACAGTGACTTCTCTACTGACTCCAGTGTGCTAGCAGCCTTCTATGATAACACAAAGCAAGACTAGAAATCTTGGCGATTGTTCCTTCAGTCATATTCTAGTATTTGGGAACTCTAGGTCAGTTCCTGCTGAAATGTAGGAGGATCATTTTGTAAATATTTATGGGCACTAGAAGCTAAAGCATCCAGCATCCCCTGGTGGTTCCATGAAAAGCTCATTTTCCTCTCCTTTAAAGACTGTATTTTTAACCTGAACCATCGTATTTCTTTCTTCTTTTCCTCCTTCCTGCCCTTATTCTAGTAACTTTATTCAATGTGTCATTAAAGGAATTCCCCAAAATCCCTCCAATGGTCATCACTCTATAAAAATGATCAAAGTGAACAACAAGTAAAAGTTTTTAAAGAGAAATTTCATATACTTTAAGGGATTTTGCAGGTGTGTGTGCATGCACACACACACACCAAATTTACAGAACTGTGGAAGACTTATCAGATAATTTTATTACTTAGTTTGTGGCAAGAAAAATAATAAGATTCCATTTTTTTTTATCAATGAGGTGTTAGGTTTGAAAAAATGAAGAAAGAAAAAAGTTGTGCAAAGTCATTTTTGCTTTGTGATCTTTTATGTGCTTGTCTCTCAAGTGATGAACTGTCAGTTGTAGCTGTGTTTGTCATGTCTGTGTTCATGTTTTGGAGATGAGGTTAATATTATAATAATTGGTATTATAAGAATGCCAACTTGTTTAATGTTTCACATCCAAAGAAAACAAAAGTGAAAAAAATACAAAACAAATAACATGTTCTCTCCAAGTCACACCTAGAATGTTCACCAATATTTGAGAGTAAATATTTATATGTTAATAATAAATCTGAATGCTGTGACTAATCTGTGATTATGCCATTATGTAGATTGGACGTGGAAGTAATCTATGCAGGCATATCCCTGAAAGGCAGAGATGTCACAAATGACACTGATGTAGGCATTTCAATTTCAGCCTTTCAAATGCTGGAGTTCAAGCTGATAAATAATGTTGGCTGAAGACCAAGGCTGAAGCTGAACTTCAGAGCATCCCTACTTAAAAGTTTTCTGCAAGATATTCAAATTTGAGAAACAATTGTCTACACATTAAAAAGGTAACCTTATGTGTTATATATATAAATGATGGTGAGTTCAAAGGGACACCCAGTCTTGAATGTGATGGTGGTACTGTGCCCATGCTCTGAGTGACAGGGAGAGGGTGAAGAGTGATCTTACAAAGATGCTTTGTGTAAAAGCAGAGAGTTGGCATGAACTCACAGATGGGGAAAAAGGAAAGAGTCCTCAGTCACAGTTCTTGACTGGTCAGGGCACAGGAGACAGAGATATCATTCAAGGTGATGTAATCTCTTGAGAGAATCTTTCATTATGTTGGGGGAATTGGGACTTGCTAGTGGGAGCCATTTTCAGAAGCTCAATAGTAGTGTTCATCTCTGAAGCTTCTTACCAAGAAACCACTGGTTGCTAAAATAAGTTATCACTGGAGAGTTCATAAACAAAAGAGCCCATTAGTGTGGAAGTGGTTTGGCACCAAGCATTCTGAATAATTATAATGTTGCATCAGCCTTGGAGACCATGAGACCAGGTTAGAAGGAGAGAATGACCAGTCTGCCACATGCCTCAGGGAATGCACTTTTTCCTGGCCTGCTTTATTAGCCAAAGGCAGGGGCTGGAGTTTCAAGGCATCTGTAAGTAATATTGACTCAAAGAATATATCATAGTCATTGCCTCAGTGTAGCTCAAGACCCCAAGAAATTACACCCTAGAAAAACACTTGGCATTTGCATACAGAAGTCTATGCATCAGCAAATAAATCATATTGGATTAATTTTTCTTAAAGATTTTATTTTATAGAGCAGTTTTAGGTTCACAGGAAAATTGAGAGGAAGGTAGACATATCCCATATGCCCCCTCCCCCCATACATGCTTAGCCTTATCCATTATCAACTTCCCCCACCAGCGTGGTACATTTGTTCCAGTTCATAAACTTATATGTACACATAATAATTTCCCAAAGTCCATAGTTTCCCTTCGGGGTCTTTCTTGATGTTATACCTTCCATGAGTTTAGACAAATGTATAATGATGTACATCCATCATTATAGTATCACTGCTCTTAAAATCCTCAGTGTTCCATTACCCATCTCCAGACCATCACTTCATATTGCATTTTTAAATTATGAAATAGAATAAAGATAAACCTGTCTTTAATTAGGACATCTTTTTGAGTTCTTCAACCAACATTACAAATTTCTTATAGGTTATAGTACTTGTAGACAGGGTTTTCCATTAAAAGTTATGAGGTCCACTTAGGACCCAAGGTCCTGGAAATTCATCTAATAAATAGAGCTCTTTTACAAATAAATGGGAGAGTAAAGATGATACATCTCATCATCATTTTTCTAACAGAAGATCTTATTCTACTTGGCTAGGCTTCTGAGCTCAGACCATATTCTAGGGGTCAGAGAAATTTATAATATCATGCTGTCATTATAAATTTATATCACTAAGATCTTTCATTGCGATGCCTCCCCCAAACTCTGCAAGTCATCTTTAATCAATGTAGGTATGTAGGAGTAGTTGGAAATGTTTTTGTAAATATGCTTCTCATTAATTGAAGCAAAACCATATGCCTCAAATCTAAATTTACAGACCACATATTTTAATAATATTTAATAAATAAGGGGAAGCCTTTCCACCACAAAGAAACTCTCTTCCCTACACAGGACACTGGTTTATTTTGGGGTTCAGAATCTTGTAATACAAATATAACAACGTTAAAGTGCCTAAGAATTGACATTTTTAAACTGACATTAAAAAAATATGAACTCAGGTTGCTTTGCATATTATAATTTTATCCATGGTCTTAATTAAAATGACAAAAAAATAGAACATTCTTCCACTTAACTCTTTGCTACTCCTGTGAAGGTTATTAGATCTACTCACAAATATTCCAGTACTCTTCTCTGGCACATAATTTATTGTATCTCCTGGGCCCCTTGTTGAAATCATATTATTTTGCAAAGTTTAGTAATGCAACCTGCAACCCATCCTGCAAGCTATCAGTTACACTCATTAAAGACATGTTTAAAAATGTTCATACTTACTGTTCATAGTAGTCAAATATCCACTGGTTGGATAACAGATAAACACATTTTGAAATAACCACACAATGGAGTATAACATAGCAGTGAAAAGGAATCTACAACTATATTCAATAACCAATGAAAAACTTAGTAAGATAGTGTTGAATGAAAAAATAAAGCCACTCCTAGAAGTTTGCATATAAGATGCTAAGTTCTTTAAAATTCAAAGCCAGGGGGAATATATATATATACATTTTAAGATAAATTCAAGATATCACTTACTTTTAGGGTGAGGTGGGGGTAGAGAGGAAAGGGATTAAAATAGATTTAATTATTAGTAATATTTTCATTCTTAAGATGTTAGCAAGTTTACTGGGATTTCTTTATTATTTACATAAATGTAAAAAAGCAATAATATAAAATGAGTAAAATAAAAGATGGTATAATAGTTTGGAAATGGTTGAATTCTCGAGTTGAAAATTTACTATCAGAATGGGTTTCTTCTGTGTGTTGGATCTACTTATTTTTTTGTTGACTCCATTTTCAATCAGGCTCTGTCCATTTGTAGTAAGATTAGGCAGGAGTTCTGAGTCTATACTTTGAGAAATTATTAGGAAATAAAAAAAAAAAACTTCCTCAATAGTCCAAAGTATTTAGTTTGCATCTCATTTGTTAATACGTTCCTGATCCATCATTACAACCTGGGGAAACACCTTCTCATCAACCATGCAGCAGTCATACTCCCAGCCTCGGGAGAAGCACTCACGACTCTTACTTCTATACACTGAAAATGGAGAGTTTATAGATTCTCAGTGGAAAATCAGGGTTCAGTAACTCAAAGAAGGAAAACTGGACTCCTGTCAGGCAAAAAAACAACCAGAGCCCACTAAGACAGTTTTTACAATTCATCTTTAATATTCTTATGAGGCAGGCAGGATATGTCTGCAGAAGTATTTAGATTTTTTTTTTTTTAGCAAAATAGCAAATGTCCTGCAAGGATTGAATGCATCTTCCTTATTGATGCTACATTCCACACTACATCATGAAAAATGTCATACTCTATTATGGGAACAGCATGACATTTTCAAAGTCCCATCTGATGTTTGGTGGGATTCAATGTCCTATTTCTGCTGATTCTAAGTGCTGTTGAGGCACACCAGTGAAAGAGACTCCTGGAGGAGTATGTGTTGTGTCCCAAGGCCTGACCTCACTTCTACCTGCTGTCCTAAATCAGTAGACTTAGTGTAGCTCAGAAAGAATCTCATTTGCCATGACAAAGGTAATTTTTCAGAAAAAGTAATTATATGCTGTTACTCAAATTTTTTTTTCTTTTTTTTATTGAGTATGATCATTTTACAATGTTGTGTCAAACAAATTTTTAAAATTTCATTAACCTGTTTTATGGATTCATAAGTTAGCAGGTAAACAATTGATAATCTAAACAGTTTTTCATAAGTACTATAGTAGGTATGGTGGGGGAAAAAGTCATAATTCCTACTCTAGGTGAATATTTACAGTCTACATAATATGCTAAGAGTTTGAGGAACAAAATAGGAATTTTGTCCTGGTTTTTCATCCTTATATAAAAGATTCCTATTTTTAATTTTTCAGTAATTGATCATTTTGATCAGGATTTGCATGTATATGAATTTTAGACACTAGTGCTCATGAGGCCCTCTTGTGCAGAATTTCACTCACTTCTTCCTAAAAGTCTAATCCTTTGGGTTCCAGATCCCTGTCCTTTTGTGATTTATTCATGATTCTTTGAATATGCTTCTTAAGAGTCTTCAGGGATTATTTAAATGTTGATGTAACTCTACATTTTGTTGGTGCCAAACTCTCCACCTGTTTTATTTGGATGACCTCACCTGATCCCATGATTTAAACTACTACTCGCAAATAATGATCCCCAAATCTAGCTCTATAGTGCTAACTTGAAATTCATATTTAAAAACAAAATCCAATGGCCTACTGAACATCTTCATTTGTATATTCCAAGACTACCTGAATTTCGACCTGCCCTCATTGTCTTATTATGAATTCTAAACTTTTCAACCTGAGATAATATTGCCAGCCATTAAAAATTTCTCTTCTTACCACCAGTTTCTAGAACAACCTGGTTTTTGATTTGAGCTGGTGTCAGGAAAATATGTGGATAGAGGCTAAATTAGAAAAAAAAAAAAAAAGTGTCCTTAGTACAGATAACCATATTGAACTTACTAAATTGGCAAACTGGACAGGCTGCTTGACTTCCTTGAGTTGTAGTTTTCTTTCATGTGAAATGGCATTGTTAATACATACCTCATGGAATAATTATGTAAATTAAAAATATAACTTATGTAAAGTGATAAGCAAAAAGCCTAGGATATAAATTGTATTCAATCAATACTCAGTGGAGTAAACTAAATCAGTAAGTTGTATATCTTAATGAAGGTCTTTTTTACTAACATTAATTAGCAAAACAAATGAAAATAAATTAGAAAAAAATGAGCTATCTACTCAATATTCAGTAGACATTTTAATGTCAGACCACTTACTACAGACCTGTGGTTTCTTGGTGAGGGATGGTTATAGGCACAGAATAGAACATCTGGTCTCAGGCACTGTGATGTCATCCCTGGAATGTACTTGCAGTTAAATTACAAGAGCTGGTGAGGTGAGGTTTGTCTCATAAAGCACAGAGGGGCATCTAGGGCACCAGGTGGGAGCAGAGAGGCTTCCTGGTGATCCACTTCTCCTTTCTCCAGAGAGAGGATTTTACCTTCTTCCTGTTCTCTGTCATCCTCTCTGCCTTCCATTTGTATTTTCCTCTTTTCCTGTGATGACTTTGGACAGCCTGAGGGACCTGACACCTCCAAAAGATTGTCTGTATTCAGTTCCTGAATGCAAGGATGGCCAACTTGCTTTTCTACAGGCTGAGTGGACAAACCAAAAATTGAATGTATTACAACATCTGGGTTGTTTCTGATTAGCAAAGGTAGGGAAACTTCAGGGAATACTACTTTCTAGGATGCTAATGTCTTACATCACTCTGTCTTAAAACATTCCCTTTAGAGTGCAGAATTTTCAGTATTCTTTGGGAAAATTGCTTTCAGAAAGGGATAGAAAGATTTGATACCAATGTAGAGTGTTCTAGCAGGTGAGTGGCAGAATGCTTACCTCTTTGCACTGAAAGAGGCCACATTACAGAATAATCTAACATCATTTCAACATATATTTCTGTTTGTGGTGTGACTATATTGCTCCTACTCTCTTTAAGGAAGAAAAATAGGAAAAAGTAGACTATGACTTCCCTTCTGGAGAACGCCAGCTTTTCTATATAAAAGAGACAGCTTTAAATAGACTGCTGTATATCACAGATTAAAATTGTTACTTTTTGCATGTTTCTAAAATGCTATTTTACAATATAATTTACAGTTGACACATATCTGAGATTTAGTTTGAAAAGCTGAATAACTACTCTTGATTGAAAGTTCAGAGAAAACGACAATGTGGTGGCTCAGAACTAAATAATGAAGCTGAGAGGTAGTGTGTGATATACGTGGAGGTGGAGTTTTTATCATTCTTTAATGTGGACTTTTGAGGGATAAAGAATTTTGGGACAATCTGTTAACCTTCCCACAGAGAAAGGTACTTTTTTTTGGTATAAATAAAATGAGTATAGGGATTCTCCCAAAGATAGAAATGTGGAGTAATCCAACCAGGGAGGGTTGGCTAGTTTAAGAGAGTCCTAGGGTCAGCAATGCTTCTCACTGTGGCTTTTGTAATAAGACAGGTTTTTAGGGTATAGGGCCCACCTAACAGCCTGTAGTCCACCCTCATCTGCCCATCAGCTGTTCTGTGTGGTTTTCTTTCAGCTCTTCTCTGTTGGCTCCCAACTCAACATCTTATCTCTTCATTATTGTCTTGACAAACTTAGCCATTGTTAAGCTGGCTAGCCTTGTTGGAAAAGCTGAGATAAGTATAGTAATTACTAGCAGATGTGCCATTTTACCAGGGCTGCTTTGTGTCCAGATCATTGCAACATAGGTTTTTTATGTCAGATTCCTTTGAGGAACTGGTGAAAGTTGTTAATATACTTCTGGAAAAGCTGAAAAAAATGGATATATGGTCATACACAGAGGCATGCACAAAAACATGTATAAATATGAAGAGGATGGGAAAAAAATGCCAGGGTGCTTCTTGCATTCTTCAAGGGTCTAGGATACAGTAAAAAGTGTTAAATACTCAAGATGAGCATTCTTGTGTGTGTCAGAGTCCCAAATCTTACATCACTATGTGGTGCTGTGCAAAGTACAGGATCTTCTACTCCATGTTGTAGAGCTGTTTTGGTAAGTTATTTAAAATTTATCACATTTTTTTCCCTGGATTTATAAATTGTGGGCGTGTTTGTCTGTTCACCATACATAATATGTGGATGATCAAAGTAGGTTAATAATGTAAATGTATTTTATATTCAGAATAGTGCCAAAACAAGCAGATAATTATTATGAGTAAGTTCATAAGAAAGTTCAATTTAAAAACACTTCCAAAGCACTTACATTGCACAGACCATCAGGTTTGGAACTGAAGAGAATAATATCCTGAGAGTAGGTGGTTTTCAAAAATTCTCCTTTTAAGAAAGAAGGTAAGGAAAGCCCACACAACTGAACTTAGGCATAGTATGTAATAATATAAGAAATGCAATAAAACAAGACATTGAAGAACAGAAGAGAGAATTTCCTTTATTACAAATCAATCACTGGAGGCTGTCAGAAGATTTCTTAGCAGTTGGATTCTGAAGTTTTGAAACAGTTAAAAGTAGCTAGAAATAAAACTACACTTTAGTAACAATGGAGACTATTGATTAAGCTATTGACTGAATATTTGATGAAAATTCACAGTTACTAACAAGTTAGTGAAACTGCATGCATTTAAGATTCTTAATTTATCTTAAAAATATATGTCCTAATCTATAAATAAGGTTGTCCTAGAAATGGACAGTCTAAAGGGATTGGTAACATGCAAACCAAAAGCCATACAAAAGGATGACCACAAACACAGGCCGTATTTTCACAAGTACAAGTACAAGTACTACATGATGGATGACTCAAATGAATAAGAAAAGAATGAGCTTATTGTACTAAGATACTAAGTTCCCTGAAAATTTAAGATCTTTACCAAAGATTACAAGGTCCAAAGAGATTTTTTTTTTTAAATTGGGAATTATAAAGTAAAAAACATCTTCAGACACTTTCCTGGGAGTATTTTTGATTTGGAGGATCATAAGATATATTTCAACTTTGCTGAAGGGAAGAAAATTTACCAAGTGAGAGGAAAAAAAAATAAAGATATATTTTGTGTCTATTTGGCCTATCATAGTCTGTGCTTTGACCACTTACAACTTTCAAGACAATGCAATGAAGGTATGGATGGGATTGAGGTGAAACACAATGGGGTAAGTATTCCAAATTATATTTAAATTTGTCATATTCCATTTATATTTTTATTTGAATTGTTTTCAACATCATCTTGACAAGAAATACCTAGGGGAAATATTTTGTTCTTGGAAGTGAAGCCAATGATAATATCCCTTTCAAATCTGAAAAAAGAAAAAATAAATTAAAAATCTTCATTGAATGAAGTGAAGTTTTAAAGTTGGATAATCATAATCATTGATTTTTCCAGGACAGAAAACAAATTGAAATGTCAGTTACTGACCATCCACTATCCTTCTGACCTAAAACTATATCTCCTTTCTTCTCTGACTCTGCCCTGTTACAAGTATGTGGAGATTTCAGGTACCTGGATAAAACAAACTCTACATGACATTATGAACATGATCTGGTCCTACACAAACTGCCTGGTGTCATCTACCTTAACAACTTCAGATCTAAAATGCTTAAGCTAAACACTTGAATTGTGAATGTATGAACTTTCAAGTGATAATACCTACCTTTCATTTATATGTAACCTGTAAAACTTTGCATCTTTTAGAGGATGCGTTTCAGAAATTGGAGAAAGAAAAATAAAAATGGGGATATTTTAGTAATTATCAACTACTGAAAAACATTCACTTCCTTACACGAGTGTGTGTCAAATATTAAAATATCATAAGGGTGTTTAAAAGTAACTTGTGTTTTATTTAGAGATTTTTAGTACTTCCTCCTTTAAGCTGTCATATCTGGGAAGGAGTGTGCAATGAAGTGGGACATATATATATTTATAAGAATATACATTTCTATAAATAAGTGTATCAAATATATGATGTAAATATCTCTATAAAGAAGACATTTTTTATGGGATGGGAGTGGGCTGTGATTTTACATTTAGATTATGAACTTCCAGAGGCAGCCAGATATATCCAAAATGCCAACTGATACAACATCCAAATATGGTTCCTAGAATATTGAATGTGGAAAAGTAATAAAGTTAAAAAAATTGAGCCAAATTAACTTTACATTCATTGAATTAGCAAAATTAACCAGAATCATGTAAAAGCCACAAAGAGTTGTATTTGAAAAGTGCTGTAGGAAATGCAACACTCACAAGCTCATTTGAGACTCATAAAGCCCCTATGATGTGGTCATTACAAATTAAGGAGCAAGGGATTGAAGTGACTTATTAAGAAACTACAATTAAATTGTCCATGATGAGGAATACTTATTTTGCTTAAAATATTCTGTAAAATCATTATCACATCATGAATTATTATTATTTATTATTATTATTATTATTATTATTATTATTATTATTATTATTTTGCAGATAATCCATTTCACAGTCATCCCATCTCCTCACTCATGAAATCATGCAGCTGAATAATAATGTGACTGAGTTCATTCTGCTTGGGTTGACCCAGGATCCCGTTAGAAAGAAAATAGTATTTGTCACTTTTTTTGCTTTTATGTCTGGGGACACTGTTGGGTAACTTTCTGATTATTACTACTATCAAGACCAGCCAGGCACTTGGGAGTCCAATGTACCTCTTCCTTTTCCACTTATCCTTATCTGATATCTGCTTCTCTACTTCCACAGCCCCTAGAATGATTGTGGATGCCCTTTGAAGAAGGCCACTATCTCTTTCAATGAATGTATATAGTCCAAGTATTTTCATCCCATTTCTTTGGCTGCCTGGAGATCTTCATCCTTATCCTCATGGCCGTTGACTGCTATGTGGCTGTCTGTAAGCCCCTTCACTACATGACCATCATAAGCCACAGGGTCTGTATTGTGCTGGTGGCTGTGGCCTGGGTGGGGGCCTGTGTGCATTCTTTAGCTCATATTTTTCTAGCCTTGAGTTTACCTTTCTGTGGTCCCAATGTGATTGATCATTATTTTTGTGACCTGCAGCCTTTGTTAAAACTTGCCTGTACAGACACCTATGTGACCAACCTACTCCTGGTGTCCAACAGTGGGGCCATATGCCAAGGGAGCTTTCTTGTGCTGATGGCCTCCTATGTTGTTATCCTGCATTCTCTGAGAAGCCACAGTGCTGATGGGAGGAGAAAAGCCCTCTCCACCTGCATCTCCCACATCATCATGGTCATCCTGTTCTCTGGTCCTTGTATGTTTATATACACACGCCCTGCAACCACCTTCTCCATGGATAAGATGAGAGCTGTGTTTTATACACTTGGAACACCTTTGATCAAACCTCTGATATATACTCTGAGAAATGCAGAAGTGAAAAATGCCATGAGGAAATTGTGGAGCAAAAAGGTGATCTCAGATGACAAAAGATGAATAGAAGTTTCAAACTTTTCTTCCATAGTTTTGATTGCTCTAAAAGAAAGCCTTAGAGAATATCTTCTTATTGTAGAGTTACTATAACCCTAACTAGAGGCATGAGAATTAGTTTCTTTAGGAAAAAGGCAATGTAAACTCATATGCTGGTTAGTGTTGAGTCAGTTTTATGTAGAAGAAGACACAGCACTAGGAAGAAACAGTCCTGTAAGACACACTGCCTTTGATGTTCTCTTCTATATTCTTTGCCTCTCTATCCTGACTAATAGCACGGTGGTTTTGATCAATTTTCCATGCGCTTCTTTGTATTGACTTCCAGTGTTCTCTGTTTAGAGTTACACTTCTATAAGCTCATAGCCACAGCCTGACAGGTTTTCCTCCCTAACAGCTTATTTACTGGAAACTGTGGTCTCATGCCTGATCATGGGCCTTCAACTTAGTTGTCTTTCTTAACTCAGCAGGCAGCACTAGGTTCAAATAATTGTAAAATCTTCATGTTTTAAGGGACGATATGTATAATCTTGGTAATACCCATTCTTTGGGGGGGGTTATACTTCAAATTCTTATCTTGTTTACCTAGATTCTTCTAGAACAGTTATAGGATATGATGAAAAATTTCACCACTTTGTAGGAGTCTTTTTTCCTTAGGAAGTTTCTGATAGTTGAGGTAGACTTCATAATAATTTTATTTTTCTAAAAACTAGATTTTGCTCTTAAAATAATCCCTTCAGATTTGTAGGAAATATTAAATTTTCTCTTGAATTACACCCATTATAATAATTTGTTTATAGTATTAGGTTATTATGATTGTAGCATAGATGTTCTGGACTAAGGTAGGTATATTTACGTGAGCTAGAAGTAAGGAGTACATTTAGCTGATGGTTAGGTATTTGAACATAAATTAAAGAAAGAATGTTATAATTCAGAAGAGGGTTTTTAGACTTTGGAAGATAGTTACATCACAGACATAAATTATTGTCTTTTAATACAGTCCAGAAAAAAAGAATAAGTCAAGAAAGACAGATATTGGGATGAAAATTTATGCAAGGGAATGGATATCGCTTTTTGTCACCATCCATCAACACTGAAATCTCTAATTATATGATCCCTAAGAATCTTTCTCACTTCAGTTTATTTTCTTAATTGTATTTTTATCCATGTAGAAAATTCAATATGAATATTTTTGTTTATTTGTAACTTCTATTTCTATTTATAAATAATTAAATTTTATTAAGATGACTAAATTTGTATTAATTTTATTGTACCAAGAACTTTAGAAAATTTTAGCTTGAGAAAAAGGCTATCTATTTCTTCATGTGGGAAGGGAATGAACTCTAGGGACACATTTGCATCATCTGTTTTTTTCAGATTCTGTAAATTTCAAGGCTAATCCATCTCAAATAATTTATCACTGATCACAGATTCTACAGTTTGATTCTTCCCTTGCAAGGCTTATATAGCAGTAGATTCCCATTGGTGGAGTTTTAGTTGAAGTCTTCTATCAAGACAAGGAAGTAAGGAGAGGATAGCTCAGTAGTATAGTGTGTACCTGGCATGAATAAGGTCCTGGGTTCAATCCTCAGTACCTACATTAATACATATATACATATATACATACATAACCTAATTGCCTCTCCCACCAAATAAATAATTCTTGAAAAGACAAGGAAAATATGAAAATGGTGTATACTGGATCCAACTTAGGTACCTCCCCAGACACACTCTATTTAATACACCTTCTGGACATGCTTTGAATATAGAGCTCCCATGGTCACTGTCACCATATCTCTTGTAGACAGAGATTATGATGAAATTTCTATCCAGGATTATGTAATAAAGATTATAGAAGCTGAAAGATGACTGAGTGTACAACCTCACCATGATGTTTTTGTTTAAGTCAGTGTTCTGATAGAGAAAGAGTGGAACTCTGAGGTTTAAAATACATGTTTGTGTGAAGAAGAATAAGAATCACAAACTCAAAAATTATCTTGCATTGTCTTGGTTGTCATAAGTAGCTTCCTCTTTCTTGAAAGACAGGAAAGAACAGTCTCCCTTAGCCTAGATACCATGTTATCACCTCATTTAAAAGAATTGTCATGCAATGCTATTTATTCTGTGCATAAACTTCCTCCATCATTCTATATTGCTTCCAAACAGCTAACCAGGGGTAAGTGGGAGGAAGCTCCAAAAAAGAAAGTACTGTTTTCTGTAGACTCACACCATGGGGAATGCCTCATAGAGTAAGGATGTGGTTAGCTTCACTCACAAAACTAAGCACTAGATCTCTGGGGAAAGAAAGCAAAAAGACCTACAAGACAGAGGTGCTAAATTATGATTTATTATTTTGATCTTAGGAGTTGACAATATCTTAAAAATCTGTACTACTCTTAAGTATGATAGCTTAGGAGTGAATATGATATGAACTTAATTCATAGTTAGAGGTCCCTAAAGTAAATTGTTTGAAGAAATTAGATCTCAATGTTTTTAGGGCAGGGGAATCTTTTGAAGTATGTCATCAGTATATCTATATTCAGGGAAATAAAAGAAGCCCAACAAAAAGAACTGTGGGCTGACTGATATGACAACTAATTATTTATTTATTTACTTTAACGTTGTCAGAAACCTCTTTATTATAGGTGTTTTTAAAACCCTTCTCCACGTGCATTGCAGAATAAATATAACTTCCATTCACTGATATAAATTGTTCTCAATACAGCTTGTAAGTTCTTATTTTTTTCAAATAGCAATCATATTACAATATTTAACTGGATCAAATCAAGATGTTGTACATCTTAAATTTACACAATGTTATATGTCTAATATATTCAAATAAAAGAAAAGTATAGGTTCTTTTCAAAAGTGTTATCTTGAAGATAAATTTTGACTCAGACTTTGGAGGAACTTGATGGGCACTGGAGAAAAAAATCACAACACGTGAAATTCCTTAAATAAAAATTAATTAACTTTAAATAATGTTGTCTAATATTACACATAATTTTTTTAAAAGAAACCTTTGCACTTAAAATGTTGTCTGGTGAGTGAAGAGTTTTTGACACAAAGCACTCACCCTTGACTTGAAGTTGGATGTCATTATGAGCTGAATTGTTTCCCCCAAGAAAATAATGTACTGTAGTCCTAATCCGTAGTAACTCAGAATGTGACCTTATTTAGAGAGAGGGTCTTGTGGTGTAAGTGAAGGAGAATTGATAAATGGCTGCACTTAGGCTAACAGATTGCTTATTCTTACGCTTGCCCTTGAAAAGGTCAACTAACCCAACTGACTGGTTGTTACTCAGAGCTCCAGGCCCATTGTTAAAATAAAGCTATTAATTCTACTGTTTCTACTTTATTCCAGTAATTGTTATGAAAAAATCTCAATAACTTCAACATTAATAAATAATTAGCCTTTGGTAATGGACACAGAGGAAGACTCTTAATAAATATAATGAATGTTTTAGGGTTTATTCCCTGTGTAGAAAGTAATAAGACTAAATTTAAAACTTTTTGGTTACTGAGTATAAAAACCCATAATTGTTATTTAACAGTATACATTTGAAGCAATCTAACATAATATATTCTTAAAAGCACACTTGAAAATCCAAAGCAGTAGCAAATTAAAATCACCAGGGTTAATTTTTATTTTCAGTATCCAAGAATTATCATAAGGCTTGCCATTGAGGTTGCTCACAGGTTCCTCCAGTGCCTTTAAATACGCTTCCTGCCTCTTTCAGTGCAGATTCTCCAGGAGCCATCAGACCCTATGCATTTAGGGAGCTGGACCTTGCTGCACATTATTGTACTGAAGGGAAAAAAGAAGAGAGAAAGGCCCATATGCATTAGACATTTTCCCTGCAGTTTTGTGATGTAAGCCTCATTCCTATTCTGAATATTCATAAAAGTGGTTTTTAAAATATTATTATTTTAAATATAATTTGAAAGCTAGATACAAAGCATGATACTCTTCCACTGTTTTTTTCCCCTAAGAGATGCATCTGTTATTTTGATTTAGAATATATATATTCTAATATATATATATACCTTTTTTTTAACATGTTGTCATGAGTTCAAGTATACAAGGATCTCCCTTCAAATATTGATTGGAATTGGCTGATACTATATATGTGAGTTTTCATTTTTTCTTTTCCTTTTTCCATCTTTTCTTTCTTTCTTCCATTTTTACTTTGCAGGTGTACATCTGCAGAGAGTCATCTCTTTGTCTAGCTGTAGAATAACCTATCCTTACCTGCTTTTTTCCCTAGGAAATTAATTTTCCATAAAAATGTATTTCTAAAAATATATATCTGCTTGATAACTATTTCTTTTACAACCCTTAAAGGCTTCTAAGCATATAAATTGTGTCATGTCACAATTTGACATTAGTTCACAAAACAACTTAAAGTGTGCTGTAACAGCAGATAGATGGCAAGAATGCTATCCTGAAATTGTGGTATCAAACTTAGGACTGTTAGACACTAGGACAGGAGGTTTAGAGGATTTTGAAATGTGTTGGAGTCTATTTTGGATTGAAAAATCAATGAGAAAAAACCATATACATTTGAAAACTATTAAACAATTAAATAAGATAAGAAATAAGTAAAGATGATAAAGCTGATGAAAATGAATTGATAAATGATTTAGTAAACCACTTGATTTAAAAAAAATAGCTCCTTGCAGCTGAAAAATAATGCATGAAAGTTATGATTCCTCATTTTCTTAACAGGAAATAGATACTCATCAAATGTGAGGGACATTTTCCTAAATCACACAATCAGGGAGTTTCAGATCAGGACTTGAAACTCTATTCCCTGGCTTCCTCTGTCACAGCTCTGTAATATTTTGCAATAATCCCTGATATTTGAAATGAATAGAGGTAGTTCAGAGGGAAATTTATGAGGCCACAGCTGGAGAAGTGCAAATTATATAATTAATGACTATTTCTTTAACAAAGGTACATCATGCATATATTATTAAAATTGAAAGAAATTAAGAAAACTATAAAATGACCTATGTGAAACATATGGATAAAATTATTAACTTCTTGAAGTGTTTGATTCAATTTTTCCTAATTGTACAAGACAGATTATCTTTTGTAGGATTCTGGTGGTCTTCATGAAGAAAAATTTACCTTGATTTTAGTTCTTCCATCCGTGAAGTGAGAAATCCTGTTACCTAACCCTTGTCCTGGTAGTTGGGACTTTCAGTAGTGGCCAGTGGTCAAAATATTTTGTAACTTCATTATAAATCTATATTCAATGGCATGTTAAACTCATTGAAGAAAATTTATTCCCTGAGCTCCCCTTTCACTCTGGTGAAACACTTACAGAGTATTAGTCCTTTTATGATGAATGAGTCAGTATTCAGTTAATTCTTGCAAAGTATTAGATGTACATATCAATACTGAAATATTTTATATGGATATTTTAATTGGTTTCCCACAAGAATCCCATGTGGTAGGTGCTAGTATTATTACTATTTTCATAAAAAAAAAAACAAGGCTCAGAGAATATGCAATTTGTCTAATATTATTCAACTGTTAAGAAGTGGGCCACACATTAGAATTCATTTAGTCTAACTCAAGTACCCTCACTTAACATAATAACTTGCCTCCCTAGTGGCGACAATTGCTAATTTATTTTAGGAGTTAAAGATTAGTTAGTCTTGTTTTCTAAGAAACATTTCTGTGCGATTAAGGAAACCAAGAAGACCCTGAAAATCAGAGTTTAGATTAGGTTTTATTTTATTTTTTTCATTTTTTAAAAATTCCTTTTTAGAGATTATGGTAAGGCAGGATGGACATTAGTCTCTTAACTGTCTCTTTTAGGATGCTCTCCAGCCTAGATTTTTCAAATGAACTTGTAGTAGAGCTGATGTTTTCAGTTAATTAGCAGCTTTAACTATGATGTCTTTTCAGTTGAGCCCATCACATATCAGATATCTTTCATGTAGCACACCCTAATTCTTCTTTTACAAATGCATTGTTTCCTTCCATTACAACTTGTAATAAGAATCAGTGTTAGTTCAGCAAAACAAGGAGCCATGAGAAAACAGAGTCTTCAATAATAATAGCTATTAGGTTTAACAAATGATCTTGGAAATTATTTAAATCCTATTAGAATTACCAAAGTATAACTAGACTTTTTAATGCTGATATGAAAACCAAATCCAGATATGTGTAAGAAGAGATACAGATATTAGTATAAATATAGATCCATATACAAATGTGTTTCCTGCTTCTTTATACCGACTATCTCCTTGTGGAGCAGAGTGAGGGTGATAGAAATGCATTAGTCTGTTTACATTTTTTAATGACAATTGATGGCATATAATGATTGCAGAATAACATCCATGTCTATATTTACTAAAGTAATTGAGGAAATGATGAACCTAATGAGAAACAAGTTATATGTGTTTCCTGAATTCCAGTAAAGAATTGTGGTTTATATATTATTTTAATTTCATTTATTATGTATTGTATTCTTAAACCATGTTACCAAACAATGAGCTTTAAAATGAACTTTTACTGAAGTATAGTCGATTCACAATGTCGTGTTAATTTCTGCTGCATATCATAGTGATTCAGTTGTACATACATATAAACATATTCCTATTCATAGTCTTTTTCACTATAGGATTTTACAATGTATTAAATATAGTTTCCTGCAGGGGGAAATTAACTTTAAGTATGCAAGTAATAACTGATATACACTGTCTTTAGTAAAGAAATCAAGATAATGTACACCACTATATCCCCTTTGATCATCACTTTATTTCTGAGAAGTGACTCTTCCTTCCACATGTTTTCCTATTACTTTACAAACACAGAGGGTCTCATAGAAACTACATGGTATTCAGTGGGTGTGATTTTTTTTTTTAACATACAAATCCTCATACTGTGCATTTTATTATATTTTCCATTTAAAAAAATATCTTAGTGATTCATATCATAGTAGATGTGCCACATGGATCAAACATTAAAATTTCTGCCTAGTTTTTCATTATAAGAACATACCACACCTTATTTTCATTGTATTTGGAGGTAGTTAGATTATTTCCATTTTCTAAATTGGAACAATTCTGCAATAAATAACCTTCTGCATGCTCTGTGGGAAGATTCCACTGGGTCACTTATCAAAATGTTATATGGAGAGGTTTTTTAATTTTATTTTTACAAAATTGATGAGTGAGGATAGTATCTCATTGTTTAATCTGAATTTCTCTGATTTTTATGAGATTGACTATTTTTATCTATATCCTATTGGCTAATGGTAACTTCCTCTCCATATGTTGCCTAGAAAAAAAGGTTATGTTCTTTTAGAAATTGAGTTACTCATCTTTATGTTTTTGATTTGTAGGATTTATATTTGCTCTCATTTTTTTACTTTTTGAAATACTTTGTCCATATGGGATATTGTCATACAGAAAAGGTAAATGTATTATATTTTTCTTCATGAATTTGATTTAGTGCTTTGCTTAAAAAAAGTCCCTATCCTAAAGTAAAAATCATTTCTGATTAATTCTCAAATATTTTTTCTAGTTTTGTTTGATACATTTGTATCTTCCAACCATCTGGAATACAACTTTTTGAGCCTTGTGAGATATTTTTTTCCTATAGAGGGAAATTCAAAGTCCTAACACTAGTTACTGAAAAGTCTATTATTTCACATCAATTTAAAAGTTCAAATTAAACTTAGAATAAATTCATATATATATGAAAAAACATATATATAATATGTTTATTTATTGACTGTGTTCAAGTCTAGTGATCTGTCTTTCCCAACAGCTTAATTGCCATTGTTATATAATGTACTTAAGCCTTGAAAGGTAGGTGTATTCTTTTTGTGCTTTTTTAAAAATATATATTATTTTCTGTATCTTTTTTTTAACTGAAGTATAGTTGATTTATAATGTGTTAATTTCTGGTGTACAGCATAGTGATTCAGTTATACATATATATATATTCTTTTTCATATTATTTTCATTATAGGCTATTAGAAGATATTGAATATAATTCCCTGCGCTGTACAGTAGGATCTTGTTGCTTATCTATTTTATATATGGTAGTTAGTATCTGCCAATCATGAACTCTCAATTTTCTCCTAAGCAAAGTAAGCCAAAAAGAGAAAGAAATGTACCATATGATATCACTTTTATGTGGAATCTAAAAAAAAAACAATGACACAAATTAACTTATTTAAAAATAGAAACAGACTCATATTTGCCAGGGAGGAAACAGTGAATGGTGATGGGTAAACTGGAAATTTGGGATTTGCAGGTACCTTTTGTTCTTTCTTTTAATAAGCTAGGTTAACTACTTTGAATATTAACTCTTTCTGAATTTTGGAATCAGATTATCAAATTTCATGAAAAACTTTGTTAGAACTTTTGTTTTAATTATTGAGTACATTGATTAATTTAGGAAAAATTGACTTTTTAAAAAGTCAGTTGGAGTAAAGTTCAGTGTTCAATTACTATTATAACTGCTCATAAACAGACTGACAAATGCTCTCAATGTATAGGTTTTATCTTTTTATAAAACTGAATTTAGTAGTTTTTTGATACATTTTAGATCAGGTTGCAGAAAGGAAGTAAGGGATTTATGTTATATTTTGCACCAAAGAAATATTTCCTTTTTAACTAAAATATTCAAGGATTTGTTCCCATGAAGTATAATGAGACTGGGAAGAAAAGTGATTCAATTCAAAGACATACAAGGTGATGGAAAGAGATTGAGTGAAAAAGAATCTTCATACGCAATCTGCCCCTCCAAGGGTGACGTCATAAAAGGATGTGTCAGAAAGTGTGACTGAAGGGCAAGAATGATGAGATCTCCTGGGTTAGACTGGAAAATGACCTGGGGAATAAGGTTGATTTCAGGAAGCCATAAATATGCCAGAAGACCATACAATGGGGCTACCTTTTCCCCAAAATTCTGATTCTTGCTTTATCTCTTCCTTGATTTTTAAATGTTCAGGGAAAAGTCTCTTAATGCATTATCTGAAATTATCATCCAGAGGATCAATATTTAAAATTATGACATCACGAAGTCTAATGACATGACTGAGCTTTCAGGATTTAGCACAGATTTAGTGACTGGGAAGGGCTAAGACTTATAGGGTCCTTCTTGCCCTTGAAGAACCGATCACGTCAGTGCTGTTTCATATATACCAGAGATTCAAACATCATCCTTAAGGGACAATACTGAAATTGCATCCCCAAATTGACTCCCAAAACTTTGAGTGTTTCATCTTTTAAATACTCATCCTGCTGATCTTGGTAAGTGCGAGACTTTGGAATTTATCGTAATTACAATGAGTTAATTATTTGTGCTGTTGCCGTCTCTGCGTGTCTGCTCTAATGAACTTTACTTATGGGTAGAGTTTGTGTGTATTTTGTACACTGTTGTACCCTCAGTGCTGATTATAGTGATTGTTTCATATGAAACAATCAATATGTATTTACTGAAAAAATGAATGACTTTTAAAATAAATCATTTCAAAAAGTTGCATGTTTCAGATATACTAACATCCCCCTCTAAATGCTTACACCCACAGAAGCAATGGGACATAAAAACATCACAAAATTCATCCTCCTGGGGGCTTTTCAGTGATGACAATGTGAAGGTCACCTGCTGTGTGTTGTTCTTACTTTGCTATATTGCGATGCTCTCAGGAAATCTGCTCATTCTTCTCACCATCAGGGGAAGCCGCCTCAGAGAGCAGCCCATGTACTTTTTCCTCAGCTACTTGTCCTTCACAGATGTCTGCTTTACCTCCACCATGGCCCCCAAGCTGATCACTGACTTACTGGCCCAGCAGAAGACCATCTCCTACAACAGCTGCATGGCCCAGATGTTTTATGCTCACTTCTTTGGTGCCACTGAGATCTTCATCTTGGTGGCCATGACCTATGAACACTACACAGCCATCTGCAGACCACTTCAGTACATGGTCATCATGAAGAGACAGGTGTGCTATGGCCTCGTAATGGCGTCTGCTGTCGGCCCCTTTGTCCATTCCATCATGCAAGTATTGATTATTATCCAGCTTCCGTTCTGTGACCCCAGTCAGATAGACCACTATTTCTGTGGCATATTCCCCTTGCTGAAGCTGGCCTGTACCGACATTAGTCTGTTGGTAATTGCAATCATCACCACCACAGGGGTGCTGTCCATTTTAACCTTTGTTGCCTTGGTAATCTCTTACATCATCATCCTGTGGACCTGCTCCTCTGAGGGCTTCCGCAAATCCCTCTCCACCTATGGCTCACATATCACTGTCGTGTTCACTTTATTCTTGCCCCTCATCTTCACCTATGTCCCCATGGCTGCTTCTGTCAGTAATGACAAGATTTTTGCCTTGTTTTACACTATGACTGCCCCCATGTTCAACCCTCTTATCTACACCCTGAGAAACACAGACATGAGGAATGCCATGAGGAAAGTGTGGTGATGGGATAAACTCTCTCGAGGGAGATGAAGCCTCTGGTGTTTGCACCCTTTGCTGGACTGGGCTCTAATCACAGAATCTGTAATGTTGACAAATCTTTTAGGTGCAGATAGGTGGTGTGCTGTCATCAAAAGCTGCAAGCCGTGAAGACAGATGACCCCTCAGGCAAGTTCAAGTGCCTGATGCACCATGAGACTAAAGAAACTGAAACATTGGAGTTTGGAGCAGAGAAAGGTTTATTGCAGGGCCAAGAAAGGAGAATGAAGTGGCTTATGCCCAAGAAAATTTGAACTCCCCAAAGGTTTCAATAAAGCATATTAAAGGCCAGGTAAGGGAGGAGGGGTGCAGGGTATATGATTAGCTCATGCATAGTTCTCTGATTGGTTGATGTTGAAGTAACAGGGCTGTCAACACTATCAACCCCTAGGTGCCAGAAGGTCTGGGGCTGCATGCTCATGATCATCAGGTAGTTAACTTCTCCCCTTTGGTGGTGGTTTTTAGCACCTGAAAAACTCAGGAAATCTATAGGAGATACTATTACCTGGGTTCTTCAGAGCTGAGCTACAGCAGAGGATATGGGGGAGGGCCCTGTCCTGGGAAGGCCCCACAAGATCCTGCTTGGTTACCAATTTCTGTCACTTTAATTTTCTGAGACTGTGTACAAGGGGAGTGGATCTGATGATCTCCAGATCCCTTCCAGCTCTGACACTCTGGAACTTGTGACTGACATTCTGGAATGTTCTGCCCTTCATAACCCTGACAGATGGGCATCAGAGAACTCTTGTCAGGGAAAATTGTAAAGGCAGCATGGTCTGGCAATTGTGACCTCCTTTAGGAAACAGATACCCTGACTGCAACATCTCTCACAGAGTGGCCCTAAAAATCTTCCATAGTTTTGAGGTTTCCACTCAATAATTTTTAAAAATGCCAAAAATTTTACAAGTGTTTTATACTTTAATTTTTTTTACATTAACAAATCACTCTTCTAAAATAATTCAATAGAATGTAATAAGACTGAGGTGCCAACTGATGCCTGCTGAGGCCCTTTGACTCCCCCCACCCCCACCAGCTTCTGGCCCTTAGGCATCGTCCTGCTCCTCTTTGGGAGGTAAACTTCTGACTGCTGTTTAGCACAGTTAACAGCTGGGAAATGGGAAATGACTAGCCTCACTGTAGCTCAGGCTGACCTGTCACAGTTCATGTCTCCCCCTTATCAGAATCATAAATTCCACTACCTTCATTTGTCAGCCCGTGTCTCCATTTTACTGGAGTTGTAAATCTACTATCCTCCTGTGTAACACAGTCCCTCACCTCAATTACAGCCAATCAGAAGGCTGTTCCCCTACTTCTTTATGTTCACAACCCCTTCCCCAATAAAAGAATCTGCACATTCCTCCTGGAGGACACGCAGGCACCTCTTGCCTGTGTGACCCACTGCTGCCTATAGAAACATTACAATTAAACCTTTTCCTTGCTCTTAAACACCTCCCTTTCTGATAAATTCTTCTTACCAACTCACATCACTGGCCCCACCAACTATCTCCCAACAAATAATACTCACACTATACTTCCAGAAGTTGTTCTAATTAATACTCAGTACTTTATTGGTGGTAATTAGAAGTTTCAAAATGGATAATGAACATTTGTTCAATCCATAAATGTAATTCTATGATTATAATTATCATCTCTTTTTAAAAGTCTTCATGAGTAAGCAAACTGACAGTCTTTGTAAATGTGCAATTTGGAAAATCTCCCAGTCTGTGAAAGGCCATGAATTTGAGAAGGCACATAGCTAAAGAGATGGCTGTTTTGGGATGCCTTTTGTCAGTCCTCACTGTTCCTCATGCTGATAGTATATTTTGATGTTTTCTTCCATCATGCATACTATGCAAATCTGTCTCATTTCCACTCAGGCAGGACCTCATATTAGGGAGAAATAAGGGAGATTAGACTAAGACACAGGTATAGCCAACTGGAAAGCATAAGCTAAAATCACTTTTGGTACATTGAGGTGTTTCTTTAATTTATACAAGAATCCTCAAGCCTTATGGATTGGAAGAGACTTCTGATGTCATCTAGGATCACCTGAGACCTGGAGGCTGGAGTCACCAAAGTATCAAGAAGGTGCCTCAGGACCCCCATGTCTACAGCTTGATCATGCTATCCACGGATCAAATCTTGGTGATCTTCTCCTTGACAAGAGTCACCCCTAGTGAAACTGGGGAGAGTCTGAGTTGCCGTGATTCTTGGCCACCTCTTTCAAGGAATGAAGAGCAGACTCTCTGAGCTCTTCTGATTAGAACTGACTCTGAGGAAGTTTTCTGAACAGGAATAAGTTTATAAAGTCACTGGTAGAAACTTGAATACTATTTTATATGTTCTGTTTCTTGGTCTTGGAGAGTAGTGAATCTGTCACCTTTTACCTTCCTAGGGATGTGAGACCATCAATATTACTACTATTCCTTAATAGTTAAGGCTTTAGTGGAGAGACACAAAGGAAAGAGTATCTTGGACAAAACTTATCAAATAGATAACATTTATTTATTCCACAGTTTCTTAAGTTCAGTTCAAGTTATAGGAGAATGGATGGGAATATACATCTGAAGTTAGGGCTCTTTTGGTTTCATTGTTCATAAACCCCTTGTGCTCAAAGAACATCCAGTATCACCTAGTCCCAGTGTTTCCAAATCTAAGATCTTAGATGCACCACTGCCTGTTTAAAAATTTCCAGAGGAGATTGTTAAAGATACTGATTTTTTTATACCCTTTAACACTGGCCGACTGAATCAGAAACTCTTTGAATAGATGCCAGTTATTGGTTCAAAAACCTCTCATGATGATTTCAATGATCAGATAAATTTGAGAACCTAATCACCTCTTTAAGTTGAGCAAAGAGAAGTTCATAGAGATCCAGTGAGTATATGTCCAAGTTGGGGATAATACACACGGATCCCTGTGGTCTGGGGCAAGGGTTTCTTAACTATATCTTCTAGTCCAGATGTCTTGCTGCCTTTTGATCTTTCTTACCTTTTATTCTGTGAGTGCTCCAACATCAGAGATTACTCTTTAAAGCACTAACGATGCATAGTCCTTGACATAATATGTTTGTGCTGCACACACACCCCCCACAACTGTAAACACATACCCAGGTATGGGAAATAACTTGAATAATCATACTTGTAAAACAATGAATGAAACAATAGCAGAGAGATAGTCAGTGATGTGTTTATTGCTGTGGAAAAATAAAGCTCAGGTTGGGTGAAGTGAAGGAGGATTGTGTCATCAGGGTGAGTTTCAGTTTGTTACTGAATTCAAGCCCATACTACTTGCTGTATGACAAACCAATAGATTGAGAGATGAGTTGTTGGGTCATGGAATAGTGGCTTTATTTGGAAATTCAGTAGATTGAGAAGATAGTGGACTAGTATCCCAAAGAACCATCTTATCAAACTTGTACTAAAAAAGGGGTGGATATGGCTGGTTGTTGCAGACTTCTTGGTGCTGGAATCCTTTGTTCTTCCAGCTGTCCTGGTAGGTCCAGTCACAATCTTCCTATGAACCTCCAGTAAGACAAATGTTTGCAACTTATTTCTATATGAATGGAAAAGTATTATACCTTTAAAGACCAGAGCCTTGAAAATGGGCTATCCTCTGTATTTCAGGGTATAGGCAACAGTCTTTTACAAAAGGTGTGGACAGCATGACTAAGCACAGGGAACAGAGCACAAAAGTTAGAGCTAAAGGAATAGATTCAATATGAAATAGGATTTGTTCTCCTCTGTTACAAGTTCACTTAAGAAATGCATGTTTATTTCTCCAGAGTAAATGTGGATCCACGCTGGAAATCAGGTTATGTTAGCCGAGCAGTGATAAATGGCTCACTATTTTCAGTGAAGCTGGCTGGTTCAAATATTGGAGGAAATACGGAGGAAATTTCAGCAAATTGACCCTGTTGATTGAGACACAATCATGTATTCATCAAAGATGTCTTTGTTTTTTATTTAGTTTCTCCAGCTTTTCTTGTTAGTGCTTTACATACATAAAGAGTGCTAGCTACAGACGGCAACTAAAGGTGAGAGTCAGTCAGCAGAAGCTCATTAATGGGATGCTACAGTTAAAATGGGGATCTTAGAGGTATTTGTTTTTCCAATTTAGTTATCATTCTGGTAAAGAAAATGAGTTGTAGAAAAAGCAAGAACTTTTCCCCAAGCCCAGAGGATGAGAACAGGCTTTTTGTTTTCTAAGCCTGTGTTTCATCTCTTTGAGATTCTGTACATACCTTCCCTGTCTCCCCATTCCAACCAGATGAGGCTGTTTTCACTGTTTTGGAGAACTTACATCAGGATGCCTTAGCTCAGATCCTTGCCACTGTTTCTGTATACTTTCATTCATACAAACTACTTGTATCGAGTGCTCACAGTTCTAAACACCATAAAACAGCCTTAGGTACTTCACAGTAGACTCTCATTCTTTAAAGAAAATGAAAAAAGGGAAAAAGGGCAAGGAGGAAATTGTCATGCTGAGTATGATCATCCTGAAATCTGAGTTTAATAAGATTTCTTTGTCCTAGATATTTCAGAAAATCATCTGATTATGAAGAATTAGAACAATAATAATAATAATGATAAATCATAACATACTTCTGTAAAATGTTTTATTCTCTCATCTGTTCCTTAAAGAAAAAAAAAGACCCTGTGAAGTTGTTATTGTTTTCACTGTGCAGAATGGAAAATTTAAGATCATCCACCTTGAATTTCTACTTCTACTTAGCATTAGCCTCCCATAAAACCCTCCTGCTCCACAGTTTTTTCATTGGACTTTTTACTTCTGCATTTCTCAATGTATAAATCAGGGGATTTAACATGGGGGTGATAATGGTGTAAAACACAGCCACCATCTTATCCTTCTGAAAAGGTAGTATCAGGGTGCACATACATGAAAGTACAGGGACCAAAAAAGATGATGACCACAGGCGAATGTGGGAGCCACAGGTAGAGAGAGCTTTGTGCCTGCCTTCAGCTGACTGGTTTCTCAGGGACACCAGGATGACAGTAAAGGAGATTAACAAGATGACAAAGCTCCCCAGAGTGATGGTATCACTATTGGCTGTCACAAGCAACAGCAACCACATATGTGTCTGTGCAGGCAAGTTTCAGCAGAGGGTGAACATCGCAAAAGTAGTGATCAATCTCATTGGGTCCACAAAAGGGTAGTTGAACTATCAGAGCCACTTGGATAATGGAGTGTACGAACCCACCTATCCAGCTCCCCAGTAACATTTTATTGCATCTGTCCCGGTCCATGATGGTCATATAGTGTAAAGGTTTACAGATAGCCACATAACGATCATTGGCCATCACAGTAAGGATGAAGATCTCAGTGCAACCAAAGACATGTCCCCCAAAGAGTTGCAACATGCACCCCACGTAGGAGATAATTTTGCTCTTGGCTAATAGGTCAACGATCATCTTTGGAGCTGTGACTGAAGAATAACAAATGTCCACAAAAGACAAGTAGTTGAGAAAGAAATACATAGGAGAATTGAAAAGATGTCCCACATAAACTGTCAATATGACGAGGAGGTTTCCCAGACGAATGACAGTCTAGAAGAAAGAAAACACCATGAAACAAACTTCTTCAACCTCTGGGTTCTGAGAAAGAACCCAGAAAACAAATTCAGTTACATTGCTTATTTTTTCCATGGAATTAGTCTGGCAGGCAAAGTTCCCAAAAGGCACTTAAATTACCTGGAAAAAAAAAAAAACATAAGAAGGACCAACAATATTTATTTCTAACTCAAAACAAATGAATAATTGGAATAGTTAAAAATAGATAAATGTGTACTTACTACTAATTGGCATGTATACCTAAAGAAATTGAAATGCACAAATTCTGATCATCTTATTTCAATATGATAGTCCATTCATTTACATCGAAGTCCAGAGAAACAAAACAAATCCTTTAAGTCACACATCTAACCAAGAGTTTCACCTCCCTCATCTTCCATGAAGGTTCTTTCATCTGTTTCTAACAAATTGCTTTCTTCTAATCTGTCCAAGGCATGTAACCTAAATTTGAATCACCTTTTGAATTTGGGGATATGGTAACATTTATATTTTGAAAATGTTCATCTTATTTTTGACATGGAAATGAAAACATAAGCCCACATTTCCCTTCTGAATATTGCCATGAGCACTCAGGTAGTTAAGATTGGGTGACATTGCAGGTCTTCCTTCTTATTAAACTCTGATCTTTGTGTACATGAATTTTCAGTCCCCTATTTAATGTCAATCTCTCACATTCAAGAGTATTGTGTTGTAATTTGACACAACATTGTAAAATGACTACTAATAAAAAAAATGTTAAAAAATAAAAGAGTGGTGTGTTGTAGTAAAAAGAGAACCAAGATGATACAAATCTGATTCTGAGATGTTGGTGCTGTAACTCTAAGATAAATCATTTAGTTTCATGGAGCGTCTGTTATCCCATTTGCAAAATGAGAAAGTCTTAATTTCACTCTCATCTGTAATATTGACCGTTATTTCTATTATGAAATTAAATCAGTTCTTTCATCTTGGAAAAGCCATGAAACCCTGAAAAGGAGGCAGAGGCAAAAGAAGATAAAGTGACAGAAGAAACTGCTGGAGACACATCAAACCTTGTTTGATTTCAAAGGAAAGGAAGGGAGATCTCACCTTAAACTCAGTGTTTGAGGATTCCCGAGGATTTGCTTTGTCTTGGTAATTTAAATATTTGTCTGTTAGCTAAAATAAATGAATAAATAAAAAGACAACGGAAAAAATGATTCTGCACTTAACCTCACCACCACTTCATATTCAAATTTAATGGGTGACTCTTCAGTGGAGGAAATTCAGACACTCTAGTGAGGTCACTGAAATGAATGTGTGGAGAGGGGACTGCAGAATAGTTTTGATTAAAGGGGCTCACAAGTTATTCTTCAAATCAAGCCAAAGATGTAAATGACTCCTTTAGTTCTAGGGTTGCATAGGATGGCACGGTGTCTTCGGTATTATCAGGAATTCTGTCCGCCTAAGGACACATCCCCCAGCGATCTCTCACGTTCAGAGCTTACAGTTCCTAATGGGCTCTGTGCTCTCAGCCGCCCTTTGCAGCGATGTGGTGCCTGGCATTCCCAGCTTTTGGGAAACTAGATCTGCGTATTAGACTTGTTGGAATGATCGTTACCGGTGTGCCTTCTCTTATACAGTACAAAATAATGATAATGCTGCTGGTGGATGTAACCGGTGTTCCAGGTTCTTGTTGCGTCCTAGAAAGAATTCTGAGACAAGATGTAGTAAAAAAAAAAACACAGTGAGAATTTGTTAAGGGAAGAGATAATTTATCAAGGGGAGAGTGGGCAGGCTCAGGTGAGTGGCTTCCCCGAGTTTTGTTGGCAAGTTGGTTGCATAGAATGTAAAAATGAATGGGCAGAATATGCCCCCTTCATTAGGAAGGAAAGGGCCGAGGTCATATTCCCTGATTTTCATCCCAACTTCACTTTACTGAAGAGACGAGGGATTTTTGTCCTTATTTAGTCTGGATTGGAAGTGTCATGGCTTCGGTGCAGTGATGATACTTCTAATCTGCAAGGCTTATTTTATTGAAATGAGGGCATAATGAGCAAAAGGTCACATTCAGACACTGGAGATTCCTACCTTTTCCTACCTTTCTTCATTGGCCTCTGGGCCACTTATCACCCTCAAAGGTGTGACCACTTATTAACCTAGAGGTTCCTGCTTTTCTTTCTCTTCCCAGGGACCCCTGGTGCTTACATGATGTGTGGTTTCCAGCATTTGGCCTGTGGCCCTTTTTTCTGTCCAATTTCTGCCTTTTGGTCTGTGTTCCCCTTTCTCTGCTCATATCTAGCTATCTGCCTGTTCTAACAACAATAATAATAATGGTGCTAATAGCAGTGGCAATAATAATAATTCAAATTCACACTCAAATACATCTCCCTGCTTTTACATGCTCATCCTCCTTTGGCTTTGGATCAAAAGCAAAAAACAAAACTATTCTCCACTGAGAGAACCCTTCAATTTAAGAGAGCTCAAGACATAGCAGTTTTTGACAACGGTGAATTATGTTACCAGGTTCGCATCCAGGAGAAACTGAGCATTTAAACACAAGCCTGGCAATTGCTACCTCCAACGTCTAGTACATTAAGATTCGAGAGGAACACTTCTTTTTCCCTGAATTAAGACGTGTCTCAAAGAATTCCTTCCTCCATTTCCTGAACATTTCAAACATGGTAACATCTCACTTTCTTTTAAAATTATTGGCATTTTCTTACTCATAATCCTAAGTGTCCTATCTCATCATCTTGTATGAATGCACTTCATCAACTTAAACCTTTTATTCTCTCCTTATTTCTTAGTATCTTGCAATTATGTTACAAGCATTCAAAATATATAAATTTGATTAAATTACCCTTTCCACAAAACTTTAATATTAGTTTTAGAAGAATAAAAACTCACCAGTATTGTCCACGACCCTAGTTTTGCTTTCTTTTCCTACCTCTCCTGAGATAATTTGGGTGCAACTGTCCAAAATAAAGTTAAGAGTGATGCCTTAAGAATCTCTTTGTAAATAATTAATTTCAGAGTGTCATTGCTCCTAAAAACTCAAAAGTTAGTAGAAGTCATATCTTGTTCCTGGTCTGTCTCTCACCAAGTGAAATCTGCCATTTCATAGTGCCTTTGGCAATAAATACTGTTTTCTATTCTTCTTATGAGGTCATTTTAAAGAGAATGCTACAAAATGTCAAGGACCCTGGGGGAAGCCTTTCCCCCAAAGTCTCCCTCCATAATCAGGGCCACTTCAGAGAATTAAAAATGAGCTTTAATTTCTAGATGTCTTTTCAACTTGTTAAAAAAAATAAAAAAACTTTAACTTGCTATATTTAAAAACCAATTAATCTTTGCATTTAGAACCATAGCACTAATCCAAAGCATTGCAGCAAACAGAGATATGTAATTGTCTTATCATTGTTTTTCTTGTTTATTGGAATAATGTGCATATATATTTACATGTATTTAATATAAATTACTTGATATTTAATATAACATATGAATTAAAATTATTTTTGAAGGTATTTTTTTATTTTGAATTGTCCTACTCTTTTGAAATTCCTTTTGATTGGAAAATAGTGGATTCAACAGTACTATTGGGGTTCACTGTTTTTATTTTTAATTGAATCTCTGCAGATTTCTGGAGAAACTGATGGGAAAAAGTTCACTTTCAACCTATACCTGGAATGGATCATAGTGCAGAATTTCATTCTTTTACTGTTTGACTTCAAACCATTAAGGTTGACTTTTGACAATTAATATTTTTTCTTATTCCTTTCCTAATTCTACCCTTTCCTTTCCCCTCATTCTTGCTTTACTTTCTATCTACTTCCTACTTTCATCTCACCTCCTTCTTCCTTTTTAGTACAAGTGTCCAAAAAGGAAAATAATATTACTGTTTCATACTTTCTGAGGGCACTTATGAGTTGCCTACTACAGTTGATTTCTTGATCTCGCTAGACCTTTTAATAGAGGCTATATGTTTATTTTCCAAACAATTTGTAAATAGCTAGGAAAGGCAACAATATATTCATTAACACCCCTTTCCCACTGGCCAAAACTCACCTCACAGTGGGCCAATTTCTCTGCAGTCTCTGACCATGTCACTGGACATTTCCTGCAGTTGTAGGAAAGGACAGAGTCCAAACAGCACCAGGGGCATTCAGAGCAGGAGGGAGTTTGATGCGAAAACACTGAGCATATTTAGGCTCCGATCATGTCATGCAGTAGCTACCACCTCTGAAGCAACAAGGAATCTCTGAGGAGGATTCCAGAAGTGTCCACATAGGTGTGAGCCCAAGGTCCTGTCAGGTCATGACCATAAGAGACATGAAGATGGAGAATAGTTTCCAAAGGTCTTTTCACCTGTGGTCTCTCAATGTCATGGGTGAAGTGAAGGCCACTGCTAGGGAATCTCTGGCTACAAGCAAGGCAAGTCCAGGAAAATGGGTGATGCAAAGATGAAGTCCAGTACAGTTAACCCTTGTATCATGTATATCTGTTTATATTTTCTAATGATACAGGATCTTGTGGGAGAGTAAATTACATAACCTTTTTCTATGAAAGGAGAGAGATCAGAAGTACAAGACAAACTTCTTAAGAAGGTGGTCAAACAGAAACAGACTCACAGACATAGAATACAAACTTGTAGTTGCCAGGGGGGAGGTGGGAAGAGAAAGACTGAGAGTTCAAGATTGGTAGATATTGACAGGTATATATAGAATAGATAAACAAGTTTATACTGTGTAGCACAGGAAATATATATAAGATCTTGTGATAGTTTACAGGGAAAAAGAACATGAAAATGAATATATATATATTCATGTATAACTGAAAAATTATGTTGTGCACCAGAAATTGACACAACATTGTAAACCGATTATAGCTCAATTTAAAAAAAAAAAAAAACAGAAAAAGTAAGGTGTTCATTTCTAATTACTTCAGGGGACTTACGTGGGGTGAGAAAATCAAGCCGTGTTCCCCACTGCGGCAGCTGTTCTCAGAGCTGTAACTGATAGTCATCATCTTACTCCTCCAACCACTTCAGCTTGATCTCTCTCACACTCAGCTATTAGCTCTCTGTTTCTTAACTTTGCAAGTGATAATTTGCTTCATCCAAAAGTGACTCAACTCTCTCTTGCTTGGTCCATGCCAGCAGATTCTGCTGAAAATTGTATCCAGTCCCCACACATCAATCCTCCATGATTTAGAGTAGCACCCCAACATACAGGCTGTTATCTCCAAATTTAAACACCCATGAAATTCTCTGTCTCTTTCCTAGGGGTAAGAGGTTGGATAGAATACATTTGTTTAAATTTAAATTAAATTAAATTTTTATTTATTGAAGAACAGTCAATTACAGTGGAACACATTTCTTTTTTATGGAGGAAGACTCTATCTCTCAGACCACAGGTCTCCTCAGAACTCTATGTATGTCCCGTGAAACTTTCGTGTTTATCTTCCACTTTCTGCCTTGTGTATGTAAGGTATCTATTGCTATGTGTTGGCAAACATCACTAAGCCAAAACATTAGTTGCTTAAAACCACAGAATTTAATCAAAAATTAGTAGTTTCAAATTACAAAACCAAAACTTATAGGCTTAAAGTAAAAACCCTTTATTCGATTATGGTTCTGCAGTTTGGGTTGGATTCAGCTGGGTGGTTCTTCTATTGGTTTTACCTGGCCACGCTCTGATAGTTTGGATGGAGCAGATGCCTCCAAGACAGCCTCATTCACTGGCAATTATCTTAGGTACCTGAGTTATCTCTCTGTTCTCCAGCAGCATGTATTGAGCTCCATAAGCCCAGGGTTGTTTCAGGACAGTGGTTGTTTTACAAAAGCTAAGTCTTTCGGGCCTCTCAAGGCAAGCTTCAGGATTTGCATATCACCTTTACCACATTCTACTCCTGTGGTTAAAATGTTAAATGTGATATTGCTACCGAACCTTTCAATCAGGCTCTGAGTGTCCTCCTGCCCCTGTTGTTCAAGGCAGTAGACTGAGACTGGGTTCAGTTAAGAAGCAAAGAAAAGCTTTAGTCTTTGCTTAAAGGAAAGAGGAGTGAGCCGGTATTCTAGCGCATAAGCGCTGCAGGACGGACAGGCTGAGGGCGGGGTTCTTGTCGGCGGGGCGGGCAGGGGGCGGAGCCATCGCAGGGCCTCTGCAGCTGCGCAGTTCGAGGCTCCAGACCGCATGGCCCGGCGCAGCATCTCTGCACACGGCCCGCGGCGCCATCTTGAATTGCAGCGTCATGCTCGGCGCTTCTGGGCGCTGCCCGCCGGGCTGAGGAGCCGGGGCAGCAGTTTCACACCAGGAGCCCTGCTCTGAGGTGCCGGGTGGAGACCTCTGCATGCAACACCGCAGGAACAAGTGAAACCAGACATGGCACAAAGGAAAAGAAAGAGGTTAGACTTTATTTTATTACCCAGATTCTATTTTTGCTTCCCGGGAATTGTTAATGGGCCGTTACTGGGCTTTGCCGATGACAGATCCCTCCTTTGTCCTGCTCCTCATTCTTGTGGGGTGTTAGGGTCGGGATGGGGCACAGGTTCATCTCCTGTGACTGCTTCCTGGTGATTTGGGGCATCATCATGACCCCAGGCGGTGGAGGGGAACTCCCCCCATCTGCCTATGATATATGGTTGGTCGTCACCAGACTTCAGCCTAATTGTTCGTGTTAACTGAGCAGCCCGTGTTTGTCTAAGCTTCAGGAGGCAAAGGACACCGGGCACTTTCAGATGCACGGGGACGTGAAAGCATCTAGGCCTTCTGCCTGTAGGCGAGTGTGTCCTGTCGTTGCGGCTCACTGCCGGGGCCTGACCCTCCCTGGTCACACTTTTGTTGTTTTTCAGAAGAGAAGCTTCCTGTGAGAGAGAGGGTCACACGCGTAGTCACGGGGTCTGCTGCCCCAGGTTGTCTCTCTGGAGGTTGGTGCTCAGGGGCCGTCCTCACTCCATTGTGATGTCCTCATGGAGTGACCCCTTGCAGCTTCAGGCAGAATGGGTGGCTAGGATGCCCTAGTGGAGTTTGTTCCACTTAAGAGTGAGCTGATTCTGCAGGCTTGTCTTCCAGGTGTTTAGGTGCCCCCAGTCTCCTGGCTGGAGGGGGTGCAGGGCCAGGTTATTTGCGCAGCACTAGCTCATCATATCCTGTGAGGGCTTTTCTGGTTTCTCCTGCCTGGAGAGCAAACTTGAGTTGTGTCATTTCAAGGGGCTTAAGGTGTCTCTTCTTTACAGGCTTGGGGAATGGGTCTACTATATATGATTTCAAATGCCTTTAATTTTAACTTATTCCTTGGGGCTAACCACACGCACAGTCAGGCAATTGGAAGACACAATCCAATTTCCTTGGTTTTGCTGACGTAGCTTGGCTAAGGCTAGTTTCAAGGCCTGATTGGTTCTGTCTATTTTCCAGGGTGAATGGCATCTCTAGGCTGAGAGCAAGATCTAGTTTATGCCTAGGGTACCGGTTATCCCTTCATCACTTGAGGCACACATGCTGGACCATTATCACTTTGTATGGATCCCAGGAGCCCAAGCCTGAGGATTATTTCTTATAGTAACACCTGAGCGACTTCAGCTGTCATTTCAGTTATTTATTTATTTTTTTTTTGGAGGGCGATGCTTCTATCTATCCAGAAAATGAGTCTATTAGCACCAAGACACCAAGAGATACCTGACATTGCTCAGTACTAGCATGACAGTAAAGTCAATCTGACAATCTTCTCCACGATGTGTCCCCCTGGTCTGAATGGGCCTTATCTGGGGAGGACTCTTGGGGGTCTGGTGCTGGGGTTGTGTATTGTGCAGGTAGGGCATGTCTCAATTATCTGACTGATTATGCTTTTCATGCCAAGGTTTACCATGATCTCAGCTAACCAATTATATTGGACTTGGGATCAGAATGCCATCTACATACTGGAGAGGGGTTCCCAACTCCACATGTAGATATTTGAGGTCTTTAGCTAAAGTTTGCCCTAAAATTGTGGGGAAATTTTTGCAGTCTTGGGGTAGAACTGGCCAGCAGTGTTATTTTTGTGCATGTTCAGGTTCTGACACTCTAAAACAAACATTTCTTGTGACTCTGAGGCTAACAGAATACAGAAGGAGGTATCTTTTAAATCTAATGCAGAATACAGGTCCATGTGGACTGTAGAGAGGCCAGCAGGGTATAGGGATTAGGGACTACTGGATGTATATACTCTGTGGCTTCAGTGACTGTCCTGAGGTCTTGTCCCAGTCAGTATTCCCCATTGGGTTTCTTTATGGGGACAGTGGTGATATTACACACTGATTGTCGTGATCTACTAAGGTCCTGGCCAATTAGGTCTTGCATCACAGGGACAATGCCCCACAAATTCTTCCCTATGGAGAGGGTACTGTTTTCTATTGGGCCATGTATGTCCAGTTTTAGGCATGCTATCACTGGACTGGCTCCCACAGCTCAGTCTACTCATCTCTGGGCCCAAACCTTGAGGTTTACTCCAAGGAAGTTTTTCCTCAACCATTAATATTATCATCTTGTGCCCTTCATCTAAGGGGATGCCAGTCTCCAGTTTGTTTCTTATTAGGAGGATAGTAGCCCCCAATTTATATAAGACATCTCTTCCTAGCAGGGGTATAGGGCATTCTGGGGCATGCAGGAAGAAGTGGGTGGGTGGGCGGGCAAGTGTTCATCCAACTTATGTTCTAATGGCTCTATGAATGCCTGTTCTTGGGCCTTCCCTAATACCCCTATGATTTTACAACTCTTGTGACTGACTTTGCCAGATCTGGTGCTCAGAACTGGCTAAGTGGCACTGATGTTGACTAAATTTGACAGGCTTTTCCCTATGTCCAATGTTAGCCGGTGCTCCTGAGGGGGCAACTGGAGTGCCAGCTCAGGACTCCTCTGGCTCTCTCATTCTTTTATTTGTTTGGAATTTCTGCCTTCAAGGATAGTGGATGGGATCTGCTATTTCTTTCCCTTTTTGGGAGCGGTAAGGGCATCATCTCAGTGTCCTTCTTGTTTACGTATGGCACACTGATTGGGTCCTGGTTTTCTTGCCTTAGTAGCCCTCAGTGGGGTCTGGAGTTGAGAGTCTCCATGGATGGTTAGTCCAGATTCCTGTGCTGCCCTGTTGACATTGGAGGGCAACAGCCAGTGTGGGCTTGAAGAAGGGCTACAGACCAATTGCTAGAGACTCTGAAACTTAATATAGTAAAGTTAATATATTTTGCATTGAAGTTTCCATTGGGGATCCTTCCTAAGTGAGATTATAGTAGTCCATAGTTACATGCTATAATCCATCTTTTTTTTTTTTTGCATGAATCAGACCAATTAATTAAATAGCATTATTATGGGAAATTTGAATCCTTCATATCTTTTATGATTGCTTTTATCTTTGAAATTCCTTTTAAAATGATTTGCTTCTGATTTTCTATTTTATCCGTGATATAGGGGCGCTTATTGGAAAGTAATCAACATGAAGTTTTTTCCAGGTGCTAAGTATCCATATATTCCAATGATATATTTGAAGAATAGGGAAATAATTACAGGATATATTCATTGACACATCAAACCTTCTCTGAGGCAGACTTGCACCAAAATTTAATTTACAACGTGGCCTTTATAAGCTTTTACTTTAATTGGAAGATTGTAATAGTATTTTAGGTCTTCTTGTAACAGTGATGGATCAGATATTATATCCAGTATTTCTCAAGAAGTTTGAGTAGTCCCCTTTTCCCAACACATAGTTCCTCAGGCAGATTGATTCCTTGTCAGTCTCTCCTCTCTCCCAGGAAACTTATCTGCCTCCAGGAATTTGTTATAACACACAAGCTTGTCCAGACTCCAAGGATATGCCTGCCAAAGGCTATTGCCAAAGTGCTGAACCCCAAGTTCCCACTCAAAACTCAGAGTGTCCTTACCAGAATTAAGCTCTTCCTAGCACTCAGATCTAACACTTTCAAGGTTCATTTCCTCCAAAATGTTCTCCCAGCTCACACAAGTTCATATTTGTGTAGTCCTGCAAATACTTTTGGGATGCAGGTTATTTCCTTTCACATTCAGAGCTTCCTTTGCATTATGCTGATCTTTGAGTCATTTATTGGTCTGGAGATAATGAAGATTATGCCATCTAATTTTGAAAAGCAAACATCAATCTTTTGAGGATCCTGTTTCAGGTGAATTTCTTGTGTATTCTCCAGTCAAAGGGACACTATTATTTTGGAGCATGGGTAAGGGAATGACTCTCTCAGCCCAAAGGCTCAGAGAAGTGGAAGGTTCAAGATCTCAGGTTTTTACACCCTGAGGCACCTCAGTCAATGGGACTCCAGCAGCATGTAGGACATTTGTTCCCACTGGGCACCACTGTGCTCTGCACTTGGCTGCTGAAGCAGATGTCCATGGTGTTGCTCACAGGCCACTATTTCCAGATTAGAAACAAGTGGCCTTTTCTCATGCTACATGCTATTTGTTTCCCAATAATAAAATTTCTGAATCTTTCTGTATGAATTGTATAAATTAAATTATATAGCATAATGTTGATTATTTGAAATCTTAATCATGATAATTAGGAATTAAAAGTCACTCATGTATTGATTTTAATAGAATCAATTTGTGGGAAGGAAATTTTTATGATAGCTTCTATATGGTCTTTTATTCTGTAGAAATGATCACTAGATTTAGCATTTGTTTATTTTTAACAGCTTTATTGGTATATAATTTACATACTATGTAATTCACTCATTTAAAGTATAATATTTAATGGTGTTTTAGTATACATCAACATTATTTAATTTTGCAACATTATTGTCACCCCCAAAAGAAAGTCCCTACCCATTAGCAGTCACTCATTTTTCCTTTACACCACCATCACCAGCAACCTTAACCAAACAATCTATATAGATTTTCTTTTCTGGACATTTTGTGTAAAAGGAATCACCTACTTTTTCCACTTAGCATAATGTTCCTAAAGTTTCATCCCTGTTGTGTTAAGAATCAGTACTTCTTTCCTTTTTATCACAAGTAAGATTTCATTGTATGGATATGACATTTATCCGTTCATCGGTTGATTGATGTATGGATTGTTTCTCCATTTTGGCTATTATGAACAATGTTGCTATGAACATTGATGTGCAGGTATTTTTGTGAATATATACTTTCCTTTCTCTTGGGTAAATATCTCTTGGGTAAAGTGGACATGCAGGGTCATTGGTCATTATATTTTTATCCATTTGAGAAGCTGCCAAACCTTTTTCCAAAGTGACTGCATCATTTTACATTACCCCCAGCAATATAGAAAACTCCACTTTCTTTACATCTTCACCAACACTTATGATTGTCTGTAATTTTTTATTCTAGACATCCTAGTGGGTACAAGGTAGTATCTCATTATGGCTTACATTTACATTTCCTAATGAGTAAAGATGTTGACATCTTTTAATGTAGTTTTGGCCATTTGTATGTATTCTGTGGACATATGTTTATTCATATATTTTGCCAAATTTTTGATCAGGTTATCATCTTTTTATTATTAAGTGGTAGGAATTCTTTATATAGTCTGGAGACAAGTTCCTTATTAGGTATATGATTTGCAGTTATTTTCTCCAAAACTGTGGGATGGCTTTTTACTTTGTTGATAGCACAAATTTCAGCACAAAATTTTTCATTTTGATGAAGTCCAGTGTAACTATTAAAAGTTGTTATCATGTACCAATTTAAACATAGCTATACATATTTTATTCATGGGAATGAAATTCTTAATGACACTTGCTGTTCTGGTTTTTTTTTTTTTTTTCCTATAGAAATGATCACTAGATTTGATAAACATTTTTATTGGGACTTAGAGATAGTAATTTTATTTTGTATTACTTTTTCTGGGATAGATTTTACATACAATGTAATACAGAGATTTTAAGCATATGATTGATATTTATATTCATCAATATTGATAAATTCATATATTCATGTAACCATCAACAAATTCAAGATCCAGAATACTTTCAGTAACCCTGAAAGTTCTGCCATCCCAATATTCAGTCAATCCCCCAAGATGCAACCACAGCTCTTGTGTGTGTCACTGTTCAGTTTTGCCTGTTCTAGAACTGCATACAAATTGAATCACAGCACTTACTAATTTGTATAGTCTGTTTCTGAGAGTAATCATGTTGATGTGTTATCATTAGTCCACTACTTTTCTTTGCTGAAGATTATCCTATTATATCTAGTCTGACAACTTCTGTCTTTTAATGTCATGTATTTTCATTTAATGCAATTGTTAAAATTTTTGGATTTAAAATTCTTATTGCAGTTTACATTTTCTTTGTCCCCTTTATGACTTATTTTCTTTCTTTCCTGTGTTCTTTTAAGCTGAGTAGATGATTTTTGTTTAGTATTAAATTTTATCTTCTCTATTGACATTTTTTAAAACTTTATATTTTTAGAGCAGTTTTAGGTTCACAGCAAAATTTAACAGAAGATATAGAGGTATCCCATGTACCCCCTGTCCCACTCATGCATTGCCTTCTCCATTGTTAATGTCCCACAGGAGTGGTACATTTGTTCAATTGATAAAGCTACCCTGGCACTTCATTATCACTGGAAGTCCAGAGTTTACATTAGAGTTCACTCTTGGAGTCGTATGTCATACAGATACAGACAAATATATAATGGCATGCATCCACCATTGCAGTACCACACAGAGTAGTTTCATGGTTCTAGAAGTCCTTTGTTCTCCACCTATTGATTCTTCCTTCCACTTTAACTCTTGGCAAAAACTGAACTTTCTGCTGTCTCCATAGTTTTGTCGTTTGCAGAATGTTACATAATTGCAATCATACCGTATGTAACCTTTTCAGATTGGCTTCTTTGACTTAATAACATGCGTCTAAGTTTTCATCATGTTTTTTTATGGCTTGATAGCTCATTTCTTTTTAGCACTGAATAATATTCATATGGATATACCAGTTTATCTATTCACCCACTAAAGGATATCTTGATTATTTCTAAGTTTCAGAAATTAAGAATAAAGCTGTTATAAATGTGAGTGCAGATTTTTATGTGGACATAAGATTTCAACTTCTTTTGGTAAATACCAAGAAGTGTGACTGCTGAATGGAGTTTATAATTCATATTCATCATATAAATATTAGTGTTTCAAAGCATAAGATCCTCCTCTATTTCATTATTTGTTTTAATCTATCAATATGTTAATATTCATCAACGTCAACTGCTTACAGTCTCTACTTCTGGACCATATCAATATATCACCCTTAATTTGGGCCATCAGTTTTACAGTTACAATAAATCAACATTGAAACAAAATACTAACATTTGTATAATTCAAGAGAAAATATATACCTCCTAAATTTAGAAGGAGTCAAATTAGAAACATACATTTTTCCAAAGGAATATCATTATAAGTATAAACTCAGTAGTCAAAGCCTTCCTATGGTCAAAGAAGTTCTTCAAAGGTGGACTTTTATCTCCATATTCTGTAGCTGTTAGAAGGATCTCAGTAAACACATGGTAGGAATTCAAAGTATAACACCAAGAAATGAAAGGGAGACTATCTAGATTTTATACTATTCTTACTATTCTTTATAACATTACAATTCTGTATTATTTGAATCTAGTGCTTTCTGCTGAGTCAGGAAGAGCCACCAAGTTGAAGGTCTATGATGAGGCAGATGTGACTAAAATATTTAATAAAACCATTTAAAAGAGGGAAAGTCTGCCAGGCTGTGGATATGAGCATTTAAATGTATAACTATACACAGAGGAGACCAGAAGTTAGAATGAAGGAGGGCATGGAAAATATTAAATAAATAGCAATGTAATATTAGGCAGGCAACAGAGGCAGAAACAAAGCAGTGGAAAACATCTGTGGCAATGGACCTTGTATACATGTTTACAGCTGGTGCTGTCTCATCTTGTACATAACACTGACTGAACACTAATCAGTGTATGTGTTTACTATGCTTATTTTCCTGAATTAAACTAATGCTAATGCCCTATGACAGGATTACATTAATGCCACAATAAGAGATAATATTCTCTAGGGGCTTCTTCTAGATCAATCTAAACTATGAAGCTTCCATTTATCTTTTGTCATCTGAGATCAACTTCTTTCTCCATAACATCCTCATGGCATTTTTTGCTTCTGCATTCCTTAGTGTATAAATCAAAGGGTTAAGAAAAGGTGCCCCAATTGTATAAAACACAGCTATCATCTTATCCATGGGGAAGGTGGTTGCAGGGCATGTGTATATAAATATATAAGGACCAAAGAACAGGATGACCATGATGATGTGGGAGATGCAGGTGGAGAGGGCTTTTCTCCTCCCGTCAGCACTGTGGTTTCTCAGAGAATGCAGGATAACAACAGAGGAGACCATCAGCACAAAAAAGCTCCCTGTGCATATGGCCCCACTGTTGGACACCAGGAGTAGGTTGGTCACATAGGTGTCTGTACAGGCAAACTTTAACAAAGGCTGCAGGTCACAAAAATAATGATCAATCACATTGGGACCACAGAAAGGCAAACTTAAGGACAGAAAAATCTGAGCTGAAGAATGCACACAGGCCCCCACCCAGGCCAGGGCCATCAGCCCACCACAGACTCAATGGCTCATGTTGGTCATGTAGTGAAGGGGCTTACAGACAGCCACATAGCAGTCAACAGCCATGAGGATAAGGATGAAGATCTCCAGGCAGCCAAAGAAATGGGATGAAAAGTCTTGAATCATGCACTCACTGAAAGAGATTGTGGTCTTCTTCAAAAGGGCATCCACATTCACTCTAGGGGCTGTTGAAGTAGAGAGAAAGGTATCAGATAAGGATAAGTGGAAAAGGAAGAAGTACATTGGACTCCCAAGTGCTTGGCTGGTCTTGATAGTAGTAATAATCAGAAAGTTACCCAACAGTGTCCCCAGATATAAAAGCAAGAAAGTGACAAATACTATTTTCTTCCTTCCAGGATTCTGGGTCATCCCAAGCAGAATAAACTCAGTCACATTATTCTTCAACTTCATGATTTCATGAATGAGAAGATGGGATGAGTGTAAAATGGATTATCTGAAAAAGTAAAGAAATTAATATATGGTGTGTTATTTGATATTATGGAATATTTTAAGTAAAAATAAGTACTGCTTATCAGGGATGTTCCAGCTGGAGTTTCCTAATAATGTATATTATATGTTGGTTTCTTAGTAATAACACTTTGTTTTCAATTTGCAATGATGACTTCATAGGATCATTATGAGTCTCATATAAGCTTGTGAATGTTAAACTTTCCTATAAAATTCTTCAAATATAATACCTTGATAGATGTGATGTGATTCTGACTAAATTTATGAATATATAGTTAATATATAGACTCCATTTTGTTACTTCCTTTGTTATTTTTGGCCATATTTAATATGGCTTTGATTTGCATGTTTGACATTGTGTATTACTCATAATTACAGATATATTTGACTGCCCTTGGTGGTTTATGATATAAATATAAAGTCATACAGCACACTTAACATCTTAAAGAATATCATATTTGCCCATGCATTTCTACTTCTCATATTTGTTATACATATTTATAAAAAGTATTTTATTTATAAATTTATATAATTTCATATAAATATGTATACTCATACATTCAGCACAAACTCTCTGCAGGATTCTCCAGTCTGTAAAATGAAATGTTGCCTTTAAATAATCTGTTGCAAACTTCAAGCATGTTTATATTTAGTCCTTGACATATGTGATGAACAGAATGAATGTTCTCAGTTATTTAATGTCTCAAAAGTGCCCATTACTATTTTTTCTTTCTCCAATGTGAAAAGCACATTTTAGAGTACTCAGATTTCTTTGTTACATTTCTAAATGAAAGGAACTTTGCTTATTTATTAATAAATAGTTCATGTTTTCTAAATTCAAGGTTTTACTTAAGAATGTTAGATCTGGGCTGGTTTTTTTGGGGGGGAAGATGTCACTCAGCAGTTGGTATAGGACCTGATCATGGTTATATTCCCAGGAGAGTTTGTAATATTCAAGTATTTGAAAACCCCACATACACAGAACAGAGCAGAAAGTCAGAAAAGGGAGGCCAATGTAGGTTTCAAAAAGAATCATAGAAGATAGTAACTGACTTCTTCATTTAATTTGTTTTTGTCCTGGCAAATAATTATTCAACTTGAAATAATGATAATTTCTTTCAATGAAGGCTTTTTCTCCCCTCTCACATTTGGAAAGAAATATTATCATGGGGTTATTCCAACAAACAAACTTTTTCTTTAGTTCTTTCTTGTGAGAATGATGCTGGCAGTGGTGCTATATACAAGTAAAAATATAAACTGAAATGTAATGCATTTAAATATAAGCTGAAAGACTTACTTATTCCATTGTATTTCTCCTAAATGCCATCTAGTCTTCAGTACATTGCCTTGAAAGTTGTAAGCAGCCAGAGCACAGATTATGATTGATCACATGGGCACAAGGTTTCCCTTCAATATGTTTTCCTCTCCTGTGGTGAATTGTCTTCCCTTCAACAGAGATGAAATATCCTTCATTTCTGCAAACAAACAAAAACTCTTGAGCAAACATCTAGTGAATTTTTCAGTTTGGGTTTCCAAGTATTAAAAAATAAAATCTCTAGATTTGTGCATAATCCTAATCTATAAGGAAACTGAGTCTTATTAATCATCACAATGAGATCCTTTCATTTATTAATTTAAAAGAGTGATGTATTATAAAGTATTGACACTTGAAAATATGCCAGGCATTGGAAGCAATTTGATGTAAAAGTCTGTGTCACTTCAGTATTTCATGATGTTGGCCACTGCATTGAGTGTACAGTTTTGGTTTGTATGTTATCAAGTCTAATTTCCTATCACTTTCCAGGACAAACTTACTTTTTTTTTAATTTTGGACTTTCAGATTTAAGATAAATTAAGAATTATAAACACATATGGTCATATTGGCTCATTAATAATTGTGTGTCCTTATCAAATATTTAATCAGTGGGTTCAAAAATACATTAAATGTCTCCACCCAAATCTGCAGCCATAAAGCCCATTTTTATGTATTGATGTTCCAAATAATTCAGACTACTTTAGTATTAAGTAATTTATTTGAAAAACATTTCCTGTGCCCTCAAGTACATTTCAGGGATGCACATTGTATTTTGAAAGAGGGGTTATTAACCTATTTTGTAATCTGCAGTACTTCACAATCTAGAAAAGGAAGACTGTAGTTCTCAAGTGAACCATGTGGAAGTCTTTGTGTAACCAGGGTGTGTTCATGATGCCATGTGAGCATGTAAAGATTAGCAGGTGTATTAGGTGGGGTCTCCATGATGGAAGTAATGTTGTAGCCAGGGATTAAAAATAAATACATGCAGAGTATCCAAACTCAGCCTGCCTTCTTCTTTCTTCCTGAAATGCCTTTCCATATCTAGTTGATTCAACCTTCCAGGAAATTGAGAACCACACTTCTAAGAAATGTCCTCTGGATGGCTTTCAGTTATTGCCTATGAGAAATTAAATTCACACCTCTGCTCTCTAAAGTCTTTCTCTGTAACTTTTCTTATAGTAGTCTGTATTGTTGTTTATAACAAGAATGTGTATGCTTCTTTTAGCTTCTTTTTTGGAATAAGTATGTCAGAAAACTATGTGCTATTCAGATGTTATTCTCCACAGTTCCAACCCAATGCCTTGTACAGTGTAGATGCTCAGTAAAATCTTTTAACTTAAATATTTCCTGTAACCCCATAAAAGGTAATATTTATCTCACTTTTTTAGCATTATGCTGACTATAATCCACATTAGTATCATTAATTTACTGGGATCTCCTATCCATAGTGCACGGTAAGTAGACAAATATGCCCCAATTTCATATAGCCAAAATAAAAAAAATATAAAGATGAAAATAATCTATTACTTACTGTTAGAAGACTCTCTGAATTAGCATCAAGTCTGCCTATCCTTTTTTGTTACTAGCTTTCATACAGAACACTGGGGAAAAAAACAGATTCCTTTTTGCATTCCAAAGGGAATATTTTAAGACTTAATGCTGTAAGGTACTAGCATAATAGAAAGTTAATTCCCCAAAGTTTCTCCCTAGTTAGCTTCATCCCAGATGTAATAACTCAACTTCTATTTGTCCAGTTAGCCTGTAAGAATAGCAAGTTAATCCATCACATACTCAGGAACCAGATACAAAGATTTTGTTTGTAATTACTATTTTCCTCTGTCTGAAAAAAAAAGTATCAGGGAAAAAGGAAAAAGGAGAGGTGGAGAATAGGAAGAAGAAAAAATTATATCACTGGTAGAGGAGAAAATAGATCACCAAGAAACTATTATGCTTCCACCCAGGGCCCTAAGTTATGCACCCCTGCATTAGGAAAAAAACTTTTCAGGCCTTTATATCTTTGTCTTCCTAGTTCCAATTTTTTTTGTGCAGGTACAATCCAGAGATGGCACTATGATGTCTAAAACCTGAGACATCCCCCACCAAGGAACAATAGATGAATAGCAACTGGTCTGATGATTAATATGTATATCAAGCTATTTTTGCAAACTGAATATATATCTTATATTTTTCAAGTTTATTTTTATGTTAGTAAAAAGACATATTAAAGGAAATAACTTATTGAAATAATTGTTTTCATCAAATATTTATTGACTAGCTTTCGTAAAATAGGCCTTGTGTTGTTTTCATATGCTGAGTATTGTAAATAATGCCACAATAAAAATAAGAATATAGCTAACTCTTTGCATTCCCGGTATCAATGCAATTGTATATACAGACCCAGAGATGGAAAGTTGAATCATATGCTAATATTATTTTTCAATTTTTGGAGGAACCACCATACTGTTTTTCTTAATGTTGTATTATTTTACATTGCCACCAGCAGTGTACAAGGGTTCTGGTTTTTTGACATGTGTGCCAACACTTGATCTTTGTTATTTTGATACATCCATACTACTACAAGTGAGGTGATATTTCATTGTAGTTTGGATTGCATTTCCCTGACAATTAATTATGTTGACTATGTATTCATATACCAGTTGGCAGTTTTTTGTGTCTTCTTTGGAGAATAGTCTATTCAAGTTCTCTGTTCATTTATTAATTCATTTGTTAATTCTTTGCTGTTGAGTTGTGGGATTTTTTGGGTATATTTTCAGTTTTAATCTGTTATTGTGTATGTGATTTACAAATAGTGTCCCCCATCCTGTAGGCTGATTTTCCGCCGGGCTTGTGGTTTCCTTTATGATGGTTAGTGATACCTCACTTGCCTAAATTTGACTTTGTTCCTTTTGCTTTTGTGTCTTTTCCAGAAATGACTGCCAAGCCTAATGTCATGAAGGTTTTCACCTCTGTTTTCCTCGGGGAGTTTTGTGGTTCCAGTTCCTACATTGGAGTCTTTAATCCACTTTGAATATGGTGTAACATAAGGATTCAATTTCTTTCATATGATTTCCTTATCCAGTTTCTCAGTGAATTTGTTAAAGAGATTCTCCTTTCCCCAGTGTGTATTCTTAGCTTACTTGTCAAAGAGCTGTTTATGGTGTATGCTTGGGTTTTTGGGTATCTATTGTGTGCCATTGGTTTGTGCATTTGTTTTTATGCCTCTATCATACTGCTTTAATTGTTGTAGCTTTTTAATAAATTTTGAAATCAGGAAACATGATAGCTCTATTTTTATTTTTTCCTCAATGCAGCATTGGCCAACTGGGGACATTGGTAGTTTCATATGATTTTTAGGGTTTTTTTAATTTCTATGAAAAATGGCATCAAAATGTTGATAGGGAGTGCATTAACTCTGCAGATCAGTTTGGAAAGCACAGGCATTTTAACAATAGTAAGTCTTCCAAAGTATGAGCACATGTGCCTATTTATTTTGTCTTTTTATTTCATTATTTATTTTATTTCATTAATTATTTTCATTAATGACTTGCTGTTTTCAGTGTAATAATAATAATATTTTACCTTGTTTGACAGGTTTATTTTTTAAGTGTTATTTCCATGCTATTGTAATGGGATTGTTTTCTTAACTTCATTTTCAGAAAATTTGCTGTCAGTGTATATCAAAGCAATTATTATTTTTTATATTGATTTTAAATATAAAAATTGTTGTATTCTTTAGTAGTTCCAATAATTGTTTCTTGTAGAATGTTTTGGATTTTCTGCATATGAGATCATGTCATCTGTAAGCAGGTGTAATTTTTTTCTTCTTTGGTGGTTAAGAAGCCTTTTATTTCTTGCCTAATTGCTCTGGTTTGGACTTATAGTACTATATTGAATGAAAGTAGTGAACATGGGAACCTTGGCCTTATTCCTGATCTTGGAAGAAAAGGTCTCAGTTTTTCACCATTGAGTATGATGTGAGCTATGGGCTTTTAATTTATGACCTTCACTGTAGCAAGTTCAGTTCTTACTATTCCTATTTTGGTGAGAATTTTTATCATAAAGTTAATGTTGAATATTATCAATTATTATTGCTACATCTGTTTAGATGATAATGAGGTCTTTAACTTCTATTCTGTTAACGTGCTGTAACACACTAATTAATTGGCCTGTGATGAACCAATCTTACATTCCAGGGATTAGTTCCAATCGGTCATGGGGTATACTCTCAGTGTGCTGTGTCTTTCAGCTAGCTAGTGATTTGTTTAGGATTTTGTGCCTACTTTCACCAGGGATATAGGTCTGTAATTTTCCTTTCTTATGATGCCTTTGTCTGCCTTTGGAAACAGGGTGATATTGGCCTCATAAAGAAGAGTTTGCAATTGTTTCCTCTATTTTTGGAAGAATTGTATTAATTCTTCTTAAGTGTTTGGTAGAATTCACCTGTGAAGCTATCTAGTTCTGGGCTTTTCTCTGTTGAAAGGTTTTGATTCACTAATTCAATTGATTCACAAATTCAATGTCCAATTGTTATTGTTTTGTTGTCTTCTTATTTCTTCTTTATTTAGTTTCGGTAAGTTGCTATCATCTAGAGAATTAGACATTTCTTCTGGATTATTTACTGGTTAGTAGTTGTTCACAGTAGCCTTGTGATCTTTTTTTTTTTTTTTTAATTTCTGTGGCATTGGCTGTAACATCGCTTCTTCCTTTTATTTTTTTTATCTGATTTGATTTTTCTTTTTAAATTTGTTAATCTCTTTAAGGGTCTGTTGATTTGTCTGACTTTTCAAAGAATCAACTCTCTTTTTTTGGGGGGGTTGTAATGCTCTGAAAATATCCACCAAATCTAGTTTTTCTATTGTATTATTTAATTTCTCTGTTGCCTTGTTTATCTTCTGCCTGGAAGATCTTTCTAGTGATGTTAATGCCGTGTTAAAATCTCTAACTATGATTGTATTCCCATCAATATCCCCCTTTATCTCTGTTAGTAATTCTTGTATGTACTTAGGTGCTCCTATATTGGGTGCATATATATTAATGAGTGTAATATCATTATAAAATTTCCTTCTTTATCTTTCTTTATGGCCTTTGCTTTAAAGTCTATTTTGTCTGAAATCAGTACTGCAACACCTGCTTTTTTGGCTTTTCCATTTGCATGGAATATCCTTTTCCATCCTTTCACTCTCAATCTATATGTGTCCTTCTCCCTAAAGTGGGTCTCTTGTATGCAGCATATTGAAGGTTCTTCCTTTATTAACCAGTCTGCCACTCTATGTCTTTTGACTGGAGCATTTAGTCCATTAACATTTAGAGTAGTTAATGATAGATGTGTGTTTATTGTCATTTTGAACTTATCTTTGCAGTTGAATTGGTATATCCTCTTTGTTCCTTTCTTCTTCCTTTTGTGGTTTGTTATTTTCCTTTGTATTATCATGGGTTTTATTTAATTTTTGTGAATCCCTTGTAAGTTTTTGGCTTATGGTTACCTTTTTTTGTAAATCTATTAGCCCATTACTATAACTATCACCACTCCTATTCAACATAGTCCTGGAAGTCCTAGCCACAGCAATCAGGCAAGAGAAAGAAATAAAAGGGATCCAAATTGGAAAAGAAGAGGTAAAAGTGTCACTATATGCTGATGACATGTTACTATATATAGAAAACCCTAAAAGGTCCACACAAAAGCTACTAGAACTGATTGAAGAATTCAGCAAGGTAGCAGGTTACAAAATTAACATTCAAAAATCAGTTGCATTTCTTTACACTAATGATGAATCAACAGAAAAAGAAAGTAAAGAAACAATCCCCTTTAAAATAGCACCCAAAGTAATAAAACATCTGGGAGTAAATCTAACCAAGGAGGTGAAAGAATTATACACAGAAAACTATAAACCATTGATGAAGGAAATTAAAGAAGACTTTAAAAAATGGAAAGATATCCCAAGCTCTTGGATTGGAAGAATCAATATTGTTAAAATGGTCACACTGCCCACAGCAATCTACAGATTTAATGCAATCCCTATCCAATTACCCAGGACATATTTCACAGAACTAGAACAAATCATAATAAAATTTATATGGAACCATCAAAGACCTAGAATTGCCAAAGCATTACTGAAGAGAAAGAAAGAGGCTGGAGGAATAACTCTCCCAGACTTCAGATAATACTTTAGAGCTACAGTCATCAAGACAGCATGGTATTGGTACAAAAACAGACATATAGACCAATGGAACAGAATAGAGAGCCCAGAAATGAACCCACACACTTCTGGTCAACTCATCTTCGACAAAGGAGGCAAGAATATACAATGGAATAAAGACAGTCTCTTCAGCAAATGGTGTTGGGAAAACTGGACAGCAGCATGTAAAGCAATGAAGCTAGAACACTCCCTTACACCATATACAAAAATCAAGTCAAAATGGATCAAAGACTTAGACATAAGACAAGATACAATAAACCTCCTAGAGGAAAACATAATCTGACATACATTTCAAAAATTTTCTAGAAGAAATAAAAGCAAAAATAAACAAATGGGACCCAATGAAACTTACAAGCTTCTACACAGCAAAGCAAACCAGAAGTAATAGAAGAAGAAAACCTACAGAATGGGAGAAAATTTTTACAAATGAAACTGACAAAGGCTTGATCTCCATAATATATAAGCAGCTCATTTGACTCAATAAGAAAAAAATAAACAACCCATTCCAAAATTGGGCAGAAGACCTAAACAAGCAATTCTCTAAGGAAGACATACAAATGATCAAAAAGTACATGAAAAAAATGCTCAATATCACTAATTATCAGAGAAATGCAAATCAAAACTACAATGAGGTATCACCTCACACCAGTCAGAATGGCCATCATTCAAAAATCCACAAATGACAAATGCTGGAGAGGCTGTGGAGAAAGGGGAACCCTCCTACACTGCTGGTGGGAATGCAGTTTGGTGCAGCCACTATGAAAAACAGTGTGGAGATTCCTCAAAAGACTAGGAATAGACTTACCATATGACCCAGGAATCTCACTCCTGGGCTTGTATCCAGAAGGAACCCTACTTCAGGATGACACCTGCACCCCAATGTTCATAGCAGCACTGTTTACAATAGCCAAAACATGGAAACAGCCTAAATGTCCATCAACAGGTTACTGGATAAAGAAGAGGTGGTATATTTATACAATGGAATACTACTCAGCTATAAAAACTGACCACATAATGGCATTTGCAGCAACATGGATGCTCCTGGAGAATGTCATTCTAAGTGAAGTAAGCCAGAAAGAGAAAGAAAAATACCATATGAGGTCGCTCATATGTGGAATCTAAAAAACAAAAACAAACAAAAACAGCATAAATACAGGGCAAAAATAGACTCATAGACAGAGAATACAGACTTGTGGTTGCCACGGGGGTGGAGGGTGGGAAGGGATAGACTGGGATTTCAAAATTGTAGAATAGATAAAGAAGATTATACTGTATAGCACAGGGAAATATACACAAAATGTTATGATAACTCACAGAGAAAAAAATGAGACAATGAGTGTGTATTTGTCCATGAATGAATGAAAAATTGTACTGAACACTGGAATTTGACACAACATTGTAAAAAGATTATAAATCAATAAAAAATGTTAAAAAAAAGAAAGCAGCTTCTTGCTGCAGAAATGGGTCTTTTCTAAGTCCACTAACTAGAGACAAGCACAGTGAGTATTTCCAGAATGCCTTGTGTGCTTTCTTATATTTAACCGATATAACCCAACTTTAAATAAAATAACATAATACACTTTTTTCTTCATACCATGTTCTACCTTTCAGTACTTCAGTTTCAGAAAATATGTTGCATGTTCCCTATATTTTTAAGTTTTTTTAGTCGACATAAATTATTTTACTTTTTAGCCTCATTGAGTTATAAACTTCTATTATTGTAGTTTATTTTCAGATGTATGATCATCCATAAATAAAATGTGGCTAGTGTTCTATAATTTGTGTCATATCAGTCACATAATTTATAAAGATCTCAAGGTGTTTGTAACACTATGTTTATAGATACATAAGTATATTCATATATATATATATATATATATATATATATATATATATATGTATGTATAGTCTCAGTTATCTTAATAACCAAAGGAAACAATAAGAAAATTATTTTAAAATGCCATTATATATAAAATAGCATTTGATTCAATAATATTCAATATTTCAAAAATAAAATGATGTCATAATGAAGTTGATTGATACATAAAGTTAATTTTCTTGCTCTGGAAGTATTCAAGAGAAAACAAGAGACCTAATTTGAAATGCATGATAGTGGGGATTGCAAATTATAGAGTACTAGCTACATTTTCTTTGTGGATGATCATGTGTTTGCAAGGTTGTGATTATATAAATGTATTTTTTCTTATCAAGCATAGTGTAGACCGTGTTGTGAGTTGTATTTTACAACCAGTCATGCCAGAACTCTCAGGCAATGCAAGAGTCAGGCTGAAAATGTGAGGGAAGCTACTAATCTGAGGACAGAGGTACAAAAAGAAGTAAGAAAATCTGGTGCAGTGTAAAAGATTGTATGGAGGAGTGACGAGATACACTATTATGTTTTTTTATCTGTACAGATTCAGCCAAACTATGACTTAATAACTAATCAAACAAAGCCCTCAATTCATCTTTTTCTTTCTGATGTGATTTTGACATGCCATAACTTTCTCATGGCGCTTTTCACTTCTGCATTCCTCAGTGTGTAGATGATCGAATTGAGAAAGGGTGTTCCGATAGTATAAAATACTGCCACCATCTTGTCCATGGGGAAAGTGGTTGGGGGGGCGTGTATACATAAATATACGTGGACCAAAGAATAAGATGACTGCAATGATGTGTGAAGTGCAATTGGAGAGAGCTTTCTTCCTCTCTTCTGCACTGTGGTTTTGCAGGGAATGCAGAATAAGAATGTAAGAGGTCATCAGAATTACAAAACTGCTGGAGCAAATGGCCCCACTGTTAGTTGCCAACAGCAGATTGATCACATAGGTGTCCATGCAGGCAAGTTTCAACAAAGGCTGCAAGTCACAGCAATAGCGATCAGATTGGGTCCACAGAAGGGCAGTCTCAAGGCCAAGACAATCTGAGCCATGGAATGTATAAAAGACCCTATCCATGCAAGAGTGATCAGGATAATGCAGACCTGGCGGCTCATGATAGTTGTGTAACGCAAGGGTTTGCAGATGGCCACTGTAACGGGCAACAGCCACGAGGATGAGAACAAAGATCTCCATGCAGCCAAAGAAATGTAGTGCAAAGCCTTGGGTCATGCACTCATTGTAAGATATGACTTTTTTGGCAGACAGGGCATCCACAATTAGTCCAGGGGCTGTGGAAGTTGAAAAGCAGTTATCAGCCAAGGACAAATAAAATAGGAAGAAGTACAGTGGGGCTCCCAAGTATCTGGCTGGACTTGATGGTCACGATAATAAACAAATTCCCCACCAAGGTTCCCACATAGAAAATGAAGAAGATTACAGACACCATTTTCTGCCTCATAGTATCTGGTGTCAATCCTAAGAGTATGAACTCAGTTACACTGTTATTTGGCTGCATTGTTTCAATCAAAGTGGAGAAAGTACAGATTAAAAGTAATAAATCTGCAAAGGAAAAAAAATTAAGACATGAATACTATAGTTGGAGGTCAAATGCATGTGCTCATTCATGGAACTGCCACTTTCCAGTGGGTAATCACTTACTTTCCATGTTGTTTATTCCTGAATAAAATGAAAATCATGACATTTATTCTGTCTACTTAACTGATTGCTTATGAAAACAGTGATACATTTAAATAATGAGAAAATAAATGATTCTTCAGGTATAATAAACATGACTTTAGGGGATTTGGCATGTGGATAATTTCCTGGGCAGAATTTTTTTTCCCAGTTTTCAGCTAAGACCTAGTAAGATAACATGTTGTTAAAAAAAGCGAAAATTTATGCATGACTTACCCTAATATGCTTTCGCATTACTTGAACCTGCTAGGCCATTTATAAAATAACTTCTAGTAAATATTCTGAACATTCAAAGAATTATGTTTTAATATTTGATAGTTGATTAAGCTTCCTTAATTAAACCTGAAGATACACACATCACATACACACACACACACACACACACACACACAAGTGGGTGGAGGGGGCGAGAGGGAGAAGTAAGTGAACGGAAGAGAAACATAGTTTTAGCAATGAACACTCAGTTGGTTCAGCACATCTTGCAATTTACTTTAATCTTTTGCCTTTGACTAAGCTGATTTCTTTTTACTTTACCTCTCAAACATTTCCAGTTGTTTACTGTTACAAATTCAGCTTTTATCATTAAACTTTGTACTTTTAAAATCATACTGTTTTGTTCAAAGTTAAATTCTTCCCCTTATTCATTATTTTTCTGAGTCTGTCAACATTTTCTTAAAACAAAAGGAGATGCTACGGCACAAAGATGAATAAAGTGAGAACATTTGTCATACATCTGAATAGTATTTCAACTTTTATTCCTGTTAAGCACCAGAAAATATGGAAAATTAGCTCAGGATGCCCCAAGTTATAGAAACTTCAATAGAATTGTTTGGATCTATATTCTTGAGTGTCCCAAACCCTGACTTCAGTAAGAGAAGATAGAAAAAGGAAAGAAATTATTATTTATTCATATATACCAAATGATGGGCAAATGTTTTTATGTACTTCATCACAAATGTTTTCCAAATAATAGTGCAGTTAAGAGCATAGCATAAGTGTCAAACTGGTAAAATATATTTATGGCATAAATACCAGAAAAAAGCATAATTTACTCAAATATAAGTGAATTTCAGAGATCAGTCTTTTAAAACACAGCACACGTGAATTAAAGCAAAATAACTAATTTCAAAAGAAACATTATTAAAAATAATTAAGCATATGAAAATATGCTCAACTTCATTCTAGTTAAATAAGTTCAAATTTAAATCCCAAACAGATATCTTTCTACACATTGAACTAGCAAAATGATCCTCTAATAAGAGTCTTTTAAATAGTGCTGAAAATGATGTGGAAAAAATCTCAAGACTTTTTTGCTAGATATTTAAGTGGGAGCAGTCTTTATGAAGTGATTTCCAACATTGATGATATTACAACTGTATACAGTCATAGGTCTAGTGATTCTATTTGCTATAGATAACCTCATTCACAGGCACAAAGGTAATCACTGCAGCCGCTTTTGTGGTAGCAAAAGATAGGAAACAACTTCAGTGCCTATCAGAAGTGAGCTGAATAAATCAGGGACCAACTCATCGCTGAATCAATCATCAACCAAAATGAAGCAGATATATATGCAACAGTTTCTAAAATACACTGTAAAGTGGAAGAGTTCAAAACTGTGCTTAGGATGGTAATATTTGTATCAACAGCAGAATAATGTAGATCACATACAGATACATTCATATAAATTACTTTTAGTTAGGAGCGCATCAAAATAGCATGAAATTTGTGGTCTCTGAATGGGAAAATTGCATCTTGGTATCAAAGTTGGGGGATGACCCACCTTTTAAAATATTCCCTTTGGTAATATTTTAATACATGTCATAATTATGCTGCATTAAAAATAAAACTTTCAAAAACTTTATCTTAGTAAATAATTTGTTTATATTTGCATATTACTACAACAGCTATCTTCTAATGTAGGCAGTAGGGATAGTGAAATTCTTAGAGCAATATTAAGATCTAGGAATTTGAATGAGAGATGGTGAGTCAGCTCAACAAATTTCAAAAAGTTTTCAAAATACGTGTTTTTCACAACTCTTCAGCAATCAGAAATGAAAACTAGTTTGCAGTTTCTAACAACTATTATGCCGTAATTGTCTTTATATTTATCCATATATCTATCTGTATCCAGATACAGATGGACACTGACACACTTGTATATTTAACTAACTTATATGTATATGAATGATAATGTAAGAATGGCATAACTTAGAATGAAGTAACACAAGGAAAGAGAGTTTTATCTCTTTACTGCCAAATTTAAGATTTTACAAAAAAGTAGGTGTTTAATAGTAAATATTTGTTGCGTGAATGAATTGAGAATTTCCCATAGATACAATTCAATCGTGTTTGACACCATTCTGTACTCAGTTACCCACTGATAAAGGAGAATTCTGTTCTGCTATATATACAGCAAAATCATCATATTCATGGAGCATTTCCTGAAACGCTCAAGTAGCAATATTTCTATTTGGTTATCTCTCACACCACGTCTACCAGTAGTAGTGCCTATTTCCATCAGGTGCTGTGTGCACCTTTTTATTCCCATCTGCTCATTCGAGATTGTAAAACACTTTTAGGTTCCCTAAAACTACACGTCTGCAAGTGCCTTAGAAAACTTACCAGTTATGATAAGAGCTTATGTAGAAGTTAGGATGTTCACTGGGAGGCCAGGATCTCTATGATCTCACAAAGGGGCTTAGCTTCTGACCTGCATGCCAATCTGAGTTGATCCCAGATTCATTGCAAACTTTCTGAAATCCACTCTCACACGAGATTTTGACTGAAAAAAAAAATGCTTCTCTTTTGTATTCCCTGAAGGACTATTTAAGTATGAATGATGCAAAATATAGGAGTCTGGGGAAAGTCATTCCCTAAAGTGTGCCTCCCATTCCAATTGAAAAACAGATGTTATAAAGAACTTAACATTTATTATACATTATTAGATTATGAAAAAATAAAGGTGGACTATGCTTGCAGTCAAAGATGTTCATTTGTGCCATAAATGACATCTTTTGACTAAAATCAAAAACAATTGTCTTCTAGTACCCAGGTCTTGTTTCCTAATACTGTCCTCCAATAAAATAAACTAGGACCTCTTAAAGAAATGGCTGATTCTAGGTCTGGGGTAGTGAATGGACAAGATGACATGGAGCATCTTGTAGTGCTAGACAGTAAGGAATAATGAAAAGACACAAACAGTGATGAGAATATGCCAGTGTGACACAGGAGCTGAGTGAATGTACCTCCAGTGGACAAAGATAGAAAGATAATTCAGCAGCAAAATAACAATGAATTGAACTTGTAACTCACAGTATAAAAGTCCATGAGTTCATAATGACATAAATAATTGAATAAATAACTAAATGATAGGGGAGTATAGACAAATCTCACATCAAAAATAATTCCTAATAATTATGTAGATACTCTGCTCTCAAAGAGTCATCTCTTTTTTTATGGATGGTACATAGTGACTAATTTCTAAAAGGTAGAGTGTGGAATGTGGGGAAAAAGTAACTATGGAGGAGACACATGACAAACACTGTCTCAGCCAGGTGATCAAGGTTAGCATCAGTGGTGGTAAGTCACACTGAGAGTATGTAGCTACTGATGTGTGGTGAAAAGAGTGATTTACCCCTGCAGTTTTTCTCCCAATAACCTATAACCCCGGTGTGATCTTGAATAAAATATCAAACCCCAATGTAAGATTTCTGTATAAAATGTATGATTAGTATTTCTCAAAACTGTCAAGATCGTCAAAGATAAGAAAAGTCAGAGAAACTGTCACCGTTTGGAGCAGCTGAAGGAAATATGACAACTAAAAGTAATGTGGTATCCTGGATAGATTCTGGAGAAGAAAAACAGAATTATTAGTTGAAATTTATATTTTTTACTTTTAATACAATACTTTTTAAATACTTTTAATGTATTTAATGTACAAATGTGTTGACATCAATGAATTAGGTGTGACAAATATACCATATGATGCAAGATTATATATATTATATATTACATATATATATATATATCACATTTTTTAATCCATTGGCTGATACTTAGGTTGTTTCCATATCTTGACTATTTTGAACAGTGCTGTAATCAACATGGCAGTGCAGATATTCATTTAATTTCCTTGGATATACACCCTGAACTTGATAACTGTATCATATTGCAGTTGAAGTTTTAATTCCTTGAGTAAACTACATACTATTTTTAAAAGTGGCTGCAGTCCACTTACATTCCCACCAACAGTGCACATGGACGGGGCTCCCTTTTCTCTGTATCTTCACCAACACCTGTTACTGCTTGTCTTCTTGAAGATAGACGTTCTAACAGGTGTGAGGTGGAATCTTATTTTAATTTGCATTTTCCTGATTATTGAGGTTGAACATCTGTTTTACCTGCATGTTGGCCATTTTGATGCCTTCCTTGGAAGAAATATCTTTTCAGGTCCTCTGCTCAGTCTTTAATTGGTTTGTTTGTTTGTTATTGAGTTTCTGTCTTTATATATTTTGGATACAAACCTCTTATCAGATACATGGCTTGTAAATATTTTCTCTCATTTTATAGGTTTTCTTTTCATTCTTTTTATTGTTTCTCTTGCTGTGCATAAGCTTTTTAGTGGATATATTCCCTATTGTTTATTTTCACTTTTGCTGCTTGTGTTTTAATATATCCAAAAAATCATTCTCAGGACCAATGTCCAGGGGCCTCTTTCCTATGTTCACTTCTAGGAGTTTATGGTGATTTGCCTTATGTTTAAATGTCTGGTCTATTTTGAGTTAATATTTGTGAGTAGTGTGGGTTGGGTGGAAGGCAAATTTATTTTTCTGCCTGTGGTTAACCAGTTTTCCCAATACCATATATTGAAGAGACATTAATTTCCCAAGTAAGCATTCTTGACTTCCTAAATGTGATATACCACATTTATATAATAAAATATAAAAATGATGTTATCAGATCAATAAATGCAGAAAAGACATTTGACAAAATACAACATCCTTTCATGAAAAGAAAAAAACCACTTAGAATATAGGGTGTAGAAAGCACATACCTCAACATAAGAAAAGTACTGTTAGTATGTATATATAAGATGGCTGTTATTATAAAAATACAAATTTCAGTAAATATTCATGAAAATGCATTTTCTAATGAAAATACATAGCACATGCTATGTTGTCTCATTTATTCAACGTTCTTTATGTGTGCCATCATTTTTAACCTCATGACAAGCCAATGAAATATGGATTATTTTCATTTCTAATTTGCACAGAAAAATTGAGGGCCAAAATTTCATCTGTATTTCCTGATGTTACAGGGCTACAAGGTTGCAGAGCCAAGATTTGGATCCATCCAGTCTGAGTCTAGAGCTCATATTCTTAATCTTTATGTTCTGCTACCCATCTTGAAGCTAAAACAAGGACAGTGATCACTGCATCAATTCCTGTGATATTTGTGATCACTGCATCAATTCTTAAAGTTTCCTGTGTTTTAGGCCATTTTGCAGATGTTTGAATTATGGGATAAAGTCGAGTAGAGGTGTATATTACTGACTTGGAAGACATATGGAAGTGGTTTAAAACCTTGCTTTGGTACTTAGCAAAATAACCTCAAAGATTCATTTACTTCTCTGGACTTTGGAGTTTTAATCTGTATACTTTCAATAGATGTACCTAACTTTGTCCTTTTTTTTTTTTTTTTTTTTTTGAGTTGAAAGCATGATAACAAAAAAGCACTTGACACATATCAGGTACTCTACTTCTTCCTAAAATGAAAAGATATTTAGAATTTATAGTTTCTCTTTTAGGTAAATCACTTTGGAACATAAGTGATAACTGCAAAATTATACATTGGATGGACATTGTGTCCCAGATATTTTTAAAAAATCATGTAATGCTCCCAGTTTTAATTTGATTTCAAGTACTTTGAACCACACAAACTCCTAGGTTTTCTTTACCTTTATGACTTCTTCTTACTCTATTATTTTAATTTTATATATACAATAACAGATTAGCTTATTTTATTTTCTTCTATGTATCTTACCTTCATTCATTCATTTCTCTGGAATGCAAATAATCATAAACCACTGTATTGTGTGTGTGTGCATGTGGTGTAATGGAGGTATAGTTAAATGAATTTATGACCAAATCATGGTATGTCCATTCTTTTTTATATATTGACTCTACATATGCATGACATGCCAATTTTGTGACACCAGTTTGACACTGAACTTTGTAATGTCCCAGAAGGAAAAAAGAATTGATAATAAGAAAATTTAATGCCATTTTTCTGAATTTATTTGAATAAACTTTGACTGGAGACACAGTCTGAATTGGTAAGTTTGGGCCACTTAAAGTATAAGAAGACTTACACAACATTATAAACTGAGCTATAACTCCATAAAATTTTTTTAAAAAAAGGAAAAAAGTAACTATAAGAAGACTTGTCATTCATTTTGCATGTAGACTCAAAAAGATAACAACTCACAATCATATATGATTATATGTCCTTCCCACAATAATCAGACACCCTCATGTTTGATATCTGTACAGATTCAGTCAAACTATGTTTCAATTCATCTTTTGTTTTCTGATGAAATTTTGATATGCCATAACTTTCTCATGGCATTTTTCACTTCTGCATTCCTTAGCGTGTAGATGAGTGAATGAGAAAGGATGTTGCAATAGTATAAAATATTGCCACCATCTTTCCTGTGGGGAATGTGGTTGGGGGAGTGGATATATATAAATGTACATGGACCAAAAATAAGACAACTACAGTGATGTGGGACGTGCAAGTGGAGAGAGCTTTTATCCTCCCTTCTGCACTGTGGTTTTGCACTAAATGCAAGATAACTGTGTATTAAATTATCAGAATTACAAAATTGCTTGTGCAAATGACCCCACTGTTAAACACCACCAACAGTTTCATCACATAAATATCCATGCCTGCAAGTTTATACAAGGGCTGCATATCACAGAATTCATCAATCAAATTGGGCCCACAAAAAGGTAATCTCAAGACCAGGTTAATCTGAGTCATGGAATGTGTAAAAGACCCTATCCATACAAGAACAATCAGGATGATGCAGACCTGGAAGCTCATGATACCTGGGTAACACAAGGGCTTGCAGATGGGTAAATAGTGATCCATGGCCATGAGGAGGAGAACAAAGACCTCCATGATGCCAAATAAATGCAGTGAAAAGACTTAAGTCATGCACTCATTGTAGGACATGATTTTCTTTGCAGATGTCATCCACAATTAGTTTGGGGTCTGAGGAAGTTGAAAAGCAGGTATCAATCAAAGACAAAATAGGAAGAAGTACATGAGGAATCCCAAGTGTCCAGCTGGACTTGCTGGTCACAGTAATAAGCAAATTTCCCACCATGGTTCCCACATAGAAAATGAAGATTACAAACACCATTTTTTGCTTCTTAGAATCCTATTCACATTCATAAAATGAAGAAATCTGGCTAAGAGCAGGGAGAATATCAAAGCAACCAATTTGTTCATATGATGACATCCTCAGTTTCAATTTCTTTCTTATTCATACTTTAAGCAGGAGGTGAAACAAATTGTGGTTTCTCAAAGAAATATAGCTAGAATTCTTCTTAGAGTCTGAAAAAGATAAAGGTAGAAAAAGTGTCCTAGTCTCCAGCAGTAATTTTTTGCTCTGTATTTTTTTAAATTGAGGTCTCATCAGTATACAATGTGTCAATTTCTGGTGTACAGCATATTTCAATCATACATATACATATACATATATATATATTTGTTATCTTATTATTTTTCATTATAGGTTACTGTAAGATATTGAATATAGTTCCTTGCTCTTAGACAGTAGAAACTTAACTTTATTTTTTATGTATTTATTAGTATCTGCAAATCTTGAACTCCCAATTTATCCCTTCTCACTGCCTTTCCTCCACTGGTAACCCTAAGTTTGTTTTCTGTATCTGTAGTCTGTTTCTGTTTTGTAAATAAGTTCATTTGTGTCTTTTTTCTTTTTTTTAGATTCCATATATGAGTGACATCATATGGTATTTTTCTTTCTCTATCTTACTTAGAATGTATTTTATTAAATTTGTTCATCATGCATTATATCTGCCTTTGTTAATTCAGCATTTTTTGTGAACCAGACATTGTGCTACTTGTAGAAACTACTATTATCAAGTAGGTAAGTACTTTATGGAGTATGACTATTTATTTATGTTATAAATTTAAATTCATGCCTGGTATTAAAATATTATTTTATTGAATCACTACTTTTTCTGATGGGTTATCAGCATAAGATGGTGAAACGAGTGATAGAAAATGATTCTGAATGCTACAAAGAAATTTGGAAATGTGGTGTAATATGCTTTACTACCCCTTGGAGGTTAAATGGTCCATTGCATTTATACTCCTAAAGTGGTTACAGTCAACACATGACTGTCAACTACAATATATTAAAATGGGCAAAGTTATTAATATAAAGTTTTAGAATTTAGTTATATGTAATAAATAATTTGTATATAATAGTATAATAATAATACATACAATTATATAACATATACATGCATACATTATATATTCCAGCACAGTCCTGTCTCAATAAATGGTAAATAGTATAATTGCACTACCTTTCTATCATATTGTCTGGCAGTGTATGACAGTGACATAAGAACATGGTCTGAGAGGTCGGTTAGATTCTGGTTACTGGTTCTTTAATATTTCTGTTCTGGAACTTTCCCCCTTGTGTTTGTTTCCTGACCTGCAAAATGTAGATAATAGCAGTGCCTACTTTGGATTGTTATAAAGATTATTGTTCAATAACAAGATGTTTTTATTTTATTTTATTACAATGAAAGCTTACTAATCAATGTACATTAAAGAAACAAGTAATATTAAGCCCCAATCTGCTAGAATGTTTCAAGCAAAGTTTAGTCCTGGGCTAGGTGTTTCTCCCTTTTCTTGCATCCATTTCTTATCCCCTCTGTGCGGAATCAATGATTTGTAGTGGTTAATTTTTGTCTTTATCTCATAGGTATTCTTTGCTGAAATCCCCAATAACATCCTTTTGATCTTTTCATCAGTTGAGTGAACATTGGACTCCACACACATTTTATTGATAACCTGAAATTACTTTCCTACTACATAATTTCCTAGTGGCATTTTACATCTGGCCATTTCTCAAGGTATAGATTAAGGGATTTAACATGGGAGTTATCATCGTGTAGAACACAGCAACTGCTTTATCAATAGGCAAAGTAGCTGCAGGTCTCAGATACACAAATATGCAGGGCACAAAAAAGAAGACAACTGCTGTGATGTGGGAGACAAAGGTAGAGAGGGCTTTGCATCTCGGCTCCAAGCTATTTGTACTTAGGGAGTACAGAATGACTACATAGGAACCAATCAAGAGAAGGAAGTTTCACAGACACATGAACCCACTGTTTGCAGCAATAAAGAGTCCTAAAACGTGGCTATAAAAGCAGATGAGATTGAACAAAGGATTCAAATCACATGTTCTGAACAAGCTAGCTAAAGGACTGTTTCCACACACATTCAGATCTCAGAAGTGAGCATGTGGAGAGGCGTTCATTCATCCAGCATAAATGGCCTGGGTACAACTAGAAACAGTGACTCTGATTTCTCAGCATGTTTCCTAGATCTGGTTTCCAAGTAAAGGCAGTTTGCATTGGAAAACCAAGTTGAAATGAGTGCCTCCCCATAGATATATAAGTAGTGTACTTCCCCTAACCCAGAAACTCTGCATTCCCAACAAGCCAGCTGAAGGATGGCTTCCACACACCTTCAGATCTCAGAAGTGAGAATGTGGAGAGGCATTTATTAATGCAGCATAAAGGGCCTGAGTACATCCAGAAACACTGACTGATTTCTCAGCATATTTCGTAGAACCGGTTTCCAAGTAAAGGCGATTTGCACTGCAAAACTGAGTTGGAGCAAGTGCCTCCCCATAGATATGTAAGTAGTGAAGTTCTCCTTACCCAGAAGCTCTGTGTTGCCAACAAGCTAGCTGAAAGATGGCTTCCACACACATTCTGTTCCAAGAATGGAACACTTGGAGAGGCATTCTTTTATCTAGCAGTAGGATCATGGGTACATCTATAAACAATTACTCTGATTTATCAGCCTGTTTCCTAGAGCCAGATTCAAAGGAAAGGCACTTTGGGCTGGAAAACCAACCTAGAGCCAGAGCCTCACCATAGATAGCTAAGTAGCATAGTTCCACCAACCCGGAAACTCTGTGTTGCCATAAATCTGGCTGAAGGATGGCTTCCACAAACATTTGGGTCCCAGAATGGAACAAGTGGAGAGGCGTTCTTTCATCTAGCATAAGGGACATGGGTACATCAAGAAATACTTACTCTTAATTATCAGCATGTTTCCTAAAGCCGATTTCAAGGGAAAGGCCCTTTGCACTGGGAAACTGAGCTGGAGCCAGTGCCTCCACGTAGATATGAAAGTAGAATATTACCCCAACACAGAAATTCTGTTGCCAACAATCTAGCTCAAGGACGGTGTCCACACACATTTGGATCCCGGAATGGAGCATGTGGATAGGTGTTCTTTCATCAAGCATAAGGGGCATGGGTACATCTAGAAGCAGTTACTTTGATTTCTCAGCAAGTTTCCTAGAGCCAGTTTCAAGGGAGAGGCCCTTTATGCTGGAAAATATAGCTGGAGCATCTGCCACCCAATAGATATATAAGTATCAAAGTTCCCTTAACCCAGAAGCTCTGTGTTGCCAAGTTAGCTGAAGGACGGCTTCCACACACATTCAGGTCAAAGAATGGAGCACGTGGAGAGGCATTCTTTCATCTAGCATAAAGAACCTGAGTATATCTATAAACAATTATTCTGACACCTCACCATATTACCTAGAGCTGGTTTTATGGGAAAGGCACGTTGCACTGGAAAATCAAGCTGGAGCAACTGCATCCTCATAGATATGAAAGTAGCGTAGTGCCCCTTACCAAGAAACTTTGTGTTGTTAACAAGCTAGCTAGGAGAGTTTCCACACACATTTGGATCCCAGAATGCAGCATGTGGAGAGGCGTTCTTTCATCTTTTATAATGGCATGTGTACATATAGAAAAACTTAATCTGATTTCTCAGCATGTTTTCTAGAACCCATTTGACGGGAAAGGCACTTTGCTTGGGAAAACGGGACTGGAATGAGTGCTTCCACACATATATGTAAGTAGCGTATTTCTCCTAACCCGGAAACTCTGGGTTGCCATTACATGTCTATGGGGAGGCACTCGCTCCAACTGGGTTTTCCAGCGCAAACTGCCTTTATTTTGAAACTGGACCTAGGAACCATGCTGAGAAATCAGAGTAAGTGTCCCTAGGTGAAACCAAGCTCTTTATGATGTATGAAAGAATGCCTCTCCACGTGACCACATCTGAGATATGAATGTGTGTGGAAGCCGTCATGCATGTAGCCTGTTGGGAACACAAAGTTTCGTGGTGAGGGGAACTACGTTACTTCCATGTCTATGGGGAGGCACTAAACCAACTGGGTTTTCAAGCACAAACTGCATTTATTTCAAAACTGGCTCAAGGAATCGTGCTGAGAAATCAGAGTAAGGGTTCCTAGATGTAAGCAAGCCCTATATGATGGATGAAAGAACGCCTCTCCACATGCTCACAGCTGAGATCTTAATGTGTGTGGAAGCCATCATGCACGTAGTGTGTTGGGAACACAGTTTCATTGTGAGGTGAACTATGCTACTTCCATGTCTATGGGGAGGCACAGGCTTCAACTGGGTTTTCCAGCACAAACTTCCTTTATTTGGAAACTGAGTCAAGGAACCATGTTGGGAAATCAGAGTAACTATTCCTAGATGTAACATTACACTTTATGATGGATGAAAGAATGCCTCTCCACATACTCACATCTCAGATCTGAATGTGTGTGGAAGCAGTCATGCATGTTGTTTGATGGGAACACAGAGTTTCATGGTGAGGGGAACTAAACTACTTATATGTCTATGGGGAGGCACACTTCCAACTGGGTTTTCCAGCAGAAACTCCCTGTATTTTGAAACTGATTCTAGGAACCATGCCGAGAAATCTGTATAAGTGTTCCTAGGTGTAAGCATGCTTTTTATGATGGATGGAAGAACGGCTTTCCATGTGACAACATCTCACATCTGAATGTTTGTCGAAGCTGTCATGCATGTGGTGTGATGGGAACAGAGTTTGGTGGTGAGGGTACTATGCTACTTACATGTTTATGAGGAGAGACTCACTCCAACTGGCTTTTCCAGCACAAACTGCCTTTATTTCAAACCTGGCTCTAGGAACCATGCTAAGAAATCAAAGTGTTCCTAGGTAAAACCATCTCCTTTATGCTGGATGGAAATTCGTCTATCCACATACTTACATCTCAGATCTGAATGTGTGTCGAAACCATCATGCATGTAACATGTGGGAACACACTGTTTCGTGTTGAGGGTAACTGTGGAACTAACATGTTCATGGGAAAGCACTCCCTCCAACTGGGTATTCCAGTGCTAACTGCCTTTATTCCAAAAGTGGCTCTAGGAACCATGCTGAGAAATCAGCATAAGTATTCCTAGGTATAAACATACTATTTATGCTGGATGAGAAAACAGCTCTCCACATGCTCACATCTGGGATCTGAATGTGTGTCGGTGCCATCACGCATGTGGTGTGTTGGGTACACAGAGTTTCATGGTGAGGGGTACTATTACATGTCCTTGTGGAAGCACTCCCTCTAACTTGGTATTCCAGCACAAACTGCCTTTATTTTGAAAGTGGCTTTAGAAAAAATGCTGAGAAATCAGAGCAAGTGTTCCTAGTTTTAGCCATGGCTTTATGTTGGATGAAAGAACAGCTCTCAACATGCTCACATCTCAGATCTGATTGTGTGTTGAAGCCATCATGCATGTAGCATGTTGGGAACAGAATTTTGTGGAGAGGGGTAGTATCAAAATTAGATGTCTATGGCGAAGCAGTTGTTCCAACTGTGTATTTCAGCACAAAGTGCCTTAATTTCATAACTGACTCTAGGAACCATGCTGAGAAATCAGATTAAGAGTTCCTAGGTGTAACCATGCCCTTTATGCTGGATGGGAGAACGGCTTTCCAAATGCTCACATCTCAGATCTGAATGCACTTGGAAGCCAACATGGATGTAGTGTATTGTGAACACAGATTTTCATGGTGAGGGGAACTATGCTACTAAAATGTCTAAGGGAAGACACTCAGTGCAAATGTGTTTTCCAGCACTAAATGCCTATTACTTGGAAACTGGCTCTAAGAACCATGTTGAGAAATCAGAGTAAGTGTTCCCAGGTATAACCATGCCCTTTATGCTGAATGAAAGAATGGCTCGCCACATGCTCATATCAGATATGAATGTGTGTTGAAGCAGTCATGCATGTGGCGTGTAAGGAACACAGAGTTTCATGGTGACAAGTACTATGTAACTTACATGTCCATGGGGAAGCACTTCCTCCAACTAGGTATTCTAGTTCAAACTGCTTTTATTTCAAAACTGGCTATAGGTTTCATCCTGAGGAATTAAAGTGATCCTAGTTGTAACCATGTCCTTTATGCTGGATGAAAGAATGGCTCTCCACATGCTCACATCTCAGACCTGAATCTCTGTCAAAGCTGTCATGAATGAGGCCTGTTGGGAACACAGATTTTCATGGTGTGTGGTTCTGTGTAATATACATGTCTATGGGGAAGCACTCGCTCCAACTATGTATTCTAGGACAAAGTGCCTTAATTTCAAAGCTGACTCTAGGAACCATGCTGAGAAATCAGTGTAAGAGTTCCTAGGTTTAACCATGCCCTTTGTACTGGATGAAAGAACGACTCTCCACATGCTCACATCTCAGATCTGAATGGGTATGGAAGCTGTCATGCATGTAGCGTGTTGGGAAAACAGAGTTTCATTGTGAGGGAAACAATGTAGCTTACTTGTCTATGGGGAAGCACTCCCTCCAACTGGGTATTCCAGCACAAACTACCTTTATTTCAAAACTGGCTCTGGGAAACATGCTGAGAAACAATACTAAGTGTTCCTTCATATAACCGTGCCATTTATTCTGGATGAAAGAACGGCTCTCCATATGATCACATCTTAGATCTGAATGTTTGTCTAATTAGTCATGCATGTGGCGTATTGGGTACACAGAATTTCGTGGCAATGGGTACTATGTAACTTACAAGTCCTGGAGGAAGCACTCCCTCTAACTGGGCATACCAGTTAAAACTTCCTTTATTTGAAAGTGGCTCTAGGAAACATGCTGAGATATCAGTGTAAGTGTTCCTAGGTATAAACAAGCCATTTATTCTGGATGAAAATAACAGTTCTCTGCATGCTGACATCTTAGATCTGAATTGTATCGAAGCCATCATGCATGTAGCGTGTTGGGAACAGAGTTTCATGGAGAGGAGTAATATGAAAATTACATTTCTTTGGGGCAGCACTCCCTCCAACTGGGTATTCCAGTGCAAGCTGCCTTTATGCCGCAATTGGCTCTAGGAACCATGCTGAGAAATTAAAGTAAGTGTTCTTTGGGGTAACCATGCCCTTTATGCTGGATGAAAGAATGGCTCTCCACATGCTTGCATTTGAGATCTGAATGTGTGTGGAAGCGGTAATTCATGTAGCATGTTGGGAACACAGAGTTTCGTGGTGAGGGTACTACGCTACTTACATGTCTATGGGGAGGCATTCACTCCAACTGGGTTTTCCTGTGCAAACTGCCTTTATTTCAAAAGTGGCTCTAGGGACTATGCTGAGAATTCAGTGTAAGTGTTCCTATGCGTAACCATTCCCTTTATGATGGATGAAAGAACACCTGTCCACATACATCTGAGACCTTAATGTGTGTGGAAACCATCATGCATGTAGCGTGTTGGAAACACAGAGTTTGTGGTGAAGGGTACTAGCTACTTACATGTGTAAGGGGAGGCACTCGCTCCAACTTGGTTTTCCAGTGCAAACTGAATTTATTTGAAATCTGGCTCTGGGAAACATGCTGAGATATCAGAGTCAGTGTTTCTAGATGTACCCAGGCCCTTTATGCTGGATGAATGAACGGATCTCCACATGCTTCTGAGTTCTGAATGTGTGTTGAAGCCATCCTTCAGCTAGCTTGTTGGGAACATAGATTTTCTGGCTTAGAGGAAGTATGCTACCTACATATCTATGGAGAGGCACTTGTTCCAACTCGGTTTTCCAGCACAAACTGCCTTTAGTTCGAAACCGGCTCTAGGAAGCATGCTGAGAAATCAGAGTCAGTGTTTCTAGGTGTGCCCACACCCTTTATGCTTGATGAATGCACGCCTCTCCACATGCTCACTTCTGAGATCTGAATGTGTGTGCAAGCTGTCCTTCAGCTAGCTTGCTGGGAATACAGAGTTTCTGACTAAGAGGAACAACGCTACTTACAATTCAATGCAGAGGCACTCACTCCAACTCCATTTTATGGCGCAAACTCCCTTGGAAACTGGCTCTAGGAAACATGCTGAAAAATCAAAGTAGATGTTTCTGTATGTACCCAAGCCCTTTATGCTGGATGTATGCACTCCTCTCCACATGCTCACTTCTGAGGTCTGAATGTGTATGGAAGTCGTTCTTCAGCTAGATTTTTGAGAACACAGAGTTTCTGGCTTTGGAGATCTACGTTAGTTATATATCTATGTGAAGGCACTCACTCCAACATGGTTTTCCACACAAACTGCCTTTACTTGGAAACCGGCTCTAGAAAGCATGCTAAGAAATCAGTGTAAGTGTTTTTAGATGTACCCAGGTCGTTTTTACTGGCTGAATGAATGTCTCTCCACATGCTCACTTCTCAGATGTGAATCTGTGTGGAAGCTGTCCTTCAGCTAGCTTGTTGGGAACATAGAGTTCTGGCTTAGTGGAACTATGCTACTTATATATCTACGGGGAGGCAGTCCCTTCAACTTGGTTTTCCAGTGCAAACTGCCTTTACTTGGAAACCGGCTCTAGGAAACCTGCTGAGAATTGAGTCAGTGTTTCTAGATTTCCAGCGGCCCTTTATGCTGGATAAAAGAACGCCTGTACACATGGTCACTTCTGAGTTCTGAATGTGTATGGAAGCCGTACTTCAGTTGGCTTGTTGGGAACACAGAGTTTCTGACTTAGAGGAACTATGCTACTTAGATATGTATGGAGAGGCTCTCGCCTCTCTGTGGTTTTCCACGCCAAACTGCCATTACTTGGAAACTGGCTCTAGGAAACACGCTGAGAAATCAAAGACAGTGTTTCTACATGTACTCAGCCCGTTTATGCTGGATGAATGAACGCCTCTCCACATGCTCACTTCTGCGATCTGAATATGTGTGGAAGCAATCCTTCAGCTAGGTTGTTGGGAACAGAGACTTTCTGACTTAGGGGACCTACGCTACTTACATATATATGGGGAGGCCCTTGCTCCAACTCAGTTTTCTAGAGCAAACTGCATTTACTTGGAATCCGGCTCTTGGAAACATGCTGAGAAGTCAGAGACAGTGTTTCTAGATGCAACCAGGCCCTTTATGCTGGACGAATGAATGCCTCTCCACATGCTCACTTCTGAGATCTGAATGTGCGTGGAAGCCGTCCTTCAGCTAGCTTGTTGGTAACAGAGTTTCTGGCTTAGGGGATCTATGCTACTTACATATCTATGGGGAGGTACTCTCTCCAACTAGGTTTTCCATTGCAAAAGTCCTTTACCTTGAACAGGCTCTAGGATCCATGCTCTGAAATCAAGATTACTGTGTCTAGATGTACCCTGGCCATTTGTGTTATATGAAAGTACGCTTCTCCACATATTCCATTCTGGAATCTGAATGTGTGTGGAAGCTCTTCTTCAACTACTTTGTTGGGAACACAAACTTTCCGGATTAGGGGCCCTATAAAACTATATATATAAGGGGAGGCCCTCTTTCCAACTCGGTTTTTAAGCGCAAGCTATCTTTATCTTGAAACTGTCTTTAGGAAACATACTGAGAAATCAGGGTAAATGTTTCTAGATATACCCTTGATCTTTGTTCTAGGTGAATGTACGCTTCTCCACATATTTCACTATATGATCCAAATGTATGTGCAAGCAGGTCTTCACCTACCTTGTGGGGAACAGAGTTACTGGGTTAGGGACACTGGCCTACCTATATATATTTAAGGAGAGGACTCACTCCAACTCGATTTTCCAGCACAAAATGCCTTTACCATGAAACCTGTCATAGAAAATATATTGAGAAATCAGGGTAAGTGTTTCTAGATGTATCTTTGACCTTTGTCCTAGATCAATAAATGCTTCTCCACGTGTTCCATTTTGGGATCCGAATATGTGTGTAAGCCAATCTTCACCTGCCTTGTTGGGAACACAGAGTTCCTGGCTTAGGGGCATGGTCCTTCCTATATATATTAGGGGTGGCACTCACTCCAAATCAGTTTTGCTGTGCAAACTTCCTTTACCTTGAAAGCGGCTCCATGATACATGCTGAGAAATCAGTGTGTTTCTATATGTACCATTTACCTTTGTGCTAGATGAATGAATGCTTTTCCAGATGTTTCATTCTGGGATCCAAGTTTGTGTGGAAGCCATCCTTCATGTACATTGTTGGAAACACGGAGTTTTTGGGTTAGTGGCACTGGCCTACCTTTACATATAAGGGGAGGCACTCACTCAAACTCGGTTTTACAGAGCAATCTGGCTTTATTTTGAAAGCGGGTCTAGGAAACTTGCTGCGAAATCAAGGTAATTGTTTCTAGATGTACCCACGTGCTTTGGGCTAGATGAATGAAAGCTTCTCCACATGTTACTTTCTGGGTTCCGAATGTGTGTGGAGACAGTCCTTCACATACTTGGTTGGGAACATGGAGTTTCTAGGTTAGGGTCATTGGCCTACCTGTATACATAAAGGGAAGCAATTGCTCCAAGTAAGATTTCCAGCATAAAATGCCTTTACCATGAAACCTGTTCCAGGAATCATGCTGAGCAATCAGGATAAGGGTTTCACTTGCCCCTTGTGCTAGATGAATGAATGCTTATCCACTTGTTCCATTCAGGAATTTGAATGTGTGTGAAAGCCGTCCTTACCTACCTTGTTGGGAACACGGAGTTTCTAGGTTAGGGGCACTGGGCTACCTATATATATAAGGGGAGGTACTCACTCCACCTAGGTTTTCCAGCACAAAGTGCTTTTACCTTGAGAGCAGGTCTAGAAAACTTGCTTACAAATTAGGATAAGTGTTCCTAGATGTACTCTAGCTTTTTGTGCTAAATCAATGAAAGCTTCTGCACATGTTCCATTCTGGGATCCAAATGTGTGTGGAAATGGTCCTTCACTTACCTTGTTGGGAACAAAGAGTTTCTAGGTTAGGGGCACTACCTACCTATATATATAAGTGAAGGCACTTGCTCCAACTCAGTTTTTTAGTGCAAACTTTTGTTACCTTGAAACAGGATGTAGAAAACATGCTAAGAAATCAGGGTAAGTATTTCAAGATGTAAACTTGTCCTTTGTGCTAGATGAATGAAAGCTTTTGCACATATTCCATTCTTGGATCTGAATGTGTGTGGAAGCCATCCTTCATCTACCTTGTTGGAAACACAGTTTCTGGGTTAGGGGCACTGAGCTACCTGTATATATAAGTTGAGGCACTGGCCCCAACTCGGTTTTTCAGAGCAAACTGCCTTTACCTTGAAACCGGCATGAGGAAACATGCTGACAAAACAGGGTAAGGGTTTCTAGATATAACACTGACCATTCTGTTGATTAAGGAACCCTTCTGCACATGTTCCTTTCGAGGATCCGAATGTGTGTGGAAGCCTACCTTCCACTACCTTGTTGGGAATACAGAGTTTCTGGGTTAGTGGCACTGGCCTGTTTATATATATATATGGGGAGGCACTCATTCCAACTTGGTTTTCCAAAGCATTCTGCCTTTACCTTGAAACCGGCTCTAGGAAACATGCTGAGAAATCAGGGTAAGTGTTGCTAGATTTACATTACCCTTTGTGCTAGATGAATGAACGCTTCTGCACATTAGCTATTCTGGGATCTGAATGTGTGTGGAAGCCGTCCTTCATCTACCTTGATGGCAACAGAGTTTCTGGGTAAGTGGCACTGGCCTACCTATATATATAAGTTGAGGCACTGGCCCCAACTCGGTTTTCTGGAGCAAACTGCCTTTACCTTGAAACCGGCTCTAGGAAACATGCTGAGAAAACAGGGTAAATGTTTCTAAATTGCCCTTTCTGCTTGATTAAGGAACGCTTCCTCAGATGTTCCATTCTGGGATCCAAATATGTGTGGAAGCTGTCCATCAACTACCCTGTTGGGAATACAGAGTTTCTGGATTAGTGGCACTGGCTTACTTATATATATATAAGAGGAGGCACTAGCTCCAACTCGGTTTTCTAGCACAAACAGCCTTTACCTTGAAACCAGCTCTAGGAAACATGCAGAGAAATCAGGGTATGTGTTGCTAGATGTATATTACCCTTTGTGTTAGATGATTGAACACTTCTTCACATTATCCATTCTGGGATCCAAATGTGTTTGGAAGCAGTCCTTCACCTACCTTGTTAACACAGAGTTTCTGGGATAGGGGCACTGGCCAACCTGTATATATAAGGGAAGTCTCTCGATCCAACTCGATTTACAGCACAAACTGCTTTTACATTGAAACCGGCTCAAAGAAACATTCTGAGAAAAGAGGGTATGTATTTCAAGATATATCTTTCCCCTTTGAGCTAGATTAGAGAACGCTTCTCATCATGTTCCATTCTGGGATCCGAATGTTTGTGTAAGCCAACCTTCACAAACCTTGTTGTGAACACAGAGTTACTGGGTTAGAGTCACTGGCCTACCTATATATATTAGGGGCGATCCTCGCTCCAAGTCATTTATTAGCACAAACTGCCTTTACCTTGAAACTGACTATAGGAAACATGCTGAGAAATCAGGGTAATTGTTTCTAGATGTACACTTTCTCTTTGTGCTAAATAAATGAATGTTTCTCCACACTTTCCATTATAAGATCCAAATGTGTGTGCAAGCCATCCTCACCTACTTTGTTCAGATAACAGAGTTTGTTTGTTAGGAGCACTGGCCTAGCTATATAAAAGGGGAGGCACTCGCTCCAACTCAGTTTTCCAGAGCAAACTGCCTTTACCTTGAAACCGGCTCTAGGAAACATGCTTAGAAATCAGGCTAAGTGTTTCTAAATGTACCATTGTGCATTGTGCTATATGAGTGAATGCTTTTCCAAATGTTCCATTCTAAGTCTGAGTGTGTGTATAAGCCACCCTTCACCTACCTTGTTGGGAACACAGAGTTTCTGGGTTAGGGTCAGTGCCCTACCTATATACATAAGGAAAGACACCTGCTCCAAATCGCTTTTCCATCACAAACTGGCTTCACCTTGCAACTGGTTGCAGGAAACATGCTGAGAAATCAGGGTGTTTCTAGATGTATCTTTGCCCTTTGTGCTAGATGAATGAATGCTTTTCCACATGCTCCATTGTGGGATCAGAATGTTTGTTGAATCTGCCCTACACCTACCTTGTTGGGAACACAGAATTTTGGGTTAGAGGCACTAGCCCACCTATATATATAAGGGAAGGCACCCACTCAAACTTGGTTTTCCAGCACAAACTGCCTTTACCTTGAAACTGACTCTAGGAAAAATGCTTAAAAATCAGGCTGTTTCTAGATGTGCCCTTGCCATTTGTACTAAATGAATGAACTCTTCTCCAATGTTCAATTCTTGGACTGACAGACTGTGGAAGTTGTCCTTCTCCTACTTTGTTGGTAGAACAGTGTTTCTGGGTTAGTGACACTGGCCTACCTATATATATATATATAATGGGAGGCACTCTCTCCAACTCGGTTTTTTAGCATAAACTGCCTTTAAGTTGAAATTGATGCAAGAAAACATGCTGAGAAATCTCGGTAAGTATTTCTGAAGTACCATTGCCCTTTCTTCTACATAAATGAATTCTACACATGGTCCATTCTGGACGTGAATGGGTGTGACAGCTTCTTTCACCTACCTTGTTCAGAACACAGAGTTTCTGTGTTAAGGGCACTGGGCTACCTACATATATATAAGGGGAGGCACTCACTCCAACTCAGTTTTCCAGCACAAACAGCCTCTAGCTTGAAACAAGCTCAATGAAACATGCTGAGAAATCAGGGAAAGTATTTCCATGTGTACCCTTGCCCACTCTGCTAGATGAAAGAATGCTTCAGCAGATGTTCCATTCTGTGATCCTAATGTGTGTGGAAACCATCATTTACCTACCTTGTTCCAAACACAGAGTTTCTGGTTTAGGGGAACTGGCCTACCTATATATATTAGGGGATGTACTCACTCCAACATGTTTTATTAGCACAAACTGCCTTTTCCTTGAAACCAGCAGTAGGAAACATGCTGAGTAATCAGGGTAATTCTTTCTAGATGTATCCCTGCTCTTTGTGCTAGAAGAATGAAAGCTTTTTCACATGTTCAATTCTGGGATCTGAATGTGTGTAGCAACCATTCTTCAACTGCATTGTTGGGAACACAGAGTTTCTGGGTTAGGGGCACTTGCCTAACTGTATGTAAGTTCAGGCACTGGCCACAACTTGGTTTTCCAGTGAAAACTGCCTTTACCTTAAACCTGCTCTAAGAAACATGTTGAAAAATCAGAATAAGTGTTTCTAAATGCACCCTTGCCCATTATGCTAGATGAATGAATGCTTCTCCAAATGTTCCATTCTGGAATCCGAATGTGTAAGCAAGCAGTCCTTCCCCTTCCTTGTTGGGAACACAGAGATTATGGATTACGGGAACTTGCCTATCTATACATATAATAGGAGGCACTCTCTCCAAATCAGTTTTCCAGAGCAAACATCTTTTACCTTGAAACCGGCTCTAGGTAACATGTTGTGATATGAGGGTTCGTGTTCCTAGATGTACCCTTGCTCTTTGTGCTAAATGAATGAACGCTTCTGCACATGTTCAATTCTGGGATCTGAATGTGTGTATAAGCCATCCTTCACATACAATGTTAGGAACATGGAGTTTCTGGGTTGGGGGTCCTGGCCTACCAATATATATATTAGGGGAGGCTCTCACTACAGCTCAGTTTTCCAAAGCATTTTATCTTTACCTTGAAACTGGCTCTATGAAACATGCTGAGAAATCAGGGTAAGTGTTGATAGATGTACACTGCCCTTTGTGCTAGGTGAATGAAAGCTTCTCCATATTTTCCGTTCTGGGATCCGAATGTGTGTGGAAGCCCTCTTTCACCTACCTTGCTGGGAACACAGAGTTTGTGGGTTAGGGACACTGGCCTACCTATATATATTAGGGGACCCACTTGCTCCAACTCAGTTTTTTAATGCAAATTGCCTTTACCTTTAAACTGGCTCTAGGAAACATGCTGAGATATCAGAGTACGTGTTTCTAGATGTACCCTTGCCCATTGTGCTAGATGAATGAACACTTCTCCACAAGTTCCATTCTGGGATTCAAATGTGTGTGGAACGCATCCTACCCTTATGTTGCTGGTAACACAGAGTTTCTGGGTATAGGTCACTCCTATATAAATAGAGAGAGAGGCACTCCCTACAACTTGATATTCCAGTGAAAACTGCCTTTATGTTGAAACCACACTAGGAAACATACTGAGAAATCAGAATAAGTGTTTATAGATTTACCATTGCCCTTTCTTCTAGATAATTGATCATTTCTGCACATGTTCCATTCTGGGATCCGAATGTGTGTGGAAGCCATTGTTCACCTATTTTGTTTGTAGCACAGAGTTTTTCGGTTAGTGGCACTGGCCTACCTATATACGTAAGGGGAGGCAATCGCTCCAACTCGGTTTTCCAGTGCAAAAGCCTTTACCTTAAAAGCTGCTCTAGGAAATATGTTGAAAAATCAGGGTTAGTATTTCAAGAAGTATCCTTGCTCTTTGTGCTAGCTCAATGAACGCTTCTCCACCTTTCACATTCTGGGATCTGAATATGTGTGTAAGCCACCCTTCACCTACCTTGTTGGGAACACAGAGTTTCTGGGTTAGGGGTAATGGTCTACCTGTAATAAAAGTGGAGTAAATTGCTCCAAATCAGTTTTCCAGCACAAACTGCTTTTAACTTGAAACCGGCTCTAGGAAGCATGCTGAGAAACCAGGGTAAGTGTTTCTAGGGAGTGTCTTTTTCCAGCCTAATTCACATAAATATTTCCTTTCTGAAATCCATAAGACCAGCACCATTTACTGTAGAGGAATTCAGTAACATTATCTCATGTATCACCTTTCTGTGAAACTTTAAATACATAATTCCTTGATATATCTCCCATGTAATACCTTATTCTCTTAAAGATGTAAAAAACTTACTTTTTATAAACTTGTCAAGTTTCCTCTTGATATTTATGGCAAAAGAAGAAGAGTGACTGTATTACTTAATTCCTAAGACCTAACAGATTGCATGCAGTGGCTACTTATTAATGTCACTGGACTATCACCTTATTCTTTGAATACCCTAGGTGACTTAGCTTGTGAATACCCTAAGGTTCTTACAAGAAAAATCTCCAGTGGGCAATATGTTTACCTAGAAGCTAGTTTGTGACTGTCTGCTTTACCTTCCACTTCTAGATTCACTCTCAAGTAGCTGGCATAAAATTTGACTAATTAGGCAACTTAGGACCATAAAGAAGTGGAATAAAAATATTGGTCAGGAAAAACAGTGTATAAATAAATAAATCAAGAACCACGCTGTATCTGCAGCTAGTATTCCATGGGACAAAATCTTTCCAATGTTAGTATGTTCCTACTCTTCTTACTTACTTACAGAGTAATAAGAATTTTTATTCTGGAAATTGGAAATTGGATTATTTTCCATTGTATCTTTAGCACAGAGAATCCAGCACATACAGGCACTCAATGAAGTAGAAAAGTAAATTCAAAGTGATATTTTAGACACACAAACATACACCAAACAAGTGAGCTATAGTCACTTTTGTGAAAGACACATCAAGTTTATTGAAGTAAACCTGGAGGTAAACTTAGAGGTAACTTAGACTACTTAAAAAAAGAAAAAGAAAAGAAAAGAAAGAAAGAAACCTCTGAATTTAATGATTGGGTAAATTGGCTTGATTCACGTCCAAAACTCTTAGGCTCCCAAAATGCACATTTTTCAACTCTCATCTGTGGACCTATGATTTTATTGAAAACCTTAGCATCTCTCCTTCTTGTGCCACTCTTTACTTCCAACCTTAGAACATTGCTCTGCATTCAGTAGTATCTTTTATCTCAATACTTATTGACAGGCAAACTATTCTCATCCAATTCGAATAGTTCTGTCAACAAAATATTTCTGTGCAGGGCTGCTGATCTGCTTGACTCCTGCATAAAACTGCCTGGCCAAAAGAGCTGGAAATCTAGTGTCTTGGTGGTCGCAGGGAGCCTCAGCATCCCTCTAACCAATCACCCTCCTCTCCTCCTGTTGTGACTTCTCTCCCACACTGACCAGCACAGCCGCCTCAGCTGAATTCTGTAACTTATTTGCTCAGTTGACTCCCACAGACTTGGACCTTTTTCCATATTTCTTTGTTCAAAAACTTAAGAAAGATTTCCAGTTTCTAGTTCCACATGCCAGGAGACTGGAAGTAACTACTTCATTCTAACAATAAGTAAAAAGTTTAATGGATTGAAAAATCAGCAACTCTTCTAGGATCCATAAGAAAAGAGAGGACACATGGCAAGCTGCTACCTCCAAGTTTGGAGAGACATACAGGGAAATATAGGGAGACATGGCTCACTAGAGCAGAGACACATCAGCAGAAACTGCCACAGGAACCAGTGCTGGAGCAAGAAAATGTGGTCTGTAATGGATAGATATTAACCCAGCTATATCAGAGATCACTTTGAACATCAATATTCTAAGTGCATCCGTTCAGGCTGGGGGACATAGCTCAGTGATTCAGCACGTTCTTAGCATGCATGAGGTCCCAGGTTCAATTCCCAGTCCCTCCATTTGAAAAAAAAAATCGAATAATGACTGAAAATATAAATCCATCACTAGGGGCAGTATTGTTTTGTTTTTAATTTACAAACAACATTCTTTTCAGTCATCTCAGGAGTAAATAAAAGAAGTGTCTTAATGGGGACCCATCCCTATCTTTCACAAATTTCCCTGGCATTTTGTTTTAGATAAGACCAGAGACTGTCCCAAAGACAGTTTCTTATCTACCTAGCGCCAAGTTAGAATAAGTTTTGTGATCTTTTTGTTTTCTAAAAAGTGCATCATTAATTTCACATTTTAAAGAAGACACTGAGCCCTAGTGGTTATGAATATAATTAAGTGTATTTTCAAAGACTCAAATTTCAGGAACTGAGCCCAAGGTAAATTCATTCTTCTGGATCATTGTTGAATATTTCCACTATGTAATTTTCCCAACTCTGTTGTTATGCCTTAAAAAAAAAAGTATATCTGGTGGATGAGCCAGTGCATTTGGATTATTTTATTTTCTTTTAAAAAAGAATCATAATATCTGGATCACATTGTGGACAAGAAGTTCGAGTTTAGCTTCATCAATATGTTTTATGTGTTTCTCTTTCTGTACATTTCTAGCAATATTTGAGCCTTCTTAAAGTTTTACACACTTGCAAACTTTCTATAATGTATAATCCACTGATTAAAGGGATTAATTATAAATAGCAATCATGAATTTCACTGTCATTGTATCTAATTTAAAAATATGTTCATTGTGCAAATCTCAACATCTGTAAAGTTAAAATAGAAAATTCTCTTTCCTTCTCTCCAATTTTACATGCAAGAGATAACCATGGGTAACATTTTGACATGTATCTTTTCAGATTTTATTTTCCTATTCACATAGAAATATGCATGTACATATATTTTAATTTAGTTTAATCTTTATTGTAGAAAATTTCAAAGTTGTGGAAATTAGAATATTATAATGAGCCAATATATACCTTTCAGCCAACTTGAACTCTTTCAATTTTTCCACAGTCTTGCTTCATCCACACTCCCACACACTTTCTTCCATCCCTCACTGGGTTATTTAAAAAAGGCATAATATTTTATTAGACAATACTTTAGTATTTGTTTATCTCTAAAACATAAGACATTTAAAAACCATTACCATATGTAAAATTTTCTAAGTAAATAACTTCAAATAAAATGAAATACTGTTCAAGTATTCCTAAATAACTGAAAAAATATATAAACTATGTACATATATATAACAGAACTATACTAGATATAATGCTAGTTTATTGCAGAAAAATTTAAACTTTAAAAGAAAATGGTAGATGAAAGAACATTATTGGGATCCATTGGGATCTTTGAGCTTATGTTTTACACTCCTATTAATTTATGAAATTCTATCTGAGGTCAGGCTTAAAGCTCACTTCCTCCATAAATGGCTACTAATATAACCTATCTTTAAATCTGTGTGTTTTCCAATCCTATATCATTAGTGAAATGCCTTTTAATGCCTTTTGCCCATTTTTTGAATTGAATTGTCTTTATTTCTTTATTTGACTTTGGAGTTTTGATATGGACTTAAGAGATGAATCCTTGGTCAGATGTGTGGTTATCAAATATTTTCTCCCTTGCTCTAGCTTGTCTTTTTATCCTCTCAACAGGCTCTTTCATATAGCAAAAAAAATTTCATTTTGATGAAGTCCAATATGCTGATTTCTTTTCCTTTATAGGTCATGCTTTTGGTGTCAAGTCTAAGAAGTCACCACTCAGCATCAGCTCCCCATGTTTTCTCCTATGAAATCATCTAAAAGTTTTGTAGTTTATGTTTTACATGAAGGTCTATGATTCATTTTGAGTTAATTTTTGCTTAAGGTGTAAGACTTAGGTCAAGGTTCACTTTTTTCTATGCATATCCAATTGTCCCAGTACCATTGTTTGAAAAGACTTTTCAAAAATTGCTTTTTGTATATTTGTCAAAAATCAGTTGTCTGTTCTTGGGTGGGGGCTATTTCTGGCTTTTCTATTCTGTTCCATTAACTTATGTGTCTATTGACAAATATAAATCTTATGTAATGGTTCTAAATATTTCCTACTATACAATCTAGTCACCTGTCTACTTTAGTCTCCTGCTCATTGTTGTCCTCAACCAGGGACACTTATCATTATTTTCCTGGTGTAAGCTTTTTGTTTTGGGGGTGTTTTTTTTTGGTCTATAAAGAAGATATAGAGAATCTTGAATATTATTCTATATAACGGTATTTTGTGAATTTCCTTGTGAAGAATTTAGTTTTTTTATTAACCTTTCTTAGAGGGAAAGCTCTCAGCTTCACCACTGAGTATGTTAGCTGTGAGCTTTTCATATGTAGCATTTATTATGTTGAGGTAGTTATCTTTTATTCCTAGTTTGTTGAGGGTTTACATCATTAAAAGTTGTTAAATTATGTCAAATGCTCTTTCTGCATAAATTGAGATGATCATGGGTTCCCTTCACCTTTATTCTGCTACTGTGGTATATTAAATTGATTAATATTTGTATGTTGAACCATTCTTGCATTCCAATAATAAATTCCACTTGTTCACAGTGTATAATACTTAAATGTGCTGTTAAATTCTGTCTGCTGATACTTTCTTGAGAATTTTCATCAGGGATATTGGTCTGCAATTTTTATAGTGTCCTTGTCAGGATTTGGTATCAGTGTAATGCTGACAACATAAAATGAATCTGGAAATGTTCCCTCCTCTTCAATTTTTTGGAAGAGTTTGGGGGAGAATTAGTGTTAATTCTTCTGTAAATGTTTGGTAGACCTCACAAGTGAAGTCTTCTGCTCCTGAGCTTTTATTTGTTGAAAGATTTTGATGACTGATTCAATCTCCTAACCAATTTTGGATGTTTAGATTTTCTATTTCTTTATGGTTCAGTCTTGGTAGGTTTTGTGATTCTAGGAATTTGTCCATTTCATCTGAGATATGCTATTTGTTGGTGTACAATTTTTCATAATGCTCTAATAATACTTTTTATTTCTGTAAAATTTATTGTAATATCCCTTCTTTCATTTATGATTTTAGTTATTTGAGTCTGTCTCTTTTTTCCATAGTCAATCTAGCAAAACGTTTGTCAATTTTGTTTATGTGTTAAATAAAGCAACTCTTAGTTTTATTGATTTTTCTCTGTAGCTTTTCTTTTCTCATTTTGAATATCTCTGCTTGAATCTTTATTAACTTCCTGCCACTAGTTTTGCATTTAGTTTTTTCTTTTTTAGTTCTTTAATGTGTGAATTGTTGAGTTGGGAATCTTTCTTTTTTAATATAAGCATTTGCAGGTATAAATTTCCTTCTTAGTACTACTTTTACAGAATCCCTAAGTTTTATATGCTAGGTTTTCATTTTCATTTGACTCAGTTTTCCTAAATTTTCTTATGATTCTTTCTCTGGCTCATGGGTTGTTTAAGGGTGTTAATTCCTCACATTAGTGTATCTTCCTGGGTTTTTTTTTTTTTCTGCTATTGATATCTAGTTTCATTCCATTTTGATTTAAAAGATTATTTGCATGATTTCAATCTTTTTAAATTTATTGAGACATTTTTGTGGCCTGACATATAGTGTAACCTGGAGAATATTCCATATGTACTAGAGAAAAATGTGTTTTGCTGTTGTGAAGTGGAGTTTTCTATATATATCTCTTAAGTTCAACTGATCTGTAATGTTGTTCAAGCCCCCTATTTCCTAATTGACCATCTGTCTTGTTCTACCTGTTATTGAAAGTGTGTTATTGATGTCTCCTACTATTATTGTAGAGCTGTCTACTTCTCCCTTCAATTGTGTCAATGTTTGCTTCATATATTTAGGAGCTTTAATGTCTGCTACATATATCATTATAAACTATATTTGCATAAAAACTCAAGTGAAAAATAGGCAGGAGACCTGAATAGACATTTTGCCAAATAAGACATACAGATGGACAACAAGCACATGAAAAGATGCTCAACATCACTAATAATCAGAGAAATGCAAATCAAACCCACAATGAGGCATCACCTCACACCTGTCAGAATGGTCATCTAAAAGAACACAAATAACAAATGTTGGCAGGGATATGGAGAAAAGGAATCCCTCATATGCTGTTGGTGAGAATGTAAATTGGTGTAGCCACTGTAGAAAACAGTATGGAGGTTCCTCAAAAAGCTAAAAATGGAACTACCATATGATCCTTGGTGTATATCTATATATATATATATATACAAATATACACGCACACATACATACAATGGAATACTAATCAGGCATAAAAAATGAAAATTTGCCATTTACAACAACATGGATGGACTTGCAGGGTATTATGCTTGGTGAAATAAGTCAGACAAAGACAAATACTGTATGATATCACTTGTATGTGGAATCTAAAAATTACAACAAATTATAAACTGGTGAATATAACAAAAAAGAAACAGACTTATAGAGAACAAACTAGTGGTTACCAGGTTACATTGTCTTTGTGTTGCTTTGTTAAGTGACTGTGCTAGTTTGTCATCATTCAGGATCATCAGGGTGTGCTTAAATAACACATTACTCATATCAACTGAATTATCTTACTTTTTGGAACTCTTAAGAGTTTCTTCATTTCTAACATATGAGAGTTTTCTCCTGCATGGTGAAAAAAAAAAAAGTGAAAATGAATATACGTATGTTCATGTATAACTGAAAAAATTGTGTTCTATACTGGAATTTGACACAACATTGTAAAACAACTATTACTCAATAAAAAATTTAAAAAGAGAAAAAGAAGAAAAAAAGAAACATTTTTAACACAAAGTAAAGCACTCAGATATAAAACAGAAAAAAAAAATAGAGTTTTCTCCTGGATCCATCTCAATGTACCCACTTGAAACTCTCATTATAAAATGTTGCTTTATGGTTTGGTTTGAAGATTCTAACCCTAGTCTCTATTAACTTTTATATCTTTTCCTTTTTTAAGTTTAATTGAAAAGAAAACTAGGAAAAAAAAAAACACTTCTGGCAGCTGTGATACCAAACAGAATTATATTACAATAAACATCCTATAAATGATGAAATGCATTTTTAAACACCTGTAAACAGAATTTACCTGCATGAGGTATGGTTATGAAGCCTAATGTATGGATGTTCCTTGCTTCTGCTTTTGAAGTCCATGATGCTGAACTAGCAGAGGGTTTTGTTGATGTGTCCCTCCATGGTGTCATGCAGGTGGACCCCTAGGGTGGGACGAAGAAGGACCAGTAATACACCAGGCAGGATATTGTGCCTGGTGTGAAAGCGGTGATCATGGCCTATGCTGGGAGGAAAACAGTAAGGGGAGCATTAATTTACAGCCTTTATAGTTATGGTCAACAGACATGACAGAACTTCATTTTCAGCAGTAGATTTTTTTTTTTTTTTAAGATTCAGAAAACTTAATTCTTTCCTGTAAACTGGATATAGATATTGAATGTCTTAAAATCTTTGAGCAACTGCTTTAAAGTAGAATAGTTACTTTGCTTTTGGTCTTTAACCTAAGGGAATATCCAGGAGTCCAGTGGCAGTTCAAAAGCAAGGGTCTGATCCTTGCCTATTACATTTTTTAAGTACAGTAAGGTTAACTGTATACTAGGTCACTGTGGATAACTCAAGAGTTGCTTGGATATGTTATATGTAAGTTATATTTTCAAAAATTAGAAATATCATGAAAATCAATCAACCTTGGAGATCTATTTGGTATAATTTAATCTTTAATAATGTAGATTTAGATAGACCTTTTGTATATGTAACACTTATGAAAATAAGTTGGCATTATATAACTCCTTTGTAGATAAATGATTAAAAAATTTTTATCATTTGCTTCTTAAAAATAGAATATTAATTGCATAAAATATATTTTCCTTCAAATTCATACTTTTTTCCCTATACTATCTTGACTTGTTTAGATAAGTCAACCCATAGTCTGATTTATTTGAAACACTCAGTATTGCTTTTGTCTTTTGCTTTATTAGAGAACAAGAATTCTTTATTATTTTTAATAAAATACACTAGCAGGAAGCTATACTGGGATTGTTCCATTCACAGAGTCAAGCAATGATACCTGCTTTGTTAGATCAAGTGTCTAAGCCTCTCAACTTCCAAAAGATTACATGGACAAAGTTAAAAACGTCATAAATGATTGACTAACAAAGTTTAGTGTGTTCCTTGATTAAAAGTATAAATATGGGTCAGTCTTAAATTCAGAAGTAAAGCTCTTATGAATTATATGAGTTTTCTCCAAAATTCTTTAATTTGGGCTTTAAACCCTCCAGTAAAAAACTGGTTTGAAGGAAGAAGAAAGTCGAGAATAGATTCAATCCAAATTCTATGGGAATAAACAAAGCTAAATATTTCAGTCATTTTTTGAAGCAGAACAGGTATGTTTTCTGCACCATATGATTTTAATAGTATTCATCTGAATACACAGTTTAGACACCGTGAGACCACAAGCCAACAAACGAAATCTCAGGCAAAGCAAGAAAAACAGCTAAGGGGATTTTTATTGCAAAACTTCCCCAAATGGAAGTGTAATAGAGGAGAACAAATCTGACGCCATATTGGATCTGTTCATTTACTTTTAAGCACTGTGTCCTGTTTTCCAGGCTTAATCTTGATGGCTCTGCCCCTTTTGTAAAACAACGTTGCCTTTAGCCTGAAGGCTACAGGAGAGCATATTCTCGGGTCTCTGACCTTTAAGGATGTTAGCACTTCTGCACTTATGCAGAGATGGCAAGTTGCAAAATAGAGAATAACCTTTGTTTTGTTGGAGGTTTACAGGGACACCATAGCCTGACCCACATGGATGGCTGCAAGTACAAAGAATGCCTGCAGCAAAAAGTCTGCACAACCAACCACACCCCCTCCCCTTTTTAGTTTAAAAGGAGCCTGAATTCTGACTTGGGCAAGATGGTTCTCCAGGACATTAGTCCCCCATCTTCTTGGTCTGCCAGCTTTCTGAATAAAGTTACTATTCCTTGCCCCAAAACCTTGTCTCCTGATTTATTTATGTATCACTGTTGTGCGGTGAGCAGAACAAGTTTGGCCTCGGTAATAGAACCAGCTTTGTCATCCCCTCTGATGTGAAATCTCTCTGGGTGTTCACGTGCTTGCCTGGTGGTGGTGGTTGTGGTGGTGGTGGTAGGCAAAACTATTTCACTTCTCCTAGATTTCAATAGGCTAAAATTTTCTGCTATTTAAGTCAACTCTAGACTTTTACAGAATCACCTGCAGATGTGCTTCTGGAAACTACAAAAATTCCAACAATGAAAATAAGTCTGTTGTCTCCTGACAAGATAGTTTTTCTCAAAACTGAGCAGCTCTGAGAAACACTTCAGGAGTACAGATAGATGCAATGTGCTTCATTTCCCATGCTGTTCTGACACAATTTTCCACTTATATCAAAGTAAGTTAAAATCGGTCTTCAATAGCAGATGTTCTGGCATGATACAACAATGTCAATTCCACTTATCTATTGAGCCAGAGCAGCTTTAGAATAAATGATTTTATACCAAACTCCTGCTTGATGTCCTGTCTTCTCCCTGGTGGCTAATTCCTTCTTCTTTCTTCCTAAAAGTTCTCTTGTTATGGGAAGTTAGCCTTTACTGTGCACATTCAATTGTGAAGGCACAAATTAACTATGTGAGGGGATGACATACATATTTAATTCTTACTTATACATATATGCAAGCACACAGGACCTGTGTCTTGGAAGATGTCACTTCCTAATGTGGGCAAGAGGATGGTCTATAGTTCAATCAATGATCTAAAAGCAGTTTTCTAGGGTATAATAAAGCAATGCCTGAGTTATAAGACAGAACAACTCCTGGATATGAATCAGTGGCACCAATCAGTGGGTGCACATGTGTGCACGCACATGCCCATGCACACGGAGCAGCCTTGGAGACACTCCATCTGTGCTGATGAGCAAAGTCATGCTGGGGAGATGAGGAAAAAGTGCCTAATACTCTCAAACCAGGACACCTGAGTAATGGGTAATAGGAGTCAACTGAATTTTCTGGTTAGCTGAAGGTCAAACAAAAACACTTTTAGTTTTAAACATCGTTGCTAAAAATTTCCTTAAAGCACAGGAGCCTGTTTTCTTGCCTTGCTTAGTGTCATATGACTTATTAAACATGACAGATTCATACTTCTCTGACTGTGGAACGGGAAAGGCCTTGCTGTCATATTTCTGAACATTAGTCTATGTTTTGCAGCACAGTGGATACTGAAAATGGGGCAATTTGAGTGGATGGGAATGGACATAACCTAGCAGTCATTGACTGTGTGTGATTTTCCAACTTTCTCCAAAAAGTAGGGGTAGAAGGAAATCAGATAAATTGAGGGTTCTTGGGGTGGGGAGTCGGGTGGGCTGACAGCTGGGTGGTCCCAGGTAGCTTGTTTTACTGTGTAAAATTGTGACTATGATCCAGACAGTGACACATTGTCAAATTCTTGTGCCTGCAGCTTTGATACCTGGCCAAGTCTGTGCAGCCAATTTTATCGATGGTTCATAATGAAGATAACTAACATTCCCTGAGGACCAGGCTGTGTGACTTCCATGTATTGACTCACTGAATTCCCTAAGCACCCTTTGTGGTACATAACAGTCTTAAAATATGCAGCATGGAATTATTCTGTTTGCAGATGATAAAATGAAACTCTGAACTGTTGAAGCCTGGCCCGAAATCATGCAGATGGGAAGACGCCATGCTGGGAGCTAAGCTCGGGCCAGACTGCAGAACCTGAAGGACCCAGCAAGTCCCCTCACCCAGGAACCTGGCCAGCAGCCACTGCCAGGCCCTGTTCTGTCTCTATGAGTGCTCATAGGAAAATGCCAGGTACTCAGGGTCAATGTGACTTGGTTAAGAAATTCAAACTGGGATAGCCTTTTGTTGGGGACTGTAACCTGGGAGTGAAACTGGCAGTGAAGTGAGGGAGGAAGCAGCCCTGGTTGTAAGAATATTTCTAGGGAAGAAGGTGCCCTGATGGGCTGGCATGGGAATCGCTGTGGTTGTGAGCCCCCTGTTGCCCTGTGGGGATGGGGGCAGGGAAGGAGAGAGACTGTTCAGACTGATCATAGTCAATACAGTTTGTAAACAGCTGAGTTCTGTTCCCTCACAGCTCAGACACATGCAGGGAATGAGGATGCTTAGCTAATGACCAACAGTGGGTAGCAAAGGCCGAGTGGGGTGGGGAGGAGAGATGGGACAACCTTCTGGAAGAACCTCTGCCCCAGGGGACCAGGAAGGTAATGAATGACTGGGGAGGCACAAAGTGTTTATATGGCTTCATCAGGTAGTTCCTACTTTAAACTGATAGTGTGGAATATATGGTAAAATACGGTGGAATGACTGCTCTTATTTTAGGTTCTACAAACTCTTAAACGGGTAGATTTCTATCTCCATTATACAAGCACTGCTGGGTGACATTTATAGTCATGTGAGGATCAAAAGGGTGGGTACTTATTAATGCTATTACCATGCTTCTACTGAATTAACACTTCAGCAAAAGTACAATGGCCACGCTTCTTAACAACTGCCTCTGTAAGAGCCCTTGTAAGTCACAAATAATAATTATAAAGAAAATATATTAAAAATAATAACAAATACAGTTACAACAACTACATTGTTTATAATAATGATAGTGTTAGCAACTCCCTCTCATATTAAACAGTACCCAACACTGGGTTCCTTAGGAAGCAACGCCAATGCATTTTTGGACTTTTCAAGGTCTTCAGCCCGTGAAGCCTTTTTACTCACATTGGTCACCACAGCCAGAATTGCTGTTCCTTGCATGGTTGGCTGCCCCGCTGCGATGTTCTGGGCTTTTTCTGGCACCATGCAGCTATACTGGTTAGTCAAGTTTCCATGTATCCACTCTGATTTCCAATATATTGTTCCCCAGAGCCAACAGAGGGGCCACTGGAAAAGAGACCACAAATAAGGTGGTAACCCAAACTGCATACCTGTTGAAGTAATGGACACACATCATGGAGTGGTGGATGGATGGAAGGACAACATATATTCTTTTATCCTGTAAAGAGAGGCAAATGGTGAACTAAATCCCAAAGAGAAAAGACATTCATGGTAATAATAATGTTCAACAGTGAAAGAATCCAAACAAAAGACAAATATAAAATCTCTGGGAAGAAGAATAATTACAACCTGTTTCTTTCATGTATATACCCTTAGTAGGAATAACATACTTAAAAATCTTTAACCAACCATAGTTATTTGCTGGTGATAAACCTGGGAAACTTGAAGCATATTATTCACTCTCAGTGTTGAAATAATATAATCTTGGAAGATGATTTGTAATTGAGGATTAAAAAAAGAATATTGTGGATGTATCTAACAAGTTAAATGTAAATAAGAAATGTACCTTTGGGAAAGCTATGCATAGAGAACGTTGGAGGAAATACACTGAAAACAGGCAAGTGAGCAAGCTCCCTTGAGTCTGGGAAGGTGAGTGCAGCACATTCAGAGGGTCTATGAAGTTATTACAAGTCACAGAAAGGTATGCAATTAAAGCAAAATATCCTTCTTCAGGAATTTTTATCTTGATATTTCTATGGTCTGTACCACTTGTTGTCTGGGTTACCTGGGGTGGTCCCCAAAATATCCTTTCCCCCCAAAATATGGGCCTCCCCCCAAAAATAGTATCTTCCATTCTGCTGCCAGAATAACCAGATCTTCTTCAACATAAATATTATGCAATTCTCTTGCTTACAAATATTCCAATATATCCCTGTTTCTTTAAGGATACATTCAAGTCTAAGCACACAAGGCCCATCGTGACAGAGGCCTTGTGCACCTGATATTCCCACCTATGGATCCTTTGTTCTAGCCCTACTTGTTCTTCAGTCTGGCCAAGCTGCTTCATGCCATGTGCTCTTATATGTCTCTACCTCTCTGCATGAAGTGTCCACTCCCTCTACCACATATTAGAGAGCTAACTTCCTTTCTCCTTTCAAGATTCAGTTCAAATATTTCCAGCTCTAGGAAGTCCAATTTGTGTTCACCTGCTGAGCAATTCATCAACTACTCGCCAAGTCTCGCCTGGCCTGTGGAGTGCAGACACCAAGTTTTACCTGTCTTCGTCTCCCCAGCAGTTGATACAGTGTTTGGCATAGCAGGTGCTCAGTGTTTGTTGGATGGATAAACGAATGAATCAGTAAAGAGATAAAAGGTCTACAATCCCCCCCAGTTACTCAGCTGCCATTTTGGGAAGTTCATTTTGCGGAGTTAAGGAAATGTCGTGCAGGTGGTGGGCAGACAGAACAGAGGTGAGGGCGTGGGGGAGTCAGACCTGGTCCTGTAGAGCACAGGAGTGGCGTGGGTGGGATTGCACTGGAGAGAGAGGGAATGAAGGGGGCGGGTGCAAGGAGATGTTGAAGAACAACTGATATTAAATGCAGTAAATTAAATGGAGGATATAATATATGAAGGGAAGATCAAGTTAACACAGCAAGGGTGGAAGAGGCAGTACCAGAGACGAAGAGCTCTCACTTCATCACTCACTGCTTTTCACTTATGGCACCCGCCCTCTGGGAAGGCAGTGCCAAATTCTTGAGAGACTGGTGTTCGTGCTGTGGGTGCTCTAAGTACAAAACGGTATCTATGGCTTCCAGATTTTAAGACTGATAGATCATTTCTCTTATGTCCCATGTCTGAGTTCTCAGACAGCAGGATCACTCGCTGGTGGGGGGAGAGCTATTGTAGTTAACAACTCAGGGTTACTCTAATAATCTCAAAGGACAGTGGGGAATTCACTAAAAGAAGTAAAAGAGAAATTTCACTCAGAAAAAAACATATGCCATATAGAACCTTGTGGGGGCCTTGGGGGCAATGTTACCGCCAACTCAACTAGCAGTTGTATGTGAATGTGTTGAAACTCCAAGCTCAAGTCACTTAAACACGTATGAGAACCAGGGTCCAGGCTGTGGTGCTCCAGACATGGACGGGAAGGTGAAAAGCCTGACTACTGCCTCCGACAGGATCAGTCCAGCCGGGGAGCACAATGGACATGGACACAATCAAGCACCATCAAGACAAGAATCAACTGCAATTCATGCCTAGAGAGGAGAGCAGAAAATCTCTAAAAAGTGGAGGGTTTCCTGCCAAGGCTTGGCAAGAGTCCTTCCAGGCAGAAAAGCAGAGAAAGGTACTTCAGGCGAAGGAGAATAGGGTTGGTGGCTGGGTGCGAGGCATAACGAAGCACGGGTGGAGGGCTCCAGGGTCATCTGTCAGAAGCTGTTCCCCTTCAGCAGCTAAGAGGCATAACTAAAAAGGCAGGTGGGGTGTCATTAATGATCATGGGGAAAACTGGGAGGAGGAAACTGAGGTCAGGGGATCACCACCAAAGGCATTTTATTTTAGAGGAACAAAAATAATTCAAAAAGCACTTGGAAATTCTATCTCCCATGAACGAAAAGAACACAAAATAAGTTTCATCCAGTGTTGAATACAGAATAACAGACTGCCTACTCTCAGAAATGGATTGAATTTTCTAATTCGTTAGGGATTATTTAGATAATAGGAAAATGAATAAATCTGAAAAATCTCTCTAGAATAGCTGTTATTCCATCCTGTTTTGCAGGGTAGGGGGAGGCTGAATTATTTGGTATTTTAATGAGACTATAAAGTTCTAAAAGTCCTATCAATTTCTCCCGAAATTGTACAACTTTTCCTTTCAATGACCTTTATTTGACTTAACTAGAACAATAACTTTTTTCCAAGGTTTTTTCCATGTGTGTTAAAATACCAAATGATATGCTGTCCCCAGAATGTTGTTGTTATTATTAATGTTGATAATAGCCCCAATAAGACATATTTGCAATTATGACTCATTTTGGAATAGTAGGTCATTAGCTTATAGTCCTTTTGAAAATAAGCAGAATAAACGAACATAACTTCTACACCAGGGACTGCAGCTGCACCCGTTAAGGAAACCAGTCATGAAACACAACAAAAGCAAAGATGAAACTCAAATCAGACACCAGGTCACAAAGCATAACTGACTGAAGATGCCACAAGATGACCTTTCACTCACCGAGGGAACCAGATGCGTTTCCATGTATAACATATATTTTTAACAGCAATTATTTTATATATAGAATGTAATTTAGGAAAAAAAAAAACCTCCCTCTATCTGTAGACTTATAAACAGGAAGCACAAAGGTGTGCCTTTGCAGACATGAACATGCATGCATAAATGCAAAGCCTATTGACCAAAATCTTTTCCTGTCTCCTAAGCTTAAAAAAAAAACAACTAATTTAAGGCAGTGGTGAGCTGAAAGGGCTTAGAAACAAAACGTGCACATCATCAGCCTTCTGGTAGATAAAAGTGCTCCATGCATAATAGAAAAGTTGATGTTTCCCATGGAAATCTATTTTGAGATGCAACCATTTAAAGGCAACCGAGAGCTCAAAACCAAGTTCAACCAAAGAGAAACAGAGCCCAAGCAAATGTACAGAAATGGACAAAGACATTGGAGAAGGAGGGGACCTGTGCTCAACCAACACCCCAGATCAGCAAATTCATCCTGAATTCAAGCCAGTGATGTGCTAGGTCACTCAAGGAATCAGGCAGAAACCATCAGCCAGAAGAAATAGGAACAATGTCAAAGGCAGGTGTGAGATGTGGAAGGGGTGACCCTGTGACCCTTGCTGCCATGAGGCAGGACGCTCTTGCGGGCTTTCTGCACAGGCTGGAGGGCTCACATGACTCTGTTTAGAAGGAGATCAGCCAACAGCTGTGCCACACGGGCTGCAGCCCTAGCTGACTCACATCTAGTAACGGTTCTGAGTTCATCCTTAGACGACACGACCAGAAGGATCTGAGAATCAATGGTGGAGACGTACCTGAATGAGTATTCCATTTCATTCCTTGGCAGTAAATCTTCAGCTTTGTACAACATAAACATTGATAAAGATACACACAGGCACACTGTTTGAAAGCCTGACTGCATAATTGCATCAAATGGAGAAAAGCGGGCTCTGTTTCGGTATGATAGGTCATTGTTTGGCTCGGTAACCAATGCTTCTGAGACCCCAAGCATATTCTAGTATAGCCGACAGCACCGAAATCTCCACTGATGACTTGCTCATTTCAAGGTATTCATAAAATAACCCCAGATTGCCCATGGGATACAGATGGTTGTCCCGTTCCCATCATGGGGTGGTCTGTTCTGCTCCCAAAACTGTGGCACCATTAGATTCATGACCCAGCTGCCAAACAGATCAAATTATAAGGCAGGATATTATCAGACCAAGGTCATAAAAGTATTGTTGACATTTCAAGCTGGACACATCATCTTCCCAAGAATTTACTTTCTTGTTTTCAGGATACATTTCTTATTATTGCTGTCTCCCTACCCCCAAATATTGTGAAAACTAGTCCTGAATACATACCTTGGGTTTACTAAAATTGTAACGACTGCTACTTTATCTCCTAACTCCTTTTCAGTGGGCATTTTAGCTTTTAGAAGATACCTTCCCTCATTTGTCTTTTTCCCCCCATTTCTCTGCTATTATCCACCATGGCCTTTCCAGTCTGAAAATCGTCAGAGAAAATAAGTAAAAGAAAGAAATACAGGGTCTGTGAGCTGGTGGTAAGTGCTGCAGGGAAAATAAAGGAGGGCGAGGAATGTGTGGGAGGGAGGAGTGGGGATGGGGCCGTGACCTTTGAATAAGGCAAAGACGGAGGGAAGGGCCAGGCAGAGGAGGGGCAGAGGGAACGGTGATCACAGGCCTGGAGGTCCCTCACGCTGGACAGACAGCATGGAGGCTGGTGTAGGCCAGAGTGAATAGGAAATAAGTGGTGGTTTTGGGGGTGGAGCCTAAGGGACTGCAGTGAGGATGTGGGCATTTTTCCCTCTGAAGGAATTGCGGAGCCATGGAGGGTCACCGAGCAGGAAAGTGATACTCTAACGTTAGATCAAACAGGTCCAAGACACTAATTTAAGCTGAAGAAATCAAGGGCCAAAGAAGTGACATGCCGCCTCTAAGTCAGTGCAGAGCTTGAAAGAAACACAGCCTCGACTCACAGCCCAGTGCTCTGCCTCCTCCTGGATGCTGTCCCACAGAGCTGTCTCTAAGGTTATCTTTTTTCCTCACTCAGAGGCTTGTGGGCCAACTGAATGCTTCCCCCTTTTTCAAATGGCAATTTGTCCTGAAAGGAATTCGGAGTTGGCAGTGAAACAAGGCATGGACCTGTAGCCTACAGAGCTATTGTCCCTGAAAGCAACAGCTGGCGTGTGGCTTACTCGTGGAGCTCAGCAGAAGAGACAGAGCAACAACAGACAACTTAGCATCTGGCGGAGCTTCGGCTGACTGCACTGCACGTTTGGATGGATTTCAAATTTGGACAGTGAGGCGGCTTCACACGAAAGGCAGGTGTATACATCATACATGCCCACACATCTGTATGCACACACACGTGGACACACACAGAGTATATGATGTGACTTGTAAAGAGCTGCCCCTGCTAGGATTCCCACTGCCTCTGATCTCAGCATTAACCTTTCCCTGGCCATGCTCCCAGGTTTGCTACGAGATTTCTTTGCAATGGAACATGCCCTTCGCTTCACAAACTTTCCCCACTTCTTTCAATGACATTAGGGGAAGAGCAGGGAGCTCTGGGAAGGGGTGGGGATATGGACTCGAGATACCCCTGAATCTGAATCCACACTTCATGGCTTATTTGTTATTTAACTTTATTTACATTCAAAATGCAATTGTTGCAGATCTCAGAAGTTGATTTACACTCACTGCTGTGGCAGAATGTTGTGGTCAGTAGACCCACCACTGGATCCTCTTATTCAACACGTCCTTCCAATAATTCAGATAATACTGTATCACAAATGCCCATTTCTATATTTTGATATCTGCTTTTCAGTATAATTATCTTCCTTCTTTATTCTCTAAATCTTATGATTTTTAAACATTTTTCTGAGAAGTGTTCCACAGGCACTTTACATATGATAAGTTGATAAAGAGATCCTGGAGATCAAAACCACATTTAAATCCTGAGATAAACTCAACTGTGCTGTATACATGGCTAGTTTTAGTCTGCTTCCTTTGTTACTTTGTTTAGTAATTTTTGTTTCAAACAACAAGGTCCTACTGTATAGCACAGGGAACTACATTCAATAACTTTTAATAGCCTATAGTGGAAAAGTATATGACAAGGAATATATATATATATATATATATATATATATATATATATATATATATATATATGTATGTATATATGAATCACTATACTGCTGTACATCAAGAATTAACACAATATTGTACACCAACTATACTTTCAACAAAAAAAGTTGAAATAAAATTGGGAGATGAAACTTCCACTGCCCAGGCTGCTGTCAGGATGAAACTATACAAAGCAGGCCAGGTATTAGCAACCCCCCTAACACATCAAAACCCCATATGGGATCTTCTTTTTGAGCAACACAGGCTAACATGCTGTGGTCACATGTAAATAAGGTTGATGTCACTTAGACCCTTGGCTTGGGAACGCCGTGGCCACAGGGGTGGGGGTCACTGCAGCACTTATGAGAATGACGGGGACAGCCTGCTCCTGACGCCGCTCCCCAGGCCGCAGCCCAGAGCACTGCAGTCAGGTCCGGCCGGGAACGCGCAGCTCCACAGCCACTCGGAGCCCTGCGGTGCGGGTGGAGCTGGGACCGCGCTCGTCCATCACACTTCCTGGCACCCAGACTCGGGAGTCTCCTGGGGAATTTTTCTCTGCCTCATAATTCCTGTCTCAGCCTCTTATGGAATCCGGTCCATGCCCCACGGAACCAGGGCTTTAACCCTCCGGGACCAAAATCCATCACGGTTTGGATCCAGGAAGTAACTTCCATGTTAACTCACCTGGTGCTCCCTTCTTGTGCTGAACTGCCCTCCCCCGTCGATGGCATTAGGTCGTATTAGCAGTCCCGACTTGCTTGTCCTTAGCTAAGGCTCTGAGCCTCTTGATCAGTCTTCCTGAGTGGAGCCACTCATCTGTGGCAGAAAAGCTTGGGCTGTCGTCTACCCATCATTGTCCTCGGTCTTTTGGGTTTTCTGTTGGTTTATGGTTCTCATGCAGGGATACCAATTTGCACATGAGAAGCACCTGTAGACATTCTAAAAAATACAGACACTGGATCCTCCCCACTCTCCAGCCAAGGCTGGAAGCTTTCTCCCTCTAGCAGGGGTTACACGATCATTTGCTTGGGAATTGACCACACATATTGGCATAATCATGGTAAATTGCCCTTTACTCAGTGCTTCCCACGTGGCATTTTCTACTTCATGTTGTCTTTGTACGTTCATTATCACATTTAATCCCTGAATTATAGATAATCACCATTTCTGTTGAGGACACTCCTACTTGCTAATCTTGAATACAAGTATCTTTGATTCTCTTAATCTATTTCATTCCTGAGTTTCCTGTTCCTGGATTTAAAGAGTGAATTATGGACACATGTATTTAAGATTCTCTTATTATATCTATCTGACTCATCCTCTAACCAAATCATATCTGGAGAAGAGAGATTTTCTCTTTTAAACATTTGTTTTTTCTTATTATATAGAAGTGTACACACGGTGGAAAATGTAGAAAGCATATAAAGTAAGAAAATTACAGCCATACATTATCTAAACACCAAAGGACAATACTATGTCATGTTGGGCATTTAACCATTTTTCTTAATATTTTATCATAAAATTTCTCCTAGGGCAAGTTACTTAACCCTGGAATTGTACTAGACTTTTGTCAAGTACAGAATAACATTCACAGAAATGACCCCAACTATCAAAATAGTATGTGAGGCTGGGAAGGCCATAGGGCACTCAGCTTATTCTCTGAGTCCTACAAAGAATGCTGTTAATTCACTGATGTTACGCATTCGATGCCTGTGAGTCACTCCTCACTCAGCTGGCTCGGACTGAGACCTACTTATACCAGGTGCCGATCCAAGTGCTGGGGAGACCCCAGAGGGAGCCTGGATCACAGCATCACTGTCCTTCTTCATTTGCTTCCAGAATCCTACTCAAGAACCCCACATGGGATTGGGGGGTGGAGGCAGGTGAGATATGGTGAAAATTCATTTCATTATGTTCCTTTAGACATATTTAAGATAGCATGAAAATAGTCAGCTAACTTTGATAAGTTTTCTTTTCCCTTCCCTATGTATTTTTGAGGATGGGTATAGTATTGGTGCAGCAACAGTAATTGATAGATCTTTGGTATGTTAGGATTTTATATGAAAAATTAAGAAGGAAACTGGCACCTTATACAAAGAGAAGAGGCAGTGAGGAAAACACAAGCCACCCTCGAAATTGGCTACAATTCAGAATTCCTGGTTTTCAAAAAAGGGAAAAATAATTCAAAATATATTCCCTAAATATTTTAGCCCAGACTAGAAATACATGTAGGCAAAGTTCAGCTCACTGGAACCTACAACAATGTGCTTACTTAAGCGAAGGTATAAACAGACCACAGATACTATAATGCATCCTTTACTTTAAACTAGTTCATGTGAGCAAGTTTCATTTCACATGAATTGCTCAGAACCAATTTAGGAAATATATCCTTCTTGATTGGTAAAAATAGCTCACTGATAACCAGATTCAACAAAATTTATTGTTAAATAATTTACCTATTTCCTTCAGGAAATGCTTTTGAGTAATCTGGGTTAAGTATTTCCTCTATCTGATCTATTTCTTTTCACAGAGAAAAGTAGTATTATTTGCACATGAGCTACTTTTACTCCTCTGGAAAAATCTGACTGTGAGCTCAGGGTAAGAGTTGTCTACTGCACAGTAGGGAAAAAAAAAGATTCATTTCACAGCGAAGATCAGAATCTTTTTTTGAGGGGCGTGGTGAGCTGGGGGACAAGGGAAATGCCTTTGTTTAGAGTCAGACCACAGTAATTCCATCCTGAAGCTGAAAGATGAAGACCTTGTGAAGAAATGTGGAAGGACACACTGACACCCAAAGGTGTTCACTCTGCAAAAACAGAAGAGGAAAGAGAAAAGAATTTAACTGCTCTATAAAGAGAATGGACAGAAACTTGGTAATAAGGGAGAGTGAAGGAAGGTTAGGGAAGGGAGGAGAAAACAATGAAAGGGACGTGGATGCTGGTGGACAGAATAGCAGGTTTCTGGAGCCTACAATGAAAGGATGATAAGAAAAAAAGTAAGTTTAAAAAAAGTTACAATAGTTTAAAATAGTTTAATAATTAAAAAATGAAGTTAAAGAAATAAATTTTTTATAGTGGCATGGAAGACTTTAAAATGATGGAGGTTTTTTTATTTCAAAATTCAAGTTGTTTGAGTTTCTCCTCCATGCTCCATCAGTAGAGAACAGAACAAAACTCAAAGCCAGAAATTATCTTAAAAGGTTAGTGTGGTAACAGAAAAATGGTCCCCTGCCAAAGATGTCCATGTCCTAATCCCCAGAACATATGAAGAGGTCAGGTTCCCTGGCAAAGGGGGGCTATGTTTGCAGATGTGGTTAAGGTTGCTAACCAGCCGACTCTAAGAGAGACAAGCTGGATTATAGAGGTGGACCAGTGTAATCACCAGGGTCGTTAAGGAGGAGAGGGGAGGCAGAAGAGGGGAGAGAAGAGAGGAGATGTGACCACAGAATCAGATTCAGAGGCACACAACCATGCCAACCTTGAGAGAGAGAAAAGAGGTCACAGGCCAAGAGACGCAGGTGGCCTCTGGAAGCCAGAAGAGGCAAAGATACAGGTTCGCCTGGGGCCTTCAGAACAGCCTGCCAACACTTGACTTCAGCAGACTTCTGCATTCAAGAAACTTACGAGTTTAATATGTGTTGTTTAGTGGACACTTTTTCTTTTTTCTTCCTACTACCATGCCGTTTGGGATACCTGTTACAGCAGCAACAGAAAGCGAATACAGTAAGCTTCTTGAAATGTGCAGAAATTGCAGATAAAACTGGACTGTCCACTTTGATATGGGATTGGGCTTATGTGAAAATCAAATGACAGTGTGACCTTAGCTAACATCTGCTTTTCTCATTTTTAGGAAGAGAACAGTAAGTTAAAACCTCTGTAGTTATTATTTTAGACAAGTGTCTCTTAAAACATTATGTAACCCTGTGCCTTAGGACCCTGTGCCTCTGTTCTTAGAAGAACATGATTCAGAGATAGGGTCTATATCTGAGACCCACAGTGATCTCTTATTGGCAATGAGAACTTGGGCAAATCACTTACCCTCTTTAAGCCACAGATCTCATTTGCAAAGGAGATAAGAATAAGGATTGTTTGGGGGATTAAATTATATACAGACACATGCACACACACACTATATGTACAACACTTAATACAGTGACTATCACATACTAGGCACTCACAAATTCCTGTTATGGATTTTTAATGCATGTATTAAAGAGGAGAAAGTCGTGGGAATTGTGGGAAAACTTAGTTCACGGCCCCAACAAGGGCCATCTCTCAAAGGGCTCTGATCAGTCAGTCCCCAGTGATGGGCTAATAAGCAGAACTATAGCACTTGGGGATTTAAGTTAAACATAAAAAGGAGGTATTTAAGCATAATTATTAAACAGCAGGTACGTTTACACTGTTGGCTGGATCATCTATCTGGAGACCTTTAATAAGCAGAGAGTCTCCCATGTTTTAGAGATGGGCACGCAGGAAAATGACGTGGATGGGTGGGCCGTTCTCACCCCAAGATCGCGTGACTTAGTACTTACGGAAGTAACACCTCTTGTATGTTATTCCAGATGGACTGTCCTCCCATGATTATTGTCAGCTGTGTCATCAGTTCAAGGAGACAGCCACCTGGGTCACAGTGGAATATTAGAAAGAATATCTCATTTAAATTTTAGATAGTCTAACATGAAATAAGTCATTATTTTATGGCTAAAAAATCTAAGGAACAGAGAGTAAAGACACTCTTCATTGGGCAACTAAGAGAAAACATGAAACGGTTAGACTGTCAGAACACAAAGCTGTATTCACACGTCTTCATTTCTGTATTTTCACAGCCAATACACCGGATCTCCCGGATGAGTCACAAATCTGCCCTAAAGAATGTGATGTAGAAACACGAGGAGTAGTAGTTGACAAACTGGAACAAGAACACCTTCATGGTTAGGCTGTTTCTCATAGTCAGTCTGGTCCTTGGGGGCTCTGCGCTAGAATAAAGAAAATTTTAAGTCTGTTTAAACTGTGAACGGGTTTAGATCC